>NC_140486.1:92503599-93163599 GCF_964271855.1 Acomys minous | reverse complement strand
TTTACTTTATATGTAATCAAAATACAAAACAATATGGGAGTGAGAGATGAATCAGTGGTTAAGTGGGTCCCTGGATGCTTTTCTAGAGGATGTGAATTTGATTTCTAGCACCTACATAACTCATAACCTTCTGTAACTCCAGTTCCAGGAGATCAGATGACTCTCTGGCCTCCAGAACACCAGGCCTGTACATGGTATCCAGATATACATACAGGCAGAACACCTATACACATACAGTTTTAAAATTAAAAATTAAAACAAACAAAGCAGTGACAATTAAAATACAGAACAATGAAAACCCTGAGTTCAAGTCCCAGGCCCTACATGATGGAAGGAGATCTGAGCTTCCCTCTGAGCTCCTCACATTCACTACAGTACATGTGTGACCCCCCCACACACACATGAACAAATACATGTGATTTTTAAGGGTTTTCTTAATGTGCCTAATAAAGCAAATTTTATAAAATAAACATTCCATTCTGTGCCTAGTACTTAGATTTGGTATGCTGCTTTGTTTAAGCAGACAAGGAAACAGTACTTTGTAAGTACCTTCAGTGGGCAATATAACAGTGGGTTTCCTTCCCAGCAGTGAGAGCCATTGAATCAGGACAAGGACACACTCAATGGTTCCCATTAGACAAACAGCTCTTGTAGCTTTAGAAGATGACTTAGAGAAAAGGAGATTGGAGAGAGAGAGAGAGATTTGACATGGAATTTTGAGGGGTTTGACTCATGTTGACCTCTCTTTTGCTCAGGAGTGAATTCAGAGGCTAAATATTGGTCCAGGCTTTAGCTCTGGCAGCCTTGAATCAACTGGCTCTTCCTTTTTACCATCCCTGTAAATATAGACAACTTATTTAGCCTCCTTTGCCTTAAGTATCAATAACTCGGAAGTAATAGTAGCTTGCTAAAGTATTGTCAGATTGCCTGTGCGCGCGTGTGCGTGTGTATATGTGTGTGTGTGAGTGTGTGTGTGTGTGTGTGTGTGTGTGTGTGTGTGTGTGTGTGTGTGTGTGTTTGCTTTGTATGTGCACCATGGGAATGCAGTGCCAGAAGAGGGCAACGGATCCCCCTGAAACTGGAGTTCAAGTTGCAAGTGCTGGAAATTGAACCCGGGTCCTCCTCAAGAACAACAAGTTCTCTTCTGTGCTGAGCCATTTCTCCAGCCCCTCATGTGAGCTTTTAAACAGATTGTTATGACCTTTGTTACCAGTGCTTGATAGATAATGAGCCTCAGCCATCTCTTGTGCCACTGATTTACGTCAGGTGTCTTGCAGATGACCAGTTCTACCTTGTTTTGCAAACCCGTCCAACCCATCCATCACTGCAAAACCCGGCATAGACAGCAGTAACATCATACAATTCCATTCTGTTTTCTGTTGTTGTTTCTGTTTTTTGTTTGTTTGGTTGGTTGGTTTGTTTTGTTTTGTTTCTGGTGTTTTTGAGGCCAGGTCTCATGTAGTCAGATTCTCTATGTGAACATGACAAGGTTGGCACTGAACTCCTGATGCTCCTGTATCTACCTCTCGAGTACTCAGATTACAAATTTGTTCCACCATGACCACCTAAAAAATGCCATCCTTAAAGGAGAGGCAAATGTTGTGCAATTTTACTTTCTCCTTTCCCCGATCTGTCTTTTAAAATATTACCTTTACATTCATTTGTTCTCAAAGTATAGAGTTTGACCAGTGTCCCTCACCCCCGCCTCCTACCCTTCTTTTAGGTGAGTATTGAGCATCTCAAAAGGGGGCTGAAAAATATTCTAGGAATGGGCTTTGTATAAATAATGGTAAGAAAGTCAAGAAAAACACTAGACATTCAAGTTGATATAGCTGCATCCCCTTGCAGTGACAAAATATTTTCACCAACAAGGAAGGAAGGGGTTTATTTGGCTTATACTTCCAGCTCACAGTCTACTTACCCCAAAGGTTAGGGGTAGAACTTAATCAAGAACTTCAAGGCAGGCTGCTTACTATTCCACACATTAGTGCCTCTAGCCAGGGAACAAACATGCAAACATGGAAGTACATCAGCACCCATGAGGGCGCCACTCTGGTTTTTAGGATTCTGCTTATCCAAACTCTGTTTTCATTTCCCTTTATAATATACTCACGGGTCTATTGTATAGACATTATCATGAAGGCCCACAATTTGGGGTGAAAGAGTAGACTAGAGAAGAGGGCAGGCAGAGCTTAAAGTGTTTGTTCTTAATTAGTTGCCCCACTGCTCTGTGTCTCCAGCGTATATAACACAGCACTGGCTGCACAGGGAGGGCCTGCCTTTGTCAAGCATCTGGCTCCTGCTTGAAGCTGCGTTCAGTCACATTCTGCTGACTCCCAGGCTCCAGTGCCTCTGGCTAAGTGAGGGTCATCACATCTGGCACCTGATTTGATATCAGCCACTGACCTTCTTCTCACCTTCATCCCCATGGACTTCTTAACTTAGTATTTCTAAAGATATTATGCAATGCTGTCTTGCTGACTTAGATGGGTCAGTGACAAATTAAATGTTACTCTGCCTCTGCTAGCATGAATTCAAGAGTCATCCCTGTGGCCCAAAACCTGACAGGATATTTGAGTATTCTGACCTGTAAGTCTGGTTGCATTGGCTAGAAGTGTATGGAAATGATGGGGGGGGCGGGCATTCAAGAAGTTATTAGTTCATCTTTTGGAGAGGTAATAAATTGCTTTTGTCTAAAGATGCTTGGAATGGTTTAAGAATAACCTACTTTATGATATAGACTAAGGGATAAATAGTCTCTGAAACTCTGCACCACATACCCAAGACTTGGTTGTTTGAAAAGTATGAAGACAAAATTAAAGAAGTGGGTTCTATTGCCTTTTTCTGACCTCAATGCTTTTAAATGATGATTTGCATTTTGACTTATCCCCCACCCCAGAAGGGAAAATAACAATTTACATTTCAATTATGGTTTCCTTCTGACATTAAAATGTATGGATCTTTGTGAAAATCCTGATCATTATTGCTACCACCTTCATGGTGCCTCCTTGTCTTATGTAAAAGTGAGCCATAAATTATATACTTCTAGGAACACATTAGCTCAGTGAGGCTAAGAGCAGGCAGAGAGGGTGGGAGTTATATTATTTGTAGATGAGTTCATTTCGTCAGTGCCATACAATGAATTTCCAAAAGCTAAAAATCAGTTTAGTTATTGGCTAACTAAAATTCCTAGTAGGTTAAAGTAGAGGATTGTTCAGTTCATTCACAGTTGATCTGGTAGGCCCCATTGACAGTGTTTTAATTAATGCGTCATAATAGTTAATCAAAAATTACTTACTGAGCACCGATCAGGTACATTACGTGAATACTCAGTAGGGAGCTGGGAAAAGCAACCCTGGAAGGGATTAACTAAATGAAGACATAAACTGAACCTGTAAAGTAGATGCTAATGAGATAGACATTTGTCTTTATAAAGTGTCAACCTGTACCTGTGTAATTGGGTGACCCACATGCAATTTCACTCAGAATCACCCAGCCAGGCACAAATCAGGAAGATCCAAATTTTACTCCTTTTAAAATTGAGGCTGTTTCTGTCTGGAAGAGTTGGAAAGAGACACAAGTTAAGGATAGCAGTGAAATTACCCTAGACTTAGTGACTTCTCAATGGGGAAATCCTACTAACATCTGCTGGAATCACTTTCTGATGACACGTACCACGTTGGCATGCTGGGACTCATGTGAGATAAAAGTCAAAAACAAGAACAAAAACCAAAACCAGTGTATGCTTTTTATATGGATTCTTCTGCAGCGGGGAGGGCATGCGTCACACACTGGGAAATGCACATTGTGGTTATGGCATCTAAAGGTGAGTTCAGAGGTGTCAGAATTCAGAATGATGAGCTTCCTCATGGGTATCATTTCCAATTTTGTCTTCTCGTTTCTTGAAATCAGAAATTGAAAACTGGTGGCCTCATGAAAAACTTAACTTACCAGGAAAGTTGGTCGAGGGGAGGATTGTCCCATTGGGACTTTAGGTGAGAGAAGCATAGGAGAATGGAGAAATAGAAGGATAAAGAGGGTCCTGGAAACCTACAAGAAGGACATTATGATGGGCAGATCTGGGTCCTGGGGTCCTGTCCAAACTATGACACCAGCCAAGGAAAATATAGGCAGTAAACTTCGAACCCCTACCCAGACCTAGCCAATGGATAGGATATTCTCCACCGTTGAGTGGAGAGTGAGGTCTGACTTTCATATGAACTCTGGTGCCCCATTTCTGACCATGTCCCCTTGATGGGGAGGCCTGGTGGCACTCAGAGGAAGGATAACAGGGCACCAAGAAGAGACTCGATACACTATGAGCATATACAGAGGGAGGAGGTCCCCCTCAGTCACAGACATGGGGGCGGGGTAGGGGCGAAGTGGGAGGGAGGGAGGAATGGGAGGATACAAACGATGGGATAACAATTGAGATGTAATATGAATAAATTAATAAAATATTTTTTAAAAACTGGTGGCCTGATGATAGGATATTCTTGAGCAGTTGGTGGTCTTTATAATTGAACTAAATAGTATTTTCAATTATATATTGTCATTAAATGCTAGAAGATGATACATCAACATATAATAGTATTGTTCCCCCTTTCTGTTTTGAAAACAAATCACAACTTAGGGACAATATACTAAGTGAAATAAGCCAGATGCACAAAGGCAAGTACCATGCTATCTCACATATAGGAACCACAAAAAACCGTTGACACAGAAATAGAATAATAGTCACTAGAGATTGGGGAAGCCTATTATGGGCGGAAGAAAGATGGTAGACTGCAACAAATGCATATTGTAAGTATGTATACATACTAAAGGCCATTGGCATATCCAATTAGTATGTGTTAATACATAATAATATGATAAGCAATGCCCCCAGATGTCTGCCTGGCCTTGGTCAGCTAAAATAGAAAAGCAGCTGTCCCTTCTAAAGGTCAGTTTGCCACCATCTCCTTGACACCATGGCCAAGTGTCAGGTGCCATTTGTCACTATGGTGCTTTCTTGCAGCTGGCCCACTTGACTCATTTATATCACCTGCCCAGAGCCTCTAGGCGCCTGAGTTTATGACCCCTGTCTTAAGAGTACTTCAAAGCCGATTGGATTTGAGCAGTATTTGGTGATGAAGACAGATATTCCACATTCAGACTTATTCTACTGCATTCCCCTGGGATACCCTGTCTATGCTCCTGGGCAGACTCTGGACTAATTCATTTAGAGAATGCCCATTCATCAAAAGAAGGCCCAATCTAGCACAACCCTTTCTAAGAGGCTATGCAATTTGCCTCGTCCAATTGATGTGCGTATTCTGCTTAGCGTTTCCACAGCAAGAGACAGAACATTGCTCACAAAGACTAATGTCTTATAGGAGGGAGTTGTTTACAAACTTTTTGCCAAAATTGAATAGTTAAATATCAGTCTGAAAAATTCATGCTTGAGTAATCATGTGGCAATGTCAGCTCATTGTCTGTCATCACTGTGGTAGGGTTAATGATGGCAGAGGCTGTGTCTGAAAGGATGAGGGCCACATGAAACTGCTGAGTCTGTTCTAAAGAGTAAGCTGGAAATTTTTCCTTTAATCAACCACATGGGCCTAGTAGCCCAGGAGTATTCAATGGATCCCATGTTTCTCCCATTCCATAAAAATATTAATAACTAGTATTTCATATTTTTTCTCAGAAGGGCCTTGAAAACCCAACACACTGCTTTCCCCCAAAGCAAAATGAAACTGACCCTAGGAAATAAACCTTTCCCCTTATTCTTTTTATTCCTTTGACTATATGCATTGAAAATGAACCTCAAGACAATAGGGAGGAAATCTACAAATATAATATCAAGCTGAGGTTTGTGTTTGGAATCACATGTTCTGGCATTATATTTTGCCTGTAATTCACATCAACCTATTAGCTAGGGCAAGCTGAAGATCCGTGTGTAACTCACAATGATTTATTAGGTTTTGAGACTAGAGAGATGTCTCCATAGGTGAGAGTGCTTGCTGTGTGAGCCTGAGGACCTGAGTTGGAGTCCCTGTCACCTGTACGTGCATGCATGACTGTAACACCAGTGCTAGAGGAAAGGCAGGTATGCATATTATTGGAGCTTTCTAGCTGCTGGACTAACTTCAGTTTCAAAGAGAGACCCTGTCTCAAGGGAATAAGATGGGAGAGTGCTAGAGCAGGACAGCCAACATCCTCCTGTGGCCTCTGTGTTTGCATCTGTGTATGCACCCACACATACACTTGATTACATCCTACACACACACACAAACACACACATACACACACACACATACACACACACACACACACACACACACACACACACACACACATACACCTTAGTCTTTTTCACATTTCCCCATTTTTGGCTGTATGAACTTGAAGTAGTCTGCTTCTGCCTTCTTTCTTTATGTATAAAAATTTAATAATGATCCCCCATCATAGCTGCATTCGGAGAATACATGTAGTGTGATGGGTAGAGTACAAGATAAGGGACATCCTTCATTTTTATCAGTGAGGACACCTTTCTCTCTGCGCTGACTCCAAAGGACCCCAAGAAAAGGCTCTTTAAGAATGGAAGTGGTAAACTCCTGTTTCCATCCTTTCTTTTAAAAACAGTTTTATTCGCCCAGCAAAAAGAAAAGAAAATGAATTTATTTCATGACAGTGCACATTTAAGCTAACTGTTAATTATTTGCTTTTGGCCCAAGATTTTATCTTGGCTATATTTCCCAGATATATGTGCTAAAGAATTTCACAGAAAAGGAACTGGTTTTTGTTGTTGTTGTTGCTGTTGTGTGTTGTTGTGTGTTGTTGTTGTTTAATTTTTCCCTTTGAAAGCAATACTGGAAAAGTTAGTAAGATAAAGAAGGCGGTGGGGGTGGAATGGGGGTGGGGAGCTGCCAGAAAGGTGGCTGCTGTGTAAAAGAATAATGTGGAAGAAACATGGCCTATAACTGGTCCAGGAAGCTGAACAAATGGCATCCCTGGCATTGGTTATCATGTCTGCTCCCCAGCTAGGCTCTCTTCCTCCCACTTTCTCTGCCTCTGTCACTCAAGCTCTTAGTTTTTGTTTTTCCCCTTAAAATAGAAAATCGACAAAAACCCACAGAGAAAAGAAACAGCTGCCCGACCGGCCTCAGAGGCTGGTCACATCTCAGGGTTCCAAAGCTGTGACTAAGACAGACCTGGAGTTTGTCTAACTTCAAGCCACTTGCTAATGCAGTAGGAGCTAGTGGTGTTCCTCATATTTTTAAAATTTAAAAAAATTAACATTTTCTATCTTTTCCTACCAAATTAAAAAGTAAGGCTTTTAGGCCCGTCTGGTTACAGAGCAAGTTCTTGGACATCCAGGGCTATACATAGTAACCTTGTCTTGAAAAACCAAACTAAACCAACTAAACAAGCAAACAGACAAACAAACTGTTCTTTGCTTGAGTTGTCACTGTTCGTGACTTTACTGTGTTCTTTCTAAATAGTTTACTGGTGTTCACTAGATAAACTGTTTTAAACTTTTGCCCTAACTTGTTTTTATAGTCATGCATGTTCATATAATGTAGGTTGGATGGGGTTTTTGTGTATTTTGTGGTAGATTTTTGTTTGTTTTTTTGTCTTCTTGGTCTGCAGCTATATTTTACAGACATCATGACATAGGCAGTATTTACTAAGCGTCTGGGAGCTGCCATTTCTCTCTGACTTCTTTGTCTATTCTTCAATAAAACAAAACTATATATTTTATTCTTCCCACTTTTCTATGCTACCAGACTTTAATAAGACATATATGAGAATTTAAATGTTAAAAATTATGGTGATTCCATGGCTATGGGTGTAGTTCAGTGATAGGGACTTGATTAGAGTGTTGTGTGGGTTTGGAATGAGACTGGTCCAACAGGCTCATATATTTGAATGCTTGGTCCCCAGTTGGTGGAAACTGTTAGGGAAAGGTTAGCAAGTGTGGCCCTGTTGGAGGTTGTGTGCCACTGAGGGTGGAGTCTCTCAGTGCATAGCTCTCTCTGCCTTGTGTTTTTGGATCTGAGGTAAGTTCTCACCACAGTGCCATACTTGCCTGCCTGCTGCCACGCTCTCTGCCATGAGGGTCAGGAACTCTAACCCTCTAGAACTGTGAACCCTAATAAATGTCTTATCTTATAAATTGCCTTGGTCATGGGGTTTTATCACAGCAGTAGAAAAATAATTAAGACAAAAATGGAAATACACAGAGAGAGAGAGAGAGACAGAGACAGAGAGAGACAGAGAGAGACAGAGACAGAGAGACAGAGAGACAGAGAGAGAGACAAAGAGAGGGAGAGAAACAGAATGAAGATAGGTTTTTATCTGTATCTCAAATTTTTACATATCCTTTGGCTCAGTAACCAATACCTCCAGTAACTTTTAATATATTATCATCTTCTTTGATTTTTTTTTTAAAAAATAGAATGCTGTTTACTCTTTATTCTTCTGAGGAGCTCAAAGCTTAAAAGGAGCTTTAGAAATTTCATAATGCTATTTCATCACCTTTTGGTGGGGAAAAGTATATTTTGGCACTTACCTCAGGGTACATAGCTCATGGCAGGAATGAAAATCATATTCTTCATTTTCCAATTTTTGTACTGTTTTACTCAATGTCTGACAAAAGCATTAGAAACAAAACCTTCTATCAGGCACACAAATGGCTTTCTAGCTCTGTGCCACAGCCTGCTACAGACAGAGCAGCCGCAGCTCCCTCTTCCCAAGCTCCGTCTACCCATTCTCTGGCAATTTGCTTTTTGTTGTTTTGTATTTGTTTGTTTGGATTATATTGTATCCACTCAATTAACTTAATTTAAGTTTTTTGGCTACTTCTTAATAAAATTTAATTTGTTACGGGCCTTGTTCTTTCATGCATATAAAAAAAATGCTTAAAAGCCAGTCAGCAGCTTAAATTAAAGCATCTTTTACAGGCTGAATGTGGTGTGTGTGTGTGTGTGTGTGTGTGTGTGTGTGTGTGTGTGTGTGTGTGTGTGCGCTTTGAAAAGTCATATGCTGAGAGCCAATACAGAATGTGTTGCTGTTAGAGACTGAAATTGCTATGAGGATGGAGCCTTGGGAATAGAGCCAGTGCCCTCATTATAAAGGCTAGAGTGAGTGGCTTCTGTTCCTATGTCTGTCCTTCTGCACAAGGGGACAGCAAGTGGGTGTCATGGATGATGCCGAGAACTTTTTATTCACCAGGCATTGGATCTGCTGGGACCTGGATCTTGGAATTCCCAGCTTACAGAAACATTATCAATAAATTTCTGCTGCCTAGAAATTGCCTATTTTTGTTATTTAGTTACAGGATCCTACATGATCTAAAACAGTCAGTCTGCATTTCGTTTTCGAAATTCCTATTTGTGTTCGACTTGGTATTTGGATGTACACTATGGCACGGCTGTCTATATTTCTTGATAACTGAGCCCCAGCACAGCTTGGATATGGACATCTTAATGATATAATAATGTATTGCATTTATCTTGGCAACAAGAAAAACATTTTTCCCCTTAAAACAAGTCCTTGTTCTCTAAAAACAACAACAACAACAAATGCATTTGTACACAAATGAGCACTTGGTCTGCAAAATACCTAAACATGACCTGGGAAAGGTGCACATGTAGACATACTTACCTGTCACTAGTCATTTCTCTTTCTCCCTATCTTATTTTTCCCTTCCACTTTACCATCAGTGGCCAACAGAGCCATGAAGGGCTGTCAACACCGCTGCTTATGTATTTCTTCTGTCAAGGAACCCAGTTGCTCTGAAATTCTCCTGTTTCCATCTGGGTTCTTTGCAGCTCTACAACCATAGCAGTCTTTACTCTGGATGCCAGTGACTTTCTCCCCGTTGTCTCTGAGACCTCAGCAGAATGGCACTTACTTTCTGTATTGTGCCAACGTTGTGATCAAGACCGGGTGACAAATCCCTGGAAGACTGTTGTTGCTTCTTGTAGCCCCTGTCTCTTGAGTCCCACTGGTCTTGTCCTCACAACTCAATTCATAACCTGGGTCTTTCATTTTCCCAGCCCACCTCTCTAAGTGTGTTATTGGTTCTAATCCTTCCCTACCTGTTCAAGTATTCATCAGAGCAACAGCTTCACTTCTTTTGTTACGTTTTGATTTTGTTTTTTTGAGACAGGGTTTCTCTGTGTATCAGCCCTGGCTGTCCTAGACTCTGCCCAGGCTGCCCTTGAACTCACAGAGATCAAGCTGCCTCTACCTCCTGACTGCTGGGACCAAAGGTGTGCCCACCATGCCCGGCTAGCTTCACTTCTTGGTACCAGTATTCTGTCTTAGACTGTTCTATGCTACCACAACAGAAGTACCCAGGCTGGACATTCAATGTGGCCCATGCTTCCGACATATCAGAAGTGCAAGATGGAGAGAAAACACATCTGGTGTGGGCCACTCTCCTGCATCATAGCATAGCAGAATGTATCACAGCAGCAAGGAGGAGTGACAGAAGACAAGACATTTGCTTTTATAAATAAACAAACAAAACCGACTCACTTCTACAGTGACAAAACTACTCCTGAGATGATGACGTTGACTCATTCATGAAAGGAAAGCTGTCTTGTTCTGAAGTCCTTCCGGTAAGCCCTGCCCATAAGCTGTCACAGGGGAAACATTCCAACCAAAGCAATCCATCCCAGATCATATATGTGT
The DNA here is from genome assembly GCF_964271855.1 of Acomys minous. Lineage (NCBI taxonomy): Eukaryota > Metazoa > Chordata > Mammalia > Rodentia > Muridae > Acomys > Acomys minous. The sequence continues at coordinate 93,152,916 of NC_140486.1, read as the reverse complement.
CTTTATCACATGCATATGAGCATAGATATTTTCATGTGTATATACAAATATATAATGTGCATACACAGTCATTATATATAAATATTATATATCATATATATGTATATTCTATGCTATATTACATACTATAAAATATCCATCACATAGCATGTAATTATATAATATATATTGATGTTATAGAGTCAGCATGAATAAAATAGAACAAATATTGACATTTAGGCCATCTTGTGAACATCATTCAGGGATTCTCTGCTATATCTGTCAGGGTTCCTTTGTTTCTAAATCGCTTTTAAATGTGATTTGCAGCATTACGAGTTGTATCATCTCACTCAAAACCTGGCATTGCTGTGACTTAAAACCAGAGCATCTTTTTCTCATATGTTTAGCATCTTAGATAAGTGCCAGCCTTTGGTTTATGAAGTTAAGTCTCAAGTAACAAATTCTGTGAGGAAACAAAAAGCCTCTTGTAGCCAGGTGTGCTGAACTAAATCAGAAAAGGAAAAGTTAAATTCATAGGGAAGGAGGCTAGCTTGACTATCTGCATTACCCTCACCATTTCTATTCTACTAGCCCTATTAGAACTTTAACAATAATTTTGCAAAACTTTAAACTGAGCCCGTTGTCCCAAGCCCCCACCAAAGTTCTCTACCCTGGCTTCCCTGAGGTCTCTGCACATGACCGCTGTTCCTGGTGGGTGGATGGAATCATTGAGCTGAATTTGAACTTTGAACTGAAAATCATTCAGTACTATCACCTCGAAGTAGCCTTACGTTTTACATTTTTAAAAGATGTGTCTACGTCATGTTATGTATGTGTGGGCACACTTAATGCTGTGGTGTGCATGTGGAGAGCAGAGGACAGCTTGCAGGAGTTGGGTCTATCCTCCTAACACGTGGGTCCTGAGGCTTGAACTCAGGTTATCATGCTTAGCACCAGGCACCTTTACCCACTGAGCCATCTCACTGGCCCAACTTAATTATTTTAAACATGTTAGGTCAAATTGTGAATGAAAGACGCCTTTACAGGGATTTTTTTTTTAATCTGTTAGCCAATAGTGGCAGATATACACTTGTGTTTGGGTATGTTCACAATTGCCCAGAAGAGGCCTCAAAAATCACTTTCAGACCACACGCTGGCAGGAAAGCTAAACCAAGGGGCCTGTTGCATCACTTGCTGCAATCATGTCCCAATTCTCTAGATTTCCATGCAAGTATGGGAGCAGGCACCTGAGTAAAAACAGATTAACTCATGTTTTGGATGATACAACCCAATCCTATCCTATCCAGGACTAGACACTGAGTAGTCAGAAAGAGAAATACATGCGAGCCAGGCATCCCGCCTTCTCTAGCTACTCATCAATGGTCGGTCTCCTTATTTGTAAAACGTTGAATACATTTGCGGCACTTGCTAAAGAGCAGGCACTTACAAATGAGAGCCAATAATAGTTTAAAAAATTACTTATGTCACTTACTAATTTTGTTTCTGTGATTTTGATAAAAGCTCTAAATTCATGACCTTAATTGGACAGTAGAGGTCGTACTAGTGACCCTGGTATGATCATACATGATGTCCAGTGAGTGATATAAGGAGTTTCAAGACTACTAAAATACCTCTGAGCTGTAAGGAAACAGTCTGAATCTAGAGGTATTAGTAAGTGAAGAGGGTCAAGGTTTATGTTAAAACTTAAAGACTCCTGATTGTTCTATTGGTGCCATTCCTTCCTGCCTGCGATGGGGGCACAAAATCTCTAGCTCTCCAACAAACTTGTTGATGTGACTCTGACCATCAGTCATCTCCAGACAGCACCCAGTCAAAGCCCCCAGAGATATCCTTCGACTAACAGATTCTATACTGGACCACTATTCCTTTTAGGGACCAGGACAGAGAAAATAAGGCTTACCTATCCTCCACGATGGAAGGAGATGACTCTCTTGGGGGAAATATAATTCATGATGGGAGAATAAAATTTGCCTTGTTTAATGCCCCAATATAGGAAACTATCTGCTTATGGCATGATTGGAAATTAGGAAATGCTTGCTATATGAGCAGGAGTTTAAGCACTAAATTGTTAAGTATATTAAAATACCTGTGGAGTAGCACAAATTATTTTACTGTTATCACTGCTCTCCTCAGCTCCATTAAATTAATTGAGAGTTGATTAGTGAAAATTGATATGCAATTACAATGACGTCCATAATCTTGTTGGGATAATTAACTAGAGTAGGTCTTCTTGTAAATGCAGTGTTCTACTTGTAGCTTGGGCTATACTTTATTGCTGATAAGCCTTTTCTCATTGGCTGGGCAATAATCATGATGGATTCTTAATTCTGTGTTTGTCTAAGACAATGGAAAACCATTTAAGTCCTAAAGCATACACTTTCATGTAAAGACTCAAAGAAAAGAACATTATAAGAATTTCTAAAACACATTAATAGGTTGGATTCTATTATTAAATGGCATTTTTCCCTAAGCAGGACTTAATAGTCTCTATTTTAAACATGCAATCTATAGCTTTCCCACTCTCCTTCAATTTCAATTTTCTATTCCTTTTAGTCTGGGATGTTGGAGCTGCTAGGAATATAGACTATCCACCAAGGAGAGCTACAGATGCTGTCTTAGTTAGGGTTTCTATTGCTGCGACAAAACACAATGAGCAAAACGCAAGTTGGGGAGGAAAGGGTTTTATTTTGTTTACACCTCCAGAGCATAGTCCGTCACTGGATGAAGTCAGGACAGGAACTCTAGCAGGTCAGAACCTAGAGGCAGGAGCTGATGAAGAGGCCATGGAGGAGTGCTGCTTACTGGCTTGTTTCCTGTAGCCTCCTTAGCCTGCTTTCTTGTAGAACCCAGGACCACCAGCCCTGGGCCCTCCCCCATTGATCACTAACTGAGAAAAGTACTTATAGCTGAATCTCATGGTGTCATTTCCTCAGCTGAGCCTCCTTCCTCTCTGATAACTCTAACTTTCATCAAGTTGACACAAAACCAGCCAGTACTGGTACAGAGGGAAGCCACCTCGAGAGAGAGTGCATTGTAGGCAGCAGGGTCATGGGGTGGGGCTATTCCAGGCCACTTTGTGTTCAGATGATTCTACCATATGCTCTAATATGAGACATATAGCTTCAGGAATGAGTGTCTCCCTCGCTGGACTTCATTCTTGCTTTAGTCTAGTCTGTCTTTGCTATGCCTATTTCTCCCTTTTGGAACATGAATGCTTACTCTGTGTATACTGGAAGTGTGTGTTGGTGTTGAGACCCACCAACATTGAAACAAGCCCAGGCCTTACTACGTAACATAAGAACAGCCATTTTGTTTTCCCTAGTGTGCAGTTCAATACTTGCTGCTTAGAAGAAAATAACAGAGATGATAAATGTATGCTCTACTTGAGTTAATGATAAGTCTATGTTCTGCTTGAGCTAATGATAAACATATGTTCTGCTTGAGTTAAGCTACAATGCCCTGCTATTCTCACAGGAATGGTAGGGATCTGGAATCCCCAAACAGCAACCCCACAAGAGAGGGAACTGTTAAGTCCCCAAGTTCCCTGCCCCCCCCCCTATGTCACAGCCAATCAGCTTAAAGATCAGCCAAAATGCTTTGTCTAGTTATCTAGGCACAATGTGCCTGAAATAGAACTGATTCTTCCTACATGACTGTAGGGTTTTTGTTTGTTTGTTTGATTTTTTTTTTTTTGGTTTTGTTTTTTTCCTTTCAGAAGCTCACACTGAGAATGCCTCGGGGTCACAGTCTTGGTTCCTGAATCCATACTGTGTCCCTGACCTGTCAGTCTTTGTTAAGTGTTCAATAATCTTTCATAAACGTGAGTTTGGGGTTTGAGCAGTCAGTGCAGGCTATTCCTGAACCCTAACATTTGAGAGTTCATCTTGGGTATCAGAACACACACTGTGTGCCTGCAAGACCATGGGATCTTGGTACCTTGTAGGTTTCCCTGGAATATATCCTTGTTGACAGTCAAGAAACCTGGAGGGAAGGACTGCAGACCAGTCTAAGACCCAAGGGAGGTAAACAAAGGAGTAGAGGGTATTTATCCTATTATCCCTAACCTTCATACCCTCCTAACCACCTTGCCTCCAGAGAAACAGGTGTACCCAGTTCTGGGTTTGAAAGATGCATTCTTCAGCCTTCCCTGGGACAAGAATAGTCAATCCCTCTTTGCCTTTGAATGGCAAGATCCCGAGAATGGGTTCAGCCTGTGGCTGAGCTGGACCAGGTTTCCTCCAGGGTTTAAAATTTCACCAGCCACCACTGATGAAGCTCTACACCAGGACTTATGGTGAATGCATGCAGAATATGTCAAGTGTGACCTTACTCCAATATGTGGATGACTTACCCTCACCAGCGCTAGACACTGACTCTTGCCTAGAGGCCACTACAGCCCTCCTAAAAACCAAACACAAACTAGGATACAGAGTCTAGGCTAAAGAGGCACTGGTTTGCATGTCTGAAGTCACCTACCTGGGCTTCCATCTCGAGGAGGGGCAGGTGATGGAGCCTGTCTCAGGCCCATAAAGAAATGATTCTGGGCACCCCAGCTCCCAAATCCAAACGCCAGGGCCTGAAGTTTCTGGATTCCACTGGCTTCTGCAGGCTTTGGATTCCTGGCTTCCATGAAACCCCTAATTCACTCTATGAGACCACAAGAGATCAAGAAAGAACTTTCGAATGGCATAGAACTGAAGCAGGCTCTATTGTCTGTTCTGGCCCTAGCCCTGCCAGATGTGACCAGACCCTGTCACTTGTTCATGGAGGAACATTGCAAAGGGCATTGCAAAGAGGGTTTTGACTCAAAATTTAAGCCCCTGGCACTTCCCAGTAAGAAACTGTACTCAGTGCCTGCTGGTTGGTCAACCTGCCTAAGAATCATAGTAGCTACTGTGTGGCTATTTAAAGATGCTAACAAATTAACTCTGGGCCTGGGCCAACCTCTGACATTTACCACTCCCCACACTATTGAGGGAGTGCTCAAGAGGCCACCTGGCTCTGCCTCCCAAGTGCTGAAATTAAAGATCTACATCACCACACCTGCCATAAATTTCCTTTTTTAATAAGCAATTTAATACATGTATGAGATTGCTGTAATAGTGCCCTGTTCTAGTTTGCCCCTCTGTGGCTGTGATAAAACACTGACCAAATGCAACTTCAAGAAAATTTTTATTTGACTCTCAGGTTATAGTCTATCACTGAGCAAAGCCCAGGAGCCTGACGGCAAGATTTGAAGCAGAGACCATGGAAGAATACAGCTTACTGGCTCACACTGAGACCACATTCAGCTATCTTAGCTATGCAGCCCAGGCTCACCTGCCCAGGGAAGGGCGCCATGCAGTGGGCTGGCCATGAAACGCATCACTGTTAAAATATAACCTTTTCTTTCTTGTCCCCAAGATCTCAGCTTGATATCACAATGTAAAACACAGTCCAACTTTTAAAAATCCAACTCATGAGGCAGGAACTATTGAGGACTTGCTTATCCTATCTTGGTAGAGTTTGGCCATCAACTCTGCCTGCATGCAAGCTTGCCTTTTTTTTTTTTTTTTTTTTTTTGAGGCAGAATTTTGTGTGTGGTAGAAACGAGAACATTTCCCCCAGTGGCTTGTTTGCCACATTTGAATCCATCTCTATAAGGAAGTTCTTTGATGCTCAGCATCTTCTTTGAGGTGGGCTGGGTGTTGCCAGGAGTTAATCAGTCTTGTTATCAAAGAATCTTTAAAATAATAAAGCATCTTTAAATGCCATATTCTGTAGGTCTCTGAGGCTTAGGGGTTAAGATGTTTGTATGCCTAGATAGAAGCTTTAAGTTGATAGAGATGAGATATTGATTTTCACTCAGAATTTTAGACTCACCAAGATAGGGAAGATGTTCTCTTCAAGTTTGTCAAATACAAATAGCTAAATCACTATGAATGTAACATTTATATATTTCCCGACTATTTCATGGCTCTTCTTCCTGAATGTAGTTTATTTTATTTATGTGTAATAACATAAATGTATATGTAAAAAAAGAAATAAAAAAGAAAAAAGCATATACAAAGTCCAACTCATTAAAGATTTTATTTTATTTTAAAAGTTCAATGTCTCCCTATAAATAAAAATCTTTAACTGTGGGCTCATGTAAAATAAAAATTAAGTTATGTAGTTTTTGCTCCAAAGGGGAAAAAGCAAACATAAAAACAGCCACACTTAAGCAAAGCCAAAGTATAGCAGTGTAGCGCCAAATCTTGTAACTGGGTATCTGACGTCTGGGCCACAGTGCAGGCTTGGGCTGTCCCTCTTCTTTGTCTTGGTCATCCTCAGCATGCAGTTTGTTTAGTGGACTCAGGCAGGCTCCACTTCACTGTGGTGTGTCCTTGATGGACATCATGGTCCTATAGTCTACAGTATCTTAGCATCTCCACGGCAACTGAAGCTGCATCTTTATCAATGACCTCTCCTGCATTTTCATCATGAGCCTCATCTCACCGTATGGTGCCAGGCCCCAGCCAAACTCGATGACACCCTGTGCCCACAAAACTAGTAATGTGGGAGACTCTTACACATCACCAAGCTCCCCTGCTAGCTTCCGATGAAGCCTTGGCTCCCTGGACTGCGGTCACCATGTGCCTCTAGAGCTATAAGCAAGTAAGCAGCTGATGTTTTAGGTCACCCAGTTCATGGTATTTTCCTTTTTATCTTTTTTTTTTTAAAGTAAGAATTCTAGAAAATGGACTTTTTAGTTCTTTAACGGGTTTTCTTAGTTTGAATCTAAGACCTTGTCTAGTTTATTTGGAACACCTACTTTATTAACATTTTACACAGTTTCCTATAGTCTAAATTTCTGTAGAGTGGGCCAGGAGGCATATCCATCTCATGCCTCATTTAGGACATTTGTGTCTTTCTTTTTCTTTTTCTTTTTCTTTTTGTAAATCAAATATTTGGGTTTTTGTTGTTAAGAATCAGCATTTAATTATTTTTTTATTTTCCTCCTTTTTCTGTGCATTAATTCCTCCTTCTGTCTGGTGTGTGTGTGTGTGTGTGTGTGTGTGTGTGTGTGTGTGTGTAAGGTGCTCACTTTTTTTTTTTTTTGCTACTCTTGAAGCTACATTATTGAGATAGTTTTCTACAACAGTACTTTAAAGCAGCAAATGCCTTTCCAATTATCATTTTAGATAGAACTGGGAAATTTCCATGTTGTCTTTTAGTCCAGTTAAAACTAATTTCTATTTTTCTTTACACCTTTACCCACTGAGTAAATTTAATTTCAAAATATATTTCTATTGTTGATTCCTAATTAGTTTAATCATTACCAGAGAGCATAATCTCTGCATGATCCATTCATTTTAAATTTATTCACATTTGCTTTATGGCCTACCATATGAGGGTGTCTTGGAGAACAGACACCTTCAAATGAGTATAAATTCTGCTTTTATTGAGTGGCCTGTATTTACTATTTAGGTTGAGTGTTTTTAAAAGTTTCTATGTCCTTAATAGTTTTCAGTCTAATTTCCTATCCATTATTAAGAGTATTGAAAATCAGATTTTGTTGTCTGCTTCTCAATTCATTTCCCCTAGACACACAACCCCTCCCCTTTTGCAGCTCTGTAGCCTTGTACCTGCTAGGCGGGCACTCTAACATTTGGCTACACCCTAAACTCCCATAAGCTTAGGCCTATATTTTTGGATACATGGATAAGTTCCTATATCTTATTGCTTTAGCCATTTTCACAAACTTACGAGATCTGTCTGCCTCTGCCCCCCAAAGTGCTGGCATTGCAGGCATGCAACTCCAAGCCCTGCTCATTTTACTTTATTTAAAATAGGAGTGAATGTTTTTATTTACTTATTTTTTTTTTTGAGACAGGGAGTCATATAGTCTACGCTGGTCTTGAAGTTATATAGCAGAAGCTGTCCTCCAACTCTCAGTCTTCCTGTGTCTATCTTCAGACTGTTCTGGCTATTGATTTGTCCCACCACACCCTGCTCCGAGAGGACACTCCTAAGCCCTGCCTCCAGTTGTATTTCCGCTCCCTCCCTGCCCCCAAGATTACTGATTTGAGGCTCTTTTAAAGTCACCTCTTCTCTTAATTACATATGATAGTGACAAAACAGTTTAAGTATAGGAAGGTGTCCGGGGTGGCGGAGAATACAAAATAGGAGTGCATTAACAGAATGATCCATATGATCAGAAGAACAAATGGGGAGTCCGCTCCTTTTGAGAAATTGCACTTATTTTATCTGAGATAATTTTCTATATACAATTTACTTGCCCTAGTCATTTGACTTTACATTTCCAGGAATGCTGTTTCTCATAGTCAGTCTTGGACCAATATAGTCTTTTTTTTTTTTTTGTCTGAAAACTTTTTCATTATAAGATTCAAGAATTCATCCCCAAATTCACTAAGAATTTTGTCATTTTAAATTCTAACATATATCTCCTATAAAGAAGCCAAATTTTCACTTTAAATTCCAACTCCAAGATAAAAATTTATAAGAAGAGTGTTTCTATTAGGCAAAACCAAAAGATACACTTTTGGAGCACAGGAAAATTTTAATATGCTAACTAAACATGACTGCTAAAACTTTTGCTAAATAACTGGCTGCAAAGGGCTACCTGCACCTGACTCGTGCTTTGAAAAAAGTAGAACTTTCCTTCAATTAGTAGGAAAAAAAATTATGCCAAAGGCAGTTTACTGGTATGAAATGAATGCAGCATTGCTTTTAGTAGAAGCTGCCCAGGAAACTGGTTTCACAGGAGAAGCAGAAAGGACATTTTAATGAAATGACCTAGGACTCAAATACCTTATACTTCAAGCTGTCAAAGCAGTAAACAGGCTAGGCAGAGAGCCTCGGATGTGCGCTTGGGGACTGAAATGTACACCATGGCCTTGTTTTGCCGGCCTACTTTCTGAGACAAGCAGCTTTCATGAGGTCCATGTGGAGAAGCTACTGTCCTCCCTGCCCACTTTGCAGGCTGCATTGGACCGGGAAGAAACTTTCTCCACCTTGAGGGAGCTGGTCACAGGCGGCTCATGTGCTGTGCGCGCGGTAAGTGGTCAATAGTTCTTTATGGCGGTAAAAGGACACTGACATCCTCGCTGCCGAGGGTTGAGGTGGGATAAGCCCTATATATTAGGCAGAGGAATAGTAGAAATGCCAGGCTCACCGCTGAGCATGCGCAGTCAGTCGCACTCCGCTCTTGTAGGCCTCCGGAAGTGAAGCCTCCAGAATTGGAGTCCGTAAGGGAAGTTGAGCCACCGGATTCGGCGTCCGGGCGTGATGACGCGTGTAGGCGGAGACTACGTGAGGACGGAAGCGGGCTTAGAGTGAGTTTTCCCGTCTGTTCAGCTGCTGAGTTTGTGGCGTCGCTTTTGTGCGGCGTGTGTCGCGGCTTCCCGGGACCGCGGATAGTGGGGCAGGGGCTGAGATTCCAGCAGGGGCAGGCTGGGCGGAAGCGCTGCGTTGGGGGCCAGGGTCCGCCGGGCGGAAGCGCTATTTTGGAGCCATGGTACACCGGGCGGAAGCGCTGCTTTGGGACCAAGTGGATATCGGAAGCGGACCCAGCGGGTCTGGGTCTTATCCCTTCAAGCTAGGTAGGGGTAGTCTCACCTAGACCGCGTGGCTGGACTCTTAGTGGTCTAAGCTGCCCGAATGGGCTTTTGATAGATTCCTCTGACTTCAGGAAGTTTGAGACGAAGTTGCGTCAGCCAGAGCTTGCAGTGACAGGTGCTTGACTGGATGGCCACTTCTGTCTCAACACGTAGACCCATACTATCTTCTGTATGGTTCTTCCACGTAATAGAGGACAGAAATACACCCGAGGGACTCAGCTCTTATCCATTCACACAAAAAGCTCCTATCGTATGCTTCTCCGTTCCTCCAAACCAAACATTATTTAAAAAATAAAACTTAGCAGCACTTGGGAGGCAGAGGCAGGTGGATCGACTTGAGTTCGAGGCCAGCCTGGTCTACAAGGGGAGTCAGGACAGCCAAGGTTACACAGAGAAACCCTGTCTCAAAAAACCAACCAACCAAACAAACAAAAAACTTAGTATCGAATTATTGTGCGGTTAAGATTCGGTTGTTGGGCTCTTAAAATTCCTTTCAATAGGTTTGTGGCACCCAGGATTTTGATTTTGTGTTTTGTTCCTTGAGGGGAGCGTGGCACCAGATTTTTTTCTCCCTCTCTACTTTTTGTCCCAATATCTTAATCTCCTTTACGGTCTTCCTACTTCTGTTACTGATTCTGCTTCCAATCTTCTAGTGTTCTGGCACATTCCAAGAGCCCTCCATCATCTAGGGAAATTGTTGGCAATATAGATTTTCGTGTCATGCCCCTTTGAGCAAACCTTCTGGTCTATTCCAGTGTTTCTGGGTGCTAAGTTTCATGAACAGCATAGTCATAAAAAGCACTCACTTGTGGAGGCACAGATAGTGCGGTTTGAGTAAAGTGAGGTGTTGCCTAGATACAGAATCTCGGGCAAGTCACTTAACTATGACTTCATAGTGCTAAGTATTCCACGTGAAAACAAGTGGGTAGCGCTAAGGTGGGGCCAGGCATTCCTGAGTTACTAGACCTGCATGAGGAAAGCACATAGGTTGTCGAGGAAGGGACGAGTTGTAGGGTTAGATAGGAATTGGAGCGCATGGCTGTTGTGACTGCTGCATAGAGGGCACTTCTTTTATCCCAGCTACACAGGGATAACAGGACACAGGACAACTTTTTAGCTGGCAGTGGTAGCTCACACCTTCAACTCCAATGCTCAGGAGACTGAGGCAAGAGAAATCACAAGTTGGAGGCCAGCCTCGGATACATTTGATGAGACCCTGTGCAAACAATCAAAATAAACCCAGAAAGTCACAGCAGTAGGTACTGACACTAATTTTATTTACGTTGTGGTAAGGTAGTTTAATGTTCTTCTTGTTTCTTCATCTTAGTTATACCTAAGTTTGGCTGATAATTTGGTAAAGGCCAGGACACAGTTGCAAAGAAGCATAGAGGAGTGGCTAGCAGCCCACAGCCAAAGCTGATGATGTTTCCATCCTTATCTTTTGTCCTTACATGTCATCTCGCTCCGTCATAGCAAAGGCGGCCTCATGCCATCGGAAGGGTCACGGTTAAGTTAGACATGCTCTTTAAATGATTTCTTTCTTCACGGGCCCGTGTAGAGGAAGAAATAGTTTCATTCAGGGTCTGAAGTTGCTGCCCTAGCTCCAGGCTTGTCAACATTAAAAAGGGTCAGTGACTGACTGGGGCCTATGCAACCGAGCTTTGACTAGAGAGCGCTGGCGCCAAGGCCATGCTGAGGCCACAGGATACTATGGGGAGTGAGTGTTCATGTAAATACGTCACTTGTGTTATCAGCTTCTATCAGTGATTAATTAAAGTGATCTTGAAGTGGTGGTTTTTCAGAGTCAGATGTTTTCTTATTTTCTGTGTAAGAAAGATGTGTGGCTATGGTTCTGGGTCAGGCAAAGCCAGAACCAAATGTTTGAATTCTGCCTCCTCCTGTGCATTGATTATGCCCTGTAGACAAATTAGCATGTTTCCAGTTTTAAATTCTCCCCCTGCAAAGTAGAGGCTACTATTAAATGAGATAACTATTAATTGTTATTTGTTACTACATTATATGTTAGGTAATGTCTCTTTTTGAAAGAGGAAGAAATATTTTTTGGTTGTGAGCCTAGCGTTTAATTGCTGAGCCATCTCTCCATCCCTGAGGGGAAAATGATACATATCAGTTTCGTTCTGACTGCTCTGTTAATTTCCTCAGCATCTCTTGCATGTGAGGTCACTTTATTACCTGGTCACTGTGTCTTAAGTGATGAAGATGCTGAAGAGAGAGTCAAAGCTTTCATAATTAGTGAGAGAAAGCAAACACAAGAAAATTACAGCTCAGCTTGGTAAAACAGTTATTTCATAACCAGTGATTTCTAGACATTGTTTTTATAGTTTCCAGAAGATTAGAGATAGTTAACATCAAAATATCTTTGATTTTCCTATAGCTGACTTCATTGGGGACAGTCAGCTGCCGTATGATGCTGTTATGTCATAAAGAACGATACTTCTGCAAATAAATGCAGAAAATGTTAACTCTGAAAAAAGTTGATTTTTTTCAATATATGTGCTTTGATATCTATTTTCTAAAATTATTTTCATAATTTTACATAGCTATGAATGTATATACATGGAATATGCTTAAGGCCATTCATAGTAGGCTGTACTTTTGTTTACTTTGTAGTGTATTATATGAAGGTAGAGAGAAAATGTAAAAAGAAATCTATACTTATATGCATACACTCATTAAAATTATTGTAAAAAGCCATTAAAACTTTGAAGCTGTTCTTTAAAAGAGGTCCCTTAAAGGTGCTATTATTCTATCTAAGCAGTGATTCTCAGGGTTTTGTTTGTTTACTTTCTTTTTTTCCTTTTTTTAAACTTGGAGTCTCAGAAGCAGAAACATTTACCCAGAAAGTTCAAGAGTTGTGAGGCTTTAAGATGGACAAGGTTGGAGGACACAGGCTCCTGATCCAGAATGTGTCCGGGGGGCTGGGACTTTGGGGATCCACATATGAGTCACTATCAGAGGCTCAGCTCTGAGCATGAGTTGCACCAAAAAGCTATGATGTTAGGGGTCCAGGTGCTTGGAATCCTTAGGCAGGCCCTGCAGAGTAGCTGGCTTTGTCCCCAGGGCAAACATATGCCTGAGTTCTCATGCAGAGTCATGGGTGATTATTCAAAACAAACCAAAACAAACCCCCAAACAAATCCAGTCTTCAATCTGTCCCATATTTTACAGAAATGGGACTTTATGCTGAATAACAAACAGCAAACCCCACAGCTTTTTAGAAGTTCCACTTACACTATGACAGCTGTATCACTCTTAAAGCTGCGTAGTATTTCAACTTGTTTAGTATCCCAAGTGATCGAGGAAGAGAACTAAGGAGTCAAAAGGAATATATACAGTATTAATTGTGTATACAACCCACGTTTTTGTTATATGACAGCATCTGGTTTGCATTCATATGCTAAAGTAGTTTTGTGTGTGTGTGTGTGTGTGTGTGTGTGTGTGTTTTACTAACATTTTAGTTAATAATGACTCCTCATAAAAATAATTTCAAGTCTCACCATTTGTTAGCTTGTTATTAGTGGTAGTAGTAGTAATACTGCCATTTTCCCACATTTGAGGGGCTTTCCTGGTGACAGCTGGAGAGCGAGGGGGGAGGGGAACCACTTTCAATCAACCAGCTGCTCCTTGCAGCATCACGGTGGTGATATTTCAAAGCTGGTGGCTAATTCTGGCCGTATTCAGAAAAGAAAATGTGTCATATTTCCGGGATGCAGTAGATAGTGTGCAGGGGCCCTTTGGGATGTAGATGATAGCCAACGGCCAGCGTGTGCGTTCAGGCTTGCATGTCAGTGTTATTTACCATCTAGCGTCTTGGACGTTGTTACATGCACATCATAATTACAAAGCAATGAAGTCCAGCTCCATGGGGAGACGTCTCATTACTTTATGGACAGGAAGGGGGAAATGAAGACTGAACTTGAGTGCTGCCCTTCATGCTTTTATGCGGTACACTGTTTTATCTATTCTTCACCGTGGCTTTAGGAAACAAGTGCATTTTTTTTTTTGTCAAAATGGATAAAAGACCAGGTAGCTCAGCAAGACTGAGAATGTGATCTGTCCGAGGCCACACACCGTGTACATGACCCCTTCTGACTTTAACTTCAGGGATCTTACACCATCAGCTGTTTCTCCACGGTGCTAAGTGACATACTTATAATCCGGAGTGACAGTATTAGGATAGCAGTGAATTAAATGTATATACATATTACAGTCACCTCAATTTTATAAGTAATATGTAGTGTACATATATGTTGCATCTATGCATAATTCTGGATTTTTTTTTCTTGAACAAAGCATTTTGGACAACGCCAAAACTTTAACACCCATTATATTACTGGTAGCAAAATTTTGTAATTTTAGGTGTTGTAAAATGAATGAGTTGTGGTTCGAAATTTAAGCAACTATATAAAGACTACATGCTGCCACATAGTCTCTTTTACATAGTCACTGCTCTTTTCTTCCCGTCAATACATGCTAATTTTGTACTAATAGGGGCCTGTTAGGCTTCTCAGTTTTCATCCTGAAAAGAAGTCCTTTAATTTTTGTTGGGTGGTTCTGCCATTTCAGTGGGGTTTGGGAATTGGTCCATCTTCTTCCTCTTGTCTAAGGACAGTGCTTAGCCATAAAAACTTGAAAGCTTGTCCTGCACTTTCCGCTGTGTGCGTACGCTTAGGTGCAGTTTTGAAGTCATCCTTCGTGGTGTGCTAATGCTGCTGTTGATGGCTTTGCCTTTCTAGGCTGTAGCTTCCTCAGAGGACTAGCGTGTTAAACAGAGGAGTATAGACTGATACAGCTGTGGTCTTCATGCCGTTTCAGACATATACCCTGCCTGTCCTAGTCTCACAATTAGAGAAGTGTTTGTTAATGCAGTGGGTAAATTGGGACTTGAACAGGTGACTTCAGGAACCTTCCTGAAGGCCACGAGACTGAAGAGATCAAACCCTTATTCAGTTTTGTTTCTTTTGCTTTTAAATGGATGGGTACACAATTGTACCCCTAAGTTCTAGGGAGACCTTTTTATCCACTGGCACTTCGCTGATGCGTATACTCTAGACTTGTTTTCCATGAAGAACGGAGGCACAGATGCTTTAGAAAACCACTTCTATCCTTTCTACTACTGATTACTTTTAAAACATCAGCTTGGTATAAATGGAAGATACAACTGAGACAGAGCCTCCGTTTTTCCTTTTGAGACTACATTATTCATGTAGTGCTCACCTGAGCGTGAACATTTAAGAAGACTTCCTGCAGAAGTTGCTCTTGCCCACGCCCTTAGGCCTGTACTCACCTGCCTTGAGGAACAGCATGCTCGCTGTCAACTGTTAAGATACAGCCCATGTGACCTCCATGTTCTGGCTCCCTTATGGGGTAGAGCCTTTGTTAGTCTAAAGGACGTGGTGATGCTTCAGATAAACTCAAACCCCCGTGTGAACGCTTTCATAAATGCACAGTGGCTCGGGTAGACGTCTTTGATGGCAAACAGAAGCAAAACTATCTAATTGGTGTGATGCAGATAATGTAGTTAAAGACAAGAACATTACTGGAAGCCATGTGGATGAGCGCAGACACAACAGCTAGTCCAAATGGCCGGGCCCCAGTGAAGGTCAGTGGGAAGGTGTGTTTTCTGGTCTGTGCAGTCTCAGTTCCTGTGACAAGCGCCTTCGCGTAGTCTCAATGTCATCAGTGCGAGTTCTCTATTCAGGTTCCTAGTTCCAGAGCAGAATTGTCCCTGCAAGTTCGCTCTCCCTCAGCCCTGACTGAGAGTCCATCTTTCCCCCCAACCCAAGATCACATGGAATGGGGTGGGCCACAGCTTCTTGTACTTATATTAGATTGGCAAAAATCCCCAACCTGTCCCCGATCACGGGTAATTTGAGGGACCGTACCCCATCTTTGAAGTATGGCTGCCTTTCCCACTTGACTAGTTTTTGTGCAGAGGGGATTCGGTCCCATAAATAATTCAGAATCAGTTCATGCACATGAAATGAGGGGTGACAGGGGCGGGCAGCGCTTTCTCACTTGCGCGGGATAGACAAAGAAACCTGATGTAGAGCAAAGATGAGGGTGAAAGTCCTTAAATCCGCTTGAAGGGCGTGATCAGTGGTATGCTTGCAGTGCGGTCCCCGGTGTGCACCCGGGTTTAAAACCTACGGCTGCAGGGCTGTCAGTAGGGGAACTTTAATGAGCTCTCATTACACTAAAACTTGTGGGCTGAGCGAGGAGGAGCTAGCTTATGATTGATATTGGAACTCATAAGCGTTGACGGGACAGAAGTGGAGTTGGCGTGAATTCACCCAGAGCCGTGGAGCAAAACTGAGGATTATATGCAAAATCTAGTAGCTTCAATTTTTCAGTCACTTTTCATGTGTAAATATAGTCTGATCACTAGTGTTGAGCCAATAGCACTTTTAAAAGTTGGAGGAAAGAAAAATTTTGCCAGCTGACATCTTGAGATTTGTTGTTGTTGTTTAATCTCTAGAAATGAAGGGTCATTAAATTCACACAGTATCGCATAATCTTGACAAATAGTGGCTTGAGATTTTGTTATATAGTTTCTTTTAATTAAAAAGTAACTTATGGGGCCAGCATATGGCCCAGTGGGTAAAGGTGTTCGCCGTGGAAGCCTGATGACCCGAGTTCAATCCTGGGAGCCCATGGACAGGTAGAAAAGAAAACCAGCTCTATAAAGCTGTCCTGTAATGTCTTTGTGATACTGTGGCACATTCTCTCCCTCCCCAAGATCTTCCTGCACACGCCCAGTAATAGAAAACAATCCCACTTTCACACTCCTTTCATGTAACTATACTGTTTAAAAGGTATGTATGTCATTGAGTCACAGAATACAGTTTAAAATGTGGGCTAGAACTCTTAGAGGAGGTTAGTCACCATCTTATAAAGGCACTCAGAAGTATTTCCAGCTTCTTTCCCTTAAAATTACTTTTAATTGATTTGTTTATGTACATAAACCGCCATCACTTCTCAATTGGCAATTATGTCGTTTCTATGTTTGAAATCTTACTTGGTCTTTACAAAGCCAGATGAGCCCGTGTATCCTGTTACAGGGGAAAAACTGACATTTTTTTTTTTTTTTTTTTTTTAGCATCCATTGGTCAGCATGTTGTGGCGCTCCCACTAAGGACTATCCCCTTAGCCACACTGCCCTGACCTGTGTGCATTAATATTGCTGATCTTAGATATAAAGGGCTCAGTCCGTTCCTCCCCCGACCCCCCCAGCCTGTCTATTAACACCCCCATCCCCTGACAACTTTTATGTTCTGAAACTGTTAAAATGTGTCCTGCTATCCATCATCTCGTGCTTCTGTTTGCTATGCTTGTGCCAACCGCTCTCTGGTGCGGCAGCGCGCCCTGAGAAGCCTTTTGTCCTTTCCGTCTCGCGGCAGCCTGACAGGCTTTCATGTGGGAGTCAGCAAGATTGCTTTTCATGGAACAAAGCTGAATGTTGCTTTCTAGGTGAAGAAAAAAAATAATTAAATGCTTCTAAAGATGTATTTGATTAACAGGAAGCTGATCTGTGTAAATTAATTATAACTGTAATGATGTCACAGCCCTGTCTTTTGTTATTAACCAGGTAATTGACCAGGAGTTTAGAAGCTTATTGTAACTGACAGTTAGCAGTTTGACCTTGTGTACTGTCTGGAAGTGAAACACACACAATGAATGTAAATGCAGCCGGTTCATTGGGTTGCGCGTGTTGTCACGGTGTCTGATCTTGGGGTCCTATTTTCATTCTTTCTTTACTTCTTTGTTGAAATTGCTGGCCTAGCCAATAGTCTCAAACTTGACATTATTTTTAAATGCCCCCTAAAAGCATCTGACCAAACACATATGTCTGTGTCCTTGAAGAACTGTAATCAGACATGAAACCTTGGCGCATTTGGGATATATGGTCTAGTAAGCAAATATCAAAACTAAAGGAACCTACTTTTTAACGTCTGTGTGAAGGAAGGTAAGACGGCTTTTGATGGATGGATGTAGGGGCACACTTGATTGACGGAGAGTTTATTCCAGTTTGTAATTTGGACAAGTAAAGTAAGAGTCCTTAGGAATAAGGATCTTTGACCTTTGGTGAGTTTTGTTAAGGACAAGACTGTGAGAAAGAAGCAGACTAGAAGTGGCCAACTACTGTTCCCGGGGTTAGCCACCCGATTCTCCTGCCTGCTAACTGTACTATCAGCCCTGGTACAGTAGGACGTAGCCATTTCTACAAATCATGACGCTATGCAAAATAGCTAAAAAAAAACCTAAAGAGCTTAGAGACAGGTAAAGGCAGGGGAAGAAGATGGCAGCCTTATGTAATGGTAGCGCGTATATGTGTACTCCATGTAAGTAATGTGAGCATTGCAGGAAACATGGCTCTCTCTGCTCAGAAAGCCTCGGGCCTTGGATTGTCAGGACCACAGCACAAAGCTTACTGTTCAGTGGTGGAGATACGATGGAATGTAAAAATGGACAGAAAGCTGTGCGTGCTGAGGTCATGATGTCCTCTGTGAATAAGGTGGCAGTGGGTGCTGAGGAGTGTGTCTACTCTGTACTATCTGCCCCAGCTGGATTCAGTTGTCTGAATGCATCGTATGTGGAATTCTATTCACACTGTCCTCTACGGATGGGGTGAGTTTGAAAAAGCTTCTTTCAAAAGACGTGTTTCAGCGGAACTCACCAGACTCGCTGTCTCTGCCTTCTTCCGTGCGCACTTGTGTTCTCAGGACTCTGTGCTGAGGGCGCAAGCTCGCCAAGCTCCACCTTCACAGCCCCCTTTTGCCTTCTACCTGCTTTTGTTTTTCCTCCAGAGCTTCGCTCAAGCAAGGAACCAGCCCCAAGGTCGTCTCTGAACTGCACTTTGAGTTCACATCGGCAGGTTTGTGTATTACCGGCACACTGCTAAAAAGCATGTGCATTAGATGACATAAGACACAAGCTTGTGACAAAGGACAACACTGAGCTCAGAAGGCTGAGGCACTCAGCAGAAGAAAGATGCCCACTTGTCCAGCTCTGCCGAGATTTGGCTGAGTGGTGCTGTGTACCAGTACAAAGATGGCTCCTTGGGTGGGACCTACGCCAGGGACCCTTGAGAGTTAAAACTTCCAGCTTTTCTGCTCATTGGACCATGCTCTCACTTAAAGAAGTGACACTTGAACCAGGTTTTCAAAGCTCAATTCTGACTTGCTCACAAGATGAGCCCTGAATGACTCTGATTCATTGTGGTTACAGGCTTGAGCAGACTAGTCATACTCAAAGTGAGTGCACAACTGAGGACTAACTAGCGATGTGTAACATGTGTCAAGTTGGCCAGTGGTCTCACTTATCTTTGATTTGTATTTTTAGAATAGATAATCGGAGTAGAAATGTGTGTTTCTTTTTTCATCCTTAAAGACAATAGAGACTAGACTTGGATTTTCAGACTGAGCTGCAAAGCAGTCTGTTTCAGCTTAAGAAATCAATTGTTCCAGAAGTTGATGGTTTTGGAGTACCCAGAGCCACGAAGGTGAGGACTTAACTGGGCAGAGGGAGGCCAGCTAGCATGAACAGAGTGTTGGGGGGTACCGTGTGTGACAGTCATTCCAATTCATTAGTCTGCAACATTGCCAGTTGTTTTAGCTATGCATCTCATTGCATTTACAAAATGCTGCTGAAGAACAGTTGAAGTAAGGAAGTGTCTGCTTTGCCTCCTGCTTCTGGACAGAGAAGCCATGGTGACAGGAGCTTGAGGCAGCTGGTCCCACTGCATCAGCCATCAGGAAGCAGGGAGCTGAGTCATAGCATTCAGCTCCTCCTCTTTTTTTGTTCAGTCTGGGATCCCAGCCCATGCAGCTGTCAGACAGGTCTTTGTAACTCAGTTAACCTAAGCAAGATGATCCTTCACTCTCAGGCTCAGAAGCAGGTCCCTTAGGTGTTGCTAGCCTCTGTCACGTTGACTGGGTTAGTCCTCACATCTGGGGACCCCTGCATATTACTCACCGATATCAAAGCCTTCTAGTTTTGGCTAATAGCCCTGTGGTGCTTTATTTTTTTATTTTTTATTTTTTTATAAAATACTTTAATTTTGAATTTATGTGCGTTGGTATAGGGATGTCAGATCTCAGAGTTATAGACAGTTGTGAGCTGCCATGTGGGTGCTGGGAATTGAACCCGGGTCCTTTGGAAGAGCAAGCAGTGCTCTTAACCACTGAGCCATCTCTCCAGCCCCCTTTAAATAGGAATGCCCCTCATGTGTTTGAATGCCTGCCTCATAGGGAGTGGCACAACTAGAGGGTGTGGCCTTGCTGGAGTAGGTGTGGCTTTCTTGAAGGAAGTGTGTCACTTCAGAGTCTCAGAAGGTCAAGCCCAGGCTCAGTGGCTCACTGTTTTGTCCTGCTGCCTGTGGATCCAGTTGTTAGAACTCTCAGCTCCTTCTCCAGCACCATGTCTGCCTGCATGTCGCCATGCTTCCCGCCATGATGATAATGGACAAAACCTCTGAAACTGTAAGCCAGCCCCAATTAAATGGTTTCCTTTATAAGAATTGCTGTGGTCATGGTGTCTTTTCACACCCTAATTAAGATAGACCTTATTTCAGAGAGTGTAATTTTGAATCTTTGTTTTTCCTTGTGTAATATAATTTATATAGCTCATGTACTGTTTGGTTGTTACTGCTTTGTATAAGTTCAGAGCATTTCCTGAATCTCCAGTTCTTTTCTGGATTGTTCTGCTCTCACTGAAGCCAACACAGTTCATGTGGATCTTTAACTCTCAGCTACCAGTCCTCAGCAGAGTAGAAGGATTTGGTTTTTGATGTGGGAAGCGGTAGTAGTTTTGTCTGCCTGTTTTATTTCTTTAGGTCACTTATCGCCCTCTTTGGTTGTGAGATCAGGGCAGAGGTTGGAGTCTAACCTTTCTGCCCTGCCATTTTCCTCATCTGGTGCTGCTGGCCTCACCCTTTCTGGCTCAGTTTTAAAACTGCTTCTTGGGTTTTTGAAGTCTGCAGAGCAGAGCCCGTCCCCCCTCCCCACTTGATTGTCTTTATTGTCTCACATTTCTAGGCTCAGAAAAGATGACCACCTAACTTGAAACAGTTGTTCCATATTTAAAGTCTTCTCACAGCTACCAACTCCTCCTTGCTCCGGTAACTCTGTTTACACAGATAAGGCTGCTTGTTTGTCATCGGGCTCCAGAAATCCCTCAGACTCCAAAAACCCCCATGTGATAGTGTTTGGAGGCAGGTCGTGTCAGAAGTGACCAGGCCAGGTGGGTATGAGATGGGAAGGAGAGCCAAGCCTTATACAAAGCCCAGTAGACTCTTCTGGTGTGTTCCCTACCGCCTGCAAGAGGCTCTCACCACAGTGATGTCACCCTGCCACTCTCATCTCCACTTTCTGGCTTCCAGAACTCTGAGGCATGATTTTTTTTTTCCACCCAGTGACTGACACTTGCTTATATGGGGTTGAACTAAGGATGCCAAAAGCATTATCTAACATAAGAGTTTCCTTTTCCTTTTGGTAAGAGTTTTCATAAAAGGAAACCTTTTCCTTTTAAATCGTCAACATCACTTTTAATTGCAGTTCTCATTAAGCTCTAGCTAAACTTCATGTTTACTCATATGTTATGAGTAAATGTTGATCTAAAATTAAACAAAACTTGGTTTTTCTCAGTACTGTTAGGAAATTGCTTCAGACTTAATTTTATCCACCAAGAAGCATTCATATGGAAGAGAAATAGGTGTCATCTTTTAAAAACAGGGGTTCTCATTTTGTGACTTAAGTTGGAAGACCCTGGCTGCACAGCAGGCCATTGGGCTATTTCCTGGACTGCTCCTCTGTCATAGCTTCAAGTTTTTATTCCCATAATTAATAGGCATCTGAGGCAGTTGTTACCTGCTGTACAGTGTAGATTGGGAAATTTGGCTCTCATAAGTGAGGTGCAGGTGGGCTGCTGGGGCCTCTCAAAAGCATTGGCAGTGGCAGGCAGTGGTGCTGTTGTGAGAGACAAACAGCTGAAGGGTCTGTCTCGGAGCTTATGGGTATTGTTCCTTTGACTTTTCTTATCTGTATAAGGGAAATAGAATCTGTTTCAGCTTCACACCAGGGCTGCTGGAAGGATATTCACTGGGTCAGGCTCTGGCTTTTGGAATTGGGATTATACACTGTAAGCTTGATCATATGTCTAAAGAGCTCACTTCCATGCCTTCTGGAGGAAGAGAACCCATGTGACTGTCCATTTGTGAAGATGGCCATGTGCATTAAGCACTTTGGATAGAGAAGTGGAGGCCAGACATTTCAGCATCCTTGAGTGTCTTAGGCAGAAGCACCACTAAACTACTTCTGTGGATAATTGCAAAACAGCTTCAGAGTGGACACTGACATAAGTCGCTTTCTGGGAGAGTGCCGGACGGACCAACTGGTACTTAAAACAGAAAGAATGCCTTCATAACATTATAAGAACTAAGTGAAATAAATCACACACATCCACTTCTAAACTAAATGTGTAACTATCAGATGATATTGAAAAGTGTATAGATTATTATAAGACTGCAGTTCCTAGGCTAAGCCTTGGTGGGTCAGTGATGATGATACCTAAGTGCTATCAATAGACACCTAGAATTCTAAGTTTTAGGCACTGTTAGCTGTCAGTTCCAGAAGGGCAGTCTCATTGTTTACGGCCCACTTCAAAGGTAAGGGGTTCAGGCATGGATTAGGAATTTAATTAAGAGCCAAGTGTGGTGATTCCTGCACCAGGAGACAGAGGCAGGCGGATCTCTGATGTTCCAGGCCAGCCAGGGCTACATAAACAAAAATGACAACTTTTTTTTTTTAAACACAGGATCTTTTGGTCTCAAAGCATTTAAGTCAGTCTTTAAACGTGGGCCTCTTGGCCCCAAACTCCATCCTGTTAACCATGGCATGCTTCATGATTTTGCAGGGTCAGAAAGGCATCTGATGGATCGCAGGGGAAGATGGTGTGATGAACTTGGATTTTAAGCAAATTGAATCAGGCATTTTGTAAGTAGATTAGGGAGAGTATCATGTGCTGAAGAGCTGGCCTTTGTGGGTTGTGTCACCACATTAACATGTGGTTATTAATGGTTGCTCACTTGTCTGGAATATTCTTATGTCCATCCATGTAATTCTCTTAAATCCTCATTCCTCCAAGTTACTGTGTAAACCTATACAAGCCTTCCATGTGATTGGTATTAAAGCAAGCCATTCCCTTTCTTTCCTAGTCTTTTTTTTTTTTTTTTTGGTAACTTTATTGTTTAAAAAAATGAACAAAAACCCTGCTGCAAATAAAAGGGCAAGCTATTATTAAAAGACACTTGGACATCATCCCATTGAGGGATGAGGAATTTCTTTACTGGTAAAGATTGTGAATGGGCAAAAAGAAAGGTGGAAGAGCCTGTGTCTTAAAAACTAAGTCTTCTTACTTAAAAGCAGAGGACACAGCCAGTGGCATCAGGCAGTCTCTAAGCTGGCATTCTTAGTTGGGTGCCTCTAATATGGAAGTCTCTGCATCTGGCGAGCCATCACACTAAAGGTCTCCATAGACTTTAAGAGAAGACAGGGTTTTTAACTCCTAGTGTCTCTGGTGCAAAATCCAAGTTGTAGGCTTCCCACGAATAGATACTAGAATGTAACTATTGAGAGTGTCATGCTACTCCCAACGACTAAGCTCCCGTTCCCTCTTTATATAATTTGATTCCAGTCTTCATGTTTTATTCATGAAGTTCATTTTTATTCATTTGATTGTCTTTGCTCTTTTTATTTCTCCCTTTAATGCGAAGTAAGAAAACAGAGCCCCATTCTGATTCCCTTTGCTTTTATCACAGTACAGTTCACAAAGCCACTTAGCAGATTTTAAAAGACTAGAAAAAATTGTTGTTTGTGTGCAGCTTGTCATCAGCTGACTGTGGAGTCTGATGAAGAATCCACACTGTCTCCCCCAGGACCCCCTGTGTACTAGTCTACTTAGGTAGATGATGCTTTCTGGTAAATTGAGCAGGGTATAATGATGTGGAGCCATGCCATCTGCTATTATATTTAATATTTAAATGTTAAATTTGGAAAGCATAATTACTATAAAACTTTTTAGCGGAGCTTTTTGAAACTCAAATATGTTTATTTGAAAATAGACCAGATTTGTTTGTAAGTATTGAGTTAAGAAAATTCTTACTTTCTTAATTTTCAGGAAGATCTTAAATATCTGTATTGTGATCAGTGTATTCTAGGACCTAAGGAAACGACTGCTTTTTCAAAAATAAAATTGTACTGGCAGAGGAATAAAATAATTGTGTTATTGTGCTAGGTAGAAACATTCTCCTCTGTTGATACTCCAGTGACAAGTAGAGAAAATAGTTTCTCAAGTTTGTACTTGAAAAGCCATGAAATACAAGGTTTCTAAGAATGCATCTGGGCAGCTTATTGTGCCCTAGAGAGAGAAGGCTCATTGAGCTGAGCAAGGTGCACTGGTGTCTTACCTAGTCTCTTGGTCCTTTGACTATGTTTAATGTACTGCTCTGTTATCTGGCTCTTGCAATTAAGAAAGCAGAGATGTTTTTATGTTCAGTACGAACATTTGTTCTTTCCATAACATTTCACATGGTTGGAAATAGTTAAAAACACAAGCCCTCTGTGCTCTTTTGAAAGGATTTTGTGGCATTTACAGTCTTATGTGTTCATCTAAGCTGTTCTATGCTGTTGAAGGGCATTCACGTTTCCTCTCAACATACCATGTCCTGGGGGAATTGTGGTACCAATTTTGGCAGTTCAGCCAGGCGCTTTCTCTTTGTGATTTCACCTTTCTTTCTCGTGTTTTCTCTTGATCCGAGCTTGTTCGGTGATTTCTTAAGGGTAAGGGGTGAAGTAAACACTTTTGTGTTGGGTGAACATGTCTGAATTCATATTGTGTTTTCAGCAATGTATAGTTAGCATTTATCGTTATCATTAGCCCTACAGTATCATTAGTCCTTGGAGATGGATGTTCATACCACTTCGTTCTCACTAGGATGAGAAACACAGATAAAACCAAAAGAGTCCAGCTGGGCAGTGGTGGTGCACGCCTTAAATCCCAGGACTCAGGAGGCAGAGGTGGGAGGACCTCTGAATTCGAAGCCAGCCTGCTCTACAGAGCAAGTTCCAGGACAGCCAGGTCTACACTGAGAAATCCTGTCTTGAAAAACCAAAAAAACCCCAAAACAACAACAACAACAACAACAAAGCATAGATTCTTGAGAAGATGAGGAAGTCAGAGGCTTTGCATCCTGCTAGAATGAGCAGGCAATGGCACATGAATTTGAAAAACTATTTTTCGTTATGCCTCAAAAAGTTAAGCCACAATTGCTGCTGGCCCAGTAACTCCTCTAGGAATGCACGTTCATACAGAGAGCAGCACACTCAGATCCTGGGAGCATCCGAGGGCCAGGCTGCAAACAGTGGGGAAAGCCCACCTGCAGATGAATAGGGAAAACAGGATATGGGTGTGTCCATACAGTGAAACTTGTCCATAACAAGTGTTGGTATAACACAGAGTGATCTTCAAAGTCAGATGCTCTGTATGGCGTGATTTCACTTACATGAGATGTCCAGAGTAGCTAAATCTTATCAGAAATTAGGTAGACAATTAAGGTCTAGAGGAAGAGTGGTAGTGGAATCACTAAAAGGTCTGGGTGTCTTTTTGGCAACAAGAAAGTTCTGGAATCAATACTGGTAATGGTTACACAAACTATGAATATACTGAAATCCCCTGAGTTATGTGCTTCAAGAGTGTGACTATTATGGTATGTGGATTGTGTCTCCATTTTAAAAATTCTAAACTTAAGCATTGTGAAAGTCAGATATTTAGAAAACTCTTAGCTTAGGCCATAGCAGGCCTTTGTTAATTATTATATTTTCCTATAATTAACAAATAACAATATATATTCAACTATGTACAACTGTTAAATGAAATTTACCAAAGGTCTCAAAGCAGCAATGGCACACCATTGATCTTTCTCAGCTATGTAACAATGAACATTTTCTTGGAGAGGGAGCCACACAATGGGAGACGACGTCAGTAAATTTGTAGCACTTAAAATAATACAGAGACCCAGTCTTCAGCGAAGTGTTTAATTACTCCCATTAAGACTCTATCATGTCTGTGTTTCTTGTGGAATTAATTTGGTTACTATCACATACCAAATTGGGAATAGAATTTATAACTGGTATATATTCTTGCAATTTAATGGTTTCAGTTATTATTGAACATTTAAATCTGAAAATTGAGATATATACTGCCTTGGTAAATGATAATGGTAAGATATTTTCTGCTTTGCAAGTAGAATTCAAAATCCCTGTAATTAGTTTCTTTTCCCTTTCTCCTCCTTTCTGCCCCCACCCCTTGGGACACACTGGTTTCCCAAGTTATGAATTTAGTTTCTTTGTTTATTCTAGCCATGTAGTTTTTCTTATTACATACCTGTTTAATTTTTAATTTCTCATTAAAAGTAAATATGGCTAATTTCCCCATCAATATTCAAGAAATCTTCCATGATCTTTGCCAGAACCCTGATATAGTGTATATTACTACATAATTAAAATGGTATTTTTCTTGTCAAATAGTTCTGGCAAAGCAATCTGTCAACACATTTTTAAGTGAAGCATAGGCTTATGTCTATGAAGTCGATACAGTGTTCTGGAAGGGAGAGTGGTGCACCTCACATAGTGGGAAGGTTGTTAGAACTGTGGGATGAATGGAGGTGATAAGGAAGGTCACCTAATTTCCTTAACCATGCTCGTCTATCCTGCAATGGAAGCTCATTCAAAATACTAACCTTGACTCATTTGGGAGCCTCTCCAAGCACAGAGCATGCGCTGGTCACCATGGTCACAATGATCACAGAATAGATAGTTCTGTGTAACTGTGGCAGTCACATTCAACAAGGCTACTCCTGCCCTCTGCCACTTAAGCTGCACTTGTGGGGACTCTTATGATATAGGAGGAGCAGAGTGACTAAGGCAGGGTCTGTGCTGATAGAGCAAGGGTGGGTGAGGCACTGGAGTTAGCACTGTCAAGTTACGATAAAGGGGTTTCACTGTATTCTCGCCATGAATGATAAGACATGAAAAGGTTACTGCTGAGGGTTCACCCTACGTTACTCAAGGTTACAGCATGAGTTCCCAGGAGACAGAAGCACATAACTGAGGCCATGCTTCAGTAGGACTTGTCCGAGCTATGCACATCAGTGGGAGAGGAAGCAGAAGTTAGAACCATTGTGGTTTACTTGAGCAGGGCTGAATTCCCCGCTTTACATCTCTCTTCCCCACTGAGCAACTCCACAGCTTATCGGAGGACATTTTAGTATGGATTTGTTACAGGACGCCACTTAAAACTCCTAGGGTGCTGTCCTAGCCTTTGTCAGGGAGGGGCCCTTTCCTCTTTGGCTGAGTCCACCTTTGCATGATGTGTGCATCAAATGAGGGTGCATGCTGCATATGTCTGCTCTTCTTTCCTGGAGCTAGTATCTTCATTTCCTTCAACAAGTATAAATGGTCATGGAGGGGCTGGGAATAAAAGTTCTATTATTTGCTGTCCTCCTAGTACAAAACATTTTATATAGGTGAATGAGAGACTGAATCATCACACTCTGTAGGGAAGGAAAGGACATGTGCACATTGTATTTCTCCTCTAAGGTTGTGCCCTAGGAGCATGCTC
This sequence comes from Acomys minous, assembly GCF_964271855.1. Taxonomy (NCBI): domain Eukaryota; kingdom Metazoa; phylum Chordata; class Mammalia; order Rodentia; family Muridae; genus Acomys; species Acomys minous. Next base: position 93,125,617 of record NC_140486.1, on the reverse strand, counting down.
AGAAGCCAAAGCTGAACCAACCAAAATTGGAAACCATGATAAAAGGAGTTGTCAAACCTGAGAGTGTGAGTTCATAGGAAACCTTTTTAAAGATAGAAGATGTAAGCAGCTGAGAAAGGGATTAGATAGCGTTTCCCAACACGTGGGCCTCGACCCTTTGGGGGCTGCAGATCAGATATCCCATATATCTATCAGATATTTACACTGCGATTCATACCAGGAGCAAAATTACAATTATGTAGTAGCAATGAAGGCAATTTTATGGCTGAGGTGACCACAACCTGAGGAACTGTATTAAAGGGTTGCAGCATTAGGGAGGTTGAGAGCTGTTGCCCTATAGGCTTGCCTACAGCCTGATCTTCTAGAGGCATTTTCTTAATTGAGGCTCCCTCCTCTCAGATGACTATGCCTTGTGTCAAGTTGACCTAAAAATAGCCACCACTTAACGTACAAACACATCACTGTTAAGCCATATAACCTTTCCTTTCTTGTTCATCCCCAAGGATACACATTAATATGAAAATATTCCAATATATATAAAATATTCCAAGTCTTTAAAGTACCAGTCTTTACAAATTCAAACATTTATCCTATTTAAAAATACAAAGTCTCCTTTAAAACCCAAAAATTACTTTAAAACTTCAGTCTCTCAACTGGGGACTCCTATAAAATAAAAAAATAAAATAAAATAAATACACCCTTACATCAAGAAGGAAGAAGAAGGACACAGTCACAATCTGAACAGAGCAAAGCCAAACTCCAGCAGTATAAATAACTCAGTGTCTATTGTTTGTGATGCACTCATGATCATCAGGGCTCCTCCAAAGGGCTTGGGTCACTTCCCCAGCTCTGCCCTTTGCAGCATACAAAGCGTGTCTTGTAAGCTCAGTCAGGCTCCGCTCCACTGCTACCTGCTGTTCTTGGTAGCCATCTCCCAAACTGTCCTGGTGCCTTGCAGCCAGTGGGCTGCATTTTGAACAGCAACCTCTTCTGCGCTCTCTCCAGGGACTATAGCTCTGTCACGTAGTGACAAGCCTCAGCTGCTCTCAAAACTAGCACCACCTGGGTGACTCTTAGGTACAACCTTGGTTGCCTCTGGAACACACACAGCTTCTGGGTGCTGACGATGAGGACACATTTCCCAGAAGACTTCAGCTCAATGGTGCTGTTCTCTTCTTCAGCCACAGCTGACCAACAACCATTGTCCCAAGCAAAGCAAAGTTTTACTGTAGTTCTTCTAATCTCTTGTTAATCACAGCAGCTGGTACTTCAGCAGCAGCTGACCAGTTGTCGCAGAGTCTTCCCACAAAATGCCCGGCAGAGTTTTTGCTTCCCCCTACACCATCGTCTGCACTGCTCCCAACATGCTCATCTCTCAAACTCCTACAGAAAAAAACTCTCCAAATTCTCAACACTCAATAACTTTTCTAGCCTCAAGGTCCTTCCACAATTCTCCCTAACCAACCCAGTCAGCTCTGTCACAGCAATACCCCAGAGTCATGGTACCAACTTGTCTCAGTTAGGGTTTCTTTTGATGCAGCGAAACACTGACCAAAATCAAGTTGGGGAGGAAAGGGTTAATTTGTTTTATACATTCACACTGTAGTCCATCAGAGAAGGAAGCCAACAGGAATTCAAACAGACCAAGAACCTGGCGGCAAGAGCTGATGGAGAGGTCATGGAGGAGTGCTACTTACTGGCTGGCTCCTCATGGCTTGCTCAGCGGGCTCACCAGGCTTACCAGCCCAGTGGGGACATCACACACAGTGAGCTGGGCTCTGTCCCCTTGAATCACTAACTAGGAAAAGGCCCGAATGGCCTGAGTATAGCCTGAACAAATGAGGCATTTTAATTGAGGTTCCCTCCTCTTAGATGACTACACCTTGTGTCAAGTTGACAAAATTAGCCAGCACACGGTCCTCTGATAAGCTTCTTACTGCATCAGGCATTGGGTAATGCAGAAATCCATAACCGCACAAAGGGCTGAGAATAAATGATGTTGGAGTGTTCTAACTTTGACAACTTTAAAACCTGTATCATTTACTTCTCTACTGCTGTGATATAAAACACCGTGACCAAGGCAACTTACACAAGAAACCATTTTATTGGGCTTATGGTTCCAGCGGGTTAGAGTTCATGATGGCAGAGTGAAGGCATGGTGGCAGGAATCGATGAGAGCTCACAAAAGCAGGAGGCTGAGAACACACTGAAGATGGCATGATGCGTTTGAAACCTCAAAGCCAGCCCACTGTCGCACACTTCCTCCAACAAGGCCATACCTCCCAATTCTTCCTGAACCAAATACTCAAACATATGAGCCTATGGGTCCCATTCTCACTGAAGCCACCATAACGTACCGTACCCCCAGAGGCTCAGGGAATGTCTCAGAAGAGGGGACCAAAAAGAATGTGAGAGCTGAGAATTGGGAGGGAGATGTGCAGTAAAAAGATGACGTAGCCATTGTACTCTATCTACACAGCACTTGGGCAAGATTGGACTCGTCACTCTTCAATGTGGATGAAGGAGGGACCAATGAGGCCACACCCTTCCCCACAGTGTTATCAGCCATTAAAGCTTATGGGGGTCGAGGAGGATTATCACTTTCTTCAGTGATGTAGCCACAGAGAAGTGGCCCCATGCTCCGCTCAGTAACTTTTCCTCCCACACCCCAGCCAAGTAACTCTACATCCACAAGAAGAAAATACGGAAGTACTCGGGGAGAAGGGACTTGTTTAGAAGGGGGCCATTGGGAGAGGGAGAAGGATGGGGGTGCAAATGACCATAATTCATTAGGTAATATATAAAATAAAATACTGGAGGAAGTCCATCTCGGGGATTCAGAGTACATTTGAGCTGAGCCATATAGGAATTCTGCCCTTTACAGGACTGTTTTCAACCAAGTGATATGACTCTATTGAAATGAAAATCCTAGCACTTTGCCAGCACATCCTTTGCTCCTAGAATCTTCTAGCAGTCCTGGGATATTAGTTATTCCAGTCTAGTGAGAAGATACTGCGGTCCGGCAGCCTTAGGCCACAGGCTCACTCATGGCACTCCTAAGTAGACGCTTTGTAAAATTTATTTTTCTTTAAATAGTTTCAATTTTTTGAAACTCAAATATAATTCCATCATTTTCTATGAAGCCCATGCACTGTCTAGTGTGCTCAGTTACTGCTACCTGGAGTTGGGAGGTGAGAAGCTGCCACAAGAAAAGACACATCAGCAAACAAGCACTTTGCCCGAACATCTGCCACCTTCTTTGCCTATTTTTCTTTTGTCTATACCTGACTCCCCATCCCCCACTTACTGTTCTTTCTTTCAAACACTGGATCCTTTTTATGGGCCTGTATTTAGCCTGCCCCTGCCTGCTCCATCCCCTCTCCTCACTAGCTGCTTCTCAAAAGCAGGAACCCATCCCTCTCCAAAGTCAATACCTTCTAGGTTAGCGCTTGGCTGTTTAACAATCCACTCCAGAACTTACCTCTCTGTGGTTCAGTGTAGGAGGGGCTCCTTGGATTCCACTTTCCGTCTGTGTCAGTTAGACAGCTTTGCATCTGAAGCTTAGCTGCCAGTTGCCGGGACCCTCGGAGGACCAGAGCCTGTGCAGACTGGCCCTGACTTAGAACCCTTACAGGAAACAGAAGCTGGAAACAGAAGCCTGCAGTACATCTTGAGACTAGGCTTGGGCTTCTTGCATTACCCGCCCCTCTGCTTTCTTTCATTTAAAGCGTGTCACAATGCAGCTTCAGCCTAGCGGGTGGGTGGGGAGGGGTCACCACTGCCTCCTGAAACCCTTCCTTGTCACTAACTCAAATGAATGCTTTAAGACAGTAGGTCCTGTCTGTCACCACCTTTGGCGGAATTGTGTGCCCACATTCTTGGGTTCCCTCTCTGTGCTTACAACATCCCGAGGCAGCGGTTGGTTTGCTTCCTGGTGACAAGTGAGCTCAAAAACAAGGACTGCATTTTTCAATGTAGGGTTTGGCACATAGATAAGTTTTTAGGAGCTTATGACAAATAAAGAGTTCGGGGAGCAGACACCTGGTAGTGCGGAACTTGGGTTAGGCCGTAACATGTTCACAGAAATCTTAAAACCTACTTTTTGGCATTTTGAGTGTTTCTGCTAAAAATAACAGAAGAGATAAAGAGACTTGGCAAGGATTTTTTGGGTAAAATTACTTAAATGTTTGCATATTGTCTTTGTAGGTTTACTGTCATAGTCCAGGTTGTCATTTGTATCTTTTTTATATGCATATGATGTATGCTTAGGTGTGTATGACGTGTGTTTGTGTATTTGTATATGATGTGTGTGTGTGTGTATGACTTAGCATGTGTGAGTGCTGGCACACATGTACCATGGCATGCGTGTAGCGGGTAGAGGCCAACCTCATATGTTGGTCCTCACCTTCCACCTTGGTTGAGGCAGGGTCTCTTGGTTTTTGTTTTCCCTTGCTGCTGTCTACACCAGGCTGGCTGTGACTCTCTTGTCTCTGCATCCAGATTCATCATAGAAGCCCTGGGTTACATATGCAGGCAACCATGCTCAGGGCTGGGCATGCTTTGGATAATTATGTTCAGGTTTTCAGGTTTCCATAGCAAGTTTAACACCCTGAGCCTTCCCCCAGCCTAGTTTTTCTCTATTATTATTATTATTATTATTATTATTATTATTATTATTATTATTATTATTATTAATTGTGTGTATATGATGTGTGTATTGTGGGCAGCATGTCACAGTGCATCTGTGAAGGTCAGGTGACAACCATATGGAGTTGTTTCTCTCCTTCCACCTTTTCATGGGTCCAAGGATCAAACTCAGCTTGCCAGGCTTGCCTTTTAGTTTTGTTTCTTTGCTAAGAAAGACACATTACAAGTTAATGACATAACGGTCAGGGAAAGCATGCCTGTCGTAAAGTTCACTGGGATGTGGGATAACATTTCTCTCTTAGAATGTGAGATGAAGAGAGAAGTTAGAAGTTAATGTCTCCGTTGGGATGAGATGTAGGCCATGCCACTGTGTGCTCATCTTCCAGCGCGGTCCTAGCAGCACGCCTGTTGTCAGCTGATGAATTCGCATGCACTGTGTGTTTCAGGGGCAGCTCTCCGCATTCCTAATCCTTGACTACGGTTCCCCATCTGTGCTCCTGATATCCAGTCATGCAGCGGAGATCCAGGGGGGCCAACGTTGGGCTCCTAATGCTCCTTTCTCAAGTGTTCCATGTTGGGATCAACAATATTCCACCAGTTACCCTTGCAACCTTGGCTCTCAACGTCTGGTTCTTCCTGAATCCTTTGAAGTCCCTGTACCACTCCTGCATCAGTGTGGAGACGTGTTACCAGCAAAAAGACTGGCAGCGTCTGCTGCTCTCGCCCCTGCACCATGCCAACGACTACCATTTGTATTTCAACATGGTGTCCATGCTCTGGAAAGGAATAAAACTGGAGCGAAGACTGGGAAGTAGATGGTTTGCCTACATCATGGCCACGTTCACGCTCCTCACAGGGGTGGTGTATTTACTCCTGCAGTTCGCTGTTGCTGAATTTATGAATCAGCCTGACTTCAGAAAGAACTGTGCTGTCGGTTTCTCAGGTAAGGCGGACACTTTCTGAGGAAACACAAGTGAGGCCCGTGAGGGAGGTTGGCTGTTTGTTTTCCTAGTTGATAAGGGGAAGGACTCTGAGTGGTTTATGGCTGCTGGGGTCTGCATCTGGAAGAGCAGCCTGACTGGGGTACGAGAAGGCAGCGTTTAGGCTGTCCCGCTTTATTCCTCATCTTCATTCGATCTTCAGAAAGAGGAAGGGCAGAGACACCCAAAGCCAGGCCCTCCAACGTCAGCTCATTCTCTGTGAGAAAATATCCAGCTGAAAATTTTTCTTTTAAATAGAAGTATGGATTTATATAAATTAACAGGCAAAGGGATTTTTTAAAATTTTATTTCAGTTTATTTATTTAAAGACAGGTTTTCTCTGTGTAGCCTTAGCTGTCCTGGACTCACTTTGTAGCCCATGCTGGCCTTGAACTCACAGAGATCCGTCCTCCTATGCCTCCCCAGTGCTGAGATTAGAGGCGTGAGCCGCCTAATGGGACTGAAATTGCCACTGGGATTTAAGTTACATGTCCTAAGTGTGTGAATGAGGAGCTTGGCTTGTGGGTCAGGGAGTACAATACGGAAACAAGAAGACGGAACTCTCCTCTCTGATTTTGCTCTTCCTTCCTTCCTTTCTTCCTTCCTTCCTTCCTTCCTGCCTGCCTTTCTTCCTTCCTCCCTCCCTCCCTCCCTTCCTTCCTTCCTTCCAAAATGCAGCCTTCTGTGTGTGATTATGGAGTGCATACACCCTGCTCTCAGCGTTTTCTATACAGGCTACCAGATACATTTTAGTGGTATCTGTTCACTGTTCATATTCAGATAGCATAAAATTAGCTCCTTTAAAGTGAGCAGCTCCCTGACAATCGCTACCATTGCTGGTGGCCCATTCCCACCTTCTGTGTCTCCTCCTGGGAAGCAGTTTGGAGGGACAATGGCCATCCCCACCTGCAGTTCTCCAGTTGGAATAATTGCGTAGTTGTTTTCCTATTTAGTTTTCTTTGATTCTCTCCTTGTTGGATTGTTGATAGGATGTGTTCTCTATTCCTTTCTAGGAGTTTTGTTTGCCTTGAAAGTTCTTAACAACCATTACTGCCCGGGAGGCGTTGTCAACATTTTGGGCTTTCCTGTCCCCAACAGATTCGCTTGTTGGGCAGAGCTGGTGGCCATTCACTTCTGCAGCCCAGGGTAAGTCTTTACTCTCAAGGAATAAACACAGGCACTGGATGGTCCGTGCCAAGGAGAGGAAATAATAACGAGGGAGCAAGCTTTCTGTTTTTTCATGTGGCGTTGGCCTGTAACCTCAGCACTTAGGCATCCAAGGCCAACTTGGGCTATAGAGAGACTCGGTGTCTCAAAAACCAAAACGAAACCAAAACAAGTTGATTGTTCTTTTACCATGAAGTTTTATTTTTTAACTCCAAGGACAGATTTGAGCTCCACGGTTTTGATACTAGACATTCTCTGGGTGGAATCCTTACTGAAGTGTGGACATGCGGTGTTTTCACTTCTTCCCTTTTATCTAGGAATAAGACTCATAGTTTACAGACTGGATCAGTATTAACCAGTTACTGGTGAATTCTAAGAATATTCTAGAGAATCACATAGATACCACAGGAAGATTAAAACAAAACAAAACCACACACACTGACCTAACATTTTGGGGCCATGTTAAACTATAAACTGCCTTGATAATAAAAAATCTTTAAGTAGGAAATTTTTACAGAGTAATAGATGACGTCTGCTGGGTGTGGTGGCACAGCCTATAACCTCAGCACCTAGGGGACTGAGGCAGGAGGATCACAGGTTAGAAGCTAGCCTCCACTATATGTTTGAAAAATAAGAGAAGAAAAAGGGAAGTATGAACCGTTTGGAGTTGTGAGGCCCTGCTCTGTTACCTTGGTGCTTTGCCTTGACTCACTTGCTAATGTGGTGTCACTCACTATTCACGGCTGCTCAGCTTCAGACTCATTACTTCATTTCCTTTCTCTTCCTGAGACCCTAGTAGGTGCCTGTGTTTGAAGAGGTGTCCCTGCTTAGGGGGTTGGCGCGTGTGTGTGTGTGTGTGTGTGTGTGTTTAGGGGGGTACTGTGCAGTTCAGGATGGGAGAGGGGTGGGTCCCCAGCAGAATTCTTGCCCTTCCCATCTAGGCCCCCCTACCAGCAGTATCTTATTGAGGAAATAAGGGGGAGCTGATAGCAGAGTGTGTCTCCAGCACAGATTATCAATCTCTGCAGAAAGCTAGGCAAGAAACCAAAGTTAAGAGGGTGACAGGGCGAACAGCTCCTAGGTGAGACAGCCACTGAGACACTGAGCTAGAGGACAGGGGTCACGTGTAAGGGGACCAACAGCTCCGGTCCAGCTGTGGGCCCTCAGCCAAATCGGACTCTTCTGTGCCTCATTTTCCCCACTTGTGGACTGAGGAAGACCACTGTTTCAGCAAGAGCAGGTTTACTTTTGTGAACATCAGGTTTGTGCAGTTCTGTTAATCTTCCTCAAAGATGGGAGATGGAGGGGGGGGGCTGTCAGATTTAAAGCAACAACAACAACAACAACAACAACAACAACAACAACAACAACAAAACTAAGTGAGAAAAGAAACCACAGGAATCTAGGAATTGATTTATATTGTAGAGACATTGCCATCCACCACAGTAGCAGGATGCCAACTGGCAGGCCCACCTGCAGCATTTCCCGCACAAGTTTGTGCTGTAGAAGTTATTCTCGCCAATAAAAATAATCTAGAGATTGTCTTTCCAGAGTGGGGACATCATGGTGTTTCAAACTTAGGTTTTTACTAACTAGTTCAGAAAACCCTCTTTCATCACCCATCATGTACTATCGGGTTATTGTTTAGTCTGGGGAAGCCTCTATCAGGCTGTTTTTACATAAACTCCATAAAATCCCGTGCTTTCCTGGTGTCCTTGTGCACTAATTGTCAGGTGTTGTTGGGTTGACTCGGATACGGCCACTTACCTGGGGCGGGGCCGTGTGAGCTTTGATTTCTTCGCTGACTCAATACTTTGGGCTGAATTGACAAACGTAACTGAAACACTTAAGTAATGCTCTTAGCGCTCAGTCTTCTCTGGAAATTCTGTTATCAGAAATCCATGGTGCTATCGATTATCCCTGTGTATAACTTGTGGTAAACCTTGAAGACAGTGTTGCTTGGGTGTTACAACTGCCTAATCCTTAAAGTCTTATTTGTATGAGTTTCAAAACTGAGACTGAAACTGGCGCATTTATAATGGTTTGTGCTGCATTGTCAAGTATGCATTAGCATAGCTGAACTTCTGTTTAATTTCTGTTTTGACTATTCTGTTCTTGTTGTTTGTTTGTTTGTTTGTTTGTTTTTTGGGTTGTTTTGTTTTGCTGCTATGATAAAGAATATGACCAAAAGCAACTCAAGAAGGGAAAAGTTTCTTTTGCCTACAGCTTGCTATCCATCATTGAGGGAAGCCAGCTCCAGGCAGCAATCCTGAAGGAACACTGCTTTCTGGCTTGTTCCCCATGACTTGCTTTCTTACACAACCCAGTACCTGCTTGCCCAGGGGTGGCACCACACAGTGAGCTGGGTCCTTCCACAGCAATCACCAATTAAGAAAATGCCCCACAGACATACATACCCAAAGGACAATCTGATGTAGAAAATTCCTCAACCGAGGGTCCCTCTTCCCAGGGCACACTAGTTCATGTTGAATTGACAGAAGCTAACTATTTACTAGTGATCAATGTGGGTGGGCCCAGCCCATTGTGAGTGATTTAATCCCTGGGCTGGTGGTCCTGGGTTCTATAAGAAACCTGGCTGAGCAAGCCAGTAAGCAGCAGCCCTCCAAGGTCTCTGCCTCAGCTCCTGCCTCCAGGCTCCAGGCTTGTTTGAGTTCCTGTCCTAGCTTCCTTCGATGAGGAACTATGATGTGGAAATGATAAACCCTTTTCATGGTGTTTCATCGAAGCAATAGAAATCTTAACTAAAACAGAGGGGGAAAGTATATGTATATGGAGGGGAAGGGCACGTATGTAGAGGGGAAATTGTACATATATGGAGAGGAAGATGTATGTATTCAGTATTAGGAAATAAGGCAGGATGAGGCATGCTTTCCTTTGCAAAGAAATTGAAATACCTAAATCCAGAAACATTGGAAGACTCCGACACAGCCTTGGAGATAAAAGCTGACGTATTGCTGCCCAGCGTATGTTCTTTTGGACACTAGTTCCTCTATAAGGTTTCTTAGCTTGTATGAAATGAAACCCAGGGAAGCAGAACCTGGGCAGTTGAACCCTTTCCAAGGGAACTCCAGGTAAGAGGCATCAGAGGTAAGCTGTAACTATTGAAACAGTAGAAGGGTTCTAACCAGCCTGGAAACATGGCTTGGCACGCCTTCCCCTTCTCCCCGACTCCCTCTGCCTTGCTAAAAACCACTAGATCACATTCCTAAAGCTAGTCCCCAAAGTCTGTTCACTCAATTTGGCCACTTCCTCCTCCTGAGGCTGACCTCCAAGGTCCAGCTATCAAAGTATTGAAGTCTAGCAATCAAAAGCCCCCTTTGCTGCCCTAATTAAGATGCCTAATCAAAATTAAACACCTCCTCCTATCACAGGGTTTTCTCTTTTCCTTTTATAAACCACCATTTTCCTATGGTCTGTCTCCTCTCTATGCAGAGACAGGACTTTGACCTAGGGGTTAAATACCCCTTCCCCCTGTCCCTTGGTCCCTTCCCCTTCTCCCTGTCCTTTGTCTCCTGTCTTTGTCCCTTATGAATGACCTTTGTCCCACAGGGGCAAATAAATCTCCTTTGTGCTGAGAACATGGTCTTGGAGTGTCTTGAGCTGACTTGAGTTCCCTATAATAGATAACTATGCTCCCAGGATCAGCTTCTTGTCCCTCTAATTACCAATACTGACTGTGGATTACACTTGTGTCCCACTGGACAGACAGACTGCAGATGCTCCTAGTCTCTCTCCAAGTTTCGAATTCTGTTTGCATATTATGGGACAGAGGGAGGGAACAGGAGAGGAAGGTGAGTTAAGTTGGGGCAGCTCTTATCTGAAGTGCCAGTCAACACACACACACACACACACACACACACACACACACACACACACACACACACACACACAGGGCTCTAGCTACGTAGTAGATTGTTAGATCTTTGTCTCTGAAATTAAGAATAAGGCTGGAGGTGACAACTTAGAAGGTGACTGACTGTATGCAGTATCTCTTGTCCCATCTATTCTTTTATAATTCGGCCATTCAGTCTCCAAGTGATTGAGGTGAATTCTCTTATCTTTTGAACTGATAGATTTTTGACATATCCTTCAATAGAATCCAGCTTAAGTATCATGGTAAGTCCACAGGTTTTGGTTTTTGTTTTTTGCCTTGTGACTTAAAATCTTGGTCCCTGAAGCCCATGTAAGAAATGTAGCTTCCCTGGTCCCAGCCACCAACGGTGTCAATATTAGGGTTGTGAGTGAGCCCTGAACTGCAGGTGCAGCCTGAGGTTTTCATGCTGTGGCTACAGACAGTATGGAATAGAGGCCCCTTGGTGGTGTTCTTTCTGGATTCCTGAAACACAGAATCTGAGTCTAAGAAGGCAGTTGTTCTGTGCCATGCTCTATGGGGCAGCATTTTTCTGCAGTCCTGACATCAGCAGTGAGTCATAGGACAAGAGGAGACATGGAATAAGGCAGTGTAAAGATTGTGCCCTGTGAAGCTGGCTCAGGAAGAAGCAACAGTGTCCACTGTGACTTGAACCCTTTGTCAGTTGTGGCTGGCCATGGCTGGTCATGCCTTGTACCCAACACACTGGAGGCAGAAGATCTGGAAGACTGTTAAGTTGAATTCTAAACCAGGCTGGGTTTCATAGTTAAGACCCTGTGGGCAGGGGAAGAAAGAAGAGAGGAAGAGAGGGAGATAGAAGAGATGCAGGCACCACAGTCAGTGACGCACGTAGGTAGTATGGCTAAGTGTTAGTCCAGTGGACTTTGGCTTCAGTTTTATGTACGGTGCCCAGTTAAGTCTAAAACAAACTAATGTGATAGATCATACACTTTTTGAGTTCTGTTTTCTTCAACTAGAATTGAAAATAGATGAATAGTGTCTGATGTCTGTGTCTGTAATGGAAGAGCGCCAGGTTGTTGGTGGCCTTGAGAAGAACAGACTGTGCTTACAGAGTTCAAGGCTGTTGTATCTTATGAGGACACGACCTTGTCCACAAGGTTTCTTCATGGCCCCCGACTCTCAGGATATGTCTGTGTCGGGGTGTGTGACTCATTCTTCCCCTAAGCCAGAAACACTCCTAGCAATTGTTCAGTTTTAAGCAACATTGTTACCTCACCCCTTTTGGAAAAATACACAGGGTTATCAGGAGCAAAGAAGGAAAAGAGGTGTAAAAATTAACCCCATCCCCAGACGCTACAGTCGCGTTTCCTTATAAACTGTTTGAAAAGTATGTATTTCCAAAATCATAGTAGAAAATAAAACCCACTGGACATTGAATTGAGATCCGCATGAGGGCACTGTGTAAGTGAACAGGCAGGGGGTAAACATGCCAGTCCAGCCATGTTTGAGCCAATAAAGCTATGCAGAGGAAGCCTTGTCACAAGAGCAGCCTGCCCGCCGGAAGCTCTGGAGTGCATCTTGCTCTCTTGGGTTTTGGTCAGCGTTCATGCAGCCGCCTAAGAGGCCTAGGCCTGGGATTCAGGATTTTCAAGAATGGCTTACACTGTTTTTCAAGCAATTACTCAATTTGCACCATGCTTTTGTTAGGTTTAGCACAGAGTGCCCCTGTGTGTGGGGGGCATGCGTTCATGTGTTGTCCAGGATAAGTATGTTCTGTAATAAATACCATTTACTGTTTATATCGTAGAACCATATATTTTATCTTCATATTTACTAAGGCTATCGCATTTTTCTTTCTTCATTTAAAAAATTTTTTCTGTATGTCTGTGTCTACATGCATGCGTGCACATGTGTGTGGATGAGGCCAGAGGTTTATATCAGGTGTCTTCCTCAGTCACTTATACATTATTATTATTATTATTATTATTATTATTATTATTATTATTATTATTATTATTATTTTTGAGACCTCTCTCACTAAGCAGAAGCCCACTGATTTAGCTAGGCTCAGCTGGATCCTCCTGACTCTACCTCCTGACCGCTGGAATTGCAGCCATGTGACCCCTCCTGGCATTTTACCTGGATCTTGGAGATGGAAACTCAGATTCTCCTGTTTGCAGCGTGACCCCTTTACCCACTGAGTCATCCCCCAGCCCCGCCGTTGCATTATTCTAATGAGTTTCAACAGCAAATGCATGTAAAAATGATGATCATCCTGTCTGATTTCATGGAAATTGTTCTCTCAGCCTGTTAGAGTTTTCTTCAAGTCAGCACTCCAGAACTGTTCTCAGAGATTTGTAGAGTAGATGAGGTTTTTTTTTTTCCCTATGTTCCTTGGATGTCTGTTTATGTATTTTATGATTATTGTCTTATGTGCTTCCATAAAGGTGTTGGCAGATCCACCTGCCTTCTGGGAGGGGTTCCAGTCAGACAGAGCTTCATGTGGGAGCAGTATTTCACCCCAAATCAAGACTCCCTTGAGATGGATTTTATATAATGAGACAGACATTTTGAAGCAGGATATTTTCCCTCCCACTACACTTGGAACTCACGGAGGGAAAGGTTTTATATAAATCACCACCCTGGCCATGGAATCAAAGCCTATGGAAAGAGAGCCGGTCCAGACCAGGCCTGAACAGCTGGACTCTTCCCTACCTCTTCCCCAAGCACCGTAGGAGTCGGCCATGCTCCATGCAGAGGAGACAGTTGACCCTGACTGCTAACCTGTCTTTAGTTACTGTCTCCTGGGATTTATTATAACCTCTCCTTTTAAAAATCCCTTGTTTCTGGAGGGATGGCTCAGTCTGTAAGCGTTAGGACATGGATTTGGATCTCTGACCCTAAGTAAAAAGCTGGACACGTGCAGTCCCTGAGGGCTCTGTGGGTAAAGGCGCTTGTTTCTCAAACCTGCTGCCTGCCGTTCAATCCCTAGAGCCCACCGAAATAGTCAGCTGTGGTAGTGCCCACCCGTGAACCTGCAAGCCCTACAGGGAGGTGGGAGGCAGACATAAGAGAAGAGACGAGAAACTCACCAGTCAGCTAGCCTGAAGTACGTAGTGTGACAGAAAAAAGAGAAAACTTGCCTCAAACACAAGGTCTGAGGGCAGAACCAAGAAAGTTGCCCTCTGTCTTCCACATGTGTACCAACCACGGCAAATATGCACACATTTATTTACATATACACATCATACATGCAATAATAATTGAAAATAAAAATGTTGGCTTGGTTGGGCCATGTCTGTAACCCCAGCTCTGGGAAGGCACAAATAGGAGGGTCTCTGGAACTTGCTGGACAGCCATCTTAGCTGAGTGTTCAAACCTGAGGATCAGTGAGGTATGCTGTCTCCAAACATATGGTGGCAAGTGATGGAGGACATCTGAGGACACCTGATGCCGACTGCAGCTTCTACATACACATACACACACCCACACAAGCAAGTGCACATAACCACACATGCACACACATGTGTAGATGGACATCGTGGCAGCAGGAGCCTATGCTAGTGACTGCTTACATGCATGTGCCCCTGACCCTGGTACGCAGCTATGTTTTCTACATTTACCTTAACCACAGAACTCAGAAGCCTCTGTCTTAATGGCTACATAATATTTTCCACCAAGATTCTTAGTTTGTTTTCCTATTAGTGCCTGATGCAGATTATAAGTGATGCTGTTTGTCAGTGTCATTTCCAAGTCTCGGCTTTCAAGCCTGAATACTTCTGTAGTTTCCAAAAATGATACTTCTTTGTTTGTAGTTGGTCTTGTTTGTGTCCTCTTAAATGGTTTCAAAGGGTTGTGATTATGTTAATAAGTGATGAGAAAAGCTAAGATACCTTTCTTTCTGTTTTACATTTCATTTATTCATTCATTCGTGTGTGTGTGTGTGTGTGTGTGTGTGTGTGTGTGTGTGTGTGTGTGTGTGTGTCAGAGGCCATCTCTTAGAAGCCAGTTCTCTCTCTCTACTGTGGGGGCCCTAGGAGTTAAGCTCAGATAGTCAGGTCTGGTAGCAGGTGCCTTTGCTGATTAAATGAACAGAAAATGTGGATTTTTAAAAAATTTATGTTCTGGGTGTTTTGCCTCCCCTCCTTCCTTCCCTTACCGCCACCCCCCACCCCCGCCCTATGTGTGTGTGTGCGCCATGCATGCAGTACCTGTGGAGGACAGAAGAGGGCATTGGGTTCTCTAGAGCTAGAGTTACAAACAATTGTGAGCCACCATGTGGGTGCTGGGAACTGAACTCAGGTCCTCTGGAAGAGCAGCCAAGGCTCTTAATCACTGAATTGTCTCCTCAACCCCAGGAAATAATTTTATACCAAAAATAAAGATATAACTTCCAAATGTACCAAAAAGCTCCTTTATTCCATATACCCAATTGTATCTATAATTGGCATTTTATTAGTACTATGTTGTTGTGTTGGCCTTATTATTTCAGTGATAACTTGACAAAGAACTTGAAGAAGAAACTCTTGGCTCATGGTCTCAGTCTGTACTTGCTTCAGTTGACTCTTGGCCCATGCGAAGTGACCGTCATGGCAGCAGATGCTTATGGCACCTCTCATTTCATGATAACAGGAAGTGGACATTGGGGCAAGACAGGACATAGTTTCTTTTTTTATTAAATATTTTTAACATATACATTTTTATTATTACACATATATACAATAAACTACCTATAGCAAGAAGAACCATGACCAAACAGGAATTATATAAATGTTATATTCTTAGTGTTTTGGCTATTTGTATTTGACAGCCTTGAAGAAAACATCTTTTCTATCTTGGTGCATCTAAAATTCTGAATATAAATCAATATCTATCATATCTCATCATTATCAACTTAAAACATCTATCTAGACCTAAAAACCTCTTAACCCCTAAACAACTAAGCTTAATTGTAAAACTAAACTATCTGGTCTTAAATCCCATCAGAGACTTGAGAAGGGATAAATTGATTACCTGAGTATGCCGGGAGTGCAGGTTATTAGCTTTCCAAATGCAAAGATGACAGAGACAGTTTTCTACATGATCAGTCACCCAAAACTCTCTGTAACATTGAGCATCATCTTCAGCCTTCTGGCCCAATATATCTGACAGACATGTTTGTGAGGCAGGAACTATTGAGGACTTGCTTACCCTGTCTTGGCAGAGTTTGGCCCCTAACTCTGCCTGCATCCAGGCTTGCCCTTTTTAAGGCAGAATTCTGTCTGTGGTGGAAACGAGGATATTTTGCCCAGTGGCTTGTTTGCCACATTTGAAGACAGGATGTAGTTTTAAGGACACACTCCTAGAGACCCACTTCTTCCAGCTGATCTCCATTTCCTAAGGTTTCCAGAACCTTCCCTCGTAATACCAACTTCTGGGGACCAAGACTTTTACTTATGAGCCTTTTGGGGTGACATTTCATATATAAACTCCAACAGGTGCATTAGCTAGAAGTGGGGAGCTAGTCTTGGCACTTTGTTGTTAACTAAAGTCTCTACCTCAGTCAGCTAAGTCAGCTCTGCTGTTACACTGCATCGTGGACTGTCTGAATTAAACAATAGAAATCTGTTTCTCTTAGTTGAGAAATCTGAGAATAAGGTGTTGGAAAACAGTTCCTGTGTAGGCATGTCCTGCTGGCTACCTTCTTAATGTGTTCTTAGTGTTCATGTGACAAGGAGAAGGGAGAGGGATCAAAGATGGAGGAGGGATGAGGAGGGAGGGTGGGTACAAAAGGAAGGGAAGGGTGGGGGAGAGAGGCTAGACACGGGGACATAGACATTTGCACACTGTGGTGTCACTTCTTACAAGGGTTGTCATCCCGTCCTCAAAGCCCCAGCCTCCCTGACCCTGTCTACACCAATCATCCCTCAAGAGCCTTGTCTCCAGACACTTCCCATTGGACGGTGGGATCTTATTACATTACTCTGGCAAAGACACAGCTGGGCCACAGCAGCTCCCGTTGCCCATGACAGAGGTTTCACTTACTTTGTAACGAAAGCTCGGAAAAAATACCACTTCTGAGTATCTCTGTATGAGCATTTACTCTCATTTTTCTGTCTTTGATTCAAAAGCCATGTTCAGCCAGCACCCACATGGCATGGCTTCTAAGCACTTTTGAATTTAGTAACAGGAATCCACATTGCCCTATGTAATTGGACAGGCCTGCTGTGGTTCCATGTAAGAAATCGGTTACAAACAGAGCTCGAAATACATGTAACATATGTGTTGAGGGGCTGCTCCTCCCCTCCCCCTCCCCCTCCCCCGTCAGCCAGAATAACAGTAAGCAGTGGCTATAATAAAAAAGCAGCTGTTTGTGTAGTTGCACACAGGGTTGTATGGGATAGCATGCACTGCGCATGTCGGACCTAATTGGCCATCATGCTGTCATCCGATTGTTGCTGTGTGGATGATAACACCTACTCAGTCTACACCTATAAACAGGCTTGTTAACAAGTCATTCCGGTGACATGGTGACAGGCGGGAGGCTTTGGTATTCTCCGTTGTATGTCCTAGGTCATAGGGATTGCAGATTATTTTTAAATTTCAGTCTTTTGAAAACTAAAAAAAAAAAAAAAAGAGTCATGTTTCCTGGTTCAGCAGGTGATACCTGCCCCCTGCTTAAATGAAGCAGCCCCCTGTAATATGTTTCTAAATGTGATAGCTGATGTATTTAAGGTTTTATTAAGCCTTTGAGAATTCCACACACGCATTTGATGTATTTTGATCATATTCACCTCCAACTCCTCCTCCACCTGATCCACTTCCTCCCAAATCCATGTCCTTATTTTAAATAACCCAATGAGTCCAATTTGTGCCACCCCTTTACCCATGTGAGGCCCTCCACTGGAGTGTGGTCAACCACCATCAGCCATATGAAACAGGTTTATTTGCAAACAGGAAATTTAACTGTAAATTTAGTTATTACATTGACTTGAATTTTTCATAGTGATTTTTTTTCATTCAAAAAAAATAATAAAAGGTGTTAAGTTTATTTACCCCTTTGGCCCACTTAGAATATAAGCTTTGGCTTTGGTGGAATTTCTTTCAGGAGATTCTATTGGTGATAAGTGTTTTATAATTAAATATTCACTCTCAAATAATAAGACAACAAATCACAGCTCATATCTTTCTGATACTTTTACTTATTTCTTTCCATTTCTGTATGAGGTATAATGTTTCAAAATAGAGTTTCTTATACTTGCTAAATTTGCTCCTGCCATATTAGGTGATTTTTAGTTAAAGGTCATGGTCACTAAGCAGGCAACAGGGCAGTTTGTCATTTATATTCAGGTTTGGCTCAATTATGCAAAGTGAAGCCAGTGGGCTCTATGAATTGAGGTCATAAATACATCAATTATTCTGAGATAACAGCTGAGAACAGGCTGCAGATGCCATTGACGCTCCTTCCATTTAAAGTTGGATTCTCATTAGCTTATACGAGAGAAAATAATTTGATTCTAATTTATCTTTTTTTAAATGGACATTGCTCCCTTCTGAATTCAAGAGGAGAGCGTTTCAATGTTGTAGCCATTTCTAGTACACAGATCAAATAAATAACAAGTTGTATTTCTAACAGTATATGTCACTGCTATAATTTGTATTATAGCAGTTCCTTGATTCCAAGACACACATCTTTTTAGTAAGTAGCAGGTCATGGACATGATGAGAGTGACATTAGGCATCATCAGGCTAGTGACAATGCTGCTTCCTTAGGGTTTGTTTGGTGTGTGTTATGCTTGTTGTTTTGGTAATTTGTGCAATGCCAGACCATCATCTCATGGATGTTTGATGTTTAGAAAGTCTGATAAGACCTATCTGAAAATGCCTAAGAATATGCGAAGGAAATCATCCTTTCCAGTTTTGAGACCGAGGTCTTGCCTTGAGGTTGGCCTCCAAGTCACTGTCCTCCAGCGTCCCTCGGATTATAAGGTGCCTTGTGGTGCCAGGCTGGAATTTACATTCCTAAACTTAAAAACAACAAGCATAGTATTAGATGCAGACAAAAGGAACTGAGCTTTTTGTTTTTTGTTTTTTTTTTCAGGTCCAAATTCATTATAAACCAACATAATAAAACACTAGAAATTAATGAAAGGAAATGACTCCTTTTTTATAATGAGCAACATGAGCTTCAAGAGAAATTCCCCACAGACAGATTGGCAAAGGCTGCCATTTGCAGAGATGAGTCAGTGCATACTAAACACGTGGCATAAAGATTGATTGAGAAGTTAAGGCAATGAGCCTGTGTCCTCAGGAAGTTAATAAGCTTTTTAAAAAAGGCATCAGTATTATTGAGGGTTTGGTGACCTGAGTATTGCTATGAACTGGTAGGTGGCACACTGGGGACAGGCATTCTGCAGGGTGCATAGATGGCGAGTGTCCAGCCTAAGAAAAAGTTTATGTTCCTTGGTTTCTAAGAATCTGTAGAAACTACAAATAAACCATAAACACAAAAAAACAAACAAAGGAAATGATTGATATCAGTCTGTGTATTGACATGGACTGTGGGGAGCCACTTAAATGCCCAGCCGCGTATAAATCAGTCAATAATTGTTATATAATAGAATATTATACAGCCTTTAAAAATACTGCTAGAGATTAGTTTAATGGATTTGGAAAAGACTCATGGCAAAATAAGGGTGGAAAGTGGAGTTCTAGGTATTATATACAGCATGGTCCCATGGTTATTTTTATATGTTTCATATCCTGGTATGGAACCCTGGGCCTAGCACCTACTAACCAAGTGTTATCTTGCTGAGCTACCACCCTCTGTCTTTGCTTTTTATCCTTAAAGGTTAAAGAGGAACACACCATAATATTAATAGTAGCCAACTTAGATGAAGTATGGGTATATCATTTTCCCCCTTAAACCTTTGGGGTTTTTTTTTTGTTGTTGTTCCAAATTCTCTTCCAAGCCAATGAAATATAACTAGACTGTAGCACTGTTTCACAAATCTTAGCCTGTTATGTGTCTTGTCCTCCACTTATTCTCAGACACTGATCGGTATATTATAGTTCCACAATAAATCTTAGTTGAAAAAAAAAAAAAAACAGAGTTTGGGGTGGGCCAGCCACTGGCGGGATGAAAATCAAAGTACAAGTAAGCAAGTTTGCCACCCAAACTAGGAAATCAGAGGTGGGCTGAAGGGGAGCACCGGAGATTCTAAATGTAGTGAAAAGCTAAAGGCTGAAGAGTGTCGGGGTGAGCAGATAGAGGAGTTGATGTCTCAACTGGCAAGCAGGTGAGGGGCTTGTTCTGCCTCCCCTAAGCTGAGAGACTTCAGAGGCAGCCTCAGTCATCGACGAAATGCATCACGTGGTAGGTCATGTTTTCTGCTCACAGAGTGACCACAGTGACTTGATCATGCTTGATATAAACACAGACTAATACTAACACCGAATCCCTCGGGAGCTTAGGTCTCTGTGTAAAAAGAAGTTAAAAGATACTACAAATGGCTAGTCCAAACCTGTTGTATTTAAGCCTGTGGCCATGGAGTACATATGCATGTTTTATTGTGTAGCCAGAAAGTTTTAAAAGTAACTAGCTAAATCTCTAAGAAGGTCAAATGGGCCGGCAGGGGCGGGGTGGGGGGTGGGGATTAAGAGATGAGAGGAAATGGGCTTGAGTATAAGAAAAGCACTAAGAAATGTTTTTTCACATTTTTAGTTACAATGTGATTCTATGACTTTCCCCCTCACCTATCCTCGCTCCCTCCTCTCCCAATGTCTCTTTCCTCCAGTTCCTTCCAGTCTGCCCGCTCACCCCCTCTAGAATCCATGGCTTCTTTTTCTTTATTATTAGTATATGTACATATGCATAGGTATTACATGAATACAACCTGCTAAGTTCATTTAAAGTTGCTGGTATGTGTATGACTTCAAGACCGACCACTTAGTATTGGGAAACCAATTAGGGGGAAACCTCCTTTCTGTTTTGGTCAGGGAGTCCAAGAGACTCCCAAGACAATACAGACTTGTTTACTGTTGCCCTTGGCTTGAAGGGTGGTCCCAAGTGCTAGACACCATACACTGTAGACACTGGAGTTAGAAGACTTTGAGCTAGATCTGGCCTGAAAGCCTCCTCCCCGAGGTCTAGATACCGTAGTAGCAGTAAGTGCTGTCCAAGTTACCGTGGGAGGAAAGCAGGCAGCAGTCCTGCCCAGGTATGCCACCTGTGCGCCAGAGCCATGACCAGCGTGGCTTGATATCCGTAAAGGTGGAATAGTGGCTCTTAGACCTTGGCAATCACTAACGACTCTATAATTATACTTAATTGCTCAACAGGAGGGAAATCATGCCTGGTACTAGAAATGTAGCCAAATGCCAGGGGCTAGTGAGGTCCTGGGTCTTAGAGAACGACTACCACCACTTCACTAGAGCAGCTTAATTCCTAACTGCACTCTAAAGGTATCTTTCTCCCCACAGATAAGTGAAAGGGGCTTCTCTTTCAGGCAGACAGAGAAAGGTATAGAAAACTACAGCTGCTCAAAATGCAGAGAAAGGCAACATTTAATAAAATAAGAGCCAGATCTGATAGACTTGATAAATGAAGAGTTACACTTTTAAAAAGATAAACTGCCAGGCAATGGTGACTCACCTTTAATCCCAGCACGCTGGAAGGCAGAAGCAAGCAGAGCTCTAAGTTTCAGGTGAGCCTGGTCTACAGAGTGAATTCAAGACAGCCAGGGTTACACAGAGAAACCTTATCTCAAAAAAAAAAAAAAAAAAAAAAAGGAAGGAAGGAAGGAAGGAAAAGATGGCCTAGCAGAGATGGCTCAGTGGTTTATAAACCTGATTTATAAAGAAAAAAATCTCCCTGAGTTTTCATGATTCAGAGGGTAGAATATAATCTTTCAGAACTCTTTGTGTGTCCCTGGTGTGTTATAATTGCTGTTTGCAACCAGATCCCTGGTCTCCTTTGAAGTTACACTTTGGGTTTTATTCAGTGACTTTTTAACCCTGAGAGCACTTAGTCCTAGTATCCTTTGGTTGGGAGTTCATGGTGCTGTACGTTTTCAGGATAATTAACTGTTGGACTCTGATGAACCAGTTACTCTTACTTAGAAGGTGGTGTAAGTATATGCTGAGTAATTTGAACTCGGGGCAGAGGCTTCCCATCCCCCATTTCTCTAAAGCAGCATGGTAAGGTGTGATGTACTGTGGGTAAAAATAACTCAGACTTGTTAATGAAAGACAGTGTGCACCTTATCTGTTCTTGCACCGCACACTTTTATAGATGCTGAAAATGCTGTTGTCAAACAGTATTTTAAAAACTGTCAAAGGGGGGGTCTGTGTGTGTGTGTGTGTGTGTGTGTGTGTGTGTGTGTGTGTGTGTGTGTGTAATGAGTTTTAAATAATTCGGCACTATGCAGGCAGCAGACACTGACTTCATTAACTTGCAGTCCTTTTTTTGTGTTACATTTACCATTAATTACCATGAATCTCTCCCATCCATCCTGTACCAGTGACCAGGGTAGAGTAGACACTTTCGTTGTTGCTGGCTGAGTGAGTCCCATTAAAGAATTGCAGTACGATCGTTCCGACAGATGCTGCATATTGCAAACAGAGAGCTAGGCTCCTGGCAGCAGGGCTCATCTGCTTTGTCTGCCGTGAAGGCTGGCTTGTGGTAGCTGCCTCTCTCTCTCTCCTCTGCTTCTTCCGAGTGCTGCAGCTTCAGAAGGACAGACAGAGTAGACAGGGAGATAGTTGACTTGGAGTGGGCGATAGGTTGTTCAGGGTTTGCCAACCAGCCCGTAGTGGCTGAGCTTTTTAAATATGAAATATAAGCCACACAACAGATATAAGATGGAGAAGTTTATTATAGGGGGAGGAATACCCCAGAGAGAAAGAGAGAGAGAGAGAGAGAGAGAGAGAGAGAGGGAGAGGAGAGAGAGAGAAAGAGAGAGAGGAAGAGGAGAGAGAGAGAAAGAGAGAGAGACAGCAAGAAAGGAGAAAGGAACAAGAGAGGCAGGTAAATGGTAAGCGAGAGATAAGAGTTGGGTTTGCTCTATTTATATTCTGGGCAGCTAGCCCACCTAGTGGCAGACAAGTAATGACATCATAGGTTGCTAGGCAGACTGGGGACAGTATGCTAACAGAGCTCCACTGGAAGAAGAGTTAATCTAAAGTCCCTCCTGTGTTCAAGGCTGAGCAGCAGTGGAAAAGCATCGATCATAGGGGGGGTGAGTCTCGGCCACATTTATCATTGGCTCATTAGTCACCCTTCTCTTGCTCTTCCTGTCCCATTTCTTTTTTTAAGGTGTGACAAAGGAAACCTTTTTTTCCCCCTGTGAAAACTCGTTAAGTGGGATGTGTAATACTGGACATTCCTACGTTCTGCCAAAGAGTAGCCAACCCTTTTTTTTCTCTCAGCATCCTGCTTGGGACTGTTGAGAGTGCTTTCTGTGGATAAAAAGGGGAGTGGTCATGCTTAGGAGCCACTAGACCTTTCTCTGATCTGTATACATCTGAGTGAAGTGACTTCATAATGGAATATTTCATGTATGTTCATACAGAAATTCAGTTATTTGACTCATGTGGACTGTACTTGTCTTTAGACACTGCATTGAAACCTTTGAGGATTGCTGCAGTAACTTTAAAGGTTTGCTCTAAGAAACTTAACTGTAAAAACTCATCAAAATGTATCAGTCCTACCCCAGTGTCTGTCAGAATACACTGTGTGTGACTGCCATCAGGCCCCCAGAGCTCGCTGATCTTGTACTCTTTAGCACACACACTCCGCACTGCTCCAGATTTTGCTCACGCGCACCCCAAACTACTGCCCACCAGTGGGAGACTGCTGGTCTTGTGAATGGCAGGTGACCCTTACGTGTCCCACACAGTTCAACGGGCTTCTGAGGGCTCATAGTTTTAATGAGTGGCCCCTTTTGATATGGATTTCTTAGGTCTTTGGCATGTAATTGTTTATAGGGTTCAGCTAAGACCCAACAGTGAAAATCCAGAATTAGGTGTGGAAAAGGCAATGTTTTCAGAAAACAGTGGTGGTGATTAAAGAGTTGAAGAGCCTCTTGTGGTTGGTGTTGTTTTGAGACATTTTGTTGAGGAATGCCAATCAGCAGAGTAGATTAGGTTTTGGAAGGGTTTGGTGCTTCAAAACATGAGTTATGACCTTGTCAGCCTTGAGCTACATGAACAGTTTGGAGGCTGACCATCCTAATTGTGGTTGTTTTCTTGTTCCTCTGTGTGGGCTGTAAATCCAAATTAAACTTTTCTAGGGCCCTGCGAATCCAGTCAGGGCTACAGAGGGTGTTCCCTCGGCCTCCAGGCATGGATTTAGTGGATAAATTTCTTTCTTTCAGTGTCACTGCGCTGAGTGTCACACCTACCACCTACTTCTTGGCTCTCACAGCCCTAGGTCCTTGGCTCATCAGTGCTCTAATTTTAGTTCCCTATCTCTAAAGTGGGACAGAGTTGTATTCAAGCCGTAGCTTGTTGAGAAGTAACCCAGAAAATGCTGTTACCACATTAATGTCTGTGTGTTGTTGCCTATGGGTAGGTGCTGGAGAACTGGCTGGTGAACGGAGCTCAGGCCAGTCAGAGCATACAAAGGTGTTAACCTACGGATGAGCCTTTGCACGGTGTCCAGCCGGAGTACATGCTCTGGGATTAATGCCGTAGCTATAATGTCTTGGTTATTGTTTCATTGGCATGGCAACGTCTCTTTCTGTCTCTCTGTATACAGTCTCAGTCCACATGGGATCTGTACACAGTGTGTAGTAGACTCCTTCCTGAGACTTGCCAAGTCTTTGTTGCCTCTGTCATCTTTCTCATCTTGGCCAGGATCCTTTTGGCCACAACTTAAGGAAACCCCATGAGCTGATTAAGCAAGAGGACAGTGTTGGCTCTGTATGATTAAATTTGCCAGTGGTGCCCACTAGGGTTCCAGGTATTTCCAATATGATGTGGTTCAGGGGCTCAAAATGTCCACACAACTCTGGACCTCCACTCCAGTGTCTACCTCTTGGCTCTACTGTATTATTCATCTGCTGCTAAGTAGCAAGAACTCTCAGACTTAAAGAAACACACTTGTCATGTCCACTTCTGTAGTAGAGGAGCCTGGACATGGTTTGTTGAGGTGTCTACTCAGCTTGTCTCTCAGGGCTGTGACAAAGATGACAGCCTGAAGTCTCATCTTGATTCAGGATGGATTTTCTTCTAATCCTTATGGCTGTTAGAAGAATTTGCATCCTTATGGGTTGTTGAGCTAAGTAAGCCTCATTGCCAGTTGGAAGCAACTTTTAGTTTTTTACCTCTAGGATGGATCCCAGTGAACCAATTCCTTCCAAGAAGAATCTGATGGTGAGACAGAAATCGCAGTCTTAGGGAACATAATTATGAAAGTGACAAGCTTTATTCTGTTGGTTTACAAACAAGTCATAGGTCTCCTTCATGGGCAGAGTGAAGGGTTTACTAAGGGCTGAGGGCCAGGAATCAGGGGACATCTCAATGTCAGCCTACCTCACCTTCACTCTCTATGGTGACAGAGGTGACTGTGAACTCTCATCCTGCATCTTTACAAGACTGTCAGTTCCAGAACAAAGAGCCCTGGCATCTACTCTGGCCTACTTAACCAAAAAGGACTGGCTAGGAAGGTATTAGGATGTTTCTACTACTGATAAGTAAACCGTCTTAAGTCAATTTGTACATTTTGGAAGCTGCTAACCCGTACTGCAGGTTCACTCAGGAATTTAAGTTTTATTCCTTCTCAAGTCTCTGAGGGGCATTGAAGACAAGATAGTATAGTTTTACAACCAAGTTTCGTTGGTTAGGGGATAAGATCGTTTTAGATCGAGATAAAAAAAGTTAAGCTATTAGAGTTGAGATAGGATAGATATTGAATTTCATTCAGAAATTTAGACTCAACAAGACAGGAAAGACATTTACTTCAAACTGGATGGATGCAGATAGCCAATTCACTATGAATGCAACATGTATAGAACTCATTATTCTCTTGATTGTCACATGGTTCTCCCTGCTGTATGTAGTTTGTTTTGTACATGTGTAATAAAATAAATGTATATATTAAAAAAAAGAATACTGAAAACCCAGGGTGGAGAAACGTATAGAATTGACACTTGTTGCAATTGACCACTGTTTCCTTAAGCTGATTTCATCACGAGATTCTTAACCTTGTCCATAAAGCACAGCTGCCAAGATGGGAGATGAAGGACTCTGTGTTCCTCGTGGCCCTCAAGAGATGAGGTTGCTTCTTTGATTGGCACTGCTCTAATCTGATTTGAGCCCACATGGGGGGGATTGTGTGTACCCACCTTTGATAGATGTCCAGTGTGGCAGGCAGCATTGCAGAATCAGACTGTGCTCGAATGGACAGTTTTTTGGAACTTCATAGCTGATGGTTCTGCACTCTTATTTAACATTAGCATAAATAAATAAATAAGATAAGTAGATCTGCTAAGGAAGCACAGTGTGACATCGATGGTATACCTAGGTCTCCAAGTCATACAGTAGGCAGGACATTTCAGTTTTCATAGTTAAAAGTTTTATTCTCAGACCGCCTACTGCCATCACCTTCTCCCATGTGACTCTTGTACATGTCAGTAAACTGACTTACACATTTTCCTGGACACTTATTTAAATTTTACGTAGATCACTATATGTGGACTGGCATGACTGTATGTGTACCACATGTTTGCCGTGCTCACAGACCAGAAGAGGACATTAGATACTCTAGAACTGGAGTTACAGCTGGTTGTGAGCCATCATGTAACTGCTAGAAACTGAAGCTTGGTCCTCTGCAAGGGCAGAAATTCTCTTAACCACGGAGCCATTTTCTAGTACCTTATCAAGTTTTTATAAGCCCAAGGGACTTGTACATCTTTTGAAGTAACTTCATGCTTCCTTACATGCATTTTCCAAGTTGTACCTTCCCAAGTAACAACACAATATATTCAATAAGACCAACTTAGCAGGAAAGGAAACAGATGTCGTTTCTATGCAGTTATTTACAAAGTGCAGCATCTTGATTACTTTTAAAATATTTCCTTCACTGGCCTAATAAATCAGCTGATACCTAACCATTGGAATTAGAGCTCAGGATTAAGATAACATTCTTACTACATTAGAACCAAAAATTACAAACAAAACAATAGCAATAGCAAGGTCCACATAACCTTAGAAACTTCTTCATGAGATTCACATATGTGGTTAGAATTGAAATTCAACATATCAAGATGTGGACCCAGGAAAGACCATTTATCCACATGTTATTGTGTGTACAGTGGAAATGCAGAGGCGGTTACCATAGCCCCACTGCTGAAGCTGTCTCTGCAGCCCCACCATCTTGAACTCCCATTAAGGATGTCAGCCTCCTGCTGCAGCTGCAGGGAACACAGGTACCAAAGGGCCAGCTGTTGCTCATTCTGAAATTCCTTCCAAAGGCCAAGCTCATGACAACATTATCCATTTGCCTCATCACGGTAGCCAATGCAAAGATCAGGCTATAAATAATACTTCTTGTCTTTCTTTCTTTTTTCTTTTTAATTACTCTCTGGAGGTAAAGGGGAAAATGCACAGTCATGTGGACTCCAGAAGTGTTTCTGTCTGTAGTGGGAACAGATGGCAGAACGTTTCCTCATGCCAAGTTGAGTGTACTCTACCAGAGTACTGTGTGGAAGTGATCATAGCCTCTTTCGGACATTTCCACTCCCCATGTGCATTTCAGTTATGGGGGATGTTTTCTGTGTGTGAGTTCAATATGGAATTCCAGGAATGTGCACAGTATATTCACCTGGGAAATGCTTTGAAAGAAAAATTTTGAGGTCTCATGATTAAAGGTCATCAATTAAATAAATAAACAACTAATAAGCACATTCCAGGTCGTAAGCCAGTGGTTTCCATTGGGCTGGGTGGTTTGGGAAATGAACACTGGCTGTTTTTAGTTGTCATGATGATTAATAGGGGAACCACTAGCATTTGTTATAATGGAGCCAAAGATGCTACGGATCTTGCAGCTTATAAGACAGCCCTTACAAGAATGGTCCCATAATGTGTGCATGCCTGTGCACACTCATGCTCCACACATATATTCTGTTGAGGGACTTGTTCAGGTGAAAAACCTGTTTATGATTATGTGAGTCCAAACCTTTCATTGTTCATATGTAAACACGGAGAGCTCCTGGGGCATAGATGTAATATGTAATGAGTCATAGTCTATTGAGGGAAGCCACGGCAGGAACTCAAAGTGGAAAGGAACCTGGAGGCAGGAGCTGAGGCGGAGGCCATGGAGTAATGCCTCTTTCTGGCTTGCTCGTCATGACTTGCTCAGCCTGCTTTCGTATAGAACCCAGGGCCACCAGCCCAGGATGTCACCACCCGTGGGCTGGACCCTCCCCCATTTATCACTAATTTAAAAATTCCACTACAGGCCTGCTTACAGCCAGATCTTTGTGAGGCATTTTCCCAAAAACTGGCCAGTATACTACCTCTGAGAGTGCCAGCTCCAAATCCAACAGTGTCACTTTAAATAAACACTTGAGGAATCAACCCACACCATGCCTTGGAAAGTAAACTGCTTTCTTACACTTACAACTTATGGATTCTGTGTCTGTCTGTGTTTCCGCCCTTCTATTTATCTTCCTATCAGCCCCAGAAGATTATAAACTTCAGGAGCCAGGGACTCTTTTATCTTGTTTATATGTAGTCAGTTGATAAATATTTGAGTAGACGAATAATTTTTTATTGACCCAGCTTAAGGAATTAATCCTGTCGCCTGGCATAGGCAGGTAGAATTGACAGCCAGGGAGTCATCTGTGATCTTGGAAAGGCTTCTCTGCCTTTGCACAAACCCCATTTATTATTATTATTATTTTTGTAGTTAACGTACTAAACAAGTTTTGTTATGATGGTTTTGTACATGTACGTGTCATCATAGTTAGGGTTTCTATTGCTGTGAAGAGACACTATGACCACAACAATTCTTCTAAAGGAAAGCATTTCATTGGGGCTGGCTTACAGTCCAGAGGTTCAGTCTATTGTCGTCATGGCGGGAATTATGGCGGCATGCAGGGCCATGGTGCTGGAGAATGAGCCGAGAGTTCTACATCTGCATCAGCAGGCAGCAGGGAGAGAAAGACAGAGACAGAGACAGAGACAGACAGAGACAGACAGAGAGACAGACAGAGACAGACAGACAGAGACAGAGACACAGAGAGACAAAGACAGACAGATACTGGGCCTGGCTTGAGCTTCTGAAACCTCCAAGGATAGCCCTGATGACACACTTCCTCTAACAAGGCCATACCTCCTAATAGTGTCATTCCCTAGTGACCAAGCACTCAAATATGTGAGTCTATAGGAGCCATTCCTATACAAACCACAAATACGTCCTCATACTTTATTCATTTCCACCCATTGCTCCTCTCGTCCCCCCCATGCTCCACCTCTCAAGGACTCTCCCTTCCGCTTTCCCTAGACCCTTATTTCTGTGTAGATCATGACTGACAGGCCTCACGTGGGATTCCTTAGTAGCCGTCTATTGCCAGTCCCATGTCTCCAGTTGGCATTGTGTTGAATGGGACAGAAGAGGCAGCACAGGGCGTGTTTACTGTGTAGTTGCTACCTTTGGAGCATGTCAAAAAGGAGCTACTCTACCTGCAATGCCAAAGGTGGCAGGGAGGCATGGTAAAGCTGTTTACATACTGTGTCCTTCCCATAGTCCATGGCCAAAAGTACATGCTGGTTATGTGGTCAGGGAAGACATCAAGAACAGAAAATAGCCAGGCGTGGTGACACACACTTTTAATTCCAGCACTCGGGAGGCAGAGGCAGTGGATCACTGTGAGTTCGAGGCCAGCCTGGCCTATAAAGTGGTTCTAGGATAGCCAAGGCTACACAGAGAGAAACCCTGTCTCGGAAAAAAAAGAAGAAGAAGAAGAAGAAGAGGAGGAGGAGAAGAAAATAGACTGATCACCGTGTTTTCCGAGCCATGATAGACTGTTTCCTCAAAGTTAACACAAAAAGAAAGCCTTTCAATTTGGAGTTATTCTTGTCAGGTATTTTATCACAGAGGCAGAAAAGGTAACTAATACAGAAACCCATACTGAGAAGTGGGTCCACGGCAGTGCTAAGCCCAGCTATGAAACTCCCAGGCCTTTAGAACTTGTGTCAAAGAGGACTGGGGAAAAATTTGAACTTGGCCTTGGGTACTGTAAGGAAAGATTAGTGGACCTTTTTGGTGGGCCCTTGAAATACAAGAATGTTGAAGAGAAACGTGTACAGGGGAGGCCCAGCTCGGGAAGATTCGGAAGGAAACAAGCGTGCTGTTTGGGACTGGCTCTCGGTCATTTGTGTGATAGTCCAGCAGTGTTCTTGTGTCCTGAGGACACAGCAATCACAGGGCTGGGTACCTTGTGCCACCGTATACTTGTTTTTATTTTATGGAGGCTCAGAGAGAAGAAAGTATCTGGAGCTTCAGTTTGGGAATCAAAAGACCGTGGGCTTTCCAAGTTGGGCAAAACATATTCTGCAATATTAAATGGCCGTGTTCTGAGGGGACAAGAGCAGCAGGCTTATGATTTCAAAGGAATGTTTTTGAGAGGAAAAGTTGACTAAAGCAGAATTGTGATTGGTTAATATTGATTGTCAACTTGACAGGGTCTCCACCAGGAGACAGGCAGGCTTGCGAAGGATTATGCGTGTTAAATGAGGTGGGAAGAGCCTAACTATGCCTCTCCTGATGCTGAATACAGTGTGCCCAGTTGCCTCAAGTCCCCCCAAAGTATGAGCAGAAATCAGCCCATCCCTCCTTACATTGCTTTAGGCAGGTATTTCATCTCAGCTCTGAGGCCAATAACAATGACAGGCATAACACTTTGTGTTGCCAGAAAGAGGAGGGGTCTCCAAAGGCTGCCCTGTCTTCCTCCCCGAAAGTCCGAGGCCTCCTTCTGCTCCCAAAGGTAACTCCCCGCTCAGTGAACGGCTTTGAGCAGCAAGGAAGGGTCACAGTACTCCTTAAAGCAAGCTGTATTTCCTTGCTCTGTGGGGAAATTCCGCTTCTGTGTGTCATGCGAGATTCCCAGTTTTGATTAAGATCAGAATCTCTCCTTTCTTTTTTTATTTAAAAAATGAACACTTCCTTAAAGCATGTGAAGTAGTGACAATAGCTAATCGTCTTGTTCTAGGAGCTTTGTGTGGCTGCTCAGGTTGCAGGATGATGCAGTGTGCACCCCTCAGCTGTTTTAATTATACCAGAGCAATTAGATTATAACTCAAGCGTCTGAAAACCCATTATAAAGATAAGGAATTCATTTTACTGTATTATGCTCCAAACTGTAAATGAGATTTAAGATTAATTGTCTAATAGGTTGGATTTTAAATTGAAACTTCCTCCCATTTTTTTTTTTTTTTTACATCTATATGATCCACCATGAAGCTTGGTTATAAAAGTTTCAAAATTACGGATTCTATAAAAATAAAGTTCTTTTCAGTTAAATCGAAGCCAATTTCTTTCTAAAAAACAAAGATGGCTTCTTTTTGTGTCCTTAAACCAGCAGTTTCTCACATCTAACCAGGTGGAGGTGTGTATGTTGTTGATGGCTGAGTAGAGAATAAAATAAGAACATGAGGGAGGGAGGAACAGGAGGATACAAGTGAGGGGATAACAACTGAGATGTAATCTGAATAAATTAATTAAATAAAAAAATAAGAACATGAACGGGGGGGGGCACCCCAACAAAAAAGCCCCGTTCTTATTGTTCTCCCCATAACATGCAAAATACTTGACTATATTTCATTTTTCATAATGAAATTTCAATAATATTTTCATTATTAGGTTTTAAGTACCATGAGGAAAATTCCTGATGGAAACGATAGCCTTCTTAGCCAATGAGTGTAACTGGGTGTGTGCTAAATGAGGGTGAAGGAACAGCCCTTAGGACAGTCAGGGGAAGGAGGGAGTTTGTGGTTTCTTACAGAGGTGCAGTTAAGCTTGGACTACAGGTCACAGAGAGTGTTTGGATGTGGGGAGATGGGTGTGGTGGGTCCTGGGGCTAAAGGAAAGAGGTGAACAATGCAAGAACTGGAGTCCAGTGCATGCTGGGTGTTCGGTAGGTAAGGCAGAGGAAGGCAGTGACACGACTTGCCCTCTGGACAAATACTAACTGTGGGATTCATTGGAGAGAGAGATCCAGGTAGCACGTTAGCTGATTTTCTTTTGCTCGTGTATTTATCTGATGCTCACCTTATATCCAGTGTTGGACTTTTCCAAAGAGTTTAGTCAGGAACCCCTAAGGGCATGCATAGTTAGTGTAGGAAGGAGCCAAAAGGCTGCAGTGGATGTGATGAGTTTCACAAGATGGAGCTTACCAACCGCATGGAAGTGAGACTTGTTTAAGGTGAAAGGGTTTGTGCACATTTGTGTGTGTGCAGACAGTTCCAGACAGCTGACTATCGACCAGGTATGTGACGAGAGAACTCGGCCATCTTGGTTGTAAAATGTGCAGTTCAATACATCCCTAGCAATTCTTAAAGTTGGCCTGAGAGATTGTTCAGGCAGTCAACTCTACAGACACATTCCCTAGCCCACAACCAACCTGTAAATAGCACAGGTCTCTAGAAATACTACTGTCTTGATAGATGTAAGCATCTGAAAAGACATTTTATCGCATGAGCAGTTGTCACACTTACGTGGCAACTCCAGGGCCCAAGTCTTCTTTCAAGCTTGGAGTCTTTTCCTTGTTTTTGCAGAATGACAGAAAGATCATTATAAACCTAAATGGGGTGGCGTGTGGAGACATTTGTCCTGAATTTCGGAGCCCATTTGCTCTACTAGTCAGTCCTGCACAAACACTCTGTCTGCTGTCCTGTAAACACAGATAGGCACTGTCCCTCACAGTGGCTGAGCAGACCAGATTTCACTCTGAGCAGAGAAAACTGATCCCATTGATATTTTGTGATAAGCGGTCCAGAGAAGGGCTGGACATCATTCAGTGGCCTGTCTTGATGGAAGACTTCAGCTGGTGCCGAGAAACAAACAGATCTGCCTCGGTTAGGGAAAGGTGCTGCATTTTAAATGCGTGGATGTTATTATTCATTGTCCTGTTTGTTTGCTTTTTTTTTTTTTTCCTCTTAAGGTAAGAAATGTCATCCTTTGGACTAATTTAAATGTTACTCAGCATAAAAGGCTGTTTGGAGCAAAGCTTGCAGACCGTAACTAATTGACACGCACCAGGCTAATGAGGAGACGGAACGTGTCTAATCAGCAACAGAGCAAACACTCACGAAGGGTCTCCTTTCCTCCTAGGACTTCCTTTGCTGGGCATCTGGCTGGGATTCTCGTTGGGCTGATGTACACTCGGGGGCCTCTGAAGAAAATCATGGAAACATGTGCAGGTACAGAACTCGGAACTAACACCTTCGGCCTGACAGCGATCAGAAGTTCCTCCTCCCGCTGTGCACAGAAGCAGCCCCAAGAGTCCTTGGGGGTTCACTTTAGAAATGTCCTAATATACTCAGGTCTCTCTGGAAACCAAGAGCTAACAGGACAGCCATCGTAGCGTCTCACGTTGTTCCACACAGAGGAATGCAAGCCCAGATTTCTCCCCTGAGGTGTTCTTACGGAGCAAATGCCTATAGAGTTATACCCTCAATCCCTAATGCGTTCACGGGAAACCATACATTTCCTCAAAATGTGAGTTTACCGGAATGTATTTTTCTAGAACAGTGCTTGAATTAGTAGACATGCCTGGCAAGGTTACAGAAGGACACCAAGCCTGGACTGTAGGACAGGGCCAGTGTGAGTTGGAGGACAAGGCACTGTACTAACAGGACACCAAGCCATGTCACTTACTTCTTGCTTCTTATTTTCTTTTCCCTTTTCCTTTGTTTTCTCCCCCTCTAAACTGATGTTCAATGAAAATGTTTTACTTAGTAGTGAATGCATTTAGACCCTTTAATATAAAATACTGTACTGATTTTGACTTGTAAGGCAACTGTTTTGCAAACGCTTGTTTTATAGACCATGCGCGTTCTAATATTTCATCTTTTATTCATGAAAAGTCTTCTGAGACTCTTTTACCTTTTCTTGAACCATAAATAATTTGTTTTCACAGTTTGTGCCGATGACTGTAGTTCTTGGGAACCATATAATATTCATGGCATTTGAAGGCTTTCTGGGTACTGCCTCCACAGCCTTTATTGGCAGGTTGGATTCACTTTGGGGTGGTTTTTACAGGGCCATGCTGCATCTATAGGGATTTCCATTTCGTGCCTTTGCCCCTTATTGTAGCCTGTGTGAACTTGGAGGAGGCAGCAGGAGCAGTCCTTGCTAACAATGGCCCTGGCTTGCATTCTCAGGGCAGCTGGACAGTGGCTCTTCGGTACAGAATGCTAATAAAGGGGGAGATTGCATTGTCCTGATCCACTTCCTGTGTCCTAACATCTAATGCTTCTTAAAGCTCTCTGTGGATAGACTATAAAATTTAGACACACGCTTGATTTAATTTTCAAAAAGTATTTCCTCCCCACAATTATAACATGTAAACTTTTCCCCCTTAAGACCATTGCTGTTTTCTGTGCAGACATTTTTTACATCAATCTTTTTTTTTTTAAAGTGACACAGAAGAAAATTAAGTTTGAAAAAACAGCCTGCAAATTGTTTTCTGGTGAAAACAGAGAAAGGATGTGTAGTGAGCAGAAAATTGGAATAACACAGGAACTTGTAAAAAAAAAAAAATGACCCCAAAGAATGTGGAGCCTGTTGTTTTGTGCTTCCTAAAAGAATTGGGTCATCCTGAGAGTGTGCCTGGGCCTCTCTGTCTGGTTCACCTGTGTCAGAGAAAGTCCCTTAGGAAGGGTAGGGAATGTGGCTCTCCTGATGGCCTTGTTGGGAGAAGGCTTTTCTCCAGCACAGCTTCAGAACCCAAGCCTACTGTCTTTAGAATCAACAATCAGCGATGTCACCTAGGATCTTTTAGGAACCACCTTGCATGTTAATTAGGGTTTTATTGACACCCACCCACAATACACTCTCTCTCTCTCTCTCTCTCTCTCTCTCTCTCTCTCTCTCTCTCTCTCTCACACACACACACACTTTCCTAAAGGGTTGGCTCCAAACAAGTGGTTTGTTTTAATAATTGTCTAGAAATAATTTAAAGTGACCCTGGGCTTTCTCATTAAGAAGTGCACAACTGTTGAAAAGATTATCTGTTAAAACCAGATGACTGTGCCAGGCGTGGTGGCACACCCTTTTAATCCCAGCACTCAGGAGGCAGAGGCAGGCAGATCTTTGTGAGTTCAAGGCCAGCCTAGTTTACACCACAAGTCTAGGACAGCCAAGGCTGCTTAGAGAAATCCTGTCTTGAAAAAACAAACAAACAAAAAAACCATATGACCTCTATTAAAATGTTGATTTCCTCCATGTTTAGGCATTTTCCCCTCCAATGCTGGGTATCCAAGGCAGCAGTACCACTTTAACAATGCAGGTAAGTTCGTGTCATCTCACATATTTCAACTTGTTTAAAAAACTACAAACTGAAAAGCATGGTGCTGCTTAAGATAGCACTAGTTTTGGGTGTGTTCACATGCACACAGCGGTACCTTGACTCTTCCTGGAAGCTGAATGGGGTAAGCGTAAGCCAGGGTGCTTCACAGGTCCCTAGGGAAGGTTAAGGAAGAAGGTAACTCTGGCGTGGAACAATTGTCTGATTGGTGTAAGGCCTCTTGTGTGCAATATGGTGCTTATTACCCCCAAGTCACCCCAGACTCCCACTGGTAGAGTGTTAGGATTGGCCACAGGGATATAGCTCCCCACAGTCTGTCCCATATACACATCCAGGAAGGCTCTAGCTTGCCCTAATATGCTAAGATGGGCTTTAATACCATGAAGCTTAAAGAACAGAATGTATTTTTCATGGCTTCTTTATAAAAAAGATAGAAAGGACTTCCTGCCCAGGCCTAAGACTTTTATACTCCAGTCTGAGCATTCAACTCTAGCAGGGGAGAGAGCATGGGTGGATACTCTGGATGGCTGGGTGGGTGGTGCAGTAGTAGGTACTGGGTGTCTTAATGCAGCAGACTCTATGTGTCTGTTTTTAGAGGCTTATATTGAAGTCTTGGCCCCTATCCTGACAGTATTTAGAAATGGGGCCTTTGGTATGAAATCAAATCACCACAAGGCAATAGCCTCAGGAGTGCCCGCATGAGGAGGGCTCCAGTGAGCTCCCTGGCCTCTTGCTGTTTGAGTCTACTGTTGGTGGTGGTCCGGAACCCGGATGAGAATCCTCGCCTGAGCTGAAGCGGACATCCTCACTTGGACAATTGCCACATGTCGTCACAGTATACTCGATACCGTAATATCAGTTAACGATTTGAAGCTGGCAGCCTTTTGTGGGAAGCACCAGATAGCTAATATTTTAGACACCACCAGGCTCTATGCCACAGTTGACTCTGCTCTAACTAGCCAGCTGTTTCTTATATCATGAGGACAGGCATTGTCTTATGAAAATAAGCCATGTATTGGATTCAGACCATGGGCTGAATAGATTGTCTTTAAAGAAAAGTCTATCCAGGCGCGGTGCCACATGCCTTTAATCCCAGCACTCCGGAGGCAGAGGCAGGCGGATCTCTGAGCTCCAGGCCAGCCTGTTCTACAAAGTGAGATCAGTTTTGTTTTGAATCCTGGCTTACTTAGGCCTTTAACAGATAACAAGGAGTTGTTAATACCTATCTGATCCCTGGTCTTGCTTGTCAATCTGACTAAAAGATCAGTAAAGGGCGCATTTCTGGGCATGTCTGTGAGGTAATTTCCTTAGTTAACTGAAGGGGCATGGCCTTCTTTGAATGTGAGTGATAACATGTAGTTGGCTAAAGACCCCCTGAAATAAAACAGGAGAAAGAATAAAGCCCACTAGTCTCTCCCTTCTCTCGCGCTCATGAGTGCTATCTTTCTATCTCTCTCTCTCTGCATCCTGGACTACATGAAGTGAGCATTTCAGCTCCTCTGCCCCCTGTCTGTGAGGATGGCTCTGCCTTGCCACAGGCCCCTAACAACAGGCAGCAGGCAGACGTGGAAGGATACCATGAGGCAACTCCATTCTTTCAAGGTGCTCTTTCAGGTATTTGCCACAGTGATGAGTAAGCTATCACTGTGCATGTATGTATACATAAATACACACATGCACATGTATGTGTATGTAAATATCAGTTGGGGTTTATTTTTCCCATACAGTGTTATGAAGTCACAGACTGTCAGACTGTTATATCCACCAGCTCTCTGCCAAGGTCACATTGCAGAGAATGCTGTTACAGACACTGTAAGAAAAAAACAAAAAACCAAAAAACAAACAACAACAAAAAACCCAGCAGTCCCTCTCTTAGAGTACATAGTGAGGGGTGTAGATATACAGGTGTGGGTATACAGGTGTGGATATTTATAGGTGGGTAGATTTGATAAGATGGAACAAAAGGGACCATAAGACTAATTAGATAAATATGTCAGCTGAGCCATGGCATGTAAGTCGATAGCTGGTTATCCTAGCATTAGTTGAATTTTTACCTACTTCTACTGGTCAGGTTCCCGCTCCCTCTCTCCCAGAAGACGTCTACACCCAGGGAACCTGCTCTGCCCTGCTCTTCTCTCCTCACTGTACCACACAGCCTGCAGAGTGCCTCAGTTTCCTTTTCCTAAAGGTTCAGACTCCCGTATTGCCGACTCTGCCTTGCCTGAGAATGGTTTTCACACATTTCCCCTACTCTGCTACTAGATTTCTACAGTGGGCTTCACCCATCCCCTTCCGTTCCTTCCAAGCACAAGTCCAGACAGCAGATGACATGGAGACAGGCGTCAGTGCTCTGGCAAGGAGGGGTAGAGTTGTGCATGAGCCTGTCCAGAGGAAGCAGAGTACTGGGACCTGACAGGTGATGAAGAAAAGCAGTCACGGAGAGGACTTCCCAGGGAGAGAAGGCAGAGTCACAAGTGGCATGTTGGGGACTGGGCAGAGAGTGCTGGGAAGGTCCCAAAGGATTAAACCTGTATTGTGACAGTCTTCTCCATAGTCCTCAAGCCTTGGCTCGTGACTGT
Organism: Acomys minous; assembly: GCF_964271855.1. Classification (NCBI taxonomy): domain Eukaryota; kingdom Metazoa; phylum Chordata; class Mammalia; order Rodentia; family Muridae; genus Acomys; species Acomys minous. The sequence goes on along the minus strand of NC_140486.1, from coordinate 93,087,879 downwards.
CAATCCTGGCTTATATTGTGTATGAGTCACCTGCATAGCCTGAAACTCACCCAGATCATGAGGTCAGAAGGGGAGGGCTGCGAACAAGCCCCGCCCCAACTTCTTAGGTGATGGGATTAGGAGTAAAAGCCGTGGCCTTACATGATGGGGACTTTGGACTGGGTACCATAGACAAGAGTTCTGTCTCTGCCTCAAGACGACGCTTTGCATTCGAGGCTTCCACCTCTGCTTGGTCTGAATGAAGTGATTATCAGCTGAACTGAGAGGGTGTGATTGATCAGCCTGTATCAGTCTGGACAGAGAGGATAACTGTAGTCCCTGGAAGCGCACTTTGGCTGACTAGTTTACAGTGAGTAGTATAGACGTGTTCCCTGACCTGTGTGACTGGAGGAACAGAGCTGGTCGGTCAGGAGAACCATCACAGTTCCACCTCCCACTGTGGTGCCTCTCACCTTGTTGTCATAGACTCTCCAGGAGGCAAAGGACAAGGCTACTAACAGCTTGAAGCCAGCGCGTTAGAGGGAAAGCCTTCTACCTCACTTTAGTACATCCCCACAAGCAATGACAGGAGAGTCTTGGGGGGGAGAGCTCTGTCAGTGCTGTTCTTACCTCACAAGCATAAAAACCTGAGTTTGATCCCCAGAACCCAGCTTTAAAAAATAAATAACAGGCGGGGCGCAGGGGCACACGCCTGTAATCCCAGCACTTGGGGAGGCAGAGGCAGGCCGATCGCTGTGAGTTCAAGGCCAGCTTGGTCTACAAAGCAGTCCAGGACAGCCAAGTCTGTTATAGAGAGAAACTGTCTCAAAAAACAAGACAAAAGAGCAAAACTCTGTGTGTGTGTGTGTGTGTGTGTGTGTGTGTGTGTGTGTGTGTGTGTGTGTAAATAATAGGTGTAGTGGTGTTGGACCACCCAGCCTGGCATAGCCAGGCAGCTTAGCTGACTCCAGAATATTGATTCCCCCTGCGCGCGCGCGCGCGCACACACACACACACACACACACACACACACACACACCGCCTTCTTCTAGGTGAAGGGACTAGCATTACCATACCTGTGCACAGACGTGGCTTGACATGGACTTCCTGATCCTGACATTGTGCTGGAAAACTGAGCTTAGGAAGGCTGTGTAATTCGATCACATTTGATCAGGGAAAGACTGGGACAAGAATGTAAGTCAGTGATTCCTTGTCCCTGTTTTTCTGTTGTGTGGGGATGTGAGATTCACACATACTCTGACAACTGAGCTTTAGGAAATAAAGTCACTCTGTGCTCTCTGTCTGTCTGTCTGTCTGTCTGTCTGTCTGTCTGTCTGTCTGTCTCTCTCTCTCTCTCTCTCTCTCTCTCTCTCTTCCCACCTTCCCTCCTTGCCACATTTACTTATATTTATTGAAGACAGAGATGGAAACCCTCTCCTTCGCTGTCTGCTCTCTTTCTCCGTGAGAGGTATTTGCACAGCACACACAGAGACTGGAAATTTCAAGGCAGGAATCCAAGCTCGTTTTTAACCTTCCTTTTTGATGTCCTGTAAGACTAACATATTTATATTGCTTCCTGTGGAGTGATTGGATTTCTTCAAAGACAGCACTACAGAGGGCCCAGGTGGACAGGCTAATGGTCATCTAAGCAACTTTGATGCGGACATACGTATCTCTTGCAAGGAGTGATTTAATCTTAACGTGGCCACCTTCAGCTGGGAAACTCCTTGGAGGTCAAAGAAGCTAACAAATGTTTTAAAAGCTGTTACCAATTTTTCTAATCTGTGTTGTTTTTCTTGATCTCTTTGCTATGAAATCCTGGAATGTGTATAAGGACCAGATGGAGCAGTTAACAAAGTAATGATAACCAGAAGAGCTTTTTATTATTATTATCATTACAGAGCCAAAGTATATAACTTAAAAAGTGTTTATCACAAGACATAATTTGAACTTATTTATCCTAAGCACTGACTGTTAGATTCCTCTGCCCTTGTTTATTATGAAGACTTTAAAACATCTGATTGGGCCATTAGAGGAACAACTGCTGAAAACTTTTGTTTCTCAGGGACCTATTATCATAATAGATATTGATGGCATTTTTGGTCTTGCTAATGATTTATGATTGATGATACAGAACCTTTATTACACCAGTCCTTTTGACTTAAAGCACCACGGTATTTTTCATTCTTTGTTCCCTCGTTTTGTCTGACAAGTATCAAGTTAAGTTTTATAATGTTTGTATGGTAAGAGCTGTTGGATTTATTTCATCAAAGCATTGCTGGGTTGTTTTATTTTTTTTTTCCAACAAATGGAGTAACATGTAGAAAAATGTTTTTCTGCATCAAGAAGATGTTGTGTAAAATTCCTGTAGCTAGCATCTGTGCAGTTAAGACTCTACCATGTGTAGTATTTCCACACAGGAGTGCTGAAATGCTCCCGGTCGTTTGGGTTCTGAATTAGCTAAGTGCCCTGCGGTGGGTTGGGGAGGGATTGCCGTTTGCTTGGCCCTTCCATATTCCCACAGAGCGTTAGAGGTGATAATGAGCCATGTGGGAAAAGAACCCACTATGGGTTTTTGGCCTTGTAATAAAATAATTAGCATTCATGGGCAGGGATGGGGTTGGGGGATGGGCGGTTTTGCCACTTAGGGACTATTGAAATATTCTGCTGCATTTGGTGATATACCCATAAGTATTTGACTAGTGCTATAAAGTCTCTGTGAAGTGAGGTTGTTAATTTTGACTTGACTACTGCTCTTCTCTGCAGTGCTTGGTGTTTGGTGAAGCGTATTAAAAAAAAAAACGATATCTGTAGTAATTCCATCACACTCTCCCTTGCTCTCCAGGTGGAAAGCATACTGAGAGTATCCCTGACACATCAAGGGGACCTGAATTCCTGGTGGTTCCATTGGGTAGAGAATAATTTGAAGACAGTGTCCATCTTTGAAATTGTGTTCTGTCCTCAAATTGGTCATAAAAACCACTGTGAAGGCTTAGACATTTTTACTTTTCTTCTCCTGTTTTGAAAATCATTAATTTTACTCTTCTGACGTGGGTCATGTAAAAAGGGATTTAGAAATGGGCCTGCTGGAAGTATTGAGTAAATATTCAGTGGTATTTACTGCGCTGTGAACAAAGCCGTCATAATTATCCATCAAATTCTAAGAATTTTTACTTACGGCTTCTTTCAGTAATCACTTTTGTTTGTGTTACGGAAATTCAACAAAAGAGAACCAAGCCAGAAGAGTATTATAATAGTTGGTTAAAAGAGTAAAGTATCCACTGAGACATGTCTAGAAAGAAAACTTGCAAACGACCAGTCAACCCATAAAACGATGCTCAACCCTGTTGATCATTGAACCACAATACAGTGAAAGTGGCACATTTCTGCACTTAGGAGATAGAAGCAGGAGTTTCACAAGTTCAAGGCCAGCCTGGGCTACATAGTGAGTTCAGAGCCACCCTGGGTAATTTGTAAGACCCTGTTGCAAAAACAAGATAGTGAGATACCACAATATACCTGCTTGTATTAGTCAGAGTTCCAAAGAAGAATAGAACTTATAGAGTAAATCTCTCTCTCTCTCTCTCTGTCTTTCTCTGTCTCTCACCCTCCCTCGCCCTCTCTCGCCCTCTGTCTCTCTCTGTCTCTCTGTCTCTGTCTCTGTCTCTCTGTCTCTGTCTCTGTCTTTCTCTGTCTCTCTCTGTCTCTCGCCCTCTGTCTCTCGCCCTCTGTCTCTCTCTGTCTCTCTGTCTCTCTGTCTCTCTCTCTCTCTCTCTCTCTCTCTCTCTCTCTCTCTCTCTGTGTGTGTGTGTGTGTGTGTGTGTGTGTGTGTGTGTGTGTGTGTGTAAAGGGGATTTATTAAAATGGCTTACAAGCTGTAGTTTAGATAGTCCATGGCTGTCTATGAGTGGGAAGTCCAAGAATCCAGTAAGTTGTTCAGTCTATGAGGCTGGATGTCTTGACTGGTCTTTAGTATATGCTGTAATTCCAATGACATAGGCTCTGATGCAACTGGGGGAATGGACTTGCTATCATGAACAAGAGCAAGTAGGCAAAAAGAGAACTCACTCCTCCCATGTTCTTCCTATAGGCTGCCAGCAATAGTCCAGAATAAAGGTAGATCTTTCTACCTCAAAGGATCTGGATCAAAGATTTATCTTTCCATCTCCCACTCAGCTGATTGAATAAGAAAAAGTCCCTCACACGTGTGCCTAGTTGTACTGAAGTTTGACGGCCCAGAATAGCCGTCATACCACTACAAGGGCTATGGCTAAATGTAAAGAGATCAAAGAGCAAGGGTTGGTATGGGTGCAGAGCCTCTAGAACCCTCCAAACACTGCTTGTAGAATTTTAAAGAGATGCAACCATTCTGGAAAACATCCTGGTGGCTCCTGAAAGACTTAAACAAAACTGTAGTCAGATGATACACACTCAGCAGAAACACAAATGTGTGTTTGCATATGCACTTGTCCATACATGTTGATAGGAGCAGCATTCAAAATATTTGAAAGGTGGATACAGGGTTGGGGGCCGGAGGTGGTAGCTGCATAGGCAAAGTACTTGCTGTACAAGCCTAAAAGCTTATGTCTGCATCTCTAGCATCCACCCAAGAGCCAAGCATGATGACATCTGCCTGTGACCTTGATGCTTAGGCGTAGGAACAGGTGGATCCTGAGGGACCATTGGTCAGCCAGCCTAGCCAAATTGACAAGGTTCAGGCCCAATATTTTTGCCCCATCTCAAAAAAATAAAAATAAGACAAAAATTAAGGTGGGGATTGATTGAGGAAGACACCCCAAGCCAACCTCCGACCTACACGTGTGCCCCTACACATGTACACATGTACACACACACACACGTAAAAGTAAATGCCTACCATCTGTTGTGTAGACAAACTGTAGCTTAGCTATCCCAACAGCTATTATTTGACTGTAAGAAGGAATGAAGTGCTGGCATGTGTCACAGTAGTTGGGAGCCTTGAGAGCATGCTTGTAAAGTGAACGAGACACAATGCAGCATGCACTGTATACCTCTACTTACACGATTTGTAAGAATAGGTACCTCAATAGAGACAGAAAGTAGCTCAGTGATTACTTAAGAGCTGGGAGGCTTGGGAAGCCGAGGGGCGTTAGCTAAAGGCACACATTTCTTCAGGGGAACAACAAAAATATTTACAGTTACTTGTGGTGACTATGGCACATATACCGAAAAACTGAATTGGTAAATTTTTCACTAGTAGTTTGCTAATATTTTTTTCTGTTCTTATAGCCAAGTTGGAAATGGGTAATTCATAAAGAATAGAGTTTATTTAGCCCATGTTTCTGGAGTCTGGGACACCAGACATGTTGTTAGGGTCTGGTCAGCACTTCTTGCTACCTCAGAAATGGTGAAGGGCATCACATGGAATCAGAGCAAGTGAATTTAGGCCTCACTTCCTCTTCTCAGATAGGCACTGACAGCATCCTTGGAGCTGCATCCTAATGACCCTGCCTAATCTGCATTACTCTGCAAAGGTCCCACCTCCATATATGTACACCATATGACACACATAGTGATGTGAACACATAGTAGTTACTTGGTTAGCAGTTGAAGCTGGATTGCTATATTGTAATTTTATTACTTAATAAAAATAAGGATTCCAAATTACTGAATCTTTTCGCTAGTTATGATATGGATATAGAGGGCAAGAAGATGGGGGAAGCAAAGGCAAAGATCAACTAAAACTCAGTACCTATAAAATGCTATAGGGAAGCCTTTGTATGGTAATTAAAAACTAAAGTAAATTTTTGTTGAGAAATCATACATATTAAAGCATTTTAATAATAAGTTTTAAAAAAATTTCAAAATAGCTTGAATTCTAAATATCAAATTTTTGAGTGTGAAGTTTCACTCAACCAAGTTCTGTGCTTGTCTGTGTCTGTAGTGTTTCATCCATGCCCTTTGTCGGACGTTATGGGGATATGTGATCCTGTAGCTTATAGTTTTCCATCAACAACCAAGCACATTAATTAAGACTTGAAACATCCCCTTCCAAGAATATGATAGTGACAGGAGAGCGGCGAACACGGAACAGAAGATAGCGTCTCATTATGCCAAACTGTTATACGTAAATACAAGTCTCTTCAAACTAATTCTGTAACCATTGACAGTTAAAGGAAACACAAGGATTAGATTCAAACTGACAAAAATTAGAATTATTTTTTTGCAAAAGCAACCTTTGTTTCGCTTCTGTCTTCGCTTAATTGGTGTCTGTTTAGTGTGCAAAACATTATTTAACGACCATGTTGTCTCCTGTTCAGCTCAGAAGCCAGTTTTTTTTTTTTCTAACCTGTTATTCATTGGAAGTGTGGTGTCTGGTAGTTATAATCAGCAAAATTGGCGCATCTGTCTCAATGTTGTTATTAGTTTTTGGAATAGACTGCCCAGCATGGGTGCTCTGCGGTACATGGTACATGCACGGAACATCGGCTGCCTCTTTTTGGATGGAGCCACAGACAGTAAAGGTTTCCTAGCTGCTTCTCCCCACTCTCCCCACTCAAGTCAGGACTTCAGGGGAAACCCTGCAGGGGCCAACAGCTCCAACATGACAAATAGACTCCATCAGGCCGGGTCCCGTCTCTTCTCCAGCACTTGTAGCTGCCTTCTGAGGTATTGATTCTTTACCTCATCAGCGTGTGCGATCTCATTCCTGTCCGGGCATGTTGGGCACTGTGGTTGTAATGGTGACAGGACCGTCATTGCCCCTCTTGTGGGAGTTTTCTATGTGTGTCATGTCATCTTTTCTAAGTTAGATTATTATCATGCTCAAAATAGCGACATGAGTTATTTGCTGGTGTTTGCATTTACAAAGCTTGAATTCTGAAGCAAGAGACAAGTCCATCACTGGCATCTTTAACCATTTGACTGTGCTCACAGGCCCCTCTGGGTATCAGAATCACCACCCGGATGGCAGAGCAGGGGCCTATGAAGAAACTCACAGGAACTACGATGTCTACACAGCAGGACTGAGTGAGGAGGAACAGCTGGAAAGAGCACTAAGAGCCAGCCTCTGGGACCGAGGTAAGAGCCCTGGATCCTGTGGTTATTTTAAGACCGGCCTTGTGGTAAGGTGGTCTGGAGAAGGACTATTTGTAGCAAATTAAGCTTTGAATAGTTTATATAAAAAAAAGGGGGTGTATAGATGAAAACCCCGTGTAGATTGTGATCTCAAAGAATGGGGTGTGATGCTGCTGTCCTGCAGCTCCATCTCCCAAGGTGCCAGACTGGATGCTTTGTTAAGTATTCTTTTTATAGGCCTGCTGAGCTCTGTGCTCTAACATTAACATCAAGAAATGTGGAACAAGGCAAAACGAAACCCACTTAAGTACACAAGAAAAGTTAGCTTTGGAATTCACAGCTGTAAAGGAGGCACCATATCACCGTATATCACAGCCTTGGAACCAAAGGGACTCAGGTTTGAATCCTACCGAATCGATCCCTCCAGAGGCAAAGCCTAGGGCTTTGCAGTCTTAACACACCTTAACACACCGGAAGGTTATTCTACAAATTGTTGTTGAAGGATTAGTATTCTTTTGCTGTCTTTGCTCTAGGTTTGGCCTATGAAGTTGGCTATGGCTATTTTCATTATTGTCATACTGTAAGTAAGTGGCCACTTACTCGGTAACATTGCTACACTTCATGTAGTGTACTGTCCAGGGACAGGGTACATAGAGGTAGAAGATGGGGTCCTCCCCCCTTTCACTGTCTCCGGTTGTGTATGTTCTTACTTGATACCACCTCCTCCCGTCAGGGATCTGCTCTGAAAAGCTTCATGGTGTCTTCTCAGTTTTGTAAGATTATAGCACCTATGCCATATACTGCGCTGCGCAAGTAACCGCCAGTTCAAGTACCCAGGAGAGGCTCGGTGGGTGCTAGGGGTGAGTGGAATCAGGAGTGTCCTCACGTCTCCACAGAGGAGGAGACGCTTGGGGCTTCCGAAATTTGTACTTTTCAGAGACGTCAAAAACATTCTAGGGAGCTGCTTTGAGTGTTGTTGCGAACAGAGAAATAAGGGTTCTATTCAAGCCAGCCCTTGCTTTTGAACTGAGCACTGAGAGACAGAAGAAGACAGAAAAACTGGCATGGGGCACACAAGTCCTGTAGTTCAACAGTCCCGGCAGAGCGGTGTTATGATGCGTGATCTCAGTGGCCAACTCGAAGAGACTTGAAATCTTCATTTAAAACTTTAAGCATCCCATGGCCTGGGTTCCTGGACTGAATAAGTAGAGGAAGCATGTGGAACAGCAGAATTCATGTATTTCTATTTCCTGACCTGGGACACAGTGTGACCAGCCACCTCACCCTTCTGCTATGCTTTCTCTGCCTGGCACCGAATCGCCTCAACTCTAAGTTGGAATAAGTGCACTCTCCAGAGCCAGTGCCGTAACGAATCCTCATAGATATTCCTGTACACGTGGCTAGACATAGTGTGTCATGGGCAAGCAAAGCAGGGCAGGGCTCATGGGCATAGAGTGAACAACTTGTCTCCATCCCCTTCCACACTGGCTTCAGAGAAATCCCAGGAACCACAGAGTGCACACATGTTAGAATAGGTTAACACTTAGGTTTTTGAGGGGACAGTATTGGATTATTGGCATCTGCTCAAAAAAGAAAAAAAGAAATGCCTGCCAGTGGCAAGCCTTCGAAAATGGTAAAAGATCAGAGGAAAATTCAAGCAGGTTGAGTCAGAATATGAACATGGGGTCTAGAAAGTTCCCGTATCAAATGTAAGAGAAAAGATTCAACCAAAAGAGAATAGGCCTCCTTTTGTGAAGTTTCGTGTCTTGAGTTTGTCTCATGCCCCCCTCTCCTCCGGTTTTAAAGGAGTCAGTAGCAAAGGTGCTGCTTTAGTTTTTTTCACCCCTGATGGTGTGCCCAAGAGTGGATTTTTTAGTTTTGACTGGGGGCGGGTATGTGTGTGAGGGGGGGTGAGGTGTGCTCAGCCATTTCAGTCCCAGGTCCGCTGGATCCATTGTTTTGAGCCGAGGTAGCACAGAGTGTCGTGGTGGGAACTTGTGACAGGCTGCTCATCCCTCGGCTACTGCAAAGCAGAGAATGCCAGACAAGAAGAGGCCCAGAGCAAGACAGGGCCTTCAGAAACAGGCTCCTGCTGACCTGTTTCACTAAGAAGACCCCACCTTGTAATAGCTCGTTCAGTTATAAGCCCGTCCAGCTGGAGACAAAGCCCTCAGCGCCGATCCTTTAACTGGCATCAGATCCAAACTAGAGCAGGCATTTATTTCTCAGAAAGAGAGGAGCTCCCTTCAGTAAATTACTCGCCTTCTGTATCTTTCAGAGACAAGTGTGTAGAGCAGTGGTTCTCAACCTTCCTAATGATGTGACCCCTTAATACAGCTCCTCATGGTGTGGGGACCATCCCAACCAGAAGATTATTTTTGTTGTCACTTCATTGCCGTAATTTTGCTACTGTTGTGAGTCATAATAGAAATAGCTGTGTTTTCCGATTTTCTTAGGCGACCCCCGTGAAAGCGTGATTCCACACCCCCCACCAAGGGGTGGAGACCAACAGGTTAAAAACTGCTGGTGTAAGGGATTGATAGCTGGAAACATCCTCTGATGGGCCCGCCATTTCGGAGTGGCTTTAGAGACTTGAATGTAACTGCAAAGGAAGGTCCTTCATTTTGTGGCTCAGAAAAGGAAGTTAGAGTCAGCTTTTGCGAATGTTTCATTTGTAGACCTGTACTGGTTATTAAGCTAATATAAACAAAAATAATATTGAACAGAAAATAAGCAGAAATATTTAAGTATTTAGTAGTGGGCAGGAAATAAGATACATACCGCCTTTACAGGCTCCATACACTTAATCCTGTATTTTTAAAGATTTTATTTATTTTATCTGTATGGGTATTTTGCCTTCATGTGCATCTGTGTAGCACACGCATGCAGAAGAAGGTGTCAGATTTTCTGGAACTGGAGTTCCGGTCGATGACTGTGAGTCACTTTGTGAGTGCTGGAATCAAGCCAGTGTCCTCTGCAAGAGTAGCCAGTACTCTTAACTGCCAAGCCATCTCCCTCTCTTGAGACAGGTCCCATGTAGCCCAGGCTGGCCTTTGGCACTTCATCCTTCTCCACCAAAGGCATGCACCACCACACCTGACCAGGCTTAATCCAGTTGTCTGAAAAACAATTAAGAAAACAACTCAGAAAGGAGCACCATGCTGGGCAGCAAGATAAACAACTTAAATTTTTTCTCCCAATCCTCTTTTAATTAATATTTTTTATGATCCGTCATCTCATTTATAAAACGTTTCAGGGAAAGTAGCATAATTTGATTTTTCAAAAGTTACTGTTGCTCTTCCTGCCAAAGAAAGGTAGGCCTGATGAGAAGACACTGGGATTATTTTGAGGCCAAGGGCTTTGGTTCTGCGTCTGTGTAAACCAGTCATTTGGTTGAGGTAGTTACAACCTACACTTTGTAAGTCCAAGGTGTTTGTGGTGCGCTCTCCCTGCCCAGTTGTTCTCATGAGCTCACCACTGATTTCTCCACGCAGTCAGATGGTCCCCTCCTTCCCCCATTCACTTACAAGTATAGTTTCTGAATGTAAAGCATTATCTCCTTTCCTTCTACAGAAACCCACAGTAGCGCCTGTTAATTGACATTGGTCCTTCAAAGAGCCCATCTACCTCTGAGACCCCCCCATGACCTTGTTTGGAATCTTTGTAACAGTGAGCACATCCTAGAACCAGGGCACCAGGCAAATCTATTGTCTGAAGATTGTTCCTTGATAATTTAAGTTGCTTGGGAGGAAGATTCAGGTTTGAGCCTGAACACCTAATATACCCGATTCTAAACTAATCTTATGAAACATAAAATCAAGTATTCCAAAAAGGAAAGTATAAGCAGTAATGTAGGTGAGTGGTTGTTATTTTTTTGTTACCATCTTCTCTAACGGGAAAAGCAGTAGAAAAATAGAGAAGAGCAACAGAGAATGTCATTAACATGTAAAGGACTCATATAACACAGTAATTAACACCAACCCTTACTAATAAAAAGGAAACCAGTTTGAACATATAACTAAAAACAAAAACAAGCAACGTGCGTCAGATACTAACGTGTTGTGTATTAGCAAAGCTATGCTAAATCTCAACCACATTTGGTGGTTGTAGCGCAGTTTCTATGTACTGCCGATGGGGTGGTTGTAGCGCAGTTTCTATGTACTGACGATGGGGTCTTTGTTCACTCTCTGACTTCTGTGAAGCTCGTGAGGGAGGGTCATGCAAGAGGTGTATGCTCAGTTATTTCATAAAGAGGAGTCGCTCTTCCTAGAGAGATAATAATCCCATATTTGTATGTCTACTACTTATTTTGTAAATGGTAATTATGAAATACTTTTACGTGTATAATAATCTGAATGAAGACTAAATAATTTATAGTTTTGTTATACCATGAAACATTTTACACATGTTAAGAGCAACATTATTAAAACATGTAGTGGTAAAAGTATAATTACGATATTATTAAATGAGTCAAGTAGGATACAAAACCCTGTGTACCAGATCATCATCATTTTAAATAATAACAAAAGAAATCAAGAATTTTCCCATAGGGGGGAAAAAAGCAAAAAAAATAATTTTTAAAATCTTTCAAAATATATCCTTTTTATCTTAATAAAACAATGATAAAGTATTTTGAGGAAAAAAAGTTGGAATGAATGTAAGCAGTCTACAAAAGCAGAGCCTTTGCTGTTATCTCTCACTACTGTGCAGAATGTTGCCTTAGATCAGTTTGTTTGAAATTACTTCCATATTCTATTTAGAACATTCATTGAAAGTAAAATTCTGTGGTCAAGCAACTTTGGGGACAATTAATTTAATAAATGAGTTTCCTCAGAGCAGAACTAATTAAAATCATTAGTATACCATTGCCACTGAGGCGCTCTGTGGGATGCAGCTCGCAGTCTTCCCAGCCTTATGTGAATGTGCACTTCCTGGGTGAATGTATTTGCACCAAAGGGAAGGCAAAGGGGAGGGTCGTCTTGGCTGCGGCCTGTAACAGCGGTTTGCACGCATCATGTTACTTTACCTCCCAGTGCTGTGGTATGGGTCTCGCAAGAACAGAGGACATCCTGCTGCTTACACACGGCAGCTTGTCACATCTAAGAAAATGAGCAATTCCCCAACATCTAACATGGAATCCAAACCAAAACTCACCAGTTTTCCTTCAAAAAAATGTTTATAGCTACTTTTTATTTTTATTCGTGTGTGTGTGTGTGTGTGTGTGTGTGTGTGTGTGTGTGTGTGTGTGAGAAAAGTCACTTGGAGTGGGTTCTGTTCTTCCACCATGGGCTCAGTGATGGTTTGCAGGTAACTAGGTTTGGAGGTGTGGGCACTTTATACACTGAGCCACATTAGACCAGCTTTGTTTTTTAAGCCACCAATGTTGTCTTTGATTTTTGTTGTTGTTGTTTGTTTTTTCGAGACAGGGTTGGCTGTCCTGGACTAGCTTTGTAGACCAGGCTGGCTTTGAACTCACATCAATCTGCTGCCTCTGCCTCCCAAGTGCTGGGATTAAAGGTGTGTGCCACCACTCCTAGCTTTGATTTTTTTTTTTAATAAAGACTACACCCTGTTATTTTGCTCCCCACCCCCAAGAGTCTATATTAGGATTTCTATTATTCTAATGAAACAGCAACGAGCAGGAGCAACTTGGGGAGAAATGGGTTTGTTTCAACGTACGGTCCATCATCACAGGAGGTCAGGGCAGGACCTCAAGGCAGGAGCCTGGAGGTGGGACCGGAAGCAGAGCTAAGGGAGGAGTGCTGCTAACGGGCTTGCTCTTTGTGGCTTGCCCAGCCTGCTTTCGGATAGCACTTCAGACTAGCAGCCCCAAGGGGGCGCCACCCAGTGAGCTGGGCCTTCCTACACCAATCACGGAAATGCCCCACAGGCTTTCCCACACTTAGGTCAATGGTAGGGCTGTTTTCTCAGTTGAGGTTCCCTCTTCCTAAATAACTCTTAACGTATATCAAGTGGACGTAAGCACAGCTGACCCTGTGTCAGCTTGACACACAAACACATCTCTGTTCAGCTAGGGCTCTTCTTCCTCATCTGTCCCCAGGATAACATGTTAATGTTAATATCACAATATACAACTCTCTAACTTTTAAAAACTCCCACAGTCTTTAATAATTCAAACAATTTAAGTGTTCAGCCTCTTTAAAACATCTAAGGTGTCTTTCAGAGTTTCCCTAAGATATGTAAAGTTTCTCAAATATCCAAAGCTATTATAAAATCCAAATTTCCCTAACTGTGGGCTCCTGTAAAAGCTAATGTAGGTTATATAGGGTTTTGTTTGTTTTTTTCATTCCAAGGCACAGTCTGGGACCCACTTACAATCCTGCAGTCTCCACAGGTCTCCACTTCCCCAGCTCTGACATTTATAGCGCACATCAGCGTCCCTCATAGAATCAAGCTGGCCCCTATCCACAGATGCTGCACTCTTGCTGACTGCCCCCCGCCCCCCGTACTGGAATCTCAAAAACGTTGGCTTGCCACTGCAGCCGCACTACACCTTCCCCCATAGTGTCTCCTGAGATCCCTCCCAATAACTCGGTCCCTGTTACATGGAGCCGTGCCTCAACTACTCTTCACAGCCGCTTTAAGTCTGAGGTACAACTGAGGTGTACCTTCTCTCCTTGACCTCTTCAACTCTGGCAGCTTGATGCCACCAACATCAGTTACAGGTGGGAGATTGTTATACATGAAGAAATTTGGCTGATGGCTTGACATGCAGCCTTGGCCCCGTCTGCACCACGACTTCTGTGTGCTGGTCCTGAGAAACACTGTGCAGATGATTTTGTTTAGATGTGCTGGGCTCTTCTTCATCATAGCCTATTCTTTAGCCACAGATGACTGGTTTTGACCATCCCAACAAAGCGGAGGTTTCACGTGAGTGATTAGTGTCTCCTGCTAATCACGGTTGATTCTTCAGCCCGAGCTGACCAGGACCACAGACTCTTGGTTTCAAAATGTTGAACAGTCCCGACAGAGTCTGAGTTGCGTCTAAAGCTTTCCTCCAGAACTTCACAAGTCAGGCCTCCACTGTGTGTACTGCTCTCAGCATTCCTCCAAGCTCCCACAGGAACAGCCCATTGCAGAATAATTCAATGTTCCTTCCAGCCCAAAGTTCAAAAGTGCCTCCACCATCCTCCCCAAAACATGATCAGGTCAAACACAGCAGCATTCAATGAGCCTTGTACCAATTTCTCTCCTCATTGGGTTTCTATTGCTGTCACAAAACACCACAGACAAAAGCAACGTGGGAAGAAAAGGGTTTGTTTCTGCTTTATAGTTTCACATCACCGTCTGTCATCAAAAGCAGTCAGGGCAGGGCCTCAAGGCAGGAACCTGGAGACAGGAATGAAGGCTGAGCCCATGGAAGAGTGCTGCTGACTGGCTTGCTTCTGGTCCCCTGCTCAGCAGCCCAGGGGTGGCACCATGTATCTGGTCGTCCCAGGTCCCCCTATATCAATAATCAATCAAGAAATGCCCTACAGAGTTGCCCAGGTCTGGATATATTCTCAGCTGAGGTTCCTTCTTTGAATTTAAATTATATCAAGTTGGCATTAAACTTAACCCTCCCCGCCACCGATCCCACTGACTTGTCGGAAGTCTATCTTTGATGTGGTTATTTCTTCCTGGTGCGTTTGAGGTGTCTCCTAAATCCCGTTAGGACCTCATTAGCTTCTGCCTAGCAGGTGTTAGCACAGATATGACATAGATAGTCCTGTGTTCTTCACAGCAGTCAGGAGGAGTTAGATGCACACTGTTAGGCCATCCTGTCTTTATTTGCCACGAAGGTGACAGGGACACTTCTTTCTCTGGTTTCTCTCTTGTGAGACCTGTGGAAGCCCCGAGAAGTACCCGGCAGCTATTGTCTGGATGCCCCTGTATTAGCGCCAGTGGTTTTGTGGTCTTTTCCTTAGCCAGTCCTCAGTCCTTACCCTTCTCCTGGCTTCCTCCTGGTTCTTGTTGGCGTTCAAATCTGAGGAGGTCAGCAGGTTCCCACACACCAGTGTAGGGTTGCTGTTTGCTGCTTGTTCTACCTCCTCCGCTCTTGCGTATGTATACTCCAGGCAAGTGACTGTTCACAGGGCCTAGCGTTTGTGTTTATTCTGTTCTCTACACGTCTCAGCATTGCGCATAGGGTTTCCTTCTCCGGGGCTTGAGTCAAGCATTCCTTAGAGATTTACTTTAGAAGCTTCGTATTATTTGTCGCGTTTATTTTTGCTTCTTGACTGAAGATAGATTGGGAACAGTAGTTCCTAAGTCTGTGTGCATATTTATTTTTTTTCTGGGGTTCATGGATTGTTATGATAAGGAGTGTTAGTTAATAGTTGTGCTTTTTTTTTTAAAACATCAGCTGAAAGAAATTTGCTGAGAGCAAGAATACCAAGCCCACACCAATTAGTTTAAGAGCATTCTTCATTTAAATATATTGTAAAAGTAAGTTAGGGAGTCGAGGCAGCAGATTTTTTCACCTCAGGATTTTCTAGTATTTCCAAATAATACCTGGCCATAATTACAAGCTGTAAAGTGCATGGCAGGAATAATAACACCAAAGTGGCCTTTGTAGAAGAAGTGGAGAGATCGCTATTATTTCAAAGACTCGCACATTCACAATTAGCAGAAGTCTTGTCTTGTTCTGTTGGCAGTCAGCACTCAAAAATGAGTCCAAGAGGCAGCTGATACCATAATAGTAGGCAAAATTTGGAAAAGGGCCATCTCTTTCTTTGAGTCAAAAGGCAGATGCCAGCTAGGAGCATTAGCTCGCTGCGGTTTTTGTTCTTTCCCTCTCCACGCCTTGCGTAACTTCTGGTCCCTCTCCCCATTGTCCTTCGTTAATAACCTGCCACCAAGTTCAGCTGGCCTTGGGCACAAAATTCTGTACTTTCCAACTTTTATGTGCCAGCCTGGGGCCTGTGTCCTCATTTAATCTGGAACTCCTTGCTGATGTGTGCGGTAATGTTGGGTATCTTCTGTTCGATTTCTGAAAAGCGCGTGTCCACATCCACACTGGCTGTCCTGTGACGATCAGGCTGAGTGATCATCCCCCGGCACACATGCCCACACCCACCCACACACTGTGCAACTGGGTTGCTCCTTAGCCATATGTGAAATCAAGGCAAGACACACTACAAAAGCCTTGGCTGGAGAATGAAATTGGTCGCCATAATGGAAAAGAAATAGGCTCCTAATTAATAACTAGCACTTTTGCTGTTGATATCTTCGGGCCCTGCTTATAACAATCATATATTCAAGGCAATCAGCCGAAGTATGATTTAAATGAGGGGGATTTGTTGTAATTAAACTGTACATTCTTCCTTTCTCTGTACTAACATCAAGGCATGTAAAGGTAGTGTTTGTCTGGATTATTTTATTGTATGGGAAATAATAAAAACGTGGACTAAATTGCATTCAGTGTTTTTTTTTTTAAGTCAGTTATATTTATTGAACAAAATAGGTTTCATTGCGACATGCTCATGTGTGTATACAAGGACTTTGATTGAGTTAATTGCCCCTATTGCTAAGTCCACTTTTGCTGTTTTCTAGGAGTAGACTGGAGGAAGGCAAGACTAGGAGGTATTGTAGAGGAGGGAGACAAGGGTTTGAAAGTTAGGTCTCCTGTTGTACAAATGAAAGACTTCCTGAAGATAAACTCACACAAATCTATGAGGAAGCTCTGCTTTGATAAATGTGCACATGATATGGTTGTAACTTAGCTGCACTGTGTGTGTGTGTGTGTGTGTGTGTGTGTGTGTGTGTGTGTGTGTGTGTACACGCATGCTTTGGCTTAATGCAGTCATATGCAGTTGGTGGTTTCTAATGTATGCAAATTCCAGCTGCTGCCTTGCTTGGCTTAGGAGCGCTACAGCCAGGACAGAGATGTATAGCTGATGCTAATTCTGTGTGACCGCTTAGCCTCTCTTTTCTTTCTCTCCTTTAGTAATTTGATGTGTTTTCCCTGAGAAAAACTTCTACATAGTAAGAAAAAAAAAAGTGCCATCTGCCCGATTGTCTGAACGCAGTTTCAGTGTAAATTACTGGCTTTCTCCCTACTCCGCATGTCAGGGATATTCATTTCAACAAAGAATGTTTTCTCTTTGAGACCATGTTTAGGTGTGAAATTGTACATGTAAAGAAATAGAAGTATTGCACATAACCATCTGTAAGCATGGAAGAGGAGTAATAGAGAAATGAGAATTCTATGTAGGTTCCTTCTAGAAGGTAGAAGGCTTCTATTTAGGGCCCACCACTTAAAAGTATTAGAATAGCCTGTAAACAATTTAAACATGTTGGGAAATTGATATGAGAGACTGTATGTGATTTAATATGTAATTTTTCTGAGCCCACACTCACCATGTAGACACCATTCATATGCTAATGAGCACAGGTGACAAGAAAAGTATAGCAAGACTGCTAGCTAATGGATTAGTTCCCCCATCGCCCCTTCTCCTTCCACATAGAGACTATCCACTGGGCTGCCTGGTCTGTTTTCAGAATCACTGTTGTTGGGGGACAGGGTGGGGGGAGGGGGGGAGAGGTGTCTCAGTCCCTCATACCAGCAGGGCCAAGGGTGAAGCACTGTAGGCTGAAATTATGAATAAGTCTTGGTCTTTGCTATGAGGTAAGAATGCTCTGCACTTTGATGGGCAGCAGGAGAGTTCAGCAACCTACTGGAGCTCAGCCTAGCAATGTAGTGGATGTAGGAAAGAACGGCAGTAAGTAGCCTTTGGCTTAGGAGAGGGGACGGCCTTACTTGCCAACTGGTGACATATTCTGCTGCAGCAACCACGAGCGACTGTAAGAACCAACTGGGCAAGGGGTTTACTAACACAGTTGTTTGGATTTTCCAGTAACTTATGCAAGTTTTCAGTCTCTGAAGTTATTGATATTTGTATTTGGTGTTCCATAAGATAATTTGAGAAAACCATTGCTACTGGCCTTCTGCAGTCTTGATGTTTCTCAAAAAAAAGAAATGTATTAATTCAGAAAATGGGCTATTGGGTGGTATGTTAAAATTGCCTGCATCCTGTGTTCTCCTTGATCAAGAGATGTGAAGAAATTTTCAGAGCCTCATATCGGGGCCAAAATAATAACACAGAATAAATAGTATCCCCTCCCCCTTTTTGTGTTTGTTTTGCTTTGTTTTGTTTGTAACTGGCGGTCCTAGGCTTCGATATATAAACTTAATAGTTGATACGTTCAACAAACAAAATTGTGTTTTTAATAGTTTTCTGGCTTCTTTCTAAGCATTGCAAGCACACTTCAAAATGATGCATAGCATGTCTCAAGGGAGTATCTGAATATTTTATGTCCTAATTGAGCTGCAGTTTCTTTGGGTGTTCATAAGGAGCTGTGCTGTTGATTATATTAAGCATTTAACTGCTACTTGAGTCTGATGGGGGCAGGGAGATACGGTATTACTCTGATCCTTTGCTTAATGTATTGCTCCATGTATCATGATGTCACTGCATCCCTGAACTGATGAAGGCTGTGATCTGTTGTGGCCTCTTAGGTTTAGGGTAGTAGCATTGTTATGGTTATAAAGTGATACATTGTCACCGAGGAGAAATACAAATTAGCACAAAGGTGTTTAAAACATAAGCTGGGACTGGGAAGATGGCTCAGGTGGCAAAATGTTCGTTATACACACACACACACACACACACACACACACACACACACACACACACACACATACACACACACACACACAAAGTGTCTTGTCCAGAGGATCACATTCTAAGCTGGAAATACCAGACTGGAAGGCTGATGTGTCTATTCCTACAAGGTACACAGCCCAACTAGTCAGGGAAAGAGGAGCCAGGCAGACTGTTGCTGAGCTGTGATTTGAAGCAGACATCAGCATGCCTGACTGTCTGTCTTCCTCAGCACAGTCGTCTGCAGAACTGAGCCAGAGGGCCTTCCCTGTCTTCACTCACTGTCTTCAAGATGTACTATCTTGAATTCTGAAAGCCAGAGACTTGGCACTGTGTGTCACCACTATAGACAGCTCTTTGCTAAATTCAGAAGTGAGTATCTTACTTACAGAGAGCATGATCACGCATCTTTGACTCTCGTCCTTAGTTGCTGCTGTGAGCTAGTTCACCCATGCCAGTCATGGTAATCCTTGACTCCAAGTGTGTCACACCATGAGAGGAGGGGATGACTAGATTGTTAAAGAACAATCTATTGGTGCTTTTCTAATGGGAGTGATCTCTCTTGCTCCTGTGTAACTGGGTTGCTGTACGGGGTGCCCTTCCAGTTTGAATGCTCCTACCTGCCTGCCTTTCTGTCTTCTCCCATGAGGCGACCTTTTAAGGCTTCTGCTAATGCCTTGCTCTTGTACTTCCCAGGCTAAGAACTATGAGCTGAAACATACATTTCCTTTGTAAATTACCCAGGCTCAGGTGTTCTGTTACGGCAATGGAAACACCTGAGACATCTGCCCCTATATGTCTGGCTCAGTTCTATCATTCTGATAGTTTGAAAGTTTTATTTTTCAGCAAAAATTCCTGATAAGAATTTTTTAAATCATGATATAAATTGTGTTGGGAGGGATTTACCTTCCATGTATGAGAAGGCTGTTTGTCATTCTTTCTTTCTTTCTTTCTTTTGTTGCTTAGCTTTCTTCTCAAGTAGTCCTCCCACACACTGAAACTGTATCCCACCATGCCTGCTTGAGAGAGGAATACACACACACACACACACACACACACACACACACACACACACACTTGAGTTAAGGCTATGTAAATTGTTAACTAGAACTCAACTTGTCTTCAGTAGTCCCCCTTTTAGAAGTGGTTCATAATGAAAAGACTATATGCTCACACCTCGCATGAAGTGTGCCCTCAGATCATGTGCTGTTGAGTTGCTTCACAAAGCCACGTGATGGTTGCATATACCAAGTAGGCATGTAGGAAAGGCTCTTCCATTGGCTCCAGCCTCTCCTGTGGTCTTTGTCCGACTTATGTGCTCTATCTGCTGTACCTGCTATGTATGGCTGGTTGTGTTGTGCTATTGACAGGAAAACTGGAGATTCATGTGTTTCTTTGTAGTGTAGAATGACAAGGTTTACTTTAAGAGAGTTTTTCTTCTTTCCTTCCTTCCTTTTTATTTATTGTTTATGAGTGCTTTATCTGCAGAAGAGGGCATCAGATCATATTATAGATGGTTGTGAGCCACCATGTGGTTGCTGGAAATTGAATTCAGGACCTCTGGAAGAGCAGGTGTGCTCTTAATCACTGAGCCATCTCTCCAGCCACCACATGACAGTTTGCTAAGAGTCCAAAACTGTCTTATTTCTATTGCACTTAACCCTAAAGAGCCAGATGTCAAGGTTGTACTATATGTATTTATGTATCTTCACCAACATCAGTTGAAGCATACCCGTGCTATTTAAAATACACTTTTGTGGTCATATAGGACCCAGCTTTTACAAAGTTACTGAGATTAATATAAATATTAAGCTACTTTAAATTACATTCTAACCATTTGCTTTGGAAAGCCTAAATAGTATAATGGTTCAGCAACAGGACACAGGTTAAATAAATCATCATATAGAATCATACTGCACCATTAAAAGCACAAAGAAGCAAACTCAGGGCGTGTCTGGTGAGAAGCAGGGTGCCCACGGTGTTCTTAGAAACATTCCATCTGTTTCCATCAATATCATATTTAACAAAGCGTCAATCGCTTTACTTCTCAGAAACAAGCTATAGTGACATGTGCTTTCTTGTTTGGCTTATATCCAGTTCTGGCTTATGTGCCAGTGATATAGAGCAATTAATAAAGAAAAGTGCTATTAAGATAAAGCCATGCATTACATTTTCCCCTCACTCTCCATAACACCGTAAGCGCAGAGGGAACTCTACCTTATTCATTTATCTGTAGCCTCTGCAGGGTATTTGTGGCGAGGTAGCAAGATGAAGGAGGCCAAAGGGCCCAGAGCATCCTAGCCACATGTCGCCATCCCATTGTCGTCTTTTCTTGCGTGGTTCCTTGTTCCTTTCTGTTTGTATTTTTGGAGACAGGGTTTCACATCTTACCCAAGCTGGCCTGGCATTCACTTTGTAGCCTTGTTGTAACCTCCCCCCCCGCCCCCCCCCGCCCCCGCCTTTCCGGGTTACCACACCGATGGATGTCTTTCTTTCCCTTCCCCTGCAAAAGCATCTATCACTAAAACGCCTAAATGGTAGGTATGCAGCTCAGTGGTTTGCACTTGTATGCAGCCGTAGAACCACGAGGGTAAAAATTTTTCTGACTTCCGTCACTGCCCCTCAGCTTTACTAGTTCAAAGTGCTTGTCACCACTGCCCATCATGGACACGTAAAAGCTAGAACTTGAATGAGTTAATGCTGCATGTGCCTACTAGAGTGGCTAGAATCTGAAAGTCATACCATCCCGAATGCCGCAGCAGATGCCGAAGGACTAGACCCACCACACAGCACCAGGGGCACAGGAAGTAGTAGCAGTCGGAAGCCCGCCCCCTTCTGGTGAAGTTAGATAATAGGGCATCTCATAGCCCTGCATCTCACGCATGCATATATGCCTAAGAGATAGGCAGGCCTGCGCAAAGAATGATCTAACGGCTTCTTCATACTAGCACAGACCCGGGAAAGTGCAATCATCTTTATTGAGGGTTCCAGAATGCAGTAGGCTTATTTTTAGGCTGTTTTAGCTCGGTGCCAGGCATGTCTGTTTACCTCACAGCATACAAAGATGTAAAGCCTCAGAGGTCTTCCTGATGGTGCCCACTTCCTACTTGTTCTGATTCGTCTCATGGAAAGGTCCCTCGGTGCATAGAAGGCTAGGGTGCTAAGGGAAGACGGGTGTACCTCACTCTCTGTGGAAGGTCAGTTTTCCACTGGAAACTGATTTTTGTGTCACTAGAAAACAGTAAAGACTGACTGATAAACATTGCTGCATTCGGAATTATTTACAAATGAAGCTGGAATACCAAAAAAGACCATTCGGTCGTTTTGTTGTTGTACTTTGTATTTTTTTTTTTCCCAGTTAAGTCTGGAAGAAAACTGTATTCTTTTACCCAGTGTGATGCTGAAATAAATTATACTAGCTGGTGGGCAGTGAGGAAGGTAAGGTGTTTAATAAGTGTCTCCTGGCAGGGGAAGCATCTGTGTAGAACATCTGCTGTCTCCGTTGTACCTTTAAATAAACTGGGCCTCTCGGGGCAGGCAGGTACCTGCTTTTGGCACACTGTGCTATGACAGAGATAAATCTTAGACCTGTGGTGATTTACTGATGTGTAGAGGGTGCTTCAGGATGAGGAGGGACATAAGCCCCTGACTTACATAATGTAGGTCCAGCAAAGCCCATTTTGAGCCTACCCCTGAGAACGTGACACCTCAAAGATAAATGACTTTTCCTATTCCTTGGTAGCCTGAATTCTTTGCTAATTGATAGTTTAATGTTCGATACAACCATTGCATACATGGTAGCACATAAGCAAGCATGTGGGCAGTGCTTCTTGGTAGACACATTCTTAATTGGAGTCTCTGGGTTTCTTTGTGTGCTTTGAGGAAGGGACCGAACAATCTGTGGAAACATGTCTACTGCTCAGGCCTGTGTGCAGCAAAGCCAGGTGGGCGGAGGCGACCGAGACCCAGCAAAGGCTGTTCTCCAACTCTTCTTTACATTGTCGGTCAGGTTTTGCAGATTACAGTCTAGCCAGCAGTCTTTAATCAATGACATGTCCTTAATCAATGACAGAGGAAGACCTAGTGGCTCCCCCAAAATAATATTTAATCTCCAGCATGGCTCATCCTATCAACCAAAAGAAAAAATAACTACCCTAGCAAGGAGTTTTAAAGCCAGGATTCAAAGGTGCTCTAGCTGTCCCCCAAGAAGCAGCATTTCCACAAATGCCCTGTGCTCTCTCAGACCTTGACACCAGACAAAGGAACATCATCAGAGTTAATGAGCAATTAAGATGTTCTTCCTGTCAGTTAACTAGCCTACTAATGAGACCAAATAAGCACTGTCCTTAAAAATGCCATACTTGTATTTTCTAAAAACCGTGTTTTCTCTGCTCTCTGCAGCTATAAGACAGGCAAACACTTAACTTAGAAAAAGTAAAATGGACAAAAGAGAGAAGTGTGCAGATTTAGTGTCATTTTACTCTAAGGGCAGAGTGTAGATAACCACTTCTATGAATGTCCAAAGTGATGTCATAGCTTCTGTCACCTTTTTTTTTTTTTTTTTTTTTTTTTTTTTTTGTTAATCTAAAATGCTATCAGACAAATTACTTAGGTGCTGAACAACCTTTTTTCAATGAAGGCATAAAGTTAAAATTTAGGGTGTATAGTAGTCAAGTTTCTTCTAAAAGAACAGAATTGATAGAAGAGATATGTAGGTAGGTAGATGGATGGAGAGAGAGAGAGAGAGAGAGAGAGAGAGAGAGATTGTTTAGACAGTAGAGTGACTTATAGGTTGTGGTGTAACAATGCCTGTCTCCTAATAGAAAGGCCAAGAATCAGGAAATTATTCAGTCCACGGGGCTGGGTGCCTCAGCTGGTCTTCAGTGTATGTTAGAATCACTAAAAAGTAGGTTCTATTATGGGCAAAGGAATGCCTCAGGGGAAGGGTAGATGATCTTGCCGGTAAGAGTAGGAGCAAGCAGGCAAAAGAAAACTTACCTTTAGGGCCCTTTCATGTGAGACTTAGATAGGTCTTTCTACTTGAAATAATGCAAGCAAGAAAATTCCTCACAGATGTGCCCAGCAGAGTTTTAGTTGAATCCAGATATAGCTGAGTTGCAACCAAGATTGGCCATCAGAGAGTAAATGTGGAATTGATCCCTAAGTTTTAATTAATGACTTCAAAACCATAGCCCACGTGTGGGTTCCAGTGTTACCTTGAATGTGATGAGATGCTAGAAGGGTATGAATACAGGAGTAAGCTGAACGGAAGTGATGGGTAAAAGCTAGGGTGGGCAGGTGGGCTACTGGAGGGTTGAAGGGGGCTCTGGCTCCAGTAGACTTTGCAGTGTGGAGACCGTGGGGACCAGAGTGACAAATTGTGATGATGGAGGCAGAAATAAGAACCAAGCCATGAAGAGCCGTGTGTGTGTGTGTGTGTGTGTGTGTGTGTGTGTGTGTGAGAGAGAGAGAGAGAGAGAGAGAGAGAGAGAGAGAGAGAGAGAGAGAGAGAGAGAGAAGAGAGAGAGAGTAGGCTTTGCCCATGAACCTGAGGACAGTTTAGAATAGTGGCTCTCAACCTTCCTAATGCTATACCCCTTTAATACAGTTTATCATGATGTGGTGACCCCCCCCCCAGCCATAAAATTATTTTGTTGCTACTTCACAATTGTAATTTTGCTACTGTTTTGAACAGTGATGTAAATATCTGATACATGACCCCCAAAGTGGTCACGACCTACAGGTTGAGAACCGCTGGTCTAGAACATTAAGAGTTTTAAGTAGGGGAATAGCTGCTGGGCGTGGTGGCTCACATCTATACTTTTTGCACTTGGGATGAAGCAGGAGGATTATAAGTTTGAGGCCAATCTGGGCTACTTAGACCCTACCTCAAAAAGAAATAAAACAAAAACAAACAAACAACACTACCCAAAACAAAGAAATCAGCAAGCAAAGAACAAACACTGTAAGGGAACATGAAAATCAAATGCACGTTTGAAAATCATTGTGCTAAGTGTAGAGGGTACCAGGACTTCAGTGATGGGCAGCATCCCAGGCACCACTGTGAGGCACATGTGCATGGGTACATGGGTACACCCCTGAGTGGAGCATGACTTGGAGACAGACCTGACCGAGGCCCAGAGCTGAATAGAGTAAACCTGACGTTGGAACCCAATGTCCAGCCCCAGACCACATCCTTAATCTTTACATTGCTTCGCCTTCACACTGTCTTAGGAGCTAAAAATTGTGGTATTTTCATCAGAGATAATTTAATAATTATTAGTGTTCCAGGGCTGCATAACAAAATACCACAGACTGAGTAGATTAAACGATAGAAATTCATTAATTATCTAGCTGGCTTGCAGGTGGTGACCTATTCCCCATGCCCTCATGTGTCTCCCAGGCCACAACTCCCTCTTATAAGGACACATTCAGATTAAATAAGGGCTCATTCTAACAGCTTCTTTTTCGAAATTAATTGTTTTGATAAGAGAAGTTGTACATATTTGTTTGTGAACAAGATGGTGTTTTGGAGTCAGTATATAGTGTGGAATAGCTCATGCAAACTTGTTAACATACTTTACCCCCCCCCCCACACACACACATTTTATCTATGGATCAGCATAACCCTGGCTCCAGGCACCCACTATTTTACCCACAAGCAGGTTTCATTTGCCCTTCTGGCCTGGCTAACTCACTAAGCACAGTCCAGGTTCGTCGCTTTGTACACACATCATTTCCTTTGTACATTCACAGGCACGGAGGTTGGTTCCATGCTGGTTGCTGTGAATACTGCCAGACTGTAGAAGTGCAGATGCCTCTTCTAACTACCGAGTACCGTGTCTTTACGTAAATACCCAGCAGCGGAGATTCCGGATCCTACCTCAGTTCTGCCTTTAACTTCCTAAGGAGCCTCTGTGCTGTCTGTCTCACTTACCTTTCCTGTTGCTGAGATAAAGTGCCCAGACAAGAGCAGCTTAGGGGGAGAGGTTTCCTTTGAATCACAGTTGGAGAGTACAGTCCATCACTGTGACGGGAGCTTGAAGGCACTGGTCACACTGCAGCCAGAGTCAACAAGTACCAGAAGGGTGACCAAACAAGCCTGCTTTGTCCTTTGTATGCAGCCCAGTACTCCTTGAAGCTCGGGGAATGGTTCGGTCCCCTTTTAGGGTGGTCTTCCCACCCCACTTAAACTAATTAGGGCCAGAATCCAAATGAATCAAAATAATTCCTCATAGGTGTTCTTGTCCCCTAGATGACATTGATCCTTACTGTGTTTGTGTGTTTGTGTGTGTGTGCACGAGTGTGTGTGTGCATTTGTGTGTGTGCACGAGTGTGTGTGTATGTTATACATGTGGTATGTGGTGTCTGGGTGTGGCTGTGTGACTGTGGGGTTGTGGTCTATATGTATACATGTTCATGTGTGTCATGTGTGTCTGGGTGTAGGTGGATGTCTGGGTGTGTGGTATATATGTATACATGTTCATATGTTTTCACATGCAGAGGCCACAGGTCATGATCAGATTTCTTTTTCCATTGCCCTCCACCTTGTTTTTGAGACGAGGGTCCCTATTGATGTGGAACTTTCTGGTTCACCTAGACTGGCATGCCAGCATGCACCTGAGATCCTCCTGTCCCTGTTTTCCTGGGGCCAGGATTTCTGATGTGAAATAGTGGACTGACTTCTTATGTGGGCTCTGGGGACCAGACTCAGGTGCTCACAGTCTCACAGTAAGCACTTTGCCAACCGCAGCATCACCTGGGCCCACCTGAATATTGTTTAGCCTGCAGATTCACATTCCTGTCAACACAGGGAAGGGTTCCGTTCTCCCAGGTCCTCTGCAATGATTAGTAGGTGGAAGATATCTCATTGTGGTTTTAATGTGCATTTTCTTTAGACTTGGTGACACTTGATTTTTTTTTCAAATATTTGTTGGCCCTTTGTTTGTCTGCTTTTGAGAAACGTCTACTCAGATCCTTTACCCATCTTTAGATTGGGGCCTTTGTTTCCTTGCCATTGAGCTGTTCAAGTACTGGATATTAGTATATATACTCTAGATATTAATGTTTTATCTCTGTGGTTTGTGGACATTTCCCCCATTTTATATGTGGTCTGTTCATTCCATTGTTTGCTGTTTAATGTCACATTTGTCCATTTTTACCATTGTAAAAGTCTGTGCATTGGGGGGTCATATCCCAACACATGCATGCGCACGTGCATACACACACACACACACACACACACACACACACACACACGCACACACACACACACACACACATGTGCATGTATTTATGAATAACATGATCTTCCTCAACTAGTATTGTGGAGCTCCTCTCCTGATTTTTGTTTCTTTTGTTTGGTTTTAGTCGTCTTATGCTTTTAGGTCATATGTTTTCTTCAGCCTGTTTTGAGTTGCTTTGTGTACATATGGTGTGAAGTGCAGGTGTAAAGTCATTTTTCTATGTCTGGGTGTTCTGAAAGCCTCACCTTAACTTAATCACATCCGCGGAGTTCTAGATTTTAGGACTTTACGGTACTTATGTGTGGGAATGCAATTTTGCCCTGATAACATAGTAATAACAGTAGTTTTCATAGCCTACTAAATGGTATTAATGATTTACTAGTTTAGTTTCTATTTGTGTCCTCTGCACACGAGTGCGCATGCACAGACAGAGGTGCGGTAGAGGAACTGCGCTTCACCACAAGCTTCGCAGGTGATCCGAGGACCGGCTAAGGGCAGTCTCCTTTCCCTCTGAATCCATAAGAACAGAGTGGAAACATCAGGTTTTTCCGTGTTTCTTTGTTTGTTTGAGTCAGGGTCTCACTATGCCATCCTGGAATTCCCTGTGAAGACCAAGCTGGTCTCAGACTTGGAAATCTGCTTGCCCCTCCCTCCAGAATGCTGGCATTGACAGTGTCACAGCCAGCTGTGCACCACCATCACATCCAGTATGCATGCACTTCATTGTTTTGTTTTGTTTCAAATTTGAAGCTATACACAGAACCACCTACTTTAAGCAATTACCTGGCTGTCCTAAAGTTTGTATATATAAATTTAATAGTATGTGGTGAACCCGTATGGTACAAGGATATGATGTAAAGATTGGGCTTTTCAAAATATATATCTCCATGCGGGACAAAGAAGCCATTAAGACTAACTTCCATCACATTCCAGCTTTTATGGAAATTTATGCAATTAAGAAAATATAAAATAGCATGATTTTTACGTATGTTATGCTCTAGGCTTTAGACTTTTGAAGAATGTTAACATAATGCAATGAATTTTAATGATTATGGCTTATAGTGCCTTTTAAAAATGTTTGCCTTCTAACATGTTTCCTATTAGAGAGGAATGGAATTTTTCATTGCTAATTAGAGCTGGCTATAATGGGATGGTAGGGCTGTGCCATTTAAGAAGAGCTCAGCTGACACTTAGACTCAGAAGAAAGGACTTGTCCATGAGCTGTTTGGCAGAAGTTTGGCCCATAAAAATTACACAAAGTCCTCATTAACACAGCTGTTATTGAGACTATCACTCTGTGAAAGCCTTGGAGATGGCTGGTCCAGACTACCTTGGCACACTGCACCCTAGAAAGAGAGGTTGTCATTGGCGGGGAGCCATTTGGACAGCCAGTCCCCATGCTTATCTCAGAATCTGTATGGTTCCACTCTCCATACAGAAGCGTTTCCATCATATCACCTGTGCTCCTCCATTTGCTGTTGGCAACAACACGGTCTGACAGACTGGGCGAGCTATAAAGAAGAAAGGTCTATTTGGTCTGCAGTTAGAGAGACATAGACTAAAACCCGTATCTGGTGATAACCTCCTGCTGAGAGTTCCAGGTGGTGCAAGGCGTGGGGCATGCACTGGTATAGTCTCTCCTGCATAAAGTCACTGGGACTCCAGCATCCTTGGTAACACTCCAATTCAGCAGGTCTCAGCCTGTGGGTTGTGACCCCTTTGGGAGGGGTGTTGAATAACCCCTTTATAGGGGTCGCCTAAGACCATCTGGAAAACACAGATATTACATTACAGTTCATAATAGTGGGAAAATGTACAGGAATGAAGTAGCAAAGAGACTAATTTTATGGTTGGAGGTCGCCACAGCATGAAGAACTGTGTTAAAGGGCTGCAGTGTTAGGAAGGTTGAGAACCACTGCACTAATTCTAATCATCCTCTGAAAGGTCCCATGCCTCATCACCACAGTCAGATTTCTACCTTCTCAATACCTCACACTGAAGATTTCATTTCAATTTGGAGAGTTCTGGAAGACACACCCAGCATTCTAATCTAGATTCCCTTTTCCAGTACGGTATTCAATCCAAATATAACCTGAGTTCTTCGGGGAAACCTTATGCACAGTCTGCCCACTAAGTATTTCTCAACTACCATAGAGGATGGTCAATAATATCCCTTGGGATCTCCATGTGCCTTGAGAAGTACCTAGTGAGGATCCACAGCTGAGAGGTCAAGGGATGTCTCTCAAGTTTTAATGGATTCTAGTAAGCAGTTAATGATAGATCCCAAACCAAAATAATGGCAGCCAGTAACCTAAAAAGGTGTTGAAAAGGGGCTTGCCTGCCATCTTGTGTTTAATGTTAAAGCTACACTTGTAATTTCAGTGGTCCTTATGTGATGGAGGCAGGGCAGGTGGCACTGTGCCATCTCCTTCTAGCCACAGCGTCTAGAACCTAGGTCAAGGTTAAGCAGAGATAGCCTTCCTCCTCTTGCTGGGTGCTTGCAGTTTGTGTTCATACAGCACTGATTGGTGAAAACACCTAGCATGTGCCAAACATGGTGCTGAGGATACAGTGATGGTAAATAAGACACACAGCACATTTTGGCCATGGCAACCATCTTCCGGTAACTCACCAAAATGGCAAAGACAAAGGAAAATGGGGCGGGGCGGGGCACTCACTATATGTTCTCTAGGCCTTTTGGAAAACATGGAGTTGTTCCTTTGGCTACACACATGGGAATCTACAAGAAAGGCAGTACTGGACACATCAAGAGAACGGGCAGTGTTCAACAAGGAATGCCCCATTAGGGTTATCACAGCAAAACTGGAAGAGACTACATGTCACCCAGCATGCCTTGGGCACCAGTGTACGCAAGCAGGTTAAGGGCAAGACTCTTGCTAAGAGAATCAGTGTGTGGATGGAGTACAACAGGCACTCTAGGGACAGCTTCCTGAAGTAGGTGGAGCAAAAGGAAGCCAAAGAGAAGGGACCCCAGGGTCAGCTGAAGCCCCAGCCTGTGCCACCTCTGTATAATGGCTTGGGATCACCAGCCTCTGAGAAAGGAGCGATGCTATGGTGTCAACCCAGTCCTGCTGTATTGACGTGCCTGCAGTGGCACTTTGTGAGGACTAACGGGAAGGAGCCTGAGCTGCTGGAACCCGTTCCATACGAACTCATGGCCTAGTGTACAAAAAGGAATGAAGGACTCAGACTGTGAAGTGTTTTCCAGAGGGGGGGGAGGAGAGAGAGAGAGAGAGCACACAGCATCCGTGCCACAAGGGAATGTGTGGCGTACAGTAGAGAAATGAGTCAATGAAGGTAGGGCAGAGAATGGTGGCTGGGAGGGCTGACACACAAATAGATAAAAGTAATCACAGCCGGGGGCATTGCTATAGAAAAGATGCAAATAGGGTGTGGTTAGAGAAGATCCTGGACTCAAGGGAAAGAAACAGAACTGCAGTGAAGATCCTCAAAGGGCTTTCTGCTGAGTCAGCATTTAGCAATTGACTTGCGGCCTCAAACATGAGAAGGAAAAGGAGACAGCTTGGAAAGATGGAAGCTGTATCCATGCTATTTATGCATACTGTTGGGGAGTGACAAGGTGGAACTGACACTACTGTGGTCATGTTTATCCCTGGGGGCTTGGTGAAGAAGGGGCAGGTCTGTGCGTTTGACAGGATGGGAAACAGGAAGATGCTTCCCAGTAGTGAGTGAAATGGGTGGTACAGTTCAGGACCGCAGGCTTTCACAGGCTCTGAAGGGTCTGCTGCTATGTCTGGCTCTGCCTTAGACCTGAGGATGGCATCCAAGAGTTGTGGCAGGCGGTGCCAGGAGGTAGAAGAAAGAATCCCTGTTGCATTGCTTCCCGGACACGGTTCACGAGGACCTGTGTGCTGGTTTGCTCCCTCTAGAATCAGGTAAAGTAGCATAGCCATTAAAAAGCTGCCGTTCAGTTTGTGATGCTTCACAGTAAAAGTTGGTGAACGTTAGAAGAGCCAGACACAGTGTCCCTGGGGCATTCCAGGCCTCTGTATTGTCCTGATAGCCTCCTCTGTATAATGGCTTGGGATCACCAGCCTCTAGAAAGGAGCGATGCTATGGTGTCAACCCAGTCCTGCTGTATTGACGTGCCTGCAGTGGCACACTCATGTGCTGGAGCTGCTTTCATAGAGCACAGCCGGGAAGGCCCAGATTAAAGTGTTGGCTCAGCTGGCTTCTCTGTAGCTGGAGGTGGCCACCTCATCCTTGCTTCTCACATGGTCCTCTCTGTACACATCTCCTGTCTCTTGTGAGGATGCCATTCATAATTGGTTAGGCCTGAACTCATGTGATTCCTCTTAACTTTAATTACTATTTTAAGAGCCTTCTCTCCAAGTGAAAACACAGAGGGTTTGGGCTTCCATAGATGATTTTGGGGAGAATGTAGTACAGTCCCTGTCAAATCGCCACCATCTACTAAGTGCTCACCCCATGCAGAGACTAACACTGGCGCTTTCCCTGTATCCCTTTACTGTAATAAAGGAGAATGCAGTTCCCATAATAACCCTATAAGGTCCCATTTCAAAGATCTGGGACACAGAGAAATAGCTTGCGCAGAGCCTCCATCCTGGAGAGCTCTGTCTGGGAATCACTGCTAGCACCAGAGTGGTCCCTTCCCCAGTCTCTAGGGTCCTTAAGCGTTATCTGCAGAATTTGTGTTTTTCCCTTGCTCCAAAGCTGACTAAGCCTGGGCTTTGGGAGGGTCACCTGCCAATCCCAAAGGGCTCTGCTTCAGGAATACACATAGGCCGCAAATTTCTGCTGAGAAATGAAATGACTTTTTCTTTTTTTTCTTTTCTTTTTTTTTTTTTTGGTCTAGTTTCAGTATTAGCTTCTGCTAAAAGTCAGAGTACAAGAAATATTTGGCACTTAGAATCATATAATTATAGATTATAATCATCAAAATTATTTATTTTAACCCAATACAGCTGGCAGGAAGACCTGACTTGGGAATGTTAGAGGGGTAAGTGGCAGAAGCTGCACAGAAAGGGAAACCTAGGTGCTGCTGCTTGCCCAGGCGTCCTGAGCGTGCTAGACACTAAGCTATACCCTGGCCCTTGTTTGCTGTTGTTTTAATAAAAGAGCTTACTATGAAGCTTAGGCTACCCTAGGACTTTCTCTCCTCCCACCTTTACCACCACCAAATGCTAAGAGCACACCTGATTATGCTAACTATTTCGATGCTCTGAAATTTTGACCACATTGATTTTTTTATGGTGTCGCTCAGGTGATTTTTTTTTTCCTTAGAGAATTAAGAATTATCAACATCTCATTACTTGACGAATTCTACAAGTTATGTTTACAGACATGAATTTTTAGTTTATGTTGCTAATGCTGACATCTTGCTATTTTCTAGACTATAAGGGCTTTGGGTTGGGAGGGGCCTGAGCAGCTCTGTCTCTGAGCAGTCAGAAGAGCTCCCTGCAGTTTTTCCTGCTGACCGAGAATTAGGAGTCTCCAGACACCCTGCAAAAGCAAGCTGTAGAACAGGAATGATTCTGTCTTTTGTAGATCATTGCAAGTTGTTACGAGGATTAAACCTGAATTATCATGATTAACTGACCTTAATTTAAAATGGGTCTTAGGTTAGATTTTTTTTTAATGATAGTTATCAGGTGAGATTTTGCCAGTATTTGATTACTATGCTTTAAAATGCATCTAAGGCGAATAAAAAGGAGCCTAGAAGGGTTTAGCATCTGTATCTCTGAAGCTGAGGTGAATCCTTCTGCAGCCTGCCTTTGCAGTTGTCAGCCCAGCCCAGCCTGGAAGCCCAGCTGGCTCTCCTGCCCAAGGGGACAGACACAGGGTTTGTGGATGGGGAGTTATGGCCCCCTGGGCCATCAAAGATGCAGGCCTGAGGTGGGCGGTGCAGGACACAAGGAACATTTCACCTTCTCCCTTCCTCCTCCTCCCTGGATATACACATCGAGCACACGTGAGGCTCAGCACAGCCTTTTCAAGTTTGTTCTGTCCCTGTTTTGTTTTTGGTTTTTGTTTTCAGAAGAAGGAACCGTGTCGCAGAGAAGCAAAGTAACCTGTCCACTTAGGGACACACAGGGAGCTGTGTGTGTCACACAGGAAGGCCATCCAACCCCTCCTACCTCATCAGCTGTTGCCAGAGTTTACTTTGCAATACAGAAGAGATAGGCACTCCTCGGGCAGCTTGGGCTCCTTCCTGCTTTCCAGCAAAGTAGGGAATCCTACCCTCACCTTTGCTTTTGTCCTTCTGAGGCAGCCTAAGCCAGGGAGAAGCAGCAAGAACAGCTCCATTAACTGTTAACTAGCGTCCTGCTTACCATCAGTTCCCAAGGCATCGCTTAGAGTCGTTAATAAGTGAACACGCATGTTTTCCGAGTGTCTTGATATTTACAGGTCTCATCTTTTACCATAGGAAGTGGCTTCGACAAGCGTATTCATGTGTTGACAGTTCTAATTAATACGACTAATTAGCCCTGACAGTAGAACTGCAAAAAGAAGACCCATTCATAAATTCGGTCTCCTGTTACTCTGCTCCAAATCTAATTACAGTCTCGTCTTCAAATCATTTCTCTATATGGTCAGAGGGCCATCTTACTAAATTCTTTCACCTTTACTTCTAATAAGGGAATTTTATCAAAATTATTGTATGGTTGGAATGTAATTTTCCACTATGCAGGAACTGGTAAAGATCAGAGATGCTAATCTTTCTAGAGAGAAATAAGCAAGAAAACAGAGGATGGGCAGGAGAAGGAAGGAAGAGGAAGGGTGATGGTGTGCTGACGACACACCAGAGGCTCTGGGACCCTTATGAGTATCCCTGCGACCATGGAACCCTGTAGGAAGTGCCTTCACCTCCCCACTGAGGACTCAAACCCGAGCCTGGGCAGTGCTCATTCTTTCCTGACACAGGTTGGACCCGTCCATTCCTCTCACCTGCCCACCCGGTCAGGAAAGTTCTTTTAACATTGATCCATCTCATAGGGGCCCTGAATTCTTAGTGCTCCTGACCTACAGCCCTGTTAAAGAGTAAAAGGAAGAGACACAATGGCCGGCACGGTCCTGATTCTGCTTCTAGCTTTTCCTGCTTTGCTTCGGAGAGTAGCTTGCTAATGCTAGATCCAGAAATCCCTGGTGCTGCTCATGTGGGTGAGAAGCCTTTGACCATGGTGGCCTCTTGCCTTATGCTCTTCCTCAGGCTCTTCAACGTGTAGCTATCTCTGCCTGCAATGCTGACTGCATGTGGCAGGTATTCTCTCATAGCTTTCTGCAGTGAGGGCATTTGTATCTCTACCGCCCAATATGGCAGCCAAAAGTGCTGAACCCTAAGAATGTATTTAGTACAATGGGACAAACTTTTTGTTTGTTTGTTTTAAGATCATTTAAATTTACAAAGCCCTGGTACCCAGTGGTCACTGTAGAGAACCTGGCACCTAGAGGCCATTGTAGAGTGCCGGTCTAGAGCATTGACTCTCAAAGTATAGCCCCAGAATTTGCTGAATATGTAAACTTTTGGACCCTGGCTCAGACCTGCTCAGCTGGAAGCTCTGCTAGGGTTTCAAAAGCTCTGTGGGCCAGCAGTTTAGTCCACACTGCAGTTTAGGACCCATTGCTAGGCCCCACCCTGAGCTCCTGATGTGCTGGGTCCAGCAATAATATGCTTATCCACCCAGCTGGGAGTTGCCCTGGGAACCAGAGCTGGAAGGTGGATCCAGTCTCTATGACGGGGCCCCAAGAGTCTATACCGTAAATGCCACATAATAAATGTGTGAGTCAGCATGTCCCAAGTGTACTTTCTATGGAACTCCTTTTCAGTGTTATCTCGTGATCTCGTAACAAAGGAGTTCTTAAATACATGTTGAGTTAGTGAAAAGCCTTATATAAATCAGCCTAGATTAAATGTCTGGAGTTCAAAGTTCTTACCCCACCTAATGCTTTCTGCCTGTCCCAGCTTTGGCATCCCTTACAATTTATTATTTTAGAGTCCTACTTTGCTGATCCATACTCCAGCAACTTGATTGAAACGGCATTATTCTGTAGCTTGGTAAATGTGTTACAATGGTTAAAAGGTGATTTTTTTAGTTGTTGTTTTTAGTTAGATATGAGTGTGGTATGTGCCTACAGGGCACTTGGCAATGTATATGTAGAGGGCTTTGCATAGTCACAATCACAAGAACCAACGCTAAAGGGAGATACGGTGTTCTCCATCTATAGGACTGTCCTGTGCCACAGAAAGATACAATAGCCTGTTCGTAGCAGACATTAATAGCTTCTTAGTGGCATGACCTCCAGGCCTAGGACCCACTTGTGCTCACCATGTTTCCCATGAGCATTTTAAATGAGGTTTACCGGTGCTTCAGGAGGGTGGCACACCATCTCGTCCTGCTCTTGTATAATGGGATGTAATTCTTCTAGCACATGTAAGATTAAGTACTGTGGGTTTACAGGAGCATCTGAGCTGTAAGCCTACCTACAGAGGAAGGCGTAGTCCCAGCAAAAAGCTAGGGGTGTTGTGAGAATTAACTGAACTATAGGAACGTAGATGGAACATTTTCGACGGTGTCAATCAAAGTTCAAGCAGGAAATGGAGCCTGTGGAAGACAATACCAAGAGTTACTGAAAGGAACTGGCATATGCAGTAGTGGGAGCTGGGCAGGCAAGTCCGAACTCCATAGGGTAGCCCATCCAGAAGGGCAGATCAGCGTTCTCAGACAGCTAGAGACTGAAGCCATGATAGAATTTCTTCTGCGGCTCCTCTTGGGCCTTCCAGCTCATTTACTCAGCCCCATCCAGATGGCCTAAGATGATCTCCTTTGAAAGTCAACCGGTCGTGGACTTTAAGCACTCTACCAGATAGATACCTGTGCAGCAGCTCCCTGGTCTGTGTTTGTTCTGGTCCTTGAAGAATGGCAGAGTCATCAGTGCAGAGCAGACACTGGAGACAGCTTGACAACTAAAAACTAACCAAACAATGAAAAGTGCCCAGCCGGGGAAGGACACTGGGCCTCTGGCATGGCTTTGCTACATAGTCTTTCTCTGACCTTCAATTCTCCATTTTCTCATTTAAAAAGGGGGGGTAATGGGGGTTCAGTAGTTGTCAGAACTTTTTGCCAAGAACCAATAAGATGATGTTTTATAGTAATGATGGTGGTGATACTGTATCGATGTAAGCTGGGATTTTGTGTGATGGTGAAAGGGCCAATAAGAAAACAGAGCCTCTTGTTACAAGCTTTGTCTGAGGCGTACATCTTCAATTCTCTTGATTGGTATTAGTTCCTAATGACTAAAAGAGGATGAAAAACCCATCTATCAATCTGTATCCAGTCATTGCAAAGCCATTCACTTTGGGCCTAGACAAGGCAAATCTCCTTTTTAATCCAGAAGCAAGCACACTGTACTCTTGATGCTTAAAGTATTGGAGGCGAGGAAGAACCATCTATTATAAAGTATTGAACCATTTGCCTACATAGGAGAAGAGTTCAAACACTCGTAAGGAGCTTGCTCCAAGTTTAGGTGATGACTGCTGTGGCCAATTGACAATCACCAAAGAAAGCACCAGGCATGGCAGAGTGAGGGCTAGGGCCCTGCCCCACAAGCTGAGCCCAATCTGCCAAACACGCCTCTCCCCTAGTTTGCAAAGCCATATGTATCTTGAAGGGAATTTAATCCATGTGTTCCTCAATCATTTTTTTGGCTAAGTCATGAAGAAGTTATTTTGTAAATGTGATTTCATGTTTGAAGTCTCTTAAAAGTATTTTTAGTAGGTTTTCATCCTTCGCAAAGCTAATTTTTTTCCCTTGGTTTGTTTTCTTGTTTGACACACTGTGCATCATCTCAACACGTCTCATGGCGAAGGCAAAAGGGAAAGCCTGGGCCTGGCAAGTGTAGTGCACTGACACGGAAGCAGCCGGCATCTGTTTGTAGGACTGTGAACCCTCATCAACTTTGTGTGCTCTATCTCGGGCTACTTCTAAGCTGCTCACCTTGCCTTCCCAGCCCTCTCCCACCCTGCTCCCCACAGGGGCACCATGAAGGGGCCGGGGGGAGAGCAAGGGAAGGACAAAGAGTGAAATCAAATTGCCTCTAAGGCCGATTTCTATGCTTTGTCATATGATTCTTTCTTTTCAAAATTGAGTTCTTTCTCCTCTTTTACCCAGTGCTATTGCCAGCCGGGAGGATTAAGGAGTTTGATAAAACTTCTAGAAAAGGGAGAAATGGAATTGAATTAGGAGCAATCTCCGGCTTCTGATGCTCAGAGCAAATAGAAAGTGGGATCCGCTCGGCTGCAGCTAATTGAAAAGCTGTTTCTTTCTCTAAAAGAAAGTCTTTGGAGTCCGGCGATATGGGTCAGGCTTTGGCCCTGCCTGTGCGTCCAGGTGAGGGTTTGTGTGTCAAGAACACTGCTGACTGCAGAGGGCAGTGGAGCAGCCATGTTTGGGGCGTGGCTGAACTTGGGATCCATACAGACTGCCTGTGCAGCCAAACAGGTGCCTCCATCAGGGCACTCGCCACCCTCAGGGACAGAGCTTGAAAACTTGGACACTTTCCCCTTGGGCCCTGCCAGCCTCTGGAACATTTCCCCATCTACTTTAAAGATATTTGTCCTGTGTGCTGTAGCTCTTGTTTACGGCTTGTTCTAAGGAGGAAGCAGAGATATACTTGGATGTTTTAGGAGGCAGTTATGACTGTTGACAGGTGTCTGCCCCCAGCTGACTGTAGTCTCTGTCAGAGTTACACACGCCCTGCCCACTGTTTGAGAACCTCGGAGAGCTTTTGTGGACTTTGTAATTTAGAAGCCCACTCCTTATCACTTCTGGTGTATTAAAACCTATGTGACCCCCACTTTCAGTTTCTAAATACAAAGTTAAAGTATAAATATATAGAACATGACCCATATGTAACTGTATGTGTAACATAGCTGTAAATTGTTGAAACGGTCCTTTTCATAGGCATAAATTAAATGCTTTTTACATTTTTCATAGCTTCTTTACTTTGGAGCCAACTAATTATTGCAGGTCTTAAGCATGTTCACATGGATGACCCAGAGCAGAGCGTGAGGTAAAGAATAAAAGACTTAACAAACAAGCCAACAACAGCTGGAACATGAAGTCTAGCACCGATGCTTGTCTAACCCTCTAAAGATCTAGCGTCCCTTCTATTTTATTTTATTTCAATTTATATTTTAATCTAATTTTATTTTATAGTCATGGGGAAGCTAAAAGGACATTCTGCAAACTATTCAAAATATAGCAGGGAGTGCCCTTGTATGTGCCTAATATTCCAGCACTTGGGAGGCTGAGGCAGGAGGATCACAAGTTTCAGGGTGGTCTGTTCTACCCAAGGAAACCCTCTCTGAACAGCAGTTCTGTTTCTGTGTTTCTCCTCCTTGTTCTTTCTCCACCCATTGTCTTTTCTGTGACAGCTCAGACTGAGAGAGAACAGACCACAGGACATGGAGGAGCTCTTGTTTACATGATCCAATAGCTACATTCATGCCAGAATCAACTCTTTCTCTCCGCTTTGTTGCTACAGTTTAGTCTGATTCTCCTTACATTCGTGGAATTAATGCAACTCTTAGTAATATTTGAATATTCAAGTTGGTTCCTTGGCAAAATGAAAGAGGGAGGTGCCTTTTGCCTGTCTCTCTGTATGATTTAGAATCCTAGGTTTTTCATAGAATGTGACATCTTATTGAAAGTCCAAAGGAGAATCTGTGTGGCTTTTCTTCAGAGCTATAGGATGGAAAGCTAGAGGAAGGGCCCATGTTGTGAAAGAAGGAGAGAAAGAGACTGCATGTGAGGAGGGAAGAGAAGCAAAGATGCCTTAACTGAAAGAGCCGTCCTTTGCTCCCTCAGCATCACTTCTAAAAGTGTCTAAAAGGTCTGCATGTTGAAAGGACACTGGCCGCTAGGTAGAGCCTCTGCGGGTGGCTAAACACAAAGCCTATAGGACTGCTTTGTGGTCCAAGGTCTTGAGTCAAAGCAGGAGTTGGAAATGAGGGCACTTTCCCTCCCATCACAAAATTCTTTGGGATCCGGTCAGTCCGTGTATCTTTATTGGACAATCTCGGTAGTGATACCACACAAGGCAGATTTGTTCCCTGGAGACAGACGAGCAGTCTCTCTGGGCTCACCGTGTGGAACTCTCTTCACTAGATAATATAATCTTATGGGACTGCTGTCATCTGTGTTGCCTATCACCAGCTGAACTGTTACATAGCACATAAATTGTGTGTGTGTGTGTGTGTGTGTGTTTTCTTAAAGCTGTCCTCACATGACCTTTTTATAAACTCATCTAGGCCATTTAATTAGTGACAGGAATCCCAAAGTATATTTTTCTCCAGAGAGAGAATGAGATCTTCCCAGAATTACCTGGAGGTACCAGTTTCTCTAGAGAATCATTGAGATGGTGTGTGTGTATGTGTGTGTGTGTGTGTGTGTGT
Source organism: Acomys minous (assembly GCF_964271855.1). Classification (NCBI taxonomy): domain Eukaryota; kingdom Metazoa; phylum Chordata; class Mammalia; order Rodentia; family Muridae; genus Acomys; species Acomys minous. The sequence goes on along the minus strand of NC_140486.1, from coordinate 93,048,475 downwards.
GTGTGTGTGGTGTCTGAGGGTGGTGACATTGTTCCTAGTTCGTTCTGTATTCTGCCCTCTCCTTTGCTTTGACTTTAACTTAGCACCTTCCCCCATTTGAAGATCAGTGCTTATTCATTAAGCTTAAAGCGCTACGGGCCTCCAGAGGGTTTCGTAAAAAAACAGTCCTAGGACACAACCTCTCACGCTGCCTGCCTAACCCGGTCCCCAGGGACTTTGTATTGTCTCAGTTGTTTTCTTGCCGAGATTTTTCATTCTTGCAAGGGCCAGGCCTTTGGTTGTCATTCACTGTTCCTGTATGAATGAGTAACAACCAGATGGGCAGAGCCCCGAGCGGAACTGGTCCATCAGACTTTCTTGCTGTGTTTCTCTGACCTGGAGTGCACAGCCAAAGAACCAGTAAGTAATCGAACTACCCCCCATCCCCCCCACCACCCCATGGCTTTGCCTGCTTAGCCAACCAGCTGTTCCAGCTAGGGGTTCCCATTTGGGGTATCTGGCCTACCTTTGGCAAAAAAAAGCCTGTCTATTTGAGGTGACAGGAGGGTCTGGAGCCCTTGCTTGCCTCACAGGATTTTCTCAAGCCCACTTTTTCGCCCAGTCTCACGCCGTCGAGGTATGGCTAAGGAATTCCTCCTCTGTGGGTGTAAGTCATTCGAACTCTGAGCCTCCCAGACCTCTCGCGTCTGCTACAGCTCCAGGCATACTTTGCTGCCAATTAAAAGACTGAGATTTGCCTTGAGATTACCCAGGCCTTTTGTTCATGTGAATCAGAGGACAAGAGAAAAATCAGTTAAGGGCTTGTGCAGTGGAAAGTTAACTGCCCGCACTTTTGAGTATTCGGAATCTGACCTCAAAGAGAAGCCACTGTTCTAAACAGGTTACAAGCTATGTGAGCAAGACTGCACTGGCCATGTTGGTGACTACCTTCTCCTGAATCCCTGCCATGTGACGAGTAGTGTGACAGTTGGTCATAGATTCTCAAGATTTATGACCCTTGACCACCTCATCCTCCCTTCTGCCTTTCCCTCTTTGTCCACGTGGGCTGTATGGTACACTGATGCACTTCCTGGAATCCAATAGTGGTCTTCTAGAATATCCGTTAGTCTAAGAGGAGGAAGGAGAACAACCAGCTGAGTTCACACATTGGGTTATTGTCTCATTTGGAAGGGAAGGGAGGAGAGGGGGTCAGAAGCACCCGCTCCCGCCTAGCTGTGGCTATAAGTACTACAGGCAGAAGGACAAAGTCAGGCCCTTTGCATGCATGCAGCATGTAGGCACCTGGGCCCTGGGCAATGAAGGGGATGCCAGTCCTCAACCATGACTCTGCTCTCACGACTCTGTCCCTGCTTCAGGTGTCATTTTAGTGTGCCCCACCTGTGCGTCCTCTTGGAGATCTTTTTCTAAGACACGTCAAACAAGGTCAAGATGGGAGGCCTGGTGCTTGGTCCAAGACATAGGGTCCTGGAATACCGTCAGGCCGTGGCGAGTCTGGCTCCTGGCTTTCTCTGGTTATATATTTCTGGACCTTTGCGTTCAGAACAAGGTGGCTGAGCCTACAGGGGTCAAGGACGGTCACTGGGACTTTCTGTCCCTCCCTGGTGTGTGGACTCTGCCTGCAACTCTGTGTTCATTTTGTCTTGCACTCAATGAGACCCTGCCTTGTCATGATTGCCTCTACCTCCTCCTCCGTACACAAGAATAGGAAGTGTGTTCGCTTTGGTCTTCAGCTGTACCCACCCCCTGTGTGTCCAAAATAGCTGCCTGGAATTCATGAGAATGTTGTTTTCAGATGTTTATAATCCCGAAGATCTCCCTTCTGTTTTTTATAAGAAAATGACTTGGGGGGGGGGGGGGGTCAGTGAGTGTTTTGTGTCAGAAAAGCTAACCTGCCTCACAGTGAGTTGTCAGTTACAGTGCCATGCATTCTGTGTCATTTGTAGCCTGCCCCAGAAGCAGTGGTGACCCTTGAGGCACTGCCCTAGCCCTATAGATAATTAACAAGATCAAACCCAGGACTGGGGGACACACACAATGGTTGTCATCTGAGATAAAAGCAAGGAAAAGTTCTGATAAAAACAGTGTACCCCAAATTATATAAAGAGCTGTGCCCTAAAAGCGTTCACCGCTAATTGAAGAAGCCTCTTGAGGTTTAACAGCTCGTAAATTCATACTGGGAATTGCCCTATTGTTTTGAAGTTTCAGTCTTGCCTTTAAAGTTAACAGTTGTACTTTTTTTTTCTGTGTTCCTCCAATAAGTCCATTGTAAACATGAAGGCTTTGCATTTTAGCATCAATTTGAACAATGTGGTTTTAAAAGAGTTCCCCACATCAAAGCCAGGCTGTTTGGGCATGTTTTACAGATTCTTTTCTCTATAGTATTTAAAGTTACAAATGACTCACAAGATGGCATTCCATTTAGATCAGTCATGTTGGCAGAGCTCCACCTGCATGGGGCTTCACTGCCCTTCACTTTTGTACCCTAAGAGAGTTATCTTGAAAACAGGTGTGGGGGCCTTTAGCCAAGCCAGATGCCCTTCCCTACAACCTTCACATCGGAGGAAAATCTTGGAATTTATTGTATTTACTACAACAAACCTTAGGCTTCTTTTTGTTCTTGTTTTCTTTCCTTTTCTTTTTGAGAAAATGGATGTCTGATGGTGTCACCCTGGCTGGCTGTGAACTCACCACATAGGCCAGGCTGATCTGGATCTCGCAGAGCTCGACCTGCCTCACAAGTGCTGGGATGGGACTAAAGATATACAGCACCATGCCCAACCTTCTTGTCGTCTTTCTTTAGCTCACACATTCTTTGTATCAGTTCACTTTCTCTTCTCCATGTGCCCTCCCAGTTTCCTGCTTAATAGTAATAGCATTTTGCTGAGCCACTGGTTGGAGGGAGGGCAGTTCAGGGGAAGGAAGCCTTGTGCTGATGGGTTTGAAAGCAACATGGAGGGACATTTGGATTGTGCCACCTGGGCTGGAACTTGATTCTGCATCGAGGCTGTGAGACCACATCCAGGCTTTGGTCGTGGGTGGGATTGGGGGTGCTGAGATAAGGGGGTACATCAGGGGAGTGAAAGACATTAGCTTGTGGATGAATAGTGGAGGTGTCACAGGGAGAAAGAAGAGAGAGACAGAGACAGAGAGAGAGTCAGACAGAGAGAGAGAGAGAGAGAGAGAGAGAGGGGAGAGGAGAGGAGAGGAGAGGAGAGGAGAGGAGAAAAGAGGAGAGGAGGAAGGAGAGGAGAGAGAGCAGCTTGGAAAAGTAGTTCTTAGGGGAGCAGTCTGACCCTCATGGATTTCCTTCAGGTTGGGTGCTAAACTCCTTTAACCCACTTGGTCCTAAGAATATAGTTGTGTATTCTCTGGATTTCTGCACTGTAAAAGTAAATAAGTTGAGGATCAGTGCCAGGAACTTACCTGAGGGCACAAGTAAAGGGAAAGCTCGGATTCAAACTCACCTACCCCTCCACACCCAAAGTGTGGTCCCCTACCATGGCTACGAAGCAATAGAGCACTTCAGGTGTGGCAGGTGGCGTTTGGATTGTGCTGGATGAAATGACTCAAAGAACAAAGCAAGGCAGCCATGCAGCTGGAACCGGCTACAGGGCCTTGCCTCTTGGCTCCATGCAAATGTACTCCTTTTCCGGAAGTCAGTTTCCCTGCTCTGAAATTCTATAATGTTTATAATTTCCTGGATGCCACTCACAGACCCTCCTTTCCACACTCAACCCAATGTTTACCTTTTTTATTTTTAGACAGGATCTTACGTAGAGCAGGCTGGCCTCTGGCTTGCTGATTTTAACCTCTTGCCTCTGTTTCCCCAAGTACAGGGGTTAAGCATGTACCGTCATACCTCACAAACTTTATCAAATCTTTTTTTTTCCCTTGAAACTGTAGAGAGACCTTCTACTACTAGCTTTTTATCGGACTAAAACACATTCTAAACCTGCTCAGAGAGCATTTACCTTCCCTTCATCTCCACCTTCAGCTGTCCGGAATGAGTCTGGTTCCAGTGTCTTGAACTTCCAAGTTTGGTTCTATTTTCTCCTTCGCCATTATAAATTTAGCTTTAGTTTTCTGACAACAGTAAATAGATGTTTAGGAGTAGCTCACTACATGGTTGTCAACTCTCGATAACACAGAACGTCTCAAAAGCATGTTGAGATTAAGTCTGGCTACTTTGACACAATTAGAGGGAGGGCTATTTCAAGAGAAACCCCTAGAAGGATTTGTTTGTTGAAGGTGCTATGCTTTAGTCTGAAGGAACTGTTAATGTAGACACAGCGATGCACACAGGTGCACAAGGTCAGGATTCTGGGTAGGAATGAGTTCATCAGACCTAGATGACCACACAGAAAGTGGGAATGAGACTCAGGGTTGGGTTCAATGCTATCACTCTCAGAAGCATGTGCCTCTTCTAGGATAGCTTATCACATCGTAGAATTGGCTTTAGCCATCACAATTTCAGGCTGACTCTGACCTACATGGCAGAGCTCTGAGAACCAAGGACCAAGGCTCCTGCTTGTTTGTATATTTCTCCAGAAGGCCTCTCAGGGTGCTTATCTCACAGCTTATCCTCTTGGAAAGGGAACAGGGTTGGGCCGTCCTCACTTTCTGAGTTATCTGCTAGGTCTTACCGCTCTGAAGGCATGAGCATCACACTTTCTCCAGCGTGCCTCCTTTGGCCGGTCTTCAGCCCCCTGTGCCCCTGGTACTCTGTTCTCTTTGCTTTGCTCTTCCTTTGTTGCTTTGGCCTGGCAAAGAATAAGGCCATAGGATGAAAACTGCTTTCTTTCTTGTGGAGGATCTAGCCTGGGCTGCCCTTCTGTAGAGTCCTTGGCCCTGCCCTGAGATTGACTATCTCACTGTCACAGCCAGGGTTCCTCCTTCAGGAGATGGATGCCCAGAGGGCTTTTAGCTTTAATGACAGCTTGGAATAATCGCCATGCTTCCCTGGTCCAGCGAGACAGTCAAGGACAATTTCCCAGGTTAGGGTTTATTTCCATAATTATGCATTGATGTCAATATATCTGAACATCTAGTTATACTGACCAAGCTTGTGGTTTTTTAAAAAAATGTATACTGTGAATATTTATGGCTTTTAAGACAGCATTCAGAAATATATATATGTATGTATGTATTTGTATATATATCTATATATGTATATATGCATTTGTATATATGTATATATGCATGTATGTATATATATGTATATGCATACACAGATACACACACACAGACACACACACACATGTATGTGATATATCTCATCTCTCAGTCTGTTTCTTGCTCTTAGATGTGTCAAGAACTCTAGGGCCCAGGCAAATTCATCTGATATGTAACAGTCTGATCTGTATTTCCAAGTCCTATGGCTGCCTAGCCTCCCCTGTTTGAGTTCTGAGTGCTAGCATGACTAAGATCTGGTGCTGTCCCTTGCCTAGGATGATAGCCTCCCTGCTGTGCCTACGGCAGGCAGCAAGCTCTCAGGAGCCCCACTGTAAAGACTTCACCTACAAACACAGGACAGTGACGATTAGGACTTCATCATGCGGACTAGGGGAGGAAGGGGCAGCCATCCACGCCATAGCAGGTCTCTTTCTGGACCTGCACCAACAGGCAGAACAACAGCAGCTACCCGAGATCACAGGCTGAGCTAGTGGATTTTCCTGGCAAAAAAAAAACCAACAACAACAACAACAAAAAACATTGTGCAGGAGGGGCTCTGCAGATTCCTAAAACTCATGGAATGCTCCATTCTTAAGTACTAGTCCGCCCAGAGCTTTGCAAGGAAAAGCACCCAAGTCCAGCCTTGTCATGGAGAGAGCTGAGCGATCCAGTCTTTTCCCTTTCTCTCTTCCTCCTTTCCTTCTGTCTGACATTCCTCTGGATTAGCGCGAGGAGAGGGGCTGATGCAGGTAGGAGGGCTGGAGGGAGGATATGTAGAGGTGTGATGGTGAGTCTTCATTGTAAACATGTTTGAGTAAAGAAATGCCCAGGTATGGGGCTGGAGGGATGGCGCAGCCATTAGGAGTGCTTACTGCTTTTGCAGAGGACCCAGGCTCAGTTCCCAGCACTGACGTGGTGACTCACAACCATATGGAACTCCAGTTCCAGGCAATGTAATGCCTGATTCTGGGGAATGCTTCTGCATGCGTGTAGTACACATAACCCTCACAGAGCCTCACACACACACACACATATATATAAATTAATTTTAACAAAGGAAGTGCCCAGACTAGGAAAGTACACCTGTGCGTGTGCTGACTAAATGAGTAGTTTAATCCTTTGATGGCTTTATAATGTGGCTGCAGAATTTATATGATTGCAGTGTTAGGAAGTTCCAAAAAGTGTGAGGCGCAGCTTGGCTGAGGGAAGTAGGTCACTGGGGTGTGTCTTTGATAATTATGTCCTGACCTGGCTCCTTCCTGTTCTGCTCTGTTCTGCTTCCTGTCCACCGTGAGGAAAGATCCTCTGCCTCAGAGCTTTGTTGCTGCAGTACAAGCATGTGGTGCCCAGCAACTCTGTACTAAACCCTGAAGCTGTGAGCAAAATGACTTCTTTCTCCCTTAAGCTGTAGGAAATGCAGTTACAGCACTGAGGACGGCCACTGACACAGGTAGGAGTGGCCTCGTGCACCCCTTAGCAGAAGCACTCCACATGGTCTCAACTCGGTTCTGACTTGCAGTTAGGAGTGAGGGGAGGCTACAGACTGGAGCAACAAAAGGCGTATGCACAAGAGCAAAACTGAATCCTGACTTTGGAACTGATGAGAAAGGCCTAGATCCACGCCCTCTCTCCCAGTGCCTTGTTTGTCTTTCCTTGGGAAGAACTGTGATGTGACATGGAAGCTGCTAGATGCTGGCAAAGACCCCGCAGACCATCTAGACAGTAAACAACTCCCTAGTATCCGGTGCGGCGTCTTCTGCAGAGCCCATCTGTTTGAAAATGAAGCTCGTTCTGCTTACAATGCGGAATGCTTTGCTGACTGGAGAGTGTCCTAGTTTTCAGCTGCAGGCTCTGTGTTGTGGGCCTCTGCTTCCCCCTGCTGGCAGATGCAAGTACTGAGTGCAGCCTACCGGGTATTTTCAGCTGAAAGATGTAATGGGTAGTGTGGGTCTCGTACCTAGAGATGCAGGAGCGCAGTAAAAACTGGGTGTCTGGGCTTACTGGCAACCAAGTTAGACCCAAATCCATTTCTTAACCAAGTTCCCTGGCGAGTCACATGCAGAGAACAGTGAGGGCCTCCACGCTGGGACGTCAGAGACGGGAGCCCAGTGAAAGTTGTAAGTGACTCCGTCACTTCCTGCTCATCCCCAAGTGTGAGCACCCATGTGACAAATCTCATATGAAATGCCCAGTCTCCCCACTTCCATCTTATGCCCGCTTGGAACTCAAGCGAAGTTTTTACAGTGGGGTTGGAAAGTTGGCTCGGTAGTTATGGATGTCTGCTGCTCTGGAAGGGGACAAGAATTCAATTCCCAACACCCATGTTGGGCATCTCAGAACCCTGGGCAAACCCCAGCTTCAACATATCCCAAGGCCTCTTCTGGCACATGCTCACACATAGACAGACACGCATACATACATGTAAATAAGACAGATTAAAAACAAAATCTTACCAAAAATGTACAGTGGAGAAACTTGGCAAAACACTCCTTAGCCAGTTGCTTAGGGTTAGTCTCACCGTGGTCCATCTGGCTGGTGCCACATGTCCTTGATAGGGAACAAAAGTACCCTTTGTTTCTGTGACTTTTTCTTTCCCTTTGTCAAAACTTGGAACTTCAGTCTAGTCAAGAGGCCAACCATCAATCAAACATAACTTGAGGAATTTCTACATGGTATCTGGCCAGGCAGTCAAAGTCATAGGAAAAAAGAATGACTAAGAAAATCCACAAACCAAGATACTAAGTGGACTGCGATCCCTTGGATTGGACCATGGAACAAAAACGTAGGAAAACTGGCAAAATCCAAATCAAGTCTAGAATTGAGTTCTCAGTAATATGATGACGACTGTTTCTTAGTACTGACAAATCACCTTAGTAATGTAAGGTGTTAACATCACAAGAATTGAAGTTTCTATTCCCTCTGCCATTTTTAATAAATATGTAGATATTCCAATAAGAAAAAATGTAAAATACTTGTAAATGTTTGGGGAGTGTTGGAGCAGGCCACTGAATAAGACCAAATGAGTTGGAGGACACTGCTATGGAGCACAACATAGTGGTTCCTTGTCCAGCTACCAAAAGTCAGAACCAAGTACCATACTCCATAGAGGAGGCCATCCCGGCTGCAGGAGGCAGACAGGGCAAATTTGTGCTCTGGGGGTGGGGAACCCGCCAGCCATGATGACTCACTGGGAACCAGCCATGGGCACATGAGCTTCCTTGTGGAAGTATCACAAATCTGGGCCAGCCCCCTCAGTTACACATGAAGTGTTAGCTTTCTGCTCCAGTCGACCTACCTGTGATGTCATTACTCACCTGCCATGGGGGCGTGGTCCTCCCCAGGGCTATATAAAAGGACAAACCTTCCTGTGCTAGTGCTCTCTCTCTCTCTCTCTCTCTCTCTCTCTCTCTCTCTCTCTCTCTCTCATTCTCTCATTCTCTCATTCTCTCTTCCTCTTCCTCTGTCTCTGTGTCTATCCTTTTCTCTCTCTGGGATACCACTCCCCCCTTTCCTTCTCCCCCATGCTCATTTAATAAACTCCTCTACAACAAAATATCTGACATCTGATATCTCTTGTTATCTTATCTTACACCTTATATTTTATTATTAAACATAAAATTGGTGCCATGACTCATTTTTTAATTATAGGAAAAGGTAGGAATGTTAGGGTTCTGCTTCTCTGCTTCAGTCTGCCTACCTATGATGTCATTGCTTACCTGCCACGGGGGCATGGCCCTGCCCAGGGCTATACAAAAGGACAAACCCTCCTCACCTCTACTCTCTACCCCCTTATTCTCTCTCTCTCTCTCTCTTCTCTCCTCTCCCTCTTCTCTTCTCTTCTCTTCTCTTCTCTTCTCTCTCTCTCTCTCTCTCTCTCTCTCTCTCTCTCTCTCTCTCTCTGTCTCTCTCTCTCTGTCTCTCTCTCTGTCTCTCTCTCTCTCTCTCTGTCTCTCTCTCTCTCTCTCTCTCTCTCTCTCTCTCTCTCTCTTTCTGGAGTACCCTTTCCTCCTTTGCTGCCTGGTACCTTATTATCTTATATCTTTATTTTTAATCATAAAATGAAGATTCTGAGGTCCAGAGAGAAGGGACTTGTCTGAGTTTCCAGTGGAGTCATAGAGATCCCCCACCTTGTGAATCATGCACACCCAAGCTAAGGAACCAGTACCAGTGACAGCTCTCTCTCTCTCTGACCCATGCCATGCCTAAGACCACCTAGCTTTGTTCAGAATTCTTGCATTAGAGCCATTGAGTGGCTAGGATCTCATCCCTGAGTCTGCCTCTCTTGGCTAACTGGTTGCTATTTGTTAGAAAGCACTGTGATGAGGGCCAAGGCTGCTAAAACCATCACTATCCATTGAAGATGAAGGACATAGCAGGTGGCAAGCAGCATGGCCCTGCCTCATTGTGTCTCAGAAGGAGCTGGTGCATTTAAAATTTTGATCTGAGTATATTCTACTCTACTCTACTCTACTCTACTCTACTCTACTCTACTCTACTCTACATTACGCCCCCAACTATTCTCTCCCTTGTTAAATAATGAAACTAAGACTTACTCTGATACAACCCCAAGGAGCAAAAGACAAGAATGAGACTCCCATCTGGGCTCTGAGGCCACTAGAACCTCTCTGCTGCTCTCTCCCATCATGCCAGAGACCCACCTTTAAGACAACCAGCTCTAAGAAGACTGTGGCAAGTCCCCATCCCTTCCAGGCAAATGTCAGAATAAGCAGAGGCCTTCGATGCCTGAGAAAAGTAGCTCAGGCATCAGGGAACTCTTGAAGGCCAATAGGACTTGAGCAGAAGTGTCCTGGCTAGCAGTGGAGAACAGCCATACTCATGTGTTCTTTTTCTTTCTTTCTTTCTTTCTTTTTTTTTTTTTTTTTTTTTTTTTTTTTTTTTTTTTTTGGTCTTCTATGGACTCTTCTGGAACATCAGGAGAGGCCAGGACTGCAGCTACCCCACAGCTTCTGAGAGGAGTGAAACTTAATTATGCTAAAGAGCCTTCATCCCTTTTCTAGCATTCTTGGGTGTGTTTCTTATGTTCTACTCACTCCCCTCATAGACCCATAACACAACGTTGACTTCTGTATTTTACCTTCAGGTTTCTATTTTCCACTGTTAGCTATGGCCTCACACCCATGTCTAATGCTGGGTGTCCTTTTCTCTGTCTCTTTAGCCTCCTGTGTATTACCCAGTAGGACACGGAGTGAAGGACACAACACAGCTTCCGCCCTTGGAGAGCCTGTGTCTAGTTCTCTAAGAGATTGTATATATTTGCCCAGTGAATGTGCCTAGGTGATTTCCAGTAATAAAACAGAAAGTCTAAACAAGCAGGAGAGGGGAAGGGCTTCTTGGAGATGACCAGTCTCTTTGAATCTCCAGATTCAGCCTATGTGATTGGGTAAACTGAGACACCTCCAGATTACAGACAAAAAGCATTCTTTTACAGACTGAAGACATTTTAGAAGCTCCTAAAGCCGTATTGACTGTATGGAGAAGCCTCTAAAGACCATTCTCAGACTCGCCAAAGACTCCTCACAGTAAAACACCAAGAGGATAGAACTTTGAAGGGATTCAAGAAAAACTGAGTTTTCTAAACATTTTTCCATTAAAATCTTTAAATATTCCTTTAAAATAAATCTCTTCTGTTGTTCAGCTGGCAGTCAGCTGCTGCCTTCTCGCTCCTCCACGTTTCTGTAGGAAGCTATAAAATATTCTTTGCTCTAAGAAACCACAGCAAAATACCAATGTTGAGTTCTGCTGAGCCTTAATCGTCCTCAGTGGGGATGCAGGCCCATTCAGGGTCCTAAGTGAAATCTGGCATTTGAGGGGGCGAACCTTAGCCAGGGCAGAAGGTAGATGGTTCCCGGTACTTTCAAACAAATCCAGTGCCTGAGTGGCCAACATGACAGTGACAACTTCAGATTTAGTTTCTGGTGTGAAATGAGGGACCGACACACCCATGCCTGGGGCTCCCTGGAGAAGGAAGAGGGCTTGAGCCTTGTGTCTTTTTTTTTTTAATTTAAATAATATATTCAGATTACACCTCAATTGTTATCCCCTCACTTGTACCTTCCCGTTTCCCCCCTCTCTCCCTCTTTCACCCTACTCTCTCCCCCTAGGTCTGTGACAGAAGGGGACCTCCCCCCTCACCATATAATCACAGCCTATCAGATCTCATCCTGGTACCCTGCCTACCCTTCCTCTGAGTGCCACCAGGTCTCCCCACCAAGGGGAAGTGGTCAAATAAGGGGGTACCAGAGTTCATATCAGAGTCAGTCCCCGCTCTCCACACCACTGTGGGGAATGTGCTGCCCATTGGCTAGATCTGGATAGGGGTTCTAGGTTTATTGCATGCATTGTCCTTGGTTGGTAGAGTAGTTTGAGCAGACGCCCCCTGGGTCCAGATCCCCCATCCTTGATGGTCTTCTTGTAGGGTTCCAGGACCCTCTGAGTCTTTCCATTTCCCCATTCTCCCATTCCTCTGTCACTTAGAGTCCCAATAGGAAGTCCCAGCATCTGTCCCGGTTCCCTGCTAAGTGAAGACTTTCAGGGGACATCTCTGTTGGGCTAGTGTCCAATTATAAGTGAGTATAAACCATGTGTATCTTTGTGGGTCTGGGCTAACTCACTCAGCATGATCATTTCTACTTCCATCCATTTGCCTGCAAATGTCAGGATTTCCTTGTTTTTAATAGCTGAGTAGTATTCCATAGTGTAAGTGTATCACAGTTTCTTTATCCATTCTTCAACTGAGGGACATCTAGATTGTTTCCAGATTCTGGCTATTACAAACAAGGCTGTTATGAACATGGTTGAGCAAATGTCCTTGTTGTGTGGTGGAGCATCTTCTGGGTATATTCTAAGGATTAGAATAGCTGAGTCTTGAGGTAGTCCTGTTCCCAGTTTTCTGAAAAAGCATTAGATTGATTTCCAAGGTGGTTGTGCAAGTTTGCATTCCCAACAGCAATGAAGGAGTGTTCCCCTTTCTCCACATCCTCACCAGGGTATGCTGTCACTTGAGTTTTTTATCTTGACCATTCTGATGGGTGTAAGATGGAATCCCAGAGTTGTTTTAATTTGCATTTCCCAGATGACTAAGGATGTTGAGAATATCAAGTGTTTCTCAGCCATTCAATATTCCTCTGTTGAGAATTCTCTGTTTAGTTCTGTACCCCATTTCTTAATTGGGTTATTTGATTTGGTGGTGTTTAATTTCTGGAGCTCTTTATATATATATTAGACCTTTGTCAGATGAAGGGTTAGTGAAGATCTTTTCCCAGTCTGTAGGCTGTTACTTAGTTCTGTTGACGGTGTCTCCTGCCTTACAGAAGCTTCTCAGCCTCGTCAGGTCCCATTTATTAATTGTTGACCTTAGAGCCTGGGTTGTTGGTGTTGTGTTCAGAAAGTTGTCTCCTGTGCCAATGAGTTCAAGGCTCTTCCCCACTTTTTCGTCTAACAGATTTAGTGCCTCAGGTTTCTGTAAGTAACTTAAAACTGTCCTGTCTCAACTCCGTCACCTGTAAACTTGATAAGAAAATTCTACGTGGAAACATATGTGGGACCAAGACCACATAGAACAACATGGAAGACTCACAAATTGCCGAAAAGCCGAGGCCTCTCAAGTTGACTTTTATAAATTCCTTTATGGATGGTGTAAGTGAAAATGGACTTGTGTATTAGAAAGTACATAAATAAGAGATGGTGGAGAAGGGAGGGTAAGCTGGCGGGAGGGGAAAAGAACTGGGGAAGATAAGACTCCTCGACAACCCAGAGGCTTTAAAGAAAAGACAGGGCTGTAAGGACCCGAGGATGAAAAACATTAGAATATTTTAAATGTGGCCAAACAAGAAAGGATCATCTGAGTTCTGGGCATCTTTTGTACTTCTACCTATGAGCTTGGTTCCACATATTTAGTTCATAAAAGTTGGCCCAGTAATATTCTCCCAAAAGAGGGGTGGTAATGCCTTGGTGGGCGTGGAGCAGAGTTAAACTCTATGCTGATTCTTCCTGAAAAACAATAAACATCATGCACTTGGCTGTTTACTCAGTAGCTTCCTTGGCTGTTGTTTCCCAAGTCTCTCATGTCTATTAAATGGCTGCAACATCAGCCAGCTGAAGGGGAGCGAATCGTGTAATGGCAGCGCCACACTGCTCTCTACCTCAGAGCTTTTGCACTGAGATCCCAGGTGCCTCGTGAGATTTGGGGTTGGCTGGCTTGATTGGTTGGCAGGATGGAAGAGTTGATTTTCTCTCATGCCCAGACTATCTGTTACCCTTCTTTTGAGCCATCATGAAACTTCTATAGGTATGAAAATCACATGGTTTTAGGTAAAGTCCAAGCCATTTTGAGAGTGATGGTATCATAGTGAATGACCCTGAAAGTAAAGGTGTACCTAACTGCCCACCCTTCCCCTTCCAGTTCTCCTCTTTCTAAACTGCTAGAGCTGCTGTTTCTTCCAGACTTTTCTGGTTTTTTTGAAGTAAATAACATAGAAACCATCCTTTCAGGAGCCTTTGTGATTCTAGTGAAGAAACATTCTTGAAAGCGAGCACAGGGGACCTGTGCAGCTGCCCTTGATCCTCGGCAGACACATCACAGAACACTAGTGGTTTATTTAGAGCTTTTGTCCTTTTCTTCCTCTTCAGTCCTCCAATTTAATGTAAAGATACGATCCCACCCCATAATTCCATTTAGTATAATTTGAATAGCATGAGTGCTTATCAGATCATGTGCAGATCTGTGAATGCCAGAAAATTAAACATCTCTATTTACACTAGTGAACAGTAGGGAAAATGGCCATCAACTCTCAGGCTTCAGCAATTCTTATGTGGAGGAAATTGCTTCACTTCCTTTAGCCATGAAATGTGGAGGTTACTGCATTATACATAAGGGTAGAAAACTGAACATTTTCCATCAAGAACCACAAATCAATAAGTTGTATGAACTCACTACTGGTGCTGTAACCAAGCTAAGTCATCTTAAACTAGGCAGTGTTCCCCAGGCCCTTTGAAGCATGCCTACTGTTTCTTTGAGTGAGACTGAGGTCTGACCTCCATTTGCAGGGACATGGGGGTGAGTCTCATAAATACTAATATTCTTTGCCAGGCTCTGCAGAGTAGGGCCAACTCACCCAGGCCAGCAAATGGTCAATGTGAGGTTTAACTAAATGGAAGAAAGGTCCATGCTGGACACTTGGGCTTTCCCAACAGCCCAAAGGTTCCTCTGTGTTACAAAAATGGGCTGCCCAGTGAAGTTTGCCATCACCGACAAAAGCATCCGCAAACAGTGACTGATCTTGGTGCGTATCTTATGGAGTTAGTTCTCTGCAAGCACAGACATTCAGTTTGATCCCCGACGGCATTAGGGCTGTAGCAGGTGTTGAGTGAATGCTATTAAGTCATCTACACGCATCGTCTCTTGCAGTCTTCTCAGCAGTCTCTCAGCAGGAGAGTCAGTCACTCTCACTATTCCATCTCATAAACTAGGAAACCAAGACCAGCATGAGGGAAGCCACTTACTCAAAGATAAGTAGCTACAAATCACTGGTCCTCGATCAACTTTCCCAATGCTGTAACCCTTTAACACAATTTGCCATGTTGTGGTGACCCGCCCTCCCCCCAAACTTAAGATTATTTCGTTACTACTTTATAACTGTACTTTTGCTGCTGTTATGAATTGTGCTATAAATATCTGCTATGAGGGATATCTGATATGTGACCCCCACATACAGGGATCATGCCCCATATGTTGAGAACTGCTGCTGTAGATGAAGTGTAGGGGTCTTGTCAGACTGTTACACTCCAGACCAGTGGGAGGTCAACAGCTCCTCACCCACAGGAACCCACTGGGGCCTGCTTCCTGAAGCATCTTTTGTGGGGCATGTCCATGAGTCCCAGACAGACCCAGGAAGCCATCTCTGATTCCCCGCTAGCATGTTCCCATTGTGAAACTGGAGACATCTTCCATCTATATGAAGCTAGCCTCGGCCCTGAGCTGTGTACCTAACAGATGTGAGCAGATGTCAGAAGCTGGAGGTTACGGTGCTTTGAGACATGTCTGCAGGAGCCTTGGACCTTTTGAGGTTCCAGGATAGAGAGCAGCAATAGATGATGTAGGCGGGTGGAAAACACAGAAATGTGTTTAAAAGTCAGTGCACAGGAAGGAACTGGGTGGCAGAGTGGACAGGACCCTCGTCCCTGGCGTCTTGCTGACTCTGCACACACAGCAAGCACTAGGTGAGTAACTGACTGACAGCTGAATTAAAATTCCTCCCAGAACATCAGAGATTTGTTAACATTTGAAAACTGATTTAAAACCAAGAAAAAGTAGGGGTAGGGTGGTGTTTGGATCCTGAAATGAGCAATTCAGGTAGTTAGGATAGCTTTCCCATTCCCAGAACCCAAGGTTGAAGGATTTTTTAAAAACCCACAAAATGAGAGGCCCGAGCTAATGCCTAGTGCTGCCGGAAGTCATGGCACCGTGGTGCGCTTACAGAACGGGACCACTCTAGTTTGCACTGGAATTTAATGAAACACAAGGTGGGATTTCTGTGCCTTTGATATTAACTGAGGTTCATAAGAGTTGTGGGGATGGGCCGGACTTCCCCGGCTTCCTGTGTTCAGAGTGAGCCCCACATGCCATGAGGAGAAGCAGCACTGAGCATGCGTGGGAACGTCAGGTGTGGTGAGAAGCTGTGGTGTTTACCTTCCTCAGTGCCTCAAAAGGGATGGCAACTGGGTAGGTTGTCAGAGTCTAGAAAACCATGGCTCCGGCGTTGTTCCCTTCTGCACTGGCCAGGAGACCTGAGGTGTCTTCCTAGCACGCTCCGTCCTTTAGTTGGCCCCTCTCTGGAACTGGGATGACTAGGTTGGGAGCGGAAGCCAAGTGAACTAGGAGCTCTTGAGAGAGCTCTGTTAATGGAGGGACTTTCATTCCTCTGAATGGATAGAGATGTGAGTCCTCTCCTCAGCATGTGGTGTTGCTTCTGTTGCCTAAGCCTTGGTTATCCTTGAATGCCCTGTAAATGGGTCCAGAGAGAGGAAGGGGAGGGGAGGGGAGGGGAAGGGAGGGGAAGGGAGGAGAGGAGAGGAGAAGAGAAAAAGGAAGAGAGCACTGCACCTATGGAACCCTCACCCTCTGCCCCCTAACACCTGGCCCCTCTTTCCATCATGAGGACATTAGTCCTCCTAAAGGCAATTGTGGATGCTCTCCTAGAAACACAACAGAAGACACTGGTTTCTTTAAGAGTCTGAGGCCGCTTTCCACTTCAGAGTCTGTGGCCAGTGGCCTGGTGGCCACACTGCCACGTTGATCCTGTTCCTGATTCTAGCCACAGCTCAGTCTAATAGAGCCCTGGCCTGTCTGCCATGGGCTGTCAAAATTGAATGGCCTGGGTTCGTGAGCACAATTAAGAATCCTCTTGCTAAAGCAGCCATAAACAGCAAAATAGGATTTGGATCTGATTACATGAAGCAGTTTTAAGCAATAAACTTGTGTTGAATTGATTCATGTATTTGCCATTTCAAAAATTCACCATTTTGAGCAAAGACAAATTCCTTAAAAAAAAAAAAAAAAAAGCAGCAAAAACTGTATCCTGTAAAACTCTAAATCTTGACGACTCATAAACTGTTTATGGTCCAAGTCTTAAGTTTATTTATTCTCTGTCATCTTTGATCTAGGTTAAGACAGTAACATATGTTTTTGCTGTATTAAAAAGCCATGAAGTACAGGTTCGGTAAGGGATAAACATAGGGACAAGACCTTTCCTCTTCACTTTGGTTGCTCAGGTCAACAAGGCTACACGAGCTTGAGAGGCCATTGTCCTAGCATCAACAGAGAAGGCTAATTAAAAGCAAGCTCGGGGTCCCCAGAACAATACATGAACAAAATAACCAGAAAGGTCATTGCCTTCCTTTTATGAACTTCTCTTTGGCAACTGAAATTCCAGCCTTGTCAGTATGAACATAAATGAGATGTCTTTGGAAAAGAGCCAGTCGTAGACAGCGAACAGGAAGGATCACATGCCCACTTGCTTCTGTTCAGAGGAAGCAATTTTCCTTCCTCACCCTCCCATCTGGCTGGTGAGTTCAAAGCCTCTGCTCCCTGAATCAGCCATGTCAGCCCTGAGTGGGTTGTGATGGCTGACGTCTGGCCATAACAGATCCGTCTGGAAGGCATAAGCAAGTGTTGTTAATACCATGTTTATTTGACAGCAGCTATGTATTTGCGCATCAGTGATGTCCCCTAACACTTTACAGTCTATGAATGGTAGGAGGGAGCAGAGGAGCACAGAGATGGCAACCCTGACTGGCAGGATGTGACAGCTGTTGGATGAGGACAATTAATGGAGCCGGTCTTGACCACTGAAAAGTTGTATTAGAGGAGGTTCTTCAGGCTTGGCCAGGTGTTTAAAGAGTGAGGCTTTTGGTTGATATCGGTGGTGAGAGAAAGATTTATAGCCCATTAGTAGGGTTCGCAGATCCAGGAGTGAAGAGGTATGACATTCCGGTGCCACCTGCTTGCCTGTATGCAACAGCAGGTATGAAAGTCCCACCACGAGGTTTAAGAGCAAGGACTCTTTCAAAGGATGCTCCCACACACCGACTGAAATGGTTGTGCTCTCACTGGCTGTGTTTGGAGTACATCTACAGACTGAAGAACCTCCCTCTGCCTTGTGACCTTTAACTATTGTGCCTGTGTTTTTGTCTGTCAGCCAGCAAAATGTGTGTGTTACGTATGGCTGGTTGGGGGGTGGGGATGAGATAATTAAGAAGAGAATAAAAGATAAAGGCAAAACATTAGCCCCTTGAGACGTTGCATTGTGCTGTCACTGGTTCAGCTAACTTTGCTGACCTTCCACCTCCATGAAGGTGGAACTCATGTCTCAGCCGAGTATGCTTCTTGATACCAGACTGGTAAGACTGGCAGATTAGAGGGAGGAAAGCGGACACTCCAGGGCTGAGCAGGAGAAGCCAGCCAGCATAGTTAGTTAGCAGTGAGCTATGGAGGAGTTAGTTGAGTTGGGCATAAAACAATCAAAGCACCCCTTGAGATATACGGAAGGTTAAATGATGTGAATTATGGAGTGTGGTAGAAGGAAAAACAAAACAACAACAACAACAACAAAAAAACGTCAAAGTGGGACTGAGTACCACAAGCTGGGAATGAATCAAATTAAGTTCATGGAATGAGCCACACTAAAAATATTTACTCTGTGTCGAAATTAGTATTGGCAGATAAGGTTGAAATGTGTTTGTTATGTGTCTTTTTAACATTGAAACAAAGATGACACCAGAACAGCTGGTTTTCTCTTCTTGGAATCCTAGGGTACACCCTGCCTTGTAAATGTCAGAAGGATGGATAGGCAACGTGTGATCCCCCTTTTGCTTTCTCACTGCAGGAAATACCAGAAATGGCCCAACACCGTATGGGTTCCGGCTCACGCCAGAAGAAGAAATGAGGAGGCAGCGTCTTCACAGATTTGATGGCCAGTGACGTGGCACCACTCCTGGAAAGATGTGGTCCAGCTGCGTGGTTATAGCCCATTCAGTTTACTCCCCAGTCCCCTGATTGGTTTTAAACAAAAGCAGAGCACACCATTAATGTCGCAGATCACTCCTGTCTGCCATGGTCTGTCACTCCATGGCTCCTGTATGTCCAGATCTGTAAGTCCAGCTGACACGTCTGGAAACCAGGCTTATCCCAGGAAGCACACAGCTTGCCCCAAGTGACCTGTCTGGCCCTATCATCTTTCCTAAACCAAAGGTCACCTCTTTAGTTGGGACCAATTTCCACTCTTCTCTTCTTCCCTCCTGACTCAGTGGCACACCCACACTGGGATTGAAGACCGTGACCTTAATAGAAAGTGTGTTTTCCCCCACCAGGTGAGAGAATCCACACTCATTCTGCCTGGTATGCCAGGTGCTTGGCTTGGAAGGAGGGGCAGTGCCACCTCCTGGTCCTCCTCACATATTTCCATGATGGTGTGGGAAGAGGATGTGGTTACCTTCCCAGGATTTTCTGGATTCTCTTTGATTCAGGCCCCTAGGGATGCTCAGGCAGCTGGGACTGCCTGCTGTTCACAACCCCTGCTTTGTTCTCCATGTAGAAGATCTGACTAGAGGAGAAAAAGAAAGATCAAAGGTAGAGGGGGGGAAACCCCTATTTGTTCGTTCACTAGATAGCATATGGCAGTAGCAATTTGGGTTCACAGCCAGCCCCCCAGGAGCGGGAAAGGAGGCCTGTTTAACTGCTCCCACAGAGCAGCAGCAGGCGCCACACACAGCAAAGCGGAGGTGTTCCAGTGGATTTCTCTCTGGGACTCCCCCTCACAGGAAGTATGTTTTTTTTTTCTTCATAAAAGTGCCTTCTCATTGGCCACTGTGCCTGCTGTTTGTCATAAACAAGTGTCCAAAGGATGCCCGAGGGAACCGCAGTGTTCAATACACAGACTGCCTGTGTCGCTGAAGGCATTTCTGTTGCGTGTGTTCTGAGAATAAAAGCACGGAGAGAGAATGCCCTACCGCCTCACTGTCACAGAGCGCTTAGTTCAAAGGGAGTGTGGAGCAACGACAGCCGAGGCTCCTACTTTAACCACCACTCATGTAGCGTTGCCGATTATGAAAGTTGTAGACAAGCTTTCTAATGAAAATGCAAACATCTGGGGGGGGGACTGTTAGAGTAGATTAGCTTTGGAGGGGGAGCTCATGGGAGCTTTCTTTGTTTACAGTTTTTATATTCTAATTTTTAAAGTGTGTATGTGTGTGTGTGTTGCTTTCAGAAGATTAATTTATATAATAAATCAAGAAACATGTAACCAGTAAAACAAACTTTAAGCTAAGTACTAAGTCCATTAAGAAAATTCCCGGACTAGGCGTGGTGGCACACACCTTTAATCCCAACATGCGGAATCCAGGATCAGGAGGATTTCTGAATTCAAAGCCAACCTAGTCTACATATGGAGTTCTAAGCCAGCCCAGAACACACGCACACACATACTCCTCTATACACCAAGAACCTGTCTCAAAAAAGAATAGAAGGGAAGGAAGAAAAGATGAAGAAAGGAAAGAAATTCACAGTATATAAATAAAACTACAAACAAATGCTCAGCTTTAAAGCAAGCTAATGCCCAGGGTTGACATTTTGAAGGTATTAATGTCTTGGTTTCTATTGTCTGCATTTGACATATCTGGCACATTGCCAACATGTAGGACCACATCTACTCGTTACTGTGAATCCACTGGACTGTTTCTGACACCTGCATATAAATGGGCTAAGCATATCGGTGAAGTCGGAGAGTATTTGGACAGACTAGCTAGACAGTGGTGCGTGCGCACCTTCGTTTGAATTTGCAGTTGGTGTAGAGCCACAGCTAGCTGATATTGTGAATTACACCTGTGAGCCCGGTACCTTCAAACAGATGTAAATTATAATGGTCATGCTAAATCACCCTTGCTTCTCAAGCTGTTCATTAGCCTCCTATACCATAATGAGAGATAGCCTCTTCCCTGCTTGCCATCTTTTGAAGCTCCTGGAAATTCTTCCCTTATCTCAGTATTCTTTTCTTGTGCATACCTACACCAAATCATGTCTGTGCGCAGTGTGGTTCTGACGGATCCTAGCACAAGGCCTGTGAACTTACCTTCCCAGTCTCCTTCACTCCATACGCAAAGGCTCATTTTTCCACCAAAGTTATTTTCCATTTGTCTTAGAATTCTACTAGCTTGTATATGTAGCTTGAGTCTAATAATACTACCTGCCTCTGCTTTGTTTGACTTGTTGGACACAAAGACCCTAACATCCCAATTTTGGATGGTAGAGTTCTAGTAGGCACTTTTTCATTATTTGTGAAGTGGGATGTCACCAAATGTTTATTACAGATGTAGAAAAGGTCTTTTTAGTGATAAGTGAAAACCAAGTGTCTTTCAGAATAAAGATGTTCTGGAAATTATGATACGTTGTTCAAGTAACGGGCCTGCCTGTAGCTAGTGGTTATTGTTTTCTGTGTCTTTGTTTGGTGTTACATTTTTGTTTGTTTGTTTTGGCCCCATCCACAAAAGGGACTCTTCAAAGTTATGTCAACAAACCAGAAGTGGCCTAAGAAGCAACCTCAGCAGCTGGTAACCTCCAATGGGGAATAAGCACGCAGAGTGATTTTTAAATTTGGCTCCTTTATTAGTAATCTTCCAGTTGTCTTTTATGGGCCCAGTTCCCAAGGTTTGGTGTGGTCCATCAGTCAGTCTAACAGAACTCTTCAGTCACAACCTTTCCCTGCTTCTCAAGAGGAAGAACCGGCTGAGATCGCTTCCTCTTGGTGACCTGAGGTGTGTCGCCTGGGATTTGCAGAGCTTCCCTTAAGAATGCCTGCTGCCGAGGCTGGAGCTAAGCAGTAAGTGACTAAACTTAGTAGCATTTGACCAGAGAAGTCGACTGGAGAAGTGACAGATGACCCTACCACAGAGTGGATCTCTCTTGGGTGTTGGTGTTCAGGGGGAGGGAAACGTCTCCAATCACTCATAAATAATCATTGCTTCTATCCCTTCCCGTGGATCACTGCAGCAACTTCCCAACCTACTTTCCACTGGCCCCACTTTTTTGTTTCCTCCTCCAGTATTTTAGAATCATAAATTCTCAGCTTGGAAGGACCTTCAAGTCTCTCAATTCATTACTTTGCTCAATACTTAAAATCCCTCTTAACTCAACTCTAAATACTATTGCCAGTTGGGCTTCCAAAACCCGTTTTAGCAATATCACTCATCATCTCAGATATCTTTTATTGTTTGTCTGTTGACAAATGGTAAAGGTCAGAGCCATTAACCTCAGCAACTGGGCTCCCAGCAGCTTTGGACCGCATCCCATTTATTCTTAACACTCCACTCACTGGTCTTACCATCCAGGCTGTGAATGCTTCAGATATTAGGACCTTCTCCTCAGCCCTTTATGTCCTCATGTTGTCCTCTGGTTGAGGCCTCTCCTAAAGACCACGGCTCACATCTCAGACCTGCTGTTGTGTTGGGTCTGTGTCTCTTGGTATCCACATGTCACTTGGCAATGGTGATTGCGCCGTGCACGCACATCTTCCTTCCCAGGGCAGGGACTATTTCTCTTGACTGTCCTCACTGTGCCTTCAGCCTTTGAAATCTCTCAAACAATAAATACCTGGGGACTGAAGTGGAAAGAAGCTCATTTGTATGACAGGTGGGAAGCCAAACTGCTTCTCAAGTATGGTGCATACATTTATGTGTGCATGTGTGTGAGTGTGTGTGTGTGTATGTGTGTGTGCATCCATTGTGTATGTGCATGCATACACATACACACACAGGTGCCTAGGGAGACCAGAAGAGGATATTGGATCTCCCGAAACTGGTTGCTGTGATTCCACTTCTCTAAAGGAGCAGCCAGTGTTCTTAACCATTGAGCCATTTGTCCAGCCCCTGGTACCATCACTTAACCATTGAGCCATTTGTCCAGCCCCCGGTACCATCACTTTATTTTTTTGAGACAAGGTCTCTTACTGGACCAGGCATTCTGATGGGCTTAGACTGTCTAGCCAGAGAGGATTAGGTTAAGCTTTGCAGGACCGCTCCAAGCTCGACTGCACATGGGTGTTGGGGATCCAAACCCAGACCATCACACTTGTGCTGCAGGCACTTTACCAGCTGAGCCATCTCCTCACCTTGTAGTTACCTGTATCCTAAAGCAAACTGGCTTCTTTGATACCCGTGTAACATCTTTTCCCCCATTTTAAAGTAGTCCCTATTTTTAACAGAAAATTACACCACTAATACCCATGCCCAGCAGTGCACAGTGCACACTGTGGAGATTTGAGTATGAAGTGTCCCCTGTGTCACCCTGCCCCACTTCAGACTGATGTGCTGAGGGCTTATGTTGCTTCTAAGAAGTGATGGAATTTTCCAGAGGTGGAACCTAGCTGAACTAAGCCAGTGCAGGCATGTGCTTGGGAGCCGGATGCTCCAGCTGGGCCAGTCTTGGTCTCTCTCTGTTCCCTGGCCATGGTGAGGTGAGCAGCCTGTGCTACATGTACCTACTGTATGAGACTCCTCTTCACACCTCAGTTTACCTAGCCAAGCTTGAACTGAAACTAAGTACAAATAGACTCTAGTTTTAAATTGCTCCTCTCAGCCATTTGTCACAGCAAGGGAAAACTCACTAGCAAAAGGAGGCTATATGGAACAATGTTTTATACTGTATGCCTCTACAGCTGCCCTTCACACCTTCAGCCCTTCAAATAACCCTGGATATAGGCAGTCTCATCTTGTTAACATGACAGATAAGGCTTAACTAACTTGACAGGAGGCTGAGATCCATACTGCCCATTGCCCCATCAACAGCCTCTTGCTTGAGGTCTGGTTTCATTTCTTTTCTCCCCCAAACACTGAGTAGAAAGCTATGCTGCACAGAGCTCCAGAGTCTTCTTATTCATCACAGCTCTGGCCCTTCCCTCCTGCAGATCACCCTCCTAAGCCAGTGCCAAGGCTAGACCACATTACAAGGTAGATTTAAGATAAAGATGGGGCCCAGTGCCTGGAGTAATAGCTCTGTCATAAGTGTTTTCTAAGAGAGCATGAGGGTGAGTTAAAACTCCTGATCCCACATTAAATCAAAGAAGGCAGGTGTGGTAGCACATGCTTTTAATCCCAGTGTTAAGGATGCGGGGGGGGGGGGGGGGGAGGGGGGGAAGGATGCAGAAACGGAGGTACCCGGGGCTCCCTGGCCAGCTGGTCAGCTTGTTTGGTGGATTCAAGCCAGTAAAGATGCTGTCCCCAAAAATAAAGTGGATGATGTCAGGCTTCAAACCTGGGACAAATGACTGAAGTGCCTATTTAGCATATCATAGTGGATGCTGGCAGCCAGGTTCTCCCTGCATCCCTCAGTCCCCACCTGTTACAGGGCCCTTCTTCCTGGCATACCCTGGCCCCTACACTGAACTCTGCAGCTCAAAGGGATGGGCTGCCCTCCCCTATAGAATGCAAACGTTTTTGGTTCCCAGCTCTCGTTGTGCCTTTGTACCTCCTGGCTCCTATATCTGACTCCCCTTCTTCCCTCTTCCCCTCCCCCTCCCCCCACATGGCCCATCTTAGTCTGTTCATGTCCACTGTGGACTCTCTCAGATGTCCCTGCCTCTGGCTGTGGTCTCCCACATATATGCAATAAACGTGCTTCTCCGCCATACCTAGGAGCAATCATTTCCTTTCCTTTTTCTTTGTCTTTTTTCATTCAGATGGTATCGGGCAAGTAAACTGTGGGACCAGGGGGACTGGCCTGGAGAAAAAGTGAGGTCTCATCTTGAGGAATAAGGATTGCTCCCTCCCTCTTCTGGGCCTGCATGCCCCAGTGACCATCCCCCCCACCTCTGCCACCCTTAATGTAGTCACATAGCTTAATAGCCAGGTTTCAGGTTAAAACTTCTTATTTCCTTATAAGGACATATCCAACTAGCACCTGGAATTCCTCTTCATGCAAATGAAGCATTCTCAGCACCAGCCCCTGCCAATGATGTACATTCATTCCAAAATCCCTACCCACTTCCCCAAGGTTTATATAGCCCTTATGACCTCCAATAAAGGAGAGCTGTTTCACTGGAAACCATCATAAAGAAGCCCTAACTCCCTATTCACCGCTGAACCAAGATCCTGCTCACCCACCCATCTGGCTAAGCTTCATTCCTTCAAGTCCAGCATCTATGCACAATAGTGCCTGAATACCTTAAGGGAAGAAGCAGACCTGGGCCAGCAAGATGGCACCTGAGGAACAGCAATTTAGGATTATTCCCACATACACATGACACATACAGACACACAACTTCATACGTATATCTGTATACAAGAACATATATATATTTTTTTAAAACCCACTTTGGCTTAAAAGAAAACACGTTTATCAACAATACTGGTTTTGGAAGCCATCACAGAATTTTATTTATAATGAACCACATTGTAAGTGACAATACAGCAAATATTTATGTATCAATAGTAGATCAGGCATCTTGCAAAAGTTGCATGATCAAAGTCTTTTACTTTAAAACCATGGGTTAGAGAAAGGGATGCAATTTAATGGACATGTTTCACATTTTTCCAACGAATCATTAAATATTTAAGCACCATAAAATTCAAGCATTTCACATGGATGTGGCAGCCAGACGTCCTGGTTTAAAATGCATTATGCAGAGTTCCTTACAGATAATAACAGAGACAATTGCAGAATGCTGATTTTTTTTTTAATGTTGATTGTTTGTTCCCTGCAGACCTTACTCATAATGTCCCTGCAGGAAATTGGGTTACTCTTTGTGGTACAATAACGTTGTGAGCTGAAATAAAGAAGATGTTAAAAACTGGCTGGATATAAATAATTCTAATCAGTAATTTATATGCCCTGTGAGAACCAACATGTAATTTTTGTGTGTGGAAAAAATAATTTTCATATTAAAATACTTTATTTTAATAGAAGATGTGTCCCTAATTGGTGCGTGGTGACTGCTATGGTCTAGGCAGGCAATTATCCAACTTTAAGTTTCAACATGAGTATAATGTCCTACCTTATAAATGAGGGAAATTTAGCTGAACTCACCCATGGCTAGACAGCTGAAAAAGGGCACAGCTGGATGGACATCTGGGTTCAGCCAATTCAGAAGTCTTCATTCCCCCATAGCAAGTAAGAGAGACGAGTGTTAAATTACTCCAGTGGGCTGGTCAAAACACTGATCACAAAGGTCTGTTATGTGGTGACCTGCAGGACTTGCTGAAGAAACACTTTGATGAAGTTCAATTCTCGTGAGCCATTCTTCTGACTTTTTCCGAAGCACTCAAAACACACAAGGGCTATGTAGAGGCAATTTGGGGCCAAGAAGCCCTCAGATTGCGAGGGAATACAGATTGCAGCATGAGTCATGGTATCATTTCAGCGAAGGATTTTCTTTCTGCCAAGTCTGAGAGTCAATCTTATTTCTGCAATTTCAGCTCATAGAGAAGTAATTAATTGTGGAGTGAGGAAGGGTCAATGGTTGCTGGTAGCCATTATGGTGCTAATTGTATTAAGAGATTGTGGGTGTGGGGGGGTGTTTGACATTCTGATATTCTGAGGTAAGACAGGCCTAGTATGCTGGTCACCCTTTTACCAGTTAGATCTTATATGCAGAGCTGCACATCAAAGGCTTACTAAGGCGTAGGAAATGAGTCAGTAACAGATAGGCTCGCCCAGGTGCTAACGCTGGACATCCAAAGATTAGCAGAGCACAGTCCCTGCCTCACAAAGGCTTCAGTTTTTAGCCAGGGAATGAGAGAAGTGTCCTGAACCATCAGAGAAGTAATAGAGAACAGACAGCACCGCCTCCCCCCGCCCCAGTCTCTTTGGGAAGTTTATGTGCCTACCACTAACCTATGCTAGGATAAACATGTGTCTACCAAATCAGTGGACCCAAGGGAGGACACTGTTGTAGAAAGAAGAGCTGAAGACATAAAGGTATGTTGGTATTTGCAGACAATAAGCCTCATAGTTCACAATGGACCTTTTACCCCATGTGAAGTCATTTGGATTTTACAGGCAGTGTGGTCACAGGCTTTTAAGCCAAAAGATAAGGAATCCCACTTGGATGGGATTTAGGGGATGGCTGGGATTCCAAACTGGAGACATCTCTTGCCAGAGGCTAGGTGGAAAGCTGTGTGAGAGGAGGTAGCAGCCCACAAAAGCAGGGAATGAGCTTCAGTCTGGGGAACAGAACACGTGCAGCATGGACACGTGCTTGACTGGTGGGTTCCACTTACCAAGGATGAGCACCCAGAAGGAAACATTCCCATTAGGGATCTAGGCCCATTCCAGCCAGTCATGGGTGGAGATCTTGAAAAGGAGGTTGAGATAAGACCATCACAGTAATGGGTTGGGATAACTGCAAAACTTTGTTCGTGGTCCCCTCTGAGCAAGGCTGTTCCAAGAACATTGATATATATCCAGGTGGAAAGAGATAACTTTAAAATAACATGTTCCTTCTGTCCCAAGAATGTGGTTCCTCTTCTCTAGCCCTTCTGGACCATTTCAAAATACATTACCAATTTGTGCCACGTCTAGAGGAAGACTGGGGGAGCTATACTTTGAACCTCTTCATTCTCGCTGTCTCAGATCTAAATTGCCCTCCTAATTCAGCCAGCCATAACTTACTATGAAGCATGTTAACAACCTAACAGCAAAGTTAAAGGGTTTAACGTTGCTATATAGCAAGCCACGTGTGCTCTAGCAGGTCACACTATTTCCCCAGGCCTTCCTGGACCATGTTCTCAGGCCAAGTTCAGGATGAACTTTCAGAAGGCCTGGTTTGGGATGATAGATGAAGGTTCTGGGAATATAAAAGTAATGCAAGTAAGGAAGAAATGGGCTTTGATTTCAGACGCTCAAAATAGCATAAGCTTAAAATCAAATGGGTTAATACTGGGAAGTCAAGGAAATATTTCATGTTAAAATAGAGATGTTCAGCCCTGGTTATGTAGTGAGAGAATATTTTCCAAGCAAAACAAAACAAAAATTGTGTTTCTTTTTAAAAAGCTGAACTCATAGCACTTGAGTGGCTCCAGGCAATTGCCAAGAGACTGGGATGCTATCTTAAAACAAAACAAAACAAATATTATTTACCAGAAAATTGTCTTAAACTGCCACTCCACAGGGAGCCAACAGCAAAAACAAAAACAAAAAAGAATAATAACAACAAATATGCTAACTGTGTTCTGCATAAAGGAGTCATCACTGACCAAAGGGTGGCAGGAAAACACACCTTAGAAATGCTTTAATTCTGTATTTAACTACGTGTATGAGTATGTGTCTGTGGATAGGTCCTTGCATGTGGACAGGAGAACCTGTGGGAGCCAGCAGAGGGAACTGGAGTTATTGGTGATCATAAGCCACCTGTCCTGGGTGCCAGGAACGGAAGTCAGATCCTCAGCAAGGGCAGTAAACACTCTTAACCACAGAGTCACCACTCTAGCCCCAGAAATGAATTTTAGTTGAGTTTTTCTTTCAATTTTTAAGTGCACTGAAAAGTGAGCTCTGACATAAGTATCTCTCAGGCGGGGAGTCTTTTCTTTCCATTAAAATTACAATTTTACTTCAGCCTAGGAAGGTGAGTTTCAAAGAAAAAAGTCTTTCTAGCAAACCTTTCCATGTGTGGTTTGTACCGATCCCTGACTTGGTAGCCAGCAAACCTTTTCGTGTGCAGAAAAGTCACTGCAAATTGACATGGATCCTATCCGTGCATGGTAGCTGCTAAGTGCCAGTGTCAAACAGCTGTCTTGCCATGATGCTAATACAATATAAAGACTGTTTGAAAATTGGTGAGACAGATGCTCCCATTTAAAAAAAAATCATGAGAACACGAAATTCAGATTGGATAGCATCTTTGTTTCTGTTCAAAAAAGCCCCATGCCTTCCTGGTAGGGTGACCCCGACATAAATGAACCTTCTTACCTAACTTTAATTAAGCCAGCCCTTAATTTTTCTCCCAAGTGCATAATGATAGCCCTGTCACCTCCAGAGTGAGTTGCCATTATCCATATGGAGGAGGAGCCTTGCAGGTTCTCCTAGGGAGGAGAGCAAGTGGCTTTGTACCAGCCTCTCCTCACTTGCCGGAGTAAGCCCCATGTGGCTTCAGTGCCATTAGCAGGAGGACACGCTGGCCCCCGACTGGGGCAAAGTGGTCTGTTTGCAAGTTCCCTGGGATGGGGAGTCAATTTTTTGTGAATCACTACCTTAATATTCATTAATAGCTTTTAGGACCCTAATCCCTTATTGAATATATTTTTCTATAATTGCTACTTTTCAAAAGGGTTGCCAAAGTAGGCATTTCCATTCTCTGTAAAATGTAGAGGAGAACATAATGTTTTATATTCATCTGTGAAGTGTTTATGCTAATGTCGACACTCTGGAATACGGGACTGAAGGCCTTCCAGGCACAATGGCTCATTCTGCTTTGAAATGAGCTGCTAATGCTGGCAACGTAGAGAGGTTGTTTTTCTTTTCTTCCTCCTTTTGAAAAACCTCTTTGGGCCATGGTCTCACAATTATTTAAAGTGCATGGTTCAAAAATAGATTATAGAGAAAATCATTTTGAGACACTGAAAATCTCTACTTTGTAGCTTCATGTGTTGGCCTATTTATAGTTTCTCCTGTAAAATCTAGCCAGGAGCCCAACGGATTACAGAATAATTGACTTCAGTTGTTTGAGACACTATCATCCGATGAATGAAGTTTGCAGTTGTTTATAATCTGGTCTTTCTCAGTCACTTGCTTTTCTTGGAATTAACATATGTTCAAGTAAAGCCTGTTCTTCCATCATCTCAATAAGAGGAAAATGTGGGGGTTTCGTCTAGATCAGTGGGGACCAAACAAATCCACGTGTGTAGCATTTGCTTGCTCTGTACAGAGGGGAAGGAGGCTGCTGGGAATAACCATGCTAAGATAAGGCATGGCTGAAGGGGTCTTAAGAGAGCACCACTGAATTTGCTGGGATGGCTGGGAAAGCTTTTCCTCCATGGGCCACCTCTCTTGATGCCTGTTGACATGTTGTGATTTCTCTAGCTGTACTTCACGCAGACCTGGCACCTGCTGATTTTCTGGCGCTGGGCCTGACCTTCTTTCAAGGTGTCTGGTGACGGGCCAGAGGAAAACTGCTGGTCTGGGTTCACCGTGGTCAGCCAGAAGCTGTACTTGTTTGCAAAAAAGTGACATGTTCCCTGCCGGCCCTGGCACTCAAGGAATGGCGCAGCTCTGAAGTCCTCTAGGCAGCTGCCAGGTGACATGAGTGCCTGCCCTCCTCCTTGGTCCCCAGCTCCAGTGTGCTACCCAGAAAAAAAAAGAATTGGGGTTCAGCCACTCCAGACCACCCAGACAGTATCAGTAACATGCCCAGGTCTAGGTCAACTTTAAAATTTAAGTCACTCCATACAGAACAGTAGGAGGTGTGTTGGCTGTGCAGGCAAATTGGAGCCAATTTAACTGGTGGCTGATATAAATCCATCTTCTAACACACTTAGCAAAGAATAATTGATGAGTAAAGATAAAGAGAATAGTAACAGCCCTATAGCTCAACATCTACAGTCTGTTTGCAGTGGCTTGGTTGACCCCGGGCCTTCTGGTTTCTACACAGTACACAGAACTACCCTTGAGACAGAGATAAGACTCAAGGGCAGGAGACTCACCATCAGAAATGAGTACCCAATCCAGAGGCTCCTCCACGTCCGTGGGCACGGTGGGATAGACTGGTCCTGACTATGGACAGCCACCGCCTGTGCTGGGGCCTCACACACAGCACAGCGACTGATGTAAGGGCGGATCTCTTCCTCTGAGAGTGGCATCATAGGAAGAGGAGCTGCACTGGACAGCCAGTAGGACCTGTCATTTCTCTGGGCATAGTGGCATACTTGGTGGATGTTGCAGTAGGCAAAGGGCAGAGTGCTAAACATAGGAAGACAAGACCCAGCCAAACCTGGGAGAAAAGAAGATACACAGTATCTTGTTACACAGCAGCCTGTTGTGTGCAAGCAGCAGTGACTCTCACATGTGGCATTTTACAGACACCTACTATGACCTATGGAGAACCATGCCAGAGCCCACTGCCACTTTGGCCACCTCCCTGATCTGTGGACCAGCCTCCATTCATCCCCCTCTTTGGAGCTCAACAACCCACCAAGAGCTAGAGATGAGCACAGACACAGCTGTCTTCACAATACAAGTGAGGAGCAAACAGATGGTAACAGATGAGACGGAGAAGCCCTGTGGATGAGAGGTAAGGGTTGCCCAAAACTACCAGAAGGATGACTAGACTTTATTTTAAGCTGTGATGCCCAATATGAAAATGATTGAACCAGGTTTGGAGATGGCAGTGACCATTCAAAGGAAAAGATGCTGAGATGGAGAAATCCTGAAACACAAAGCTTTGGCTCAGAGCTCATTCGGCACTGGTAGAAGCCTGGGAGAGAGTGCATCTGTGTGACATCATCTCTGGATATCTGGAGATAGTTTATACCACGGGATGTGGGCTTTGGTGATCTTGTTAAGGGGCTTGGTCTGCCTAAAGGTTCTACAGAACTTTAAGATAGGTGCCCCATCTTGACCAAGGCAAGAGAAAACCTGATATTAGAAAAGAAAGGAAAGAAAGCAGGTTCAAAATAAGCACACTTTCTTCTTTCCCCTGTCCTCAAATAACCTAGGCATCTAAGGAAGGATGTGAGATGGCAGTACCAAGATGAGAAATAAAAATGGGCATCTGAGCAGCTGCCATTCATAGGCCTGCCACATTGTCATCCTCTTACTAGCTAGGGACCAGCCTGCTGAAGGCAGTAAGACCCGCCCAGCTGTCCACTGCCTTCTACTGCTTGACACACTTCCTGCACCCACCATCCATCCCTGCTGTTGCCATCATAGGCCTTGGCATTGGGTCCTGAAGCTTACAAATCTGCTGGTGGAAGGTAAAAAGGAGCACAGAGGGCTGATGCTTAAAGGCTTGTGACCCCAACGCAGAACAGGACAGAGCTGGTCAATGCTATACATACACCCAGGAAGCTCTGCCTCCAACAAAGGCATACATAAACACGGAGCTCAATATGCCCAGTTAAATAATTTACACTTAGTAGCAAAAGGTTGCGTTCTATAGCAAAGAAACATTTATCCTATGTACTGAAAACAAATAAAGAACAACAAGATAATCAAGGTGCATGCCTGTGGTGGCCTAAGCTATTACTTTCAGCTCTTAGGAAGCAGAGACAAGTGGTTTCTGTGAGTTTGAGGCCAGCCTGCTCTAAACAGTTCCAGGTCAGCCAGGGCTATGTAGTGAAACTATGTCTCAAATAAATATATTTATCTTAAAAATAAATAAATAAACAAGTAAATAAAATGAAACAAATAAAAACACACAACAAAACAGTAAGTAGGCAGATGATAACCAGTCAAGAGAATGAGCCTCTGGTATCTAACAGGATCATAGGAATTAGCATAAGAAGCTTTTTTTTTTTAAGTAGTAAAGGCAGAGAAGATTAGAGGCTAAGAAGCTGATGAATCTGTAAGGTTAACCCTTAGGTTTTACTCTCTGAGCCACAGCCTGGATGACCCCATATAGCACGTGACAGCATAAGCTTGGTGTGTCCATACCAAGATCTTGATTGTGTGCCTTCTCCTGTCCTTCCATGTATAACAGGCTGTACCCTGTCCAAAGCTGGGGCATGCCCACAGGGCAGGCCGGTTCTTGATCTGTCTGACTGTGGAGAACAAGGAGGAAGCCACTGAGGTATCCAGGGCCAAAACCCTTGGGCCCAGGATCACCAATTGGACCAGGAGGGCCTGCAGAAAGAAAGAAAAAAGAAGCCCACAATTTAGGGCATTCCGTTTAATGAGCACTTTTAAGTGTCTCTGTTCCAGCATCATGCTCAGCATCAGGAAGCAGAGGGGAGCAGGACATAACGTGCCTCTCAGGACTTCCCCCCTAGTCTGTCTTTAGCACACAAACACACAACTCCTCCAGCAGAGCCACTGAGCTTCTGCAAGGGCTGGTCACTCAACTGAGAACTGAAAACACATGTTTTACTTGCTTCTGAACTAAGCATGGAGGCTCCGTCCCATGTTGGTCTTCCCTAAGTGATGCAGCATCTCAATGACGTCACTTTAGGTAAAGTAAGGAATCTAGATTCCCAGGAACTACATCAAAGCCTGCTCCATCTGCAGCCCAGTGTTACAGGAATGGAGACAAGAGGATGCCTGGGGCTCCTTGGTGAGGCAGCCGACCCAGTTGGTAAGCTCCAGATTCAGTACGAACCTCAGGATCAAAAACCAGGTGGAGAGCTACTGAGGAAGAACCCTAGCCACCTCACACATACCTGTGCACACCCACGAACATGTCACACTCATACACACAAGGTAGATGGGAGGAAACGGGCAGGTTATATGCAAATGTGCTCATCAGAGAGGCTCAAAGCAGCCCAAGGCTCTCACCTCTGTGTGGAGGAGGGGTGTTTTAGAATCCACTCCCTGACAGTTACTAAGAATAAAAACACCTCTTGGGTGACTGAGATTTGTGAGCATAAAATAGAAAACATGAATACCCCTCCCATTACTTGCAGAACTGGTACTGAAGGCAAGTCTGTTTGTGCATCCACGTTAGAAGCTGCTAAGAGCAAAGACTGCAGGGTCAGAGGAAAGGGAAGAGAGGGAAACTCTACCTGGTGCTCCAGGACAGCCGGCCTCTCCTTTGTCACCTTTGCGTCCCGGTGGCCCGGGAGGTCCAGGGATGCCATCCTGACCCCTCCTGCCATCCAGCCCAGGCTCTCCTTTGCACCCTGCAGAAAAGTGCATGGTAGTGGTGGTCAAAAAGTACAGCATGTGCATCCCATGAGCTGACTCTGACCTCTTTACCCGCTTTGACAATATTGAATCTACTCACTTGGTCTACCCAAGTGCATGACAGCGGCTTATGGCCTCAGCCAAGCAACTGGAGCAATGGAGGTCTAAAAAGGTACATCCTATCTGTAGCCCTAGCCCAAGGAGATGTTGAGAGGGTTTGTTGTTGTTGTTTGTTTGGTTTGGTCTTTTTATTTTGTTTTTTTCTTTTAGAAGACCCTGAACATGTAATGCCTTCATGATCACATATTCTTTCATGATGATGTTTTAAAAATCTGGATGGAGGAGTGGAGGAGTGAGTCAAATTTAATAGGATGCATTTTTGTTGTTGATTGGTTGGTTGGTTTGTTTTTTGAGCCTGAGGTTCACCGTATCCCTGGCTGTCCTGGAGCTTGTTCTGTTACCCAGGCTAGCCTCAAACTCAAGAGATCTGAATACCTCTGCCTCCTGAGAGCTTGGATTAAATGTGTGCACCACCATGCCCAGTCTAGGATTTGGTTTCAAGAATGGCTTTTTATCAAGGGTTTATGACATGCTGGTTTCAAGCTGACCCCTTCATATGAATTATGAACTGAGTCTTTATAGCAGCTGTCAACTGCAAGGCCGGTGTGCACTTATTCCAGAAGGGAGAGAGAAACTTATGCAGATGTGAGGAGCACACATGAGCTAACCAAGGAGCAAGGGCAGAGGTGGTGTCTATCAGCCCTAGCCCCAGCTCTTGGCAAACTTCAGATGCATCCTTGTGGATCTTGGCACAATCGCATTAGTCTTGTGGGTATTTTACCTGCTTGGCGTCCTTTTCTCCTTCCCAGTTCCTTAAATGCAGTGTCTACGGGCTCACAGTAGAACCCATGCCCACCATGTATGTGGCCGTTTATGATATTAGACCTATTTAGCAGAATTATTAGTTGTTTTCATGTTTCTAGACTCTATTTGTTAAACTCCTTCCTTGAGTAAGCTTATTATGGGCTAGGGTATGTCATCCTTCTTCCAAATTTATATTGAATTCCTAATTCCTAGTGGCTTACAATGTCTATATTTGGCAACAATGTCTTTAAAGATAGAATCAAGGCAAAGTAAGGTCTTTAGGGTGGGTTAACCCAATCTGGCCACGATATTTATAGGAAGAGAGAGAAAGTGGCTATCTGGAAAGGAACCTCAGAAACCAAGCCTGTGGTTGACTTAATCTTAGACTTGCCCTCTCCAGAACCAAGAGATGAGATGTTTGTGTAGTTCCTACTCTGTTCATTTATTATGACTGCCAGAGTAACTGAACCATTGCTTGAGACCAGCTATTCAGCCAAAGGAGCAGTTCTAAAAGGAACTGTTCTAAAAGGAAGGGCTTTGGAGCCAAATGGTGACAGGGGTGAACCTAGAAAGCAAATGAACTGATCGAAGACATTATCCAAATCCTGTCATGTCAAGCTCCACCCCTGCCCTGAAGAAGACTGTAGGGTCTGGGCTTGGCAAGCTCACAGCCTCAGGGACGGAAGACACTACTTCTTTTTCCATTTGGCTCCAAAGCCGCCCTTCTTTTAGAGCAGCTCCCCCTGTTGCCCTAGTTTAGGCCCTGGATGGGTTTTGTGCTCTTGTTGCAGTAACTGACTAAGAGTCCCCTGGGCCCCAGTCTTCTTCCCCCAGCATGCGCTCTCTGTCTCTCTCTCTCTCTCTCTCTCTCTCTCTCTCTCTCTCTCTCTCTCTCTCTCTCTCTCTCTCTCTCTCTCTCTCTCTCGCACACAAACACACATGTATATTCAGGTGCCCACAGAAGCCAGAAGAGTGCTGGAATATGACCTCTGGTACTCATAACTCTTTGTTTCTCTGTGTACCGCTGTCTTCCCTGGAACTTTCTCTATAGACCAGGCTGGCCTTGAACTCAGAGATATGCCTACCTTTGCCTCCCAGCAGCCATCACTCTCAACCACTGAGTTACCTCTCCAGCCTCTTTCTGCCAACTCTTAACACTAGAAATGGTACTCAAGAAACTTATATTAAGAAAACAGTGCCTACAATAACTATAGGAAACATCTGCAGCACGCTCTATTGCTTCATGATGTCAGACCATCAGTGACGGTTAACTGAGTTGCACAGTCGGCCTCTCTGACGTGAGGAAAGTGAGAGCCAGAGCAGCGTACGTTTAGTCAGGTTTCAGAGTGTCCCTCCTGAGCCACCACACTCCCTCTCTGATTCAGTCAGAAATGGTTAAGTCTGGAATGTTCATCACCCAGATAGACATGCCTTAGGAGTTACTTATCAGATGGAAAAAGTGAGACTACCTTAAATGCATTTAGGGTGGTCCCAGAACAGCAGCAGCACCCGGAACTCTTAAGAAAAATGAATCTCACAGCCCAATCCACACTTGACAAACCAGGAAGTCTAGGCTGGGGCCAGCAATATGTGCTTTACAAGTTCCAAAGGTCTTAAAATCCCAGGCTTTAGCTCTCACTCTTTTTCTCCTGTCTCCAGGTAAATTCAATTACCCCTCTTAACCTTTAGGACATCCCAGCCTGTTGTTGGTACCTTCACTTTCCCACTTTTCCTTCGCCTGCTGCTACAAGGGCAGGGCCTTGTTAGATTCCTTTATTTCTTGCAGAGTGCTGGCACCAAAACAATCGATAAATAATTCATGAAAGTGGTGGTTAAATGAATTATGGCACACTCAAATAATGCAATATTCTGCAGCTGCCACAGACAATATTGTCGGAAAATATGTAATGACACAGAACTAATGGCATGTTGAAAACAGCGGTTTGCACAACACTGTGGAAGAACAGACTCTTTAAAAAACACGTGCAGAAATCAGAGTGGACAGATGATAGACAGCCAACTGTGCCTTTTTAAGCTGTGTTTACTTTCTTTTGTTTAAATTCCTATAGTAAGTTTGTTGTTTTTGTTGTTGTTGTGTTGCTGTTTTGGGGTGTGTGTGTGTGTGTGTGTGTGTGTGTGTGTGTGTGTGTGTGTGTGTGTGTGTTCATGTACATATGTGTGTAGCTGCACGTGTGTACGCAGACAAGAAGTTAGAGTCAAGTGTCTTCCTTGACGGTCACCTTCCTTCCAGTCACCCTTCCCGTTGCTCTTAGCCAGGGGCTCTCATGTAACCTGAAGCTCTCTGACTTACCTAGACTGGCTGCCTAGCACACCCAGGGCTTCTACTGTACCTGCCTTCCCAGCACTGGGATTCCAAGCACATTGGCTGCACCCAACTCCTTTACATGGGTTCTGGGCATAGAACTCAGCTCCTCCTTGTTAGGATCCTGCCCCAGTCTACCTGTGATGTCATTGCCTACCTGCCACTGGGCATGGCCCTACCCAGTATATAAAAAGACAGATGCACCTCGCCTCTCTCACCTCCCCTCTTACCTCCTCTTAGCTCTTACTTTTATTCTCTCCCTTCCTCTTCCTCTCTTCCTCTCTTGCTGTCTCCATCTCTCTGCCTCTGGGGTATCCCTCCCCCTTTTCCTTCTCTCCCCGTGCTCTTATAATAAACCTCTCAATATCATATCTGTTGTGTGGCACATATTTCATATTCTATCTCATTATCTCATTATATTTAAAACTCGTGCGTATGCCAAAAGTACTTTACTAAGCCAGGGCAGCAGTGGCACAGGCCTTTAGTCCTAGAACTCAGAAGGCAGAGGCAGGTAGATCTCTGAGTCCAAGGCCAGTCTGGTCTACAGAGCAAATTTCAGGACAGCCAAGGCTACACACTGAAACCCTGTCTTGAAAAAACAAATGAACAAAAAGAAAGAAGAAAGAAAGAAAGAAAGAAACAAAGAAAGAAAGAAAGAAAGAGGAAAGTTCATTACCAACTAAGTCATCTCCCTAGCCCCAGAATAAGGTTTTGGGTTTTGTTGGTTTGGTGTTGGTTTTTGGTGTTTTGTTTTTGTTGTTTTAACTTCTCCTTAGACTGATGCTGATAACCTCCTATCCATCTACAAACAGTTCTCAGCCATTAGGTATTTCTGTTTCCCTGGGGACATTTGTTAACATATCTGCAAGCATTCTTGGTGGCCACAAAGGTAAAGCTCCAATATTCATGTCTACTGGAAGAGGTCAGGAACACTGCCTGACTCCCCACAACTTGAGCGACCCTTTAAAGAACAGATTCTCTGCCCCACCCCCCACCCCAAGGCAACAGCACTAGGTTGAGAAAAGCTGCCCTACACTGTAGTTGCACTCAGGGCATCATGTATTCCTCCATCACGTATTTAGCAGGCACCTCCCATAACCCAGGACCCTGTGGAGATGCAGCATGGAGCACTGAGAGCCCTACTCCCAGGCTGCTCTGGTCTCTAGGGTAGTAGGAACGCAAGTTGCATTTGACTCCCATACCTTTTGACAGTGCACTGAACAGAATCGTGTTACAGCCGGGCAGTGGAGGAAGAACGAGAGAGGCTGGCCCAGCCTCCCGGCTGACACTGCACACAGGTGCTGAACTCAAAGGCACTGCAACTGCTCTGAAGAGTCTGTGCTTCCCAGATGCTCAGGACCCCCTAGCTCTGACAAATGACCCAATGTGGGCAGGATGTGCAAGCAGAAAATAACCTATGTGGAGACTGCTTTTTTCCAGGGCAGTTTGGTTTGTGTGCTAAGGATGGTCTTCCCACCCTGACAATGACGAGTGCTCATCAGGGCAGTTCCAGGAAGACTGCATCCATTGCCGAAATCTAGAAACACTCCCCATCTTTTCGGCCTCCATCTTCTCAGTGGTTCCTTACACTGTCGCTTCTCACAGGCTGTTTCTGCTCCACTGGTTCCCAATTCAATTGTTTTTGGTTGGCTGGTTGGCTTATTATTTTTGCTTGTGTTTGTGCTTTTGCTGTTGCTGAAAACCAAGCCAATAGTTATGAAAGCAGGGCACCTACTCTGACATGCTATGGACCTGGCCACATCAAAAAGCTTTCAATAGGAATTCAACACAAGAATAGAAAGGATGTGTGGATCTAGAATCCAATTCCCTTTGTGTTGACACATACATATACACATACGAAAGAAATAAATAAAGAAAGAAAGAAAGAAAGAAAGAAAGAAAGAAAGAGAAGAAGGAAGTTTTCACAGATTTGCTATGGAGTTATTTACATTCCTCTTGAAGAGTAACATCATAAAACACTTAGATTTTCATTTCAACAATGAACTCAGAGAAGCTCATACCTGTTCCAGGGGGGCCTCTCTGTCCAGGGACCCCCATAGCTCCTTCTGGTCCTCTTGGGCCTGGCACTCCAGGAAGCCCTGGGATTTGAGGACAGGCATCTACATCTGCAGGAGGCCCAGGTTCACCTGCGGTTGAAATCACTACTGTGTAACAGGTTCACAGCTCTTTCTGCAGTCTCTGGTACACGATGGATTCCTGACACAGTACTAAAATCTTAACAAGAGCCTTCAACAGTCCAGTGTAAGTTCCACAATCATAGGAATTTGCCTTGCTCCACGCAGGGACACGCGAGGCTTCTAGAAAGCCTTTGTGGGTTAAGAGACCAATTGAGAGATGAATGGCCAGTGAAAGCAGAAATAGAGATTACTGGTTCTTGACGGATGTAGCAATACTTTGATGACTTTCAGGGGATTTCCTACCTCTGTGCCATTTTTTACTAGTGAGCTAGCCATAGGTGTCACTGCAAGAGGAACTGGGGGTGGGGTTCCTAAAGGGGGGGAGAGGTTTAGTGTACTGGATTTGCCTAGTATCAGTTACCCCTACATACTTCAGGCTGGCCAGAGGCGCTCATGCAGTGACTTTTCAATCTTGAGTGAATGGGGAAATGATCTATGTGACCACAAAGACAGACTGTTACCTGGGCCCCCACCCCAAGGAATACTGCAGTGCTTGACAAATCCAGCCACAAGGGATTTTCAAACGTTTTTTTGCTGGTGGGAAATTATGAAGAGAAACCTGAGACTTGGTATGATTTTAACTCTTCAGGGGATTTTAGAGTGCACCAGAGCTGAGAAGCACCACTGCAGATCTGAGTTCAGCACATCAGAATTATAGGCCAGGTGGTTAGAAAGAAGCCTCTGAAGAGGGAGGTCTGAAGTGGGATCTAACGTGCACGTGTACGTTCCTACCGCGCTCTCAAGCAAAATGAATAGTGTTGAGCAGGCAATCTGACCTTGAGAACCACCACATTGAGGGTGTGACACTTTGAAAATATTGTTTGTATTCATCTTTCAGTGAATTTCAATTTATTATACAGAGAAGACAGAAATGAAAACCCATTCAATATCCAACTTTAGCTTCAAATGATGAATATTTAAAATAATATGGGTTTTTTGAAGTTTTTGTTATGTTTTCCTTTATCTTTTAATAAAGCAGAAGCTGAAAGAAAAGTGATAAATTGGGTCTTCTGAAACTCCTAGAAGTAATATATGGGTCTGTTTTCAGGGCAATTTTCTTTAGAATAATAACAAATACCTGGAAAGAAAAAACACACATCTTCATAATTTCTTTCTTTTTCCTCTTTTTAAAAAAATTTTGGGGGTGGGATGAGTTTACAATTTCCCTTTAATTGTGGGTGTTGGATTGCATGTATGTCTGTGTACCATGTGCATTCCTGCTGGCTGTGGAGGCCAGAAAGGGTGAGAAAATTGTGAGTTGCTATGTGGGTGCTGGGAATCAAACCCTGGTCCTCTGGAACAGCATCCAGTGCTCTGCGCTACTGAACCCACTCTGCAGTCCCTTTATGGTGGATTTTTTGAGAAAAGATCTCAGTCTATAGGCCAGCCTAACCTAGAAGGCATGGCAAATCCTTCTGTCTTATCTTCCTAATGCTGGAATTACACACATGAACTACCACACATGCCTGTTTCCCCCCCCTTTGGGAACATTTTTTAATTCTTTTGTGAGAATGCCAGATACAAAATCACACCTTGTTTTTGCATGACAGAGTATTATGTAAGCATTTTCCTTTTGACATACAAATCTGTTCCTGAGAATGGATGCATGTCTCTTGGAGGGTTTAAGGGTCCATCTTTTCGTAATGTTGGTGCTGCTCGCTTTGAAGATGTTGTACATGTTTAGGTTGTGGGAATAATAAGAGGAGCCCCACTGTCATGTCCGGTGGCATGCAACAGTGAGAGCACCTCTACTTACAGCCTGCACTGAAATTCTGCGAGCTGAATGCCTACCTCACCCTGACACCCTGTAATGAGGTCCTCATCCGGACACTACTGTGAAGTTTACTCTAGCTGCAGCGACGAAGTCAAGACATTAAAACCTACGATGACTCCAGAAACCCCACTTACCAAAAAAAAAAAATGCAACAGCTTAACTCACATAGTGGGAAGGGTAAATGCAGGGTGACAGGCAAATAGAGTCAGGAAATTATCCATTTCCCGTCACACTTACCTCTGCAGCCTGAAGAGGTCCATCGCAGAAATGCACAACCAGGCGACATTTTTCACATGATGGAAAGAAAATTTAAATTTGTGAGTGAGGACAAAAGTGAAACCGATGGCTGAGAACATAAATAATAATTTGAGGGAGCATCAGTGACAAGCGGAGTGACAACGTTGTATTTACATAAAGAGTTTGCACCGTTGTGAGTGATGGGAACCGCTATGATTTTGTACTAATGGAGTTTTCATCTTTACAAGGACTTGAAATGAAACTCTCTTGAGAAATAGACAATTCTAGCTGATTTTCTATGGCGGATGTGTCCTGAATGACTATACAGGAAGTGTGGCACTTAAAGGCTTCTGAAAATCCTGTATTAATTTGTCACACTTCGTAGTCTATATGCACAGAAAGGAAGAAAAAGAATCCAAGTATCACCCCTTTGTCTTGCTCTACCATGACCACTGCAGAAGTAGAGTGCTTTATTTGTCCCTTGGATTATGGTGCCACAAACATTGCAAAACAATTGGAATTATCACTAAATATCTATGATACTGTTTGGGGATCTTTAGAGACATTTCTCTCACTAACCTTCCACACATATGTCTGCTTGTCCTTTCTCTTCCCAATTCATCCTTATGGTTAAAAAATATTGGCTACATATGCAATAAGGTAAATAGCCTCTTATCCCATAGGAACTAATGCATTTTTTTTTTCAGAAAACAGACAAGACATGTATGGAAATTTGAGGACAAGAAGTAGACAAGCGATCCTAAGGATAGTCAACTCCTCCTCTGTCTCATGGATGAAAAACACAGAGATATTTATTCCTTTATAAATAATCTATGTGACATCAGCGTTTAATTCTTAAACGTATTTGTTCTGGTAGTTTATCAGACTTGAGACTCGATGGAACAGTCTGATACAAATACTCTCTTTGTATCAGAAGGGTTTAGCTTGCAAGTATGCAGCAATGGCTTCTGAAGGCTGACCCTCATAGTAACTGCTTAGACGGGAGGCTGGAGGGACATGCCTTAGAGGACGGCGGCCACTGGGAGCTTACCTGGAGGGCCTATTGGTCCTTTCCTGCCTGGAGGTCCAGGTAGTCCCTTCTCTCCTGGTGCCCCAGGAAGCCCAGGTGGCCCCGGAGGCCCTGGGAATCCCATTGGTCCTAAAGGAAAGATAAGGGCGAGGGCACAGAAGAGAGCGTTACAGGGACTAGAACTGGATGAGCAGCTGTAAGTTCTGCTCCAAGAAAGAGCAGAGCAGAGCCAGTGTAGGGGAGGGGCTTTGCTTCACTCTGGGAGGCTGAGAACTACCTCTGCAAAAGAGCCCCAGGGGCCAATGAGAAGGGCTATCAAGCCCAAACTGTATGAACTATACAAAAATGCAAAGCCCTGTATCCCATCCCAGGGACAGCAAAGGATTAGAACTGAGTGGAACAAAAAGAGAGGTACAGGGGGTAAGGTGTCTGCCTGGCTGGAGGTCTTTAGAGTCAGGTCCACCTACAGCATCCTTTCCTTGCAGTGGTCCATGTGGATGCTATTTAAGTTTGAGTACCTCTGGCCTCTAGTAGGTGCCCAGTACATATTTGTAGACTGAAGAACGCCCTACCCTTGTTATAAGAAAGCATGGACTGGCTGGTGCACCTCCTAGAATAGGAGTGAAGCCGGAACCATAGACAGTGGTTTCACTAATAGTCACTTTTTAAAAGTATTACAATTGCGTGTGTATGTGAGTGACTGTGCGTGTATGTATGAATGTGAGTGTGTGTGAAAGAAGGGGTATGTGCATGCTGCCGTGCATGTGTGGAGGTCATAGAATACTGTAGTGGTGTCACTTTTCTACTTGCAGGGATTAAACTGAGTTCGTCACATTTGTACAGCACGTGCTCTTACAGTCACCAAACCATCTAATCAGCGTCGTCGTCCACCACTATTTCTAACGCCCCCTCTGTCCTTGGCCGGTCATGGTGATTAGGCTGGCATGCTGTTTCCCCAGCTCTGCAGCTTGTGTCCAGGTGAAGAGGCGTGCTGCAAATGTGTCAGCTCCCTTTCTCCTCTTGATGGCATGTCTGTCTGATTCCGATAGTCAATGAGCAAAAGCCTACAGGCTTGCGGATGTAAGTTACAGCATGGCAGCTGAGTTTTACAGAAGATCGTGTAGCTTGTTTGATAGCGATAAAGGAGGTGGCTGCATGCTTTTGCATAGATGTACACCGCACAGTCCCACAGAGAGCCTCTGCAGTGTGGCGATCACAGGCTTGGGATAATTTTGGTCTTTCTCCCCCCTCCCCCAGCCCGCCTTAATCTTTTGCTGTGTTTCATATTGGGTTCAGAACTCAGGCAAGGTTCTCAGTGCTGGGCTCTTTTTGGAAATTTCAGAGGTGGGATTTTGGAACCCAGACCTCTTATAAAATAAAGAAGTTGAAAAAAATATTCAATAGTCCCCTTTCAACAAAAGT
The DNA here is from genome assembly GCF_964271855.1 of Acomys minous. Classification (NCBI taxonomy): domain Eukaryota; kingdom Metazoa; phylum Chordata; class Mammalia; order Rodentia; family Muridae; genus Acomys; species Acomys minous. The sequence goes on along the minus strand of NC_140486.1, from coordinate 93,005,122 downwards.
GTTTCAGAAGTCACTTTTCCTAGCTACACATGTCTAGTGCGCACATGAAATGTGGTCAGTCCACACTGGGCTGGGCTGTAATAAGTTGACACACACACACTGAGTTTCAGTGACAGGCAGTGGGTGTGGCATACTGGGGGAGACACTGCGTTTGATGATTAATAAAGGACAATATCTGCTCGGTAGTTCTATGCTGATTATATAAGTAAAACAATAATATTTTAATATATTTTATGAATAAAGTAGAAGACTTAATTTTACATGTTTCTTTTTTTTTAAAAGAAAATTATGGGGAGTGGATATTTTTTAGACATGGTCCTACTCTATAACTCGGGCTGTCCTGGAATGCTCTATGCAGCCCAAGCTGGTCTTGGACACAGAAATTCTCATGTGTCAGGCTTCTGCATGCTGGGGCTGCACACAGGAGCCACCATGCCTGGCTAGGATCACCCCTTACATGTGGCTTCTACATCTTTAAGTCACACACACAAGGTTCCCTCTATTTCACTTGCTCAGTTGTGACCCAGAGGATTCATTCTTTTTCTTTTCTAGCTTAGGTATTTATTTAAGACAGGTCTCGTGTACCCTAGGCTAGCCTCAGACTCAGTGTATAGCCAAGAGTTATTGTCAACTCCAGTTCCCCCTGCTTCTGCCTCCCAAGTGCTGAGACAACAAGAGAACGCCACCACCCCCTGCATGAGACACTGGACACCAAACCCAGGGCATTTTACCAATTCCAGCCACTGTGTAGCTTTCTTTCTATTTTTACTCCACCTTGAGGACTTTTTAGAGAAAACCAGGACATTTTAAAAATGGCAACATTGTTTCCACAAGAAATAGGAATACCAACATTCATACCTTTCTGGCCATCTTTCCCATCACATCCTGGGGCACCTGGACACCCAGGAGGGCCTGGTGGGCCTGGGGAGCCAGGTGGTCCCAGCAAACCATAGTCACCAGGATCCCCTTTCAGAAGATCGACACTCCCAGGGGGACCTGGAGGCCCAGGTAGTCCTGACAAACGGAGGAGGTAAAAACATTCTTTCAGTCAAAGACAAAGGTGAGTATTGGTGGTTTGAGAGCTTCTTAGAGAAAGAACTACAGTAATTTGGAAACAAGGAATATAGAGAATCAGAAGTCCCAGGCAATCAACAGTGTTAGAAGTGAGATATAAACTGTGTGCTATAGAGTCTAAGCTGAGAAAAGTTAGGTTAGTAACTGCTAAACTAAATTGACTTATACTAGACCTCTTTCTCATCTGAGCCATTTGGAAAGGATCCGCTAGTGGGTTGTATCTCTTCAACCATCTCATTGTTTTAACAGGATGGATGGATGGATGAATTAGTGGATGGCTAAGTGGGTGGGTGGGTGGATGAATGAGTGAGTGGGTGGTTAAATGGATGGAGAGATGTGTGGATATGTGAATGGAGGAGGGAACGGAGAGGTGGGTGAGTGAGCGGCTGGTTGGATGGATAGACAGGTAAGTGGGTTGAAGGTTAGATGGATGAATGGGTCAAGAGATGGATAGACGAATGGATGGATGAAGTTTTCAGTAAAATACGAATAATGAAATATGAATGTGTCCTCAAGATTGTAATCTTATTTTAAAAGAAATATCTGTACATAGGAGTGAGCTGACCCCAACTATATTCCCACTTAACTTCTAGACTTCCAAGCACCGTTTTTAGTTGCTTTTATTTTCTCTATACAATCCCACGCTTACTATAGTTCTAAAAACAATATCCAAGATGGCAAGTCCATGTCTCCATGTGAGTTCGATAAGTCAGTGTAAATGTGGCTATCAGTAAGGAAGAATCCACCACTAACCCATGTTCTTCACCAGTCTCCCAGGCCAACCCAGTCTACCACCACTTCTTTTAGCTGTTAATAACTTCCAGAGTCTTGCCCTGCCGGAGCCCATCCCTATGAAGCATGTGCAGCCCATGTGCAGACTTTCTGTGTACATGACAGGCAAGGGTCCTGCCCCTCTGGGCTAGTAGACAGATGCTAGAAAACAAGGAAAGCACAGCTCTTTCCTAGTGGGCACTTAAGACTGGCAGTGCCTATCTAGTGATTGGAAATGCTTGCTCTACCTGTGTTGGTACCAGGACAGCAGGCATTTGATGCAGTTGATATAGAAGAGTTGTGTGTGTGTGTGTGTGTGTGTGTGTGTGTGTGTGTGTGTGTGTGTGTGTTCTATTTTTTTGTCCTAGGAGATGACTGCTAACTATGCTGCCTGCCCAGGTGCATCTCACTTATCCATCTTCTAAGTTGGTAGAGAAGCTTGGGCATTTCTCTGTGAGATACTACAGCCATGTCTAGCTTATAGTTTCTAAAGAAGACACTATTGCCATCCTCTGCCACAATGCCATCATACCTCTTGGGCCATCAGGTCCAGGAGGTCCCCAGTCTCCAGGTGGACCTGGATAAGGAATGTAACCCTTAGCAGCTCTTCCTGGGGCACCTGCGGGACCAGGTGGTCCTGGTCTCCCTGTGGAAGCATGAGGTCATATGTTAGCTCTGTCACATCTAAAATGTTTTCAACTAGTTCTTGAGGAAATATCAAAGCATGCTGTTTCTTACCTGGAGGTCCTGGGAGGCCTTTTTCTCCAGGAAGGCCTGGGGGAGAAATCCCTGGGCTTCCTGGGTCACCTTTCTCTCCTTTTAGCCCAGGCATTCCTATTGGCCCAGGTGGACCCATTTCAAACAAACCTTAATGAGAAAAACACCATCAGTTTTACAATCTCCTCCTTGTTTATACCTGTCACAGAATCTAAGAAGGCTCCAGCCCCCAGCAGGAGTATGGCAGAGAACGTGGATGCTTCTACTGAGACCAAACTCTAGATGCAATGATGCTCAATTCCTTGAATCCCCATTTCTTTCTTATGACCCATTGCAATGACCAACCACAGGCTTGGTTTCTTTTGGGGATTATGTCTCAGATTTTAAAAAACATTAGTTTAGGGACAGTTTCACAAAGCAAAAACAATGGATATGACTGTATAACTGTGAACAAATTGCTTAGAAGTCTGAGGGAAGACTGGGCTACCATGCAAACTATTGTACTTTGGAGCTTCCCATTAAAAGGGAAGAACTTATCTTTGGTTTCTTTGAGGGGGTCACTTACATATTTAATCAGACCAAGTGAAAGAGACACCAAACAAATTTTATGTGATCTGAGTCACTGTTTGAACATCCAAAATCCACAAAGATTCCATCTCTCTCTAACAGTAGAGTCACACCTAACTGTAAAATCCTTTTACTAACCGTTATTCAGATGTACAAGTTGGGTTCAGCTACTATGTCTGATTGTAGGCCATTTTAATGAGAGAATAATACAGTAGACATTTTTAATGGAACAAGCTAAAGCCCAGTGGTTGAAGATTAACCCATTTGCAATATCAAAAACAAAGGCAGGTTGGGAGCTGGAGCAATGGCTCAGCAGTTAAGAGCACTTGCTGCTTTCCCAGAGGACAAGAGTTTGATTCACAGCAACCATGCTGTTCTACTCACAAATAACTGCCTGTAACTCCAGCTCCAAGGAAAGCCAAGACCTCCAGCCTCCTCCACCACCTGTACTCATGCTCATATACCCCCACATAGATACACATAATTGAACATTATAAAAATAAAACGTAAGAAACTAATACAATGTTATTCAAGTAATTTTTGACAGTAGCAGTAAGAGTGCCAGCACCATTAATTAAATCGTCTTGGTTGTATAAGCCATTGGCATACTTAAAACAAAGCAATATACATTTTTAAAAATAACAAGGCTATTTGTTTTTCATAACATCTTGCAATCAGGTCCCATTTTAGCAATAATTCAGAGTATTCAAGTAGACAAACCTCAGCAGTAAAAAGGAAAGTACTACTAACTACCATTCCTTTGCATCAAGGTTTCTTAAAGGTCCCTTTCACATAAGCATTCACAGAACTGGAAACACTTCCAACACTGTCTCTCCCTGATACTATCCTTTTGGACCCATCCCCAAATGTCATGATGTGAAAAAACACTGGGGAAGGGTTCCACTTCACCTCCGGGTCCACTGATCCAAGTCACCAATGAATGTCTTACCTGAGGTGCCTTTTGCTCCTTTTTCTCCTTTCAGACCATGCAAGCCATTCAGACCAGGAGACCCTGGGGGCCCTGAAACACAACGCACAGGTTAGAGCAGCTTTTGATTCCTAGTGTGGCTACAATCCCATGCCTATGCCAGGGGAACGTGAGTCAAAGGGAGGAAAGTTGACAGATCTCGCTGTCTGGAGGTCATCACAGAGGTAAAAGTCTAGCCTGAGAGCTTTTCAGCGTGCTCATTTCATGAAGATTTTCTGACAAGAAGACTTAACAAATATGTTTCTTTGGCTTGATTTGTAACTATGTCATGATGGGAGATTATCTAGAATTGCCACATTCGGGTGCAGGAAGTGACCTTTGGTTTGATGTTGATCAGTCTTTTTAGACAAAGTTAGCGATTGGATGAAAATAAATCCAGGCTTGCTGCTTCCCAGATTGAGTTTTCACTTTCCAGCCAGGTATGCTGGTCCTAACTCCTACCAGATGTAGTCATGGTAATGAGCCATAACAACAGGACGGTTCCTGCTGTGGCGTTTGGGGACTTCCTGTTCCCCTTGATTTGCATTAAGCACTGTACTACACTGGAAACCAGAGCTGAGGTCAAGCTCAGCTGGGGCTAGTTCTCTGCAGCTAGTCCTCTCAGAACAGTCCTTTTACTTTCTTACAGCAAATGAACTGACTTTGTGGTGATCTCTAAATTCAAACCCAGGCTCTGAACCCAGACTTTATGCCTCCACTGATGTCGGTACACATGAGATTGGATTAACCAAAAGGCGTTGTAGTCTAAGTGTCTAAGCAGACACTTCCCAGCCTGCCATTACTTCCTTCCTTCATCTATTGTCATCAATCGCATCCAGTGATAACTGTACCTAGGGGTTTCCCATCAGTAGACACTGGGTTGTGCTTGACTTTTTCAAATGAGAGTTTCTTACTAGGCCAGCACTAAGTTGAGGAGGGCAGAAGCGAGGGAGCAGAGAGGGAGGAAACAGACAGGTAAAGTGTCAGAGTCCCTCTTGGGTGCAGAGCCCAGCCACAGGTGGTCCCATGGGTCTTGGACAATTCTAAGAAGATGAGTGTCTCAGCCTTTGGCCAAATGCAATGAATGACCTTCTGAGTTGGCTGGGTTTCCCGCCCAGTGGTTGTCCATTCTCACCAGGAAGTAACCTTTGCTCCACACAGTCCTCCACTCACTCATATTAACATTCTATCTGCTTGAGATAACAATATGCTCATCTTGTGTGGGCGAATGCATGGACAGTGGTCCCTGCGGTGCCCACGAGCCCTGCTGGTCTTTCTATCTATCTCCACACTGAACACAGTTCTTACACCTCATGAGCATTGAACAAACACTTGTTGACTTGGTGAGTGAATTACCAAAAGTGAAGAAAGGAGAGTGAAGGTTGAGGAGATGGGGAGAATGTGAAAGAGAACGCCGCCATTTCATGTTTTTCTCTTAACACATTGGTGGAACAACTATGATTCAGAGAGGTTAGAGAGAGCTACCTGTGGGTAAATAATTTGAGTGCTGATTACTCTTTGTTCCTTGAATCCTTATTGGAGCATACCACAGTTATTGGCTCCACTCTGTTTATCATTAGTACTTGAAAAAGACAACTGTTATTCTCCTTTTAAGATCTCAAATTTAGATTGATTTAAATGAGCCATATTTTCTTTCACTGAAAAAGAGGGTGGAGAGTGCGTCCCTATTTTCCCTAAATCTCTTATTTTCTAGCCACTTTTCACAGTCCTGGCTTAGTTTATTTTCCAATCCTCTTTCCTATTTTATGAGCCAGTATTTCAAGTTTGCACCAAAAGAACACAACGACCTTCTCCATCTGCCAAATCTGGATATTTATTGCAATCTATCTAAAATGATAATAAAATTTTGAGGCCACTTTACTGTTTCTATGTGTTTTGGTCTCCAGTGTTAGCCACCAAGATTGATGGCTTTGGGGACTTGGCTAAAGGAGGGCTGTCCTAGCCTCTGCCAGCTCTCCATTGTCACATCAACACATCCAGATCCTGGGCTGTCACAGCCCAGCCCCTTGCCATTGTTGAACTGGCCGACCCTTATATGACCCAATGTTATCTTTCTAAATTGAATGCAGCTACATCTGGGCAGGGTTTTAAGCATAATTTTCCCTTTTTACTGAAAGCTTTTATCAATCCCATCTCTAAATCAGAAAGTTGTTCATGCATAAAATATATACAGGCAGATGAAGGGCAATTAGGCTGACAAAGCACATCCCGTGGTAATGAGGAATTTGTATTCACCTCTCTGATCGTCCTTCTGTTTAACAACCACCATTTAAGGCTGCACCGGCTGCACTCGGGGGCCAGTATCCTTGCTCTTCCTCTAGTTGGTAACCCTAATCTCCACCCCAGCACGTGGTGTCTTCCCTCTGTGTTAGACAGCCCACTTTTGGGGACAGAATTCCTACTCTCAGGTTATATTTTTGTTTTAAAGCTAGAAACATGCTACTGTGTACTACCAGGGCACTGGTAAGGTTTGCATTTTAATAGAGTGACCGGTGTGTCCCTGTCTGACTAGAACCTTTTACCACTGGAAATTCTACGCCCTAAGATAGTCCCAAGTAAAGTGAGGCAGCTGATCACCCTTACGTTAATGTTGATGGGAAAGAGAAATCTTCACAACTATAAACAAAGGTGGAAAACCCTCGAGAACTCTTATCAAGAAAAGATTCCAAACTAAGATTTAAAAAAATACTCTTCACTAACGAATACACGAGTACCTACTGAAAGGATAAATATGGCTTCCTAATGCACACAGTTCCATCCCCCTAGAGCATATCTCATGACAAGAACTGAAGAGACAATGGGAAGCAAGAAAGCTATAATCCCTGACCTGACAGGACAAAGAAACAATGACAATGACATCCAGTTTGCTAAGTGCTGCGGTGGGAGACAGGAGAATAATGTAGTTACAGAAATGGGGGTAGGGGAGGAGGGTGGGGGGAAAGGGAGGAGGAGGGGGCAGGGGGGGTTGCTCTGATTGTCACAGCCCTGTGATGGAAGGCATTTTCTTCCTCATAAAAGACATCTCGAAGCACTTTTCAAAAGTGAGCTAGCAGGGCTGGGAAGATGCTTCAGTTAGTGAAGGGGCCACCGTACAAGCATGAGGGCCTGTGTTTGCCTCACCAGCACTCACACACCGAAAACAGCTGGGTGCATGTCTGTAACCCCAGAGCTGGGGGACCGGAGACCGGCAGATCCCTGAAGCTCATTGGCCAACTACTCTAGCCCAATCAGGGAGCTCCAGGCTCCAGGTTTCAGTGAATGTCCGGTTAGTTTTGTTTTGTTTTTTGTTTGTTGGCAATCTGACACAAACTAGATCATCTAGGAGGAACTTCAGCTGAGAGTTAAAGACCCTGTCTCAAAAAAAATATGGGGAAAATAATTGAGGAAGACACCCAGCATTGACCTCTGGCCTAAACACACACACACACACACACACACACACACACACACACACACACACAGGCACAAGTGTACACACATGGACATGTATATACACACTTACCTCTCTACAAACACAAAAGTGAACTATTTTAATGCCACTAGCCCAGATACCCAATCCACATATAGAATTGTCACACTAGTAATTCTCAGTAGGTCTCCACCATCCTCATCTTGCGTGGATGTACAGCTAGAAATTGGGGTGTTTTCCTTTTAGCGGGTACATGTACTTAGAGGCATAAAGCGAGCAACCAAGCCCCCTGAAGCCCGTGTCTAAGTTAAAGTTTAATTTTGACTGGACCTAAGCAGGACACAAAAATCCATACAGACCATACGAGCAAACACATCTGAGTTAGCAGCTGGTTTGTTCAAACAAGAGAGTTGGTCTTCACTCAAAACATACTTCAAATATTTAGTTTTCTCAGTTCAAAGTGTTTCCGCTGGATCGGGCTTCATTTTTACATCGCCATGATAAACTGCAACAATGGATGTATCCTGTGATGCTTTGCGTTTTAACAATATATCCCACTGTTTTGTTTTATTTTGTTTTTGATCTGTTTGGCTGAATCATTTGCTTGCAGTGTGCAGTGAAACAGCGTCCCCGCGTGGTAGCAAAAGAGTACTGCAGCAGGCACTTCGATCCTTTCCCTTCCAATACCTCCCAAGAAACTCACTATTTCAGTGTACAACATTAGGTGGCAATTAGCAATTACTTTTCAAGTGATTTCATTATGGACCAAGTTCACTTCTACGAAGCTTTTTTTTTTTAAAGTAATGTCATAGTGAAGCAATTTGATAAATGTTCCAAAAGGAAGGAAGAGTATTACAGCCGCCTGCAGGCATTCGGAAATGTTCCCCGTTGTGTGGAGTTGGAAGGCTGTGCAGAGAGAGCCTTTGACAATGTAGAATGTTTTCTTTTGGATCCCTACCAAGTTCTTCCAGACTGGAAGAATGTTGAAGTCAACGAGGAGCCCAGGAGGGCTGCAAGAGTTGCCAGAGACAGGAAATGTCCACAACCACCAGAGGGAAAAAAATCTCAGAGCAACGGTCTCAGCATTTTGTGTGGAGCTTTGAATTCATCAGGGGTCTGACTTTCTCATCACCACAAATGTCAGGGAACATGGAGGCAGTATCAAGAGATCATCTGTTCTAACAAGAACTCCCATCAAGTGATTTGGCTGCCAGCAAATGCTTGAGTGTGCTGGAAACTTCCGAAGGAGGACTTCTCCACTCTGCGGTATAACACTAAGAAATGCACACCACCCTATTTGCTTGTTGAAAAATCTAAGAATTTTGGAAAGCTGAAGAGTGAAAAGCAGAAAGGATGAGGGGAAAAAAGAATTTGGATTTTCAAAACAATAACAGATTTAATTCCAGAAGTGATTTCTAACTCTGCTAGGAAGTGCTTTGGTTTTACTAACTTTTAATATATGTATATAAGCCAATGACCAGGACATAGAAGGAGCTAACGTGCCAGGGTGGGCCCAAAAAAGCTTGGCTTCTCGCCTACTGTTTGACCCCCAACTTCATAGCTACTTATTTACCAACCAAAATACATATTGTGTATCAGCTGGTACCAAGGACATTGTAAAAAGGTCTTGGTTTTCAGAAGATGGTATTATCTTGGTAAGAACGTCTTCTGCAGGGGTTGTGCTAGAGATATGCACAGAGCGCCCAGAAAACCATCTGTCTAAATAGGCAAGATGTAGAGATGAGGGGGAGGCAGAAGAATGGAAGGCCATGAGTATATGTTAAGAGTGACCATTCTGCATGGTACTTTGTCACACTGTTTCCAGACAAATAACCAGACCACTATTGCCTCTAAAAGCCAAAACCTGCAACCAGGACAAGTGATTCCAGACCTAACCAAGGCAGTGACTATGGTTTAAATGGGTTCTCTTTCTCTCTAAAGCCCTCTTGTCTTCCTGCCTCGTACCACAATCAGTTCACATGTATTGATGTATACAAATACTTTAAAGTCCACCACTTAGCTCTGTGGCCACTTTTGGGCACCACTCTCTTATTTCTGAACTTTTTTCTTAATCAATACACACCATGCTGAAAACGTTTTTATTCTTAGTTTTTGTTGTCATGCTTCTGATGCTGTAAGCACCCAAATGGAGCGTGCTCTATACACTCTGTAGGCATGATGGACTGACAGTGCTTGTGGTACCTTGTGACTCAAGAAATGGGCATTCGTGCAATTAGTCTAGGTTTTTAATGGCAGCTGCTAGTGCTTAAGAGGCTGAATGTCTACTGAGCTGTTTCTGCTAGTTTAAATAGGCCTGGCAACCTGAGTGCTGGAGTTCCCCCCCTGTGTGACTGGATGCCCTTATCAGATGTAGAGGAGTGATCCCAGGGCCTCTGGGACATCTCCTACCTCTCCATCACCCAACAGCTCTGCTCTGTCCAAGACATTTTGTTTTCACTTTTATTTATTTATTTCTTATAAGTTTATTTATAATAACTTACTACAGACAAGCATGCCTTTAATTCTGAAATTTCCTTGTATTATTGGGGAGGGGGTCCAAGGTCCTGGAAATCACTCCCTGATGCCTTCCTTACCAATTCTCAGGGCTCAAATGCTTGCCAGCTCTGCTGCTATGGTTTAGACATACATTGTATCTCCTGAAAGCTCAATTGCAAAGCTATAACTCACATGTAAGGCATTAAGCATGCAGAAACTTAATCTAGCTGCTCTGGTGTTAGAAGCCACACCCGTGTCTCTTATGAAATAGCTCCATGAAGGCTGGGATACTCTCTACTTTTTTTTTAATGGCACATGACACAACCCAACAGAATCTAGGGTATAAATGAAGCTTGACTGTCATTGGAGGCAAATGGGTGGCCGAAAGCATCATGACAGACACAATGCGCCCTCTGAAGAAACAGGATGGAAACATCAAGGGCCTGGGCCTTCCCCAACTGAAGGCAAGTGAAGGTGGCAATGGCCTCAAGCCGCTAGGAGAGCTGCTGGTGGCATTGTGAAGAGACAGGCCTGCTGGGGCAGAGCCACAAGCCCAGGAAAGGAGCTACAACTTTGTCCCCAATGGGCTGGCCCTTTCTGGAGGGCTGGCATTCTCCCTACTTACCTTTTACTCCGGGAGGACCTGGCCTCCCTAGATCTCCTGCGTATCCTCTTGGCCCAGGGTCTCCCACTTCTCCGGGATGGCCCTTGAGCCCAGGCATCCCTGGGTCACCTGGGGACAGGGGAGAAGTTTTTCAGACAATGACATGTAAATAACACTCCCTGGTAAGGTCATCAATGTTTGGGGTTTGGGGTGAAGAAGAGGTAAGTGTGCATGCCCTGCCCTGAGGCACTTGAGAGGCAGAGGGCTTTCCGTGAAGAACAGCTCTCTCTGGTACACCAAGTCACATGAACGCTTGGGGGATTTTCTAGGCTTTCTTGCAAGGTACCTGGATACCCTGGTGGTCCAGAAGAGCCAGGCTGTCCAGGTCTGCCTGGTGGTCCCCGGGGTCCTTCAACTCCAGGAAAGCCTTTCTCCCCGGGGTCTCCAATATGTCCTAAAGAAGGAAGGAATAAAATTTGGTTAGCTGTAGATTGCTCTTTGCAACAGTGGCTTTTGAACCGTCAACTTCAAGACTCACTATCTGTTGTGGATTTTTATTGTTGCTGGATTGTTTGGGGTTTTTTTGTTTGTTTGTTTGTTTTTTGTTTTTTTATACTTTTTCAATTGATAAGGAACACATGATTGAGAATAAAATTTGATGACAACATTTTCTGATTTTAAAACTAGTATTTGTATCACTGGCAGTTTTCCAACTTTGGAATGGTTTATTATTTTCAAATGCTAGCTTCTTGATCAACCTTACTTTAACTAATCAATCTAAATTATTACTATGCTAGCCAATCATGTACTTCTAATTCTTTTTTCTATTACATATAATGACCCTTACATACATATATGCTTTTATTTACTCTTTTGACAATTTCATACATGTATGATCATTTTCACCCACTCCTTCTCTACCTCTCCTGTCTAGATCTTTATTCACACTCTCCTTCTGAACTATTTCCTTAAGAAATAGTTTCCTTACTTTTCAGGAGCAGAATTTCTTGATAAATAGTGTGATAGTTGGGTTTATCTTACAATACGTTGTTACATGCTAAAACATTTTAAAGTTAAACATAACCATTGTGGAATTCCATCTCAAAATGCTTCAAGAGGTAAGCCTGAAATATAAATCACCCTCTGTTGCCAAGATAACACTGTGGCTGCCAAGAAAATTAACAATAACAAGAAAATAACAATTCCTAAGCTCATCCAGTGTTCACTCCAGACTCCATTTCCTCTCCCACCTGTTGACCTCACTAAATTCTATACCAAAGATACATATTGTGTCTAATGGGTGTATCTCTTATATTAAAATAATAAAAAAATTAAAGTCTCTAGCAGTCTCTTGTTCATGACTGTGATCTCCTAAGGAAAGGCTGGCTGCTCTCTAGACCTTCTGGAAGAGGTCACTCAGCATTTGGTTCTTGACACAGACTACCTGTGGCTCAGAAGAAGTACTCCGCCTACAGCTACCACCCCACGTGTCCCCCACTCCCAGCACTGCACCAATACTTCGAGAACAAGCTCACTCTCACTGAGAATTTGGGGTTTGTTGCCTTGCTTTTGATAACTTGCAACTAGGCTGGAGGTTCAGCATGGGAACACAGTTATTCAAAGGCCCTTGTTGATGAGCAGTCCTCCTCTGTCAGGGAGGGTCTTCCTCTTCAACTGAACGTGAAGGAAGGGTCCATGTGGGTCCTCCAAGCATCCTTCAGGCCTTTGATGCCATAATGGAACTTCTAAAGCATTTAGCTTCATGAACTGAGCAGCTAAGGAGCTCTCAGACTCCTCAGAGATCAGATAGCTATTGTTAGACTACCTAGCCTCTCCTGTGTAAATCAATCAAATAAACCCTTTTTTGTAATATATATTGTTATATTATATATTATGTTATGTATGTAATACACATGTATTATATTATAATATATGTAATATATAATCTGTTGATTCTATTCCCCTAGAGAACTCCGATACACTTTATTTTCCCATGTGCTTATTTACATGTGGGACTTTAATTCTAATTTATAGTAAACCAATAGTCTGTACTGAAAAATTAATGTATTTCCAAGTCCATGGATGGGTAGTATTCATTACAAAGTAACTGATGCCTGTGCCTGATAACTCATCAAATTTACTGTCTTTTAGCCCTGCTCTGTATTACCTGATTGATCGCAAACACCTTCCTGCAAGGGACACACGGTATCATCACTGTTGGCTCAGTTGCCGAAGCAGCCATTCAAAACTCTATCCCAAAGTAACAGTTGGTACTGGGAGCAGAACCTCAGGAGTAATTTGTGCTGTGTTTCCCTCTGAGTTGAAGTGGATGGATAGGGTTAGGACTGACCCAGCACAACCATACATAACCCTGGAACAAGCTATGCTCTATACATCCTCGCCAAGCTCACCCCAGAGCAGCGCTGGGATTCCTAGCCAAAGAAAATAGAGTATCTAAACTCTGTGCTGAGGAATAACAGACCAAGTTTTGAAACTCTAAGCTTAAGCCATGGCAAATAAGAAACCAGAACAGTTTAAACACTGATGACCACAGGACGCCAGTTCAAGCAGAGTAAAGCAAAATTTCTGGGAAAGCCTGACTCAGTATAAATAACCTCAGACTTATGGTTTTCAACTTAAAATACTAGGTAACATAAAATGCCTCCAGTTTGGAAAGTTTTATATCATCGGGTTTATGACAAAAATATCCATAAGCATGAGAACATTCCTTACTGAAGTCATTCATGATGACGTGTGTGTGGTTTTCAGTTTACAAGTGGCTTTTATTTGATGTTCTGATTGGACATTCTATTTTTGGGAAACAAAACATGGCTCCTGCCAAATGGAACTTCAAGGTGATACATGGATGTCCTGGTTAGATTTTTGGTGTCTGAGAAGAGGGAGATTCAATTGAGAAATAGCCTTCATCAGACTGGCCTGTAGGCAAGGCTGCAGGGGCATTTTCTTGATGACTTACATGGGAGAACCCAGACCACTATAGGTGGTGTCACCCCTGGTCCTGGAGTGCACAGGAATGCACGCTGAGCAAACCATGGGAAGCAGCCTGGTACGAAGCACTCCTTCATGGCCTTCGTTCCATTCCTGACTCGAGTTCCTGCCCTGATAAACTGTAAGATAAAATAAACTCTTTCCTCCTCAAGTTGCAGTTGGCCACAGTGTTTGTCACAGTAATAGAAAGCAAAATATGACAATGATACCAAGCCTTAATTTACAAGAAAACTATGTCAATTCGAGCAAAGGTTTACATCTTACCACTACTGACCATTTGCACTTAAGCACAACCATCTGTAGGTAGACGTTTGCTCTGTAGATACAACAATCCCTGTTGTTGTATATCTTTTCATACTTTCCTGATTATTAATTTCATATATGTTTCTAGCAGAAGAATTCTTGTATCCAAAAGAAAGCATATTTTAAATATTGATACACGTTTCTACAGGGCCCAAAACAAATGCAAAATTTGACTTTCCGTGTTTACTAATCTGCTGCTTGCTATCAGTGGGAGAAACGGGTCTTCCAGCGTAACTTGTGGCCATCTTAAATGACAGAGATGACAAAAATAATCTTGATTCTAATTGCTTGAATATTCACTTTGTCTTTGTAAAAAACTGAGAAAGTATACTGCTGTGCCAATGCCATTAGTCGCAGGAGCCATCATAGGAATACACTGAGAGTCCCAAGTGCACGGTCCTGGTATTGTTTTGGGTAGAGGATGCTACAGCAACGCCACACAGAGTCATTTTGATACATACCTTAATGGGCAAATGGTAAAGAAAATACTGATACAATCATTCCTAGTATAAGTGTAAAGTGTAAAATGTAAAATTACTTTGTGTTTGAAACTGTCTTATTTACCATAATAAGAAAACTGTGGAGGTATACCTTGGTATCCAGGGCTGCCTGGCTCACCCTTTGGACCAGGTGGACCATACTGACTGGCAGGATCACCTTGGTCTCCTGTGAGTGATATAATACCGAGAGCATTAGTTAGAAAATATCATTTGATCTCATACAAGTAACTGTCATTGTGTTTGTCCACATAATCTAGCATCATGTTTTCCAGGAGACTGTCTAAAAACTTTTTTGTTTACAAAGAAGAACAATGGAAATATAGAGGAAAGATGTGATTTGCGATTTTTTAAAAAGATGTGTTCTATGTCCATGAGTGTGTTCCTTGGATGTGTGCTGTGTACCATGTGAATGCCTGGTGCCTCTCGACGTTACCCAGTCAAGGATCTTGCCTTGTTAAGAGTACAATATCGGTTGTGTTTACAAAGCAATAAGGTTTTGGGCACAAGATAGGCTCAGGCCTATTGGGCCAGCCTGCTGCTGTTGTGCATATAAAGTTTTATTGGGATGTAGCTGAGTAGTTGTGGCTGAGACTGTATGCCCCCACAAAGTTAAAAAACAAAACAAATAACAAAACGTTATGATATGGTCCTTTAGGGAAAAAAGAAACTTCTGGCTTGAGAATTCTTAAGTAAACAATTAACACTTGGTGGGGATTTATGCTCTATGATTCTTATAATTAGTATCCCAATGGACGAATACAGGACATCCTTAGAAAGTGACTGGTTCTTATGGAACATGGGGTTTCTGAGTTAAAGTGAACATTCTCTAGAGATGTGGATCTAGTGGTTTGTACCAGCTACAATTTGAGAAGAGTTGTGATCACTACATGGACAGCTTCTGAGACTTCCATGGAGAGGAAGTCATAATGCCCTTGTAGATATGCTGTATCCTACCTGGTACCCTTGGACCTGTGTGGAAATGAGAACTCTTTGAAGCCAGCATCTCACTGTGGAGAAGAGCCTAAGAGTCGCTTCTGAGTTCTAATTTGTGGTGTATTTTATCACTAAAAAGATGCTCTCTCGCAATGTTACAACTCTCAGGACTCTGAGTTTGATAGCTGGGAACATTTTTCCAAGCCATACCTTTTGGTCCTCTTGGTCCAGTGTCTCCTGAGAATCCAGGGGCACCTGGAGAACCTGGATCACCCTGACAATTAATGGAACAAAAATAAGACCCTAGTTGGGTATCCATGCAATGGCACAAAAACGTTACAGTTTTCTGCAGCCAACTTAGTGTCTATAATTGGCAATGGTGAAGGAAATGGTTAGTGTCTTGTAAACATAATACTATGTCTATGTTTCACAAGTGGCTAAAACTCCTCCAAAATTAGAGCTATCCATCCAAGCAAGAATCATAGGATTCTTTATACACAATTACAAAAGAGTATCTGTGTCATACAATTTGAATTCATGCTTTGAACAAACTAGTTGATATAAAATGAAATATTGAAAGTTGTGTTGTATCACAAATTTTAAAGATCCATTTTATTCTAAAAGATGGAAAGCCAACTATGTTATACATTTTCCAGAAGCATGATACAAGTTACTACATTATATTTTCTCATTTCTTAAGGGGAATATTACTCATGATTATAAAGGCCAAGTGTATTTAAAGGAAAAGATATGAAATCTTCAAACAGATGGAAAGGATTAGAAACCATAACTTGGCCAGTGTTCAGGATGGTGTTTTTTGTTTGGTTGGTTTAGTTTGGTTTGGCTTTTGTACCAAATAAAGCATAAGTCATGAGCAAGGCTCTAAGAGTTATTTAAACCTGGGCTGGAACGTGTGGCTTGCTCACCTACAGCAGGACAGCCAGTTCTGAAACACTAGTCAGAACATTCAGTTACATCATAACCTTCCAGAAGGCGCCATTCTTCTTTGATGCTACCATTCACTTACTTTCAGATAGCCAGGAAATGACAAGGGCACATACTGGCAAGTTCTGACATTTCGTGGGACCCTGAGAGCAAGAAGGAGTTTATTTCCTTTCCCTTATAGAAACAGCTTCCTCACCTGATCACCTGGAAATCCCGGAAAACCAATGACTCCTCTTAGTCCAGGTGATCCTGGAGGCCCAGCGGGGCCAGGAGACCCAGGAGGCCCGTTTATCCCAGGCTGCCCTCTGTGGAGTCCAGGTGGTCCATCTCTTCCAGGATCTCCTCTTTCCCCGTGCATCCCCGGGCTTCCTTTATCACCTGTTGAGGGCAGCAGTGTTACCAACCCCTTGGCTGAAATCCTAGGCTGAATGAAGATTGTACTGAATGATTTGGTTCTACTTGTAAAAGATGATGACAACGGAATTAGGGGTGCTGGCTTCTGTTCAAAGCCACATTTCTGTGGTTTCTCTCTTTGGCAGCCTCACTCTGAAAGAATCTGTCCAGGAATAGACTTGAAGCTGTCTGTGGAAGGAGGGAGCAAACAAGGTCATTTGTTCCAGCATACATGCCTTACAAATGAGAAAGAGCTCACTCCAGTGAAATTAGAATGTTTTTGTTTTTCCTAAATGGCAAACACAGGACATAAGTCATCCAGGTGAACCCGGAACTTGAGAAAGAATACAAATTGACTCTCAAAATCCTTGCTCTGCCATGTTTCTGAGGCCTAGCAGCACGCCATCAGGATGTTTGTGAGAAAAGTAACAGCCTTGATAGCCCCCGGATTCGTAGATTGAGGATGTGAATTTAAAAAGGAACCCTAGGTGTTTTATATGCACACTGATGTTGGAGAGGGGTGGTCAGCCCTAGACAATGATAGCAGCTTCCCAGACAGAGAGGCTTTAAGCCTGGAGCCAGTAGTTTATGTATACCTTGTGTTGGTCCCAGTTTGGAATACCCAAGTTTATAAATACATATGAATTCCAAGCATGTTTAGTATTGAAAAGCCAAAAAGTTACTGGAATGCTTATCAGGGCACAATTATATTTAAGAAATGACCTTTCTTAGTTCCTTGTTAGAGGGAAAGTTGCCGAATACATTGGCTTGACGGAATGATCTATAAAAATGCCAGCTTATCTGATAAGATTGAAAAACTTCAATTATTTACCTCTTCTTCCTGGGAACCCATGATCTCCTGGAGGCCCAGCATCCCCGGGTTCTCCCTTCCTGGAAACGATGGCTGTTTCTCCTGCATCGCCAGGAGGGCCTCTGTCTCCTGTAAATGTTACTTACATGAGAGAAACACAAACACACACATGCTACACATGCAAGTCCTCTTCTATCACATTTCAACCTCATTTATAGACCCCATCTACCTCCACTAAGCTGTATTAACGGATCCATCATTATCGGTCTCAGGAACTGAAAATCTCTTCCTGTCACCACTTAAGCTCCCCTAGGACAAGGAGCAGTCGGTGTACCCAGTAAACTTGTTGCATTCAACCCAAATGTCTCAGGATCCTCCACGAGTTAAGACAATCAGAATGTTCTAATCCCCAAGACTGTTTGCTTATCCTGCTGAAGCTGAATCATCCAACATGTATGGTGGTCCATTCCTTTCTCTTCCAGCACCTAGGAACTGTATCCCGTATTTCAGCTAATTTTAAACACCATCCAAAACAGAGCAGTGTGCTGAGAGAGGCTCAGCAGACCACCATGATGACAGTTGATTGTTAACAGAGAATGCTGAGAACCAACCGCTATAGTGTTAATTGTTTGCTGTCAGCAGGTGTGAGAGTGTTTATGGTGTTGTGGGCATATTTACACTACTGTAATTGGCCAGCACTGTCAGTGCTAGGGCTTTCCTCAGGCAGAGTTTTGGGAGAGCTAGTTTACAACTGAAATGCTAGCATTGATCCAATTCTTTTTTTCTCAGTGGAATAACTTTAAGAGTATAAAACATGAATTATCTGCAAACATCAATTATCTTATGTAGCAAAGAGATTTTTCATCCTTATAATTTTCAATTCCTTAATTCTGTATAGTCTATAAGCGAATAGAACAATTGAACCAAAACAACTACAGAAATAAAGAACTAAGAAGAAAAGGTCATTTGAATGAAATTGGACGCCATTTCCCCAGAGAACGTTAATAGTTAAAAATACTTCTTCTAAAGACTGCCTTTCCCAGGAGCCTAGTATAACTGTCATCCGGAAGGCTTCATCCAGTAGCTGATGGATGGAGAGACCCACAGCTAAGCAATAGACCAAGCTCAGGGAGTTGTGTGGAAAAGTTGGAAGAACAATTGAGGGAGCTGGAAAGGTCAAGGACACCACAAGAAGACCTACAGATTAAGGTAACCTGGGGCCATGGGTGCTCAGAGAGACTGAACCACCAACCAAAGAGCTTACACGGGCTGGACCTAGACCCCCTACATATATGTAGGAGATGTGCAGCATGGTCAACATGTGGGTCCACTAACAATGGAAGTAGGGACTGTCTCCAACTCTGTTGCCTGCTTTTGTGTCCCTTTCCTCTAGCTGGGCTGCCTGGTCAAGCCTCAGTGGAATAGGATGCACTTAGTCCTGGTGTGACTTGAGGTGCCAGAGTGGGTTTGTACCCCTGGGGACTCCCCTTCTCTGAGGAGGAGAGAGGAAGTGGGAGGAGGGATGCATGAGGGTGGGACTATGAGGAAAGGAGGGAGAGGGCTGAGATCAGGCTGTAAAGTGATTTAATAAATAAATAAATTAATTAATTAATTTTAAAGACTGTCTTTTCATTTTTAGAAACACTACTTTCTCTCCTGTATCAGGAGCTGAGAGGCCAAAGGAAATGCCTATGCTATAAATGATTAACGTGGGAAGGATTCAAAACATAAAACCCCAAACAATATTTTATGAAAATTAAGTGCTTGTGAAAACTATACAAAAAATCAAGTTTCATTATTCACAACCAAAATTCTGTTCCAACTCTTAACTATATCGGGTTTGTGTGTTGTCTCTGTGTAGTTTTCATGTGCCAAGGCCAAAGTATGTGACTATAACAGAGGCCATATGGCCCCTAAAGCCTTAAACATTCGCTACAGATGTTTACCACCAGGTGAACAAGGTTTCTGAAGCCCCATATCTATAATCAATACATAAAGGACCACTTGTTAGCATCTCCAATGACAGAGCGATTCATTTACTTTTGTTACATGTAATGAGACTGAAAGGTAAGTAAAATGAATTCCTAAGATATCACGGAACTGAAGAAATACAGAGACACGTTAACAGCAGTTGATCAAATACTGGGAGCAAGCTCAGGCAGCCCCCAGTGCTGTTAAAACCACTTGCCTTTGGCACCTCTCTCCCCCAGGTCTCCCTGCGAGCCAGGATGGCCTTTCTCTCCGGTGTCTCCCTTTCTTCCAGGTTGCCCATCGGGGCCTGGCTTTCCTCTCTCTCCTGGAAAACCAGGGAAGCCAGGCAGCCCTGTGAGTCCTGGTCAAATGAGAACACAAAGTTTTAGGGACTCATTTTAGTGCTAGCATGATTTTTTCATACTCCTGGTCATTCAATGACACAAATTACAGCCTAACATTTATGCTGAAAGTAAGCCATTATTTTGACCCTGACTGTGGTTAAACAGCAGTGTCCTCCAGCCCACACCTGTTTCCCTTCCCTTAGGCCTAACCTGGAAGTGCTGATGCTTTGGGGTCCTGAGCCCATCATGTTTGTTTTGTTTTGTCTTGTTTGTTTGTTTTTGTTTTTTTGTTTGTTTTGTTTTTGTTTTTAAGATAGGATTTCTCTGTGTAGTCCTGGCTGTCTTGTACAAGCAAGTGCTTGTAGACCAGGCTGGCCTTGAACCCACAGAGATCCACCTGCCTCTGCCTCTGCCTCTGCCTCCTGAGTGCTGGGATTAAAGGTATGTGCCACCATGCCCAGCACCCACCGCATTTTAACAGCACCAAGGGAAGGGATGAGAGAGCGGAGGGCCCATCCAAAGTGAAACGTGTTAGTCCTGACCTAATGATATCAATGGTGCTTTTTGCTCCTATGAGCTGAGGTGTCCTCACCCTGTGAGGCCAAGGCCTTTTGCCAATTAACTTATACCAGAACATTCTACCACTAAGAAGGATAACACAGAGAAGAAACGATACATCTGAAACCAGAAGGCAAAGTCAGCCAAGTCATACATTCTACCAGTGGAAGCCTTGCATGGCCAGTTTTGCTTGACAGTTGATTTTGAGTTTGTAAAACCAGGAGACTTTCTGGGAAAGCACTACTCACCCTTTAGGCCTGGAAAACCAGTTGGGCCATCTTCCCCTACGGGGCCTGGAATCCCAGGAGGCCCTCGGAGACCATCTGCTCCTGGTAGGCCTGGGAGACCAGGGAGGCCCTTCATCCCAGCTGGTCCAGAAGGCCCCATATCTCCTGGTGGGCCTTTCCAACCTGGGGCGCCTGAGACAGAGCACAATACCCATGAGGCAGGAAATCTTAACACTTTCTTCAAATAAGTCACAGGAAAAACACATTATAGAAAGCTTAAACTATGTAGCTGTGGAACTTTAAATAAGAACAAAACAATTTTTTTTTCAGCTAAAGTTGTGAGGAGCATCTTTTCATTTGCCTAAGAATATATTTTTCTGGATGCTCTAAAAGGAGGGGAAAAGATCATCTGAATTCTTAACCCCTGTAAGAATGAGTGAAGATTATACAGTTTGCTATTTTTATTATAAAGACACTGAAATGAAAACCAAGAACTGTGCTTATATGTTCTCTTGAAAGAGAAGAGGAGGTGGAGGAAGATGAAGAGGAGAAGGAAGGGAAGGAGGGAAGGAGGAAGAGGAGGAGGAAGCAGAAGAGAGGAGGAAGAATAGGGAGAGGAGGAGAAGGAGGAGAAGAAAGAGAAAGGGGAAGAAGAGGAAGAAGAAGAAGAGGAGGAGGAGGAGAAAGAAAAGTCTCCTGGTGCTTTCTGACCCTTTGTCCCAGTGAACTCCAGTCAGGCTGTTAACTATGATGAAAGACTTGTACAAGTCAGAGCAGCACTGACCAGAACAACTTGTGCTTGCCGTGAGCCTGCAGTAGCAAATTCTGTCCCAAATTTGGCTGGCTTTTCAAGTGGGCATCTTGCACTTCGATAAAAGTGACAACAGATACATTGTAGAGGGACTGGCCCTGGTGATGAGATGAGAGCATACTGGGGATAGATCCTGCTGTGAGAAATGCGTCTCCCCGACATTGTTATGCTGCATCTCAACCACCAATGTGAGAGGACTAAGAGGAAAAGCGTTTTGAAGATGATTGAGTGTAAGCGTGTGAGAGAGGTTCGTGGTAGCTTGTATGAGGACACTAGAAGGTGTTTCCTATGTGGAAGAGGTTCTCACCAGCCATCAAAGCTCCTGGTGTCCTCATTTTGGACTCTCTAGCCTCCTACTAATCAATTTCTATTTCTTATAAATTACTCAGTCAAAGACATTTTTTTTTTGTAGTTAGAGCACTTGACTGAAGCAGACTCTGAGCATCTGTGTGAGAAGATGCACACTCAGAAGCCGTTTACTCATTCACGTCTCACTGAGTGCCTAGAACGCAAGGTCCTGAACTCCACCTGAGCATCTCCCAAGGTCATATTTACAATGAATGACTTTTACAGATGCTGCTGCACCTCCTTCAGGATGTGAAGCGGGCCTGCTTGAGGGCTGTTATGATGTGCAGTTCCTAAGCTCCATCCATATAATGTTGCATATAATGTTGCTCACCACATGTGTAGCCTCTAGCCAGCTTCATACACGTTGCATAGATAAGACTTTGAAAAATAACACAGACCAATATGAAACTCTTGAGTAATAATTGTCCTTGTCTCAGATCTGGTTTCTCAAGCTTCTGCCAACATCCATACATGACCCGGGGCAAGCTTCCTGACTTATAGGCAGCGCCCAGACACTTCATGTTTTGGCACCTGCTGGCACTTACCTGGACTACCTGGAGCTCCAGGAAGTCCTGGTTCTCCTGGGATCCCTGGAGCACCTCTTTCACAGGAATGCCCAGGGGAGCCTGGGATTCCTGGAAACCCAGGACGTCCCTCTCTACCTTTGGGACCTTTGAGACCTGGAGATCCGGGGATGCCAGGAGGCCCTGAAAAGATAAGATGCATTTGAGACATTCATGAGTTAACACTGTCTAAGTGGTCTATAGCATCGCTTGTGCATGTCAATTCTAGAAATAAAGCAATTTGACTCTATCTCTAACCCTCAGAATGGATCTTCGTATCTTGAACATAGGTCCAAGTGAGTGTGGAAACCATGTCTTGATAAGTGGGCTGCTTGATAAACTTACAGATGACAAAGACGGTTCCTAGGCAAATAAGAGACCACAAGCTTTCCCAATTCTACCACTCTCCATGTTTGCAGCAGATTTACACCCAGATACACAAGATGCACCCAATGTGTGCTGCATGAATGTGCACTTGGTGGGAGGGGTTATCAGTTATCCTTGCCAATTTCTCCTGGACTACCATGGAGACTGCTAAGCCCCAAGCCTCACTGCTGAACCCCTGAGTGGCTACACCTCACACAGAATGTACTAAACTACCTCAGTCTGGCACTGGCAGTGACAAGTTGGCCAGCCCAGCACACATATAACCTGGATAAAACTGAACAGATTGAGCCAGTGTGGCCCTGCATTTGCAAACCAGCAGTAAAATGCATAGGCAACACAGGAGATTTAGGCTCATTCGATGTGATCAGTGCCTCTTTGTGAGCATGAAATGTGCCTGTGCTCACTGCCCAAAGCATGACAGTGTAAACATCTTTTTGGATTGGGCCAAAGCTGAGCAGACAGTCTATAACAAAGAGAGAGCAGAGGCCTCATACCTTTAGCCCCTGGGCATCCTGGGTAACCTTTGAATCCTTTCATGCCTGGTTCTCCTGGAAGACCCCTATCTCCAGGGGGTCCTGGATCACCAAATGCAGGGTCTCCTGGGATTCCTTTCTGGCCCTCCATTCCAGGAGACCCAGGTGGGCCAGGGGGTCCAATAGGGGAGGTCCCCTTTTCACCTTTGATGCCTGGATCTCCCATGTCACCACGAAAACCTATTTAACAGCAATAACAAATTTCTATATGGATAAATATAGGTTTGACACTATTAAGGATGATTGAAAACCACAGGCACTCTTAATAGTTACTTAATAGATAACCATTCTATCACTTAGAGACTCAACAGGTAATACTGCTTTGTCACTCTATTGGTGACATCAATTGCATTTGTATTGTTGCTGTTCTATCTGTATAAATGTATTTGCTTGTGGAGGCAGGCAGGTACACACGTGGAGGTTAAAGGACAAAATGTTGGGGGTTCCAGGGATGGAACTTGGGTCATCAGACTTGGTGTGGCAAGCAAATTTTACTTATTGAGTTCTCCTGCCATCTTTCTTTAAGTTTTTTTTTTTTTACATTTTTAAATTTCATTTTATTTTTGTTTTTTATAAACAGGGTTTTGCTGTGTAGCCTTGGTTGTCCTGGACTCGCTGGCCTCAAACTCACAGAGATCCACCTGCCTCTGCCTCTTTGAGTGCTGAGGTTACAGGCATGCGCCTTTTTGAGACAGGATCACACTGCAACCCGAGATACCTGGGATTGTAGTACATTCTCCAAGATGGCCTAGAACTCAAGATGATTCCCCTGCCTACACATCTGGGGTGCTGGGATTACATGTGAGTTCTGCCTGACCACTTTCTGCACTGTCCAGACACTGCTCTGGACTGGGTGGTTCAACCACACAATAAACTTGTGACGGCCAACACCTAAGGCTTCCTCTGGAAGGAGCCTCAGCTATATAGGACATCTACAGGCTGTCACAGCATAGCTGAGGGTCCGCGTCATCCCCACCCCCAGAGAACCATCCCTCATTATCTCCAGATCCCCTGACCATCCCCACACCCATCCCCAGAGAACCATCCCTCCATTATCTCCAGATCCCCTGACCATTGCCTTAAGAGTGTCCATCTTTAGGAATACATAAAAGTTCCTGATGTGGATGCTCCCAAGGAGGAGGAGACAGCCTTTACTTACCAGGTGGACCTGGAGCTCCAGGCACTCCTGGTTTGCCTGGCCGGCCTTTCTGCCCATCTGGACATCTCATACCAGGAGCACCTGGGGGACCTGGAAACCCCTTGGGACCTGAAAAGGAACAAATAAAACAAAGATTCAATCTCACAGAAACAAACCAAATAAAAACAACAGAAAGAGGAATTTTGAAATGTCTCTGTTAAATGTCTTTTGCAGTATGTCAATTTTATGGCCATAAAAATGTTTTCCATTGTGGCTTACAGAAGCATTCTGTAGTCTTGTTCAGGCAAACGTTTCAGAGTGCTTTCTCCCAGAATCTGTGCTTCTGGAAACCTTTGCACATACATCACCATTCACCTAAATTTTAGCACCTTCCATGGCAGGTCTGAAACACAAACCCACAGGCCTAGCCTGTTCTTTAGGAGAACAAGGTGGTGGCCAGAGCCTACCCTGCTGAGAAAGCACAAAAGGAGCCCTACATTATACAGAACAGAGGCAGACGACCTGCTGAAAGAATCAAGATTTTAGCTTAAATCTCAGATTTCCTCCTGGGAGTTGGCTCAGCTCACACAGCTTCTGAGTCGTGAACTTCGGAAGAGGCACAACTGCTTAGGAAGCGTGAGAATTCACTTCCTGTATGCTAACACTGCCAGCGAGCAGGCAAACTTTTTCATTCTTCCCCAGGAAGGCAACAGGAGAGAAGAATGACTACTCAGTGATCCAGCCAGCTGTCCATCACACTACAGATGTTGAATTATCTCTCTACCTCTCACAGCTGGAGTGCGGTGAGTGGAATATGCCACCCTGTCCTTTGAGCTGGAGCATGGCCACATGACTGGCTTCAGCCAATGGGCTTTATTTTTTATTATGGTGTGTGTGTGTGTGTGTGTACAGTTATAAAGAGATTTGAACCTGCTTGGGCCAATAAGATCTGAGTGGCATGATGCAATCTGAGGTGTGAGGTGATCCTGAGAGGCTGGACCTGCCCTTTCACATTCTGCAACCCCATGTAAAGGGCCCGCATCTGCCCTGCACTAGAACAAGGCTTGCAGATATGAACCTAACCTAGGGCCAGGCCGGCACCGACACACACTGCCTTAGACAAGCTGCATCCCCATCGTGCTTCAGACTCACGAGAGGCAAAGCAAGCGTGTGTCTGCAGCTTACTGAGATTCTGAAACTACTTGGACACACTGTAATGGGAGCAAATGGTTTCAGAAGATAGCAGCCAAGTCAGGCATGCCTGAACCCAGGAGGTGTAGGAGAGAGAGAAAGAGAGGGGTGGGGGGAGACAGAGAGAGACAGAGACAGAGACACACAGAGAGAGACAGAGAAACAGAGAGAGACAGAGAGAGACAGAGACAGAGAGACAGAGAGAGAGAGAGAGAGAGACAGACAGACAGACAGACAGACAGACAGACAGAGATATAAACTATGAATACAGAGGCCAGATATCAATGTCAGCTGCCTTCTTCTTCTTCTTTTTTTTTTTTTTTTTTTTTTTTTTTTAGTTGAGAAAAGTTTTTATATAATATATTGTGATCAGGGTAGCTCCTCCACCAACCCTTCCCAGATCCTTCCTACCTCCCCGTCCTACCCAGTTTCCCACCTTTTCTTTCTTTCAGGGTTTCTCACTGAATCTTGAACTTACAGATTCAGCTAGGCTGGTTTTCTAGAGTCCCCAGATCCTCTTTGTGTCCATCTTGGATACAAAATGCACATGGATTTGGAGTTTCATTCCACTAAATGCAGGAGTTGGCTCAAATGGAATACATATGTGAGCATGTATTCAGAAATGTTGATACAGGGGCATTTTTCAGGCTCTTTCTAGTCAGGAATGGTGGAAGGCACAGTCCACAGGCAGGTGCTACTTTCCATTCTTGGTACACAGGAAGTGATAAAGGATATAGCTTTAGAATTTTCAAGGGCAGACACATGTTAACTGATAGGTGATCAAACAAGGCACAAAGAGTCTGGAAAAGCCCATGAAAGGGAACCTCAAACAGGAAGAGGGAGGGAGGCCCGGGAGCTAAGGACTGTGATGTTTTTCCCAGTCTCCTGTCCCTCGAGACCCTGCACTATCAGAAGTGCTCTGCCTGAGAGGGTTTGTTGTGTGCTTATCCATCTTTTTGGTTCTTTTACTCTGGAAAGCGTGTAGGGCAAGAACATTGCATTGGTGATACCTGGAGGTCCATCAGAACCTGGCGGACCTGGTTTCCCTGGGTAGCTTATGTTACAGGAAGTGGTGTCACCTGGAAAGGAAAAGAAAAGGGACATTTAGATAACCAAGCACCGAATGCATGTGAGTCTCTGCGACAACTTCCATATGGTGCATTAAGGTTCGGAAAAAGAGAAGTCCCCAAGCATCATTAAACCAACTTTCAGGATCCGTCCTTAAACCTAAATCCCAGCTGCCAAAGCAGTTACAAGCAGTTATAAACAAAGCAATTGAGTCTAAGAAGTATCAGTTCTAGTAATTGGGGAATGGACAGGAAACGCTGCTAGGTCGTGGAGACGCTGTGACACGCAGCACCGAGTTAGACACTTTTGATCTTGGACACTAGGGAGCTACACAAACGAAAAGACCCTGTAAGACACCAATAATAGCCACCACTTTCGAGATCTCTAGGGTCCAGAGATCTCTATTGCCTCTTGGCTTTCCAATGACTCAGGAAAGGAGGTGCTGTCGTCACCTGTTTAATTGGTAAAGTAACTCAAAGCCTGTGCCCCTGAGTTCTCATGTCCTACTAACGTCCAAAGGTTCACTTTCCTAACGATACCTCATAGTTTATTACTCCGTGCACTTTCAAGCTAAGGTGTGAGCGATACAGAAAAACAAGATTACATTTTTTTCCAAGTATCATACCACAGTTACTTCTTATCAAATATAAAGGTGCTTGTCTTTTATGTGTTGTCAAAACAAGAGCCAAAGACTGTATTTTATCTTCAAATTTCAAAATTAGAGCTATAGTCCAAGGCGTAATAAATGTTATAAAAGAAAAGAATCTTAAATAAATCTTTTTCTGACAGCCATAGCTCTGAAAGTGACTTTATATTTTGAAGTTCATATTGCTGTCAAGTATGATTAAAATATCATCACTTTCCCCTCCCTAAAATGCTTACAAGTGTGTTTTCATGGGAGATATTTTGTTAAATAAAACAATACTGTATCTTTTATTAAAATATATCATGATAGCTCAGAAGATTGTAAAAATTTATACTTTTAATACATATAAATGATTTAAATGTAGTTGGACTTCATAAGTTGATAGGGAGAAATGAAGAAAACAAAGTTTTGGTGTGACAAACAGAGAAGTGAAGGGGGCAACATTTGTGGACCTATTTAGAGTATTTGTGCTATAATACTTTCTGTTGCTAGACAGCCCGCAAGCTTCCCACAGCACCCAGGTGATAACTGTGCTCACAGAAACTCCCTTTAATTTTTATAATTTCACTTAATATTCCCTCACACAAATAATATCTAAAATTACCTTTCTGCCCCTTCATGCCGTCAAAGCCCCTCATGCCTGGCCTCCCCGGCTCTCCTGGTAGGCCTCTCTCTCCTGGTGGGCCTGGAAATCCCAGGCCTGGAGGCCCTGCAGGTCCTGTTTTCCCTGGAGGGCCTGGCAGTCCAGGAAGTCCTCTCTCACCTGGGACTGCATCTTCATGGTCCCCCTGGGAATGGTAGGTCACAAGTCTATTATTGATCTTTCCAAGCCCACGAATTCAAAGCAGTCTACATATTTAAAAATCCCAGATTTTTAAAAGACAGTAACTCTGCAGCAAGTGTGATTTAAACAAATTAAGATTCTCCCTAATATTTTATATGCATACTTTGCATACATACATGCACGATACGGATGTATATGCTATGCAGCAAACACAGAAAATGAATCATATTATACCTTATATACAGAATAAAAAGTGGCATGGAGAACCACCAACATCAGATATATCATATAAAATAAATAAGTCAAGTGGTAGATCCACACACAAAGAGAAAACTCAAATGAGTTTTTGTATAAAATTGACTTTTTACCCAGTTAGGCTCCATCACCCTCCATGTCTGTGGGTACAAATACAACAAATCTTTACCCTTACTGTGTGCAAGCCTGAGCTATAGCTGCCAGCCTTGCTTGTATGAGCGTATCAGAGAATTAAATTCTATAGCAGAACTCTACATACTGGAGGCCCGGCATCCCCTCTTTCTCCAGCATGTCCATCCTGACCATCTCGTCCTTGTGGCCCTGGAAATCCTGGTGGCCCATCAAGGCCTTTTTTTCCTTTTTGCCCTGAGAAAAGAAGGCAAAAGACATGTGAGCTCTTACACATGGGGAGTGAATTAGAAGAGATGAAAGGATTCCAGTTAAGAATAATAGCTTTTTGTGTTCTGTGAGGGTTCTTTAAGTCTCCTGAGTGACTCGGTGGCCCAAAGTCACCCAAACCATTACAGAAACAAGGGAAGGGTGGCAGTTGCAAACTCTACTGGCTCTCTTTACTTGCGAAATTCTCCTCTTCTCATTTTAACAAAGGGGTGATGTGTGGAGGGACCAGCCGTGGAAGCTTCCTGACTCAACGGCAGTGCATGTAACATTCTATTCCTGGTCTTACAGGATGGAGGAGTTGGTGGTTAGATCACTGCCCTAAACTGCACAATCCTTTCGAAGTTATTTCTCTGCTTATAACTAACACAGCATCTCTGCTGTCAAGGACTGGGGGCTGCCTTGTGCATGGTATCCCTGGGGCATGTAGCCAGAGAAAGCCAGACATATGGGAACCCAATGAGAGATGAAGGATACGAAGACAGTGTCATGATGCTATTCAAGGCCACAGATCTGTTTGTTCCAGTGTGGACCCTACACCTAGTTGTTTCATCTAGGAGGTCAATAAATTATATTATTCCACAAAACTACTTTAAAATAAGCATTGGTTGCTTGTAATTATAATAGAGGACATTACAGTGCAGAAGGCAAGTCAAAAGGGATTTTGCTTCAAACTCAATTTAACCACAATGAAGATTTGAATATGTCACTAAAGAAACATTTATGATTTCAAATAAGGGGCAGGAGATTCAGTGCTCAACAGCCAGACCATTCTATGAAGAACAGAAATTACTTTTAAGACAATCTCAACAATCCTAAATTATATACAATTGATCTGAAGTCACAGGGGAAATCAATGCAAGTGGATTCCCATAGATCATTCATAAAATGTCAGAGGGCTAAGCGATCAGTCACACTCACCTTTCACTCTTGACAACACCATGTCACCCTTTGCCCCTTTGTGGCCAGGGGGTCCCAAGGCACCAGGATTCCCCTTGATTAAAAAAAAAATTAAAATCAGTGCATTAAATTAATTCTGTTAAGGCAGAAGTCATACATGTTCTTGTCTAGCTATCTAACACCGTCTCTTCTCTTCTCTTCTAAATCTCTGTTTAAAGTTCTGGCTTGGAAATCATTGTTTTGTCTCTTTTCCTGCCTTTCAGGGTGGTTCTATTGCACAAAGCTCAATGTTCTTTGTGCTAAGATGTATGTAATTCTGTATCTGGGTTAGCAGAAGTGTGTCAATGCCTCTTTTATCTTAGCAGTTCACAACGGTAAAGATATAATGGATTGGGGGGGGCCTGGAAAGAGGGCTCCGTGCTTAAGAACACTTGCTGATTTTGCAGAGGACACTCACTGGTGAGCAGCACCCATACGGTGACTCTGAAGACCCTGTAACTCCTGGTCCAGTGAACTGACTTCCTCTTCTAGCCTCCACATGCTCCAGGCATGCACATGATGCTCATACATACATATATGAACATGATACACATACATACATACATACATACATACATACATACATACATGCATACATACATGCACTCATAAATACACACAAAAATTTTTAAGTAAATATTTTTTAAAACCTGGGGAAAGAATACATGAGAATTCTATATGGATATGCAACTTCATGGTGAGTCTTAAATAAAAGGTATGCTAAATAACTATGTATCATCAAAAATATTTTAAATTATTTTAGCCTTTGATCTGTGAAAATGAAAGCAAAGAAGAGGGAGAGTAACATAAAATCTTCCATGGAGCTGAAGGTGGGGAAATTGGCCAGGGAATACTGTGGTATTAACAGAAACTGATGAGAAAGAGAAAGGGAAATAAGAAATTTCCCCTATGCCGTTATTCTGATCCCAATTTCTAAACACAATATGGTGAATGCAATGTAGAAAGAAGACATCAGAAACAGAGTCAACCCAGTGAGTCCCAGAACAACCAAACCTCTGAGCACACTAGTCCACAATGCAGCGATGTTAGCCCTGGGAAGCAACTAAACACAAAGCCACAGCACTGTTTTAGAGTCACTAAAAATATCAAGGAGCAACATAACTGACCATGATAAAAATTAAATTTTGCAAAACGAACTATGATATGCAAAGTACAGAGTAATCTCAGCACGCTTGTTCAGTATTCATGCATCAAGGACCATGCTGAGCTTTATCCTTCAGGCTTTCTGCAGAGCCAGCTTTGCAGGTGTGCTGTGCACATGTGGGAAGGGTGCGGCTGGAGACCACAGGCAAGGAGGGGGACGCATGCACATCAAGTGGAATCCTCACTCTCGCTCATTTTTATTAGATTCTTCTAGGAGAATTTGAGAACGACTTGGGGACTTCAGAATTGAGTCACAGGTCACCCCGGCACAGAGGACCAGTGGGGCTGTCTCCAGACTCCCAGGGAGATCTCCTGTGAACAGTGAGGTTATGTGTAGGGACCAGACAGATGGAAGGCTAGCTTCAGCAAGTGGGTGCCATATGGTGATGGGCAGATTCTTGCCGAGCTGCTGCTCACAGATCTTTGACTGTGGGCTGAGGGTTCATCTAGGTTACCACAGCTAAGACTTCCTTCATCCAAATCGAGGCCCATTTGGATCAGAGTGATTCTGATGTCTCTGTCCTATGTATGATTCTCTCTGTATGGCTTCTTCACATGGATGGGTGGGTACCCAAACAAGAATGTGTTTGGTCATTAAGATGTTTTTAAGTTCAAAACATAAAATGTGTATCACACATCAAGTTAGAAAGGGTACAGTAAGTTCTCTCTGTCCATCTTGTTTGAAGAGATTATGACCAGTAGAAGTTACTTACTGGTGGCCCTGGAGGTCCTTCAGCACCAGGCGGGCCTGGATCACCCTTCTCCCCATGCCAGCCAGGAAGCCCTAAGTCTCCTTTACTTCCTTGTCTTCCGGGAAGTCCTGGAGGGCCAGGGGGTCCCATGGGACCAGGTGGACAGTCACAGAGTCCCTCATTTCCTAGACAGAGGTAGAAAGTTAGCTTGACATAGTTCCTAACAAAAGCCCCAGTGAATTTCTTATTACAAAAAAATACAAACAAAAATATTTTTAAAATGTTTTTTACAAAAAGAAAAAAGCCCCGAACTGGATGGCCTTGTCTAGCCTCAGTAGAAGAAGATGTGCCTAGTCTTACTGCAACTTGATATGCCAAAACAGGTGGATATCCATGGAAGGCCTTCCCCTTTCTGAGGAGAGGGGTCAAGGTGGGGGTGAATGGGTGAGTGAAGAGGTGAGAGGGAGGAGCTGAGAGGAGGGAGGGGAAGCTGGGGTCATGTAAAGTAAATAAATAACTTAACACAATAAATAAACAAATAGTATGACTAGAGAATAATTCTTATCACAGGAAACCAAGACCACGTGACATGTAGCTAGCGTGCAGCATGTGACAGGATGGAGTCTCTAGCCTGGTATATGGGGGACGAGACCCTGTGGCAAGAGGTAGGATGTGGCAGTGTGGCGTCTGTTGTGTGTCCTCTGTAGGATGAGCCCATATGACTTGGGGTGGGAGTGCAGCGTGGGGCAGTGTAGAGGGGTGGCTGGTACAGTCTATGTGGGGTGAAAGCGTGGAACAGGAGGGCTGAAATGAAGCATGGAGTTGGGCTGCTCTGTGTGGGATGGACACACACTTTCTAAATAAATGGAATCCTTTTGTGCCCTAAACTCCTCTACAGCTAACATAAAGTTCTGGTGAATAATTGAAAGTCTTTTTTTTTTTTTAATCTGTTACTGAAGAAACAACAACAACAAAAAATGAATAATGTACACCAATATATAGATAAACTAATTATGCCATGACTCTGATTAATCAAAGAAACACATGCCTGCAGGGATTATTGATCAAGTGGCACATTACGATTGCTAATTCACTACAAAACACCCCTAATGATCAGAACATTCGGGCTGAAAAATAAAGTTTGGCAAAGTCAAATTGGTTTGTGGTCTTGCTCTCATACTGGCTGGCCCAGTTGTCCAAAAGGCTCTGACAAGGTACAGAGGAGGGAGACAGCCATGGGCATTTAATGAGTCCAAAGCACATGAGATCCACAGAGAAACTACATTAAGATATGAGTGGTCCCTAATCTGCACAAGAGAACCTTGTGAGCAAAGTTGCTCCCTGAAAAAGAACGTGTGTTCTTTCTACTCTGAAGCCCTGCTTTTATAAACTGTGGGGGCCAAGCCTCTATGGTGGATCTGCACCCAGGGCGGAGAGTGCACAAACTGATGCACCAAGGACATTGCAAGCAGAGAACCTAGACCCCATGTTCAGACGTAGCCGATGAACATCTCATTCTCCACATGGGAAAGTGGGGAGGAAGAGCGGGGTGGGGGGTGGGGTGGGGGGGAGACTGCCTCTGACATGAACTCTAGAGCCCTCTATTTGAACAGTGCCCCTTGGTGGGGAGGCCCTATGGGAACACAGAGGAAGAAGATGCTGGCCATCCAGATGAGACCTGATAGGCTGTAGTCAGATGGTGGGGGAGGAGGACCCCACTGGTCAGAGGTCTAGGGGAGAGGAATAGGGCAGGAGAGGGAGGGAGGGTGAGAACAGGAAGATAAGAATGAGGATGTGTATTTAAAAAAAACATTAAAATGTTTAATTTTTAAAGTTGATGTGGAATTGCTAAGTTGAGCTTAAAAAACAAGGTGTGAATAAAGTTTAGCTTGGGATTAGGACAAAATTTCCTAAAACAAAGCTAAATGTACTTGTGTACTTTTAGGCATTATATTTATGCAAAGCAATGTTCTCAGCATTGATTATAAAATCAAAATATCAGTTTACTCTGAAAAACCTTGAAGATGGTCTACATCCTGCAGCATTAAACATTCAGCCAAGATAGAATTCTTTACATAACAATAAACACCTCTATCACATTAGTATGCAAACCTGCTTCCACATTCAATAGATGCTACTTATGTGCATTAAAGAATTATTTTAAATACATTTCTCCATTATGTGTCAGCAGTAAAAGCTTGATTTGTATGCCTATTTTATATACCCATACACTTGAAATGGCATGAAAAATTTTCAGGTAAAAATGGGTCTTGAGTGGCAAAGTATAAGAAGCCCTTGTTTGACAGAAGAACTTGAGTCATGGTGACTTATGCGCACTTGAACACACATTGACATGCAGTTCTCGTGAGGAGTAACAAAAGTGAGTATTAAGCCCGAATGGCATGCCAGGCTATGCTTCTCATAGGCTCCCTCACCCTGGAACTCCATGTGTGGCTGTCGTGTATAAATTCTATCTTTCATTCATACTTGCCTTTTTCTCCTTTGGCTCCACTTCTTCCTGGGGGACCCATTTTTCCCTTTTCTCCCATTGGCCCAGGGCACCCAGGGCTACAATACGTCACTGTTTGGAAGCAAGGATATGGTAGACAGAATCACATGATTTAGATGAAGTCCCCCGGAGGGCGCCAGTGTGGTGTACTCTCAGTCTCTGCCCTATGTTTTACTTCATGATGTCCCATGTCTCAGTTCTCCCCCCTCTTCTCTCCTTCTTCCTCTTCTTTCTCCACCCTTTCCTCCTTCCTCCCCTCTCTCTCTATACATATAGACCATGGAACTATCTACTAGCACCATTGATAAAGACACTCTTAATGCCAGCCATAGGTCAGTGGGCTCCAGAATAAGATAACAGATAACACCAACAAATACCAAAGCAAAATAAATCATGAACAACAAAAGACGGAGTCAGGATATAGCAATGTTTTTTTTTTCTCCCTCATTTACCAATTACCAGGCAGTGAAGAAACCACAAAGCACAGCTTGCAAAAGCAAAACTTTTGAGACATCTGGATAAAGACGACATAGGCTGCAAATGCTACCCTCTGCATTCTCCAGACACTTTAGTAGGATAAAAGGCTAAAACAACAACAATAGAAGGCTTAAAACCCCAGAAGACCCTAAAGATGCCAGGATCCAAGCATCAATGGAAAATGACAAGGGGAAAAAAAGAAAAACAATTAAAAAGCAGGTTTCACACCAGAATCTCTCCTCTGGAGCTTACATAGTAGAATGACAGAGTCTCAAACAATGAATTGCTAATAAAATATTTATATGGAAAGACTCCTCTCAAAAATTGTAGTAGAAAATAAAACACCCCTTCAAAAACAAAGAAGAAACAAAGTTTCAAGAAAAAACGGGTAAAGCACAATGTAATTAAAACAGTAGAGGGGGCACTATTTCACACTGAGACAATGAACAGAACGCTGCAAAAGGGAACACTGAAAGAGAACTAAACTCTCAGAAACAGAAGTAATTAAGTCCACAAAACAAACAAACAAACAAACAAACAAAAACTATAAATTCAGTAAGAGCTGGAAGATAGGACTGAATAAAAAAAATTAAAGCTTCCAGTATGGAAATAGATTTCAAAGGTATGTGCAGACAGTAACATAGTATAGACGTTTGCAGTGCTCTCACTACAGGCTGGAGAATGAAATCCTGAGAAGAAAGATTTCCAACCCAGAATTTTATGCTCACCTAAACTACCCATCAGACAACCGAACAGAGCGAAGGTGTGTTATGTCCGTGTGATTCCCCAGCTTTAAGCTCTTATTTTGAATTGTTCTCTGGAAGTCTAATAGGAGAGTAAGCAATTGGCCAGTGGAAAGTAAAACACTAGAGAGATGTGGAGGGAGTAACAGTGAATTCATGTTTATTACTGCTCTTTTCACAGTAGCAAGTAAGTGGAGTTAGCCTCGATGTCCACCAACACATAAAAGGATCGCGGACATGTGGCTTATATATACAACGGAATTTTATGCCATGTTTAAGAAAAAATAAAATCATGAAATTTGTAATGAAAAGTACAGAACTAGAAAATATAATACGGAGGTAACTCAGGCTCAGAAAGACAAATGTGGTGTGTTCTTTCTCACATGTGGATTCTAGCTTCTAAAGGTTAAATATGTGTATTCAACTGGAAGCAACTGAAGAAAGGAGCCAAAAAACAAAAAACAAAAAACAAACAAACAAATCCAGAAAGAGGTTCTTGAGAAAGGAGGAAAAGCTCTAAAGATAGCAGTTCTTTGGGGGGGGGGGGAGGGTCAAATGACTTTTTCACAGAGGTCACATATCAGCTATCCTTGCATATAAAATATTTACATTATAATTCATAACAGCAACAAAATTATAGTTATGCTGTAGCAGTGAAATAATTTTATAGTTGGGAGTTACCACAACATGAGGAACTGTATTAAGGGGTCGCAGCACTAGGAAGGCTGAGAACTACTATTTTAAGGGAAGGCATGAGGTGGGCAACAGAGTATGTGAGAAGTGAAAAGGGAAAGGTGCTATCTGCAGGAGGAAGGACAGAGCGAGCAGAGAAACAGGAAGGGGAAGAGAGGCCAAGGAGTCAATCACATCTGAGCACATACATTTTTGTCGTAGTTTCTACAACAGGATATTGAAATGGCACTAGATATTATAAAAACAATTTAAAAATAACAGTGAATGAAAAGCTCCAAGTATCTCAGCAATAAGTCGAAAGTGCAGCCTTACTAACTTGAAAAAGTTAAAAAGGTCCAGAAAACTTTTGTTTTAAAAGTAACACTATAAGGCTATTTAATGAGTTAGAATATATAACAACAGAGTATATACAAAAATCTGGGAGGTTTGAGATTAATTTTAAATAACTAAATCAAAAGTCAAGCAAGCACAGATGGGCATACACAAAAAGACAATTTACCAAATGTTGCTATGAAAAATAATAAATGAATCAGGCTGGAGAGATGGCTCAGTGGTTAAGAACACTGCTGCTCTTCCAGAGGACCTGGGTTTAATTCTCAGCAACCACATAGCAGCTTACAACTGTCTATAACTCCAGTCCTATAGGATATGTTGCGCTCACACAGACATACATGCAGTCAAAATACCAGTGCACATAAAAATAAATAAATGTTAAAAATAATAAATGTATCATTAAAGGCTGAGCTGGTGGGTACACTTATAAACCATTAAATGGAAACACTGAATATTTCTATAGCCCAAACTATGACACCATCATTCCACGTAAGCAATGAGAATAAGAAGTGTATACATATAGAATGGGGCGTGGTGAATAGTGGCTGAGTCTGTAGGGAGGAGTCAAACGGCAATGAGCAAAAGCAAAAACTTTAGCAATAGAAATATAAATGCGCTGGATGATAATGTAGAACCAAATTATGAAGAGATCCAGCTACATGTGCGAAAATAGCTGTCTCTGAGGAGGAAAAAAGCAGGAGAAGACAGAGCTTGGCATCTCCTTACTTTTAAGCCAAACTCACATAAAAGTCCAATAAAAATCAAAACTGTGTTGACAAAACAAAAATCTATCAATTTATCAAATCTTATCATTCATACTTAAACTCACAATTAATAAATTGCACATATTCAATCAATAGGCCAGTGTCATTTCCCATATTCATTAAAAAGATTTTAATATGAATAACTTGACCTATAAAATGTTATACAAGTTTTTAAGTATTTAGAAAAGTAGACTTTCTGAATGAACCTATAGCTATATGAACTGCAGCATAAGAGTTAATGAAGATCAATGAGTAAACTTTACCATCTGATCCAGGGGGTCCCTGTGGTCCTGGTGCTCCAGGTAGTCCAGGCGCTCCTGGCCTCCCTGGCTTTCCTGGGACACAGTTGAGTCTTCCAGGAACACCAGCATCCCCTGGAAATCCTGGGGGACCAGGAAACCCTGGAAACCCAGGAAGTCCCACCATGCCTGCAAGGAAAAGTCAGGGTGGAAATCACACATGGTCTCAAGAGTAACCGTGCTGGTAGAAATCCCAACCAGAAACATGGAAACAGAAGAAAACACCTGGGACTGGACATCACACCTAATGGAACAAGCCAGACACGGAAAGAGAAGCTCCCGGTGCCTTCCCGTCCACGTGGACCCTAACACAGTCAAACTCACAGAAGGAAGGACAGATGGCGACTGTGTGGGAACAAGGGGGTGGGGAAGATGGTGATGTTGATCTAGAGGACAGACTTTCAAGAGAGCTGACTAAATTCTGGGGAATTTAGACCAATAGGAAGTCAACAAAGCTTGACAGGAAGAGGGCGAGAGAGACTTGGGAAATGGAGACAGAAGGATCACAAGACGGGGGCTAGCTTGGGCTATAGAAAGAGAGTATGTTGTAACAGCACCCAAACCCAAAACTAGGACAAAACCCCTGCTTTTTCCACAAGGCTGACTGCTAGATAGAAATCAGGAGCCATACCACGATAATCTGAATAAATTTTTTAAGAGTAGGATGCTATAAAAAAAATGGACTTGAGGCAGGAGAAATGGCTCAGTGGTTGAGAACAATTCCAGCTCTTCTGAAGGACCAAGTTCAGTTCCCAGAAGCCATGCCAGGCAACTCACAAACACCTGTAATTCCAGATCCAGGGGACCAAACAGTCTCTTCTGTCTTCTGAAAGCATCAGTGCTCCATAGTGAATGTATGCATGCTCACTCACATAAATATAAATAAAGTAAAATCTTTTAAAGCTTAACTATCCCATACACCAAAAGGCATTGCTGCTTTTGAAAGAAGCTGCAGCTGGAAGCCCACAGGTCTGGGGGATCATGCCCCCCTCCAAGAGAGGGTTTCACTATGTAGCCTTTGCTGTCTTGGACTCACTTTGTAGACTAAGCTGGCCTCACACTCACAGAGCTGTGCCTGCCCCAAGTGCTGGGATTATAGACATGCACCACCATGCCCGGAGGGGACCATGTTAGCTTAACTTTCCCCCATTCTTTGTGTTTATTGGAACAGATATGTTTCACTTATTTCAAAGTAGAATATTCTTCTATCTTTCCATCCTACTAACTCATAAAATTAATCCATAGAAACCTATTACCACATCTAGCGGATAAAATATCTGCTCTTTCATCACCTACATAGGAGAGATCTTTTTGTAAAAAGTCTGCTGGGCATGCGTGTGTGCACACATATGCACACACACACACACACACACACACACACACACACACACCATACTGACTGTGTATGTGACTGATAGGTTCACCCGCTGGATTACAGTGATCACTATGGCATAGCAGGCACACACGGCATCAGTAGTAGCAGTAATAACAGCTCACACATTGATTCTTTACTAGGAATCAGGCTGTATCACACACATCACATCTTCCAATCCTAATGAGATCTCATCTTAGATGGGGGAACTGAGGCATGGAGAGGCGCAGTAAATGTCCAGGACGACACAGTTTGTAAGGAGTGACAACTGGAATGTTGTAGTACACAGCTCACTATCTGGGAAGGCTTGATCCAATTGCAAGTGTCTGACTCTGAAACCCACCCATCCCATGTTAGCTATGGCATGTAGCTGTTACATAAGACACAAAGTCTTACATACAGTGATGCGCTGGCAGCAAATGCCAATGCCTCCATGACATGCATGCCACCTGTCTTGCTGTCGCTCCTAAGACCTGCCAGGATTCTCCTCACTCACTGGGTAACCCAGGTAACACTTGTTGCTTTGTCCAGTACCAAGAACAACATGCAACCCTCTTCACCAAAGGCAATGGGCTAGAACGTGTGACACATATCAGCTTGGCCACCCAACGCTCTCACACAGAATCTTATAAGTGTGGGTAGTAGTAACGTGATATTTGTTTTTCCATTCTATTCCAGGGTGGAATAGAAAATAGGGTATATTGTGTCCCCCATATTATCCTGTGAAGTCTGAATTTTATTTTATTTATTTATTTAGGGTTTTTTTTTTGAGACAGGGTCTCTCTGTGTAGCCTTGGATGTCCTGGACTCACTATGTAGACCAGGCTGGCCTTGAACTCACAGCGATCTACCTGCCTCTGCCTCCCAATTGCTGGGATTAAAGGCATGCACCACCACACTCGAAGTCTGAATTTTAACTAGTGTATATACACATGTGTAATGAGATATAAATGTAGTGCAAAATAAAACGTATGTCTTACTATGGGACATACTCAGATTCAAAAGCCACTGGGTTAATTGGATTTGTGTGACTATGTGTCTCTCCGTGTGCACTCCTGTGAGGGGTAGCACGTGTGTGTGTGTGTGTGTGTGTGTGTGTGTGTGTGTGTGTGTGTGTGTGTGTACACTGTGCTTAGCCTTTGGTGTCATTACTCAGATGCTGTCCATCTTTTATGGCACAGGGTCCCTCGCTGGCCTGGAACTCACCAATCTGGCTAGGCATTCCAGCCAGTGAGCCCTGGGAGTCAGTTTGTATCTGCCTCACCAGCCCTGGTATTCCAAGAGTGCACCTCCACTCCTGGGTGGGATCTGGGGATTGATCTTGGGTCCTCATACTTGTGTGAGAAGCACTTTATTGACTGAGCTATCTTCCCAGCGCAGGATTAATTTTTTTAAGGAATTAAGAGCCTTCCTGTGTATTTGAATATATTGTTCCCAGTGGATCTTAATTTCAGTCCACTGGACATACAATTTTTATTAGAAACAACAGAGAACAGATAAGACTGGAGTTCAATGTTTTCTGACCAAGAGAATATTCTTGACGGCTTATATAATCCTGGG
This sequence comes from Acomys minous, assembly GCF_964271855.1. Lineage (NCBI taxonomy): Eukaryota > Metazoa > Chordata > Mammalia > Rodentia > Muridae > Acomys > Acomys minous. Next base: position 92,964,837 of record NC_140486.1, on the reverse strand, counting down.
TCAATTAAACCCAGACTGCAGCCTCCAAAGACTAACTGATTGAGACAAGTCTTTTTAATATTGCTGTTGTCAGACCCTAAAAAAAGAGGAAAGCTAGATTTGTAGAGAAGTGAGCAAGAATTTGGTAGTCGATGACCGAACTTCTTACCCTTTCTTGGTGAATACAAAGGACACAGGCTGGGAAAAATATTTACTCGAGATTTTTTTCTCCTGCCAGGTTTAATCTGTTCTCCTGGGTTCACAGAATAGAAAAAAGGCATCAAACTCCTATTCCTGATCCTACTGGAATATTAACCAGCACAACTTCCAAAGAGGTCCTTGTCGTAATGGCAGCAATGGGGCTGTCAAATGTTACGTGACCTATGCTTTCCTTTATTCTCTTTTTCTTTGAGCCTTTCACTTTAAGTAAGGCTGTATCAAAGGTTTGTCTGTTTTTTGTTTTTTAAATCATCATGTTTATGTGCACATCTGACATAAAATATTAGGACTTTAGGTAGATGGATGGAATTTTGCAAGTAGATATCAACTTAGAAAATCTTTCAGAACAATAGTCCAACTAAGTAAACACTTTATCCCTAGTGAAAGTTTCAAATCCTCTCTGCAAGTGGAAATCTGATGGAAGGCCTGTCACACAAATGCTTGCCTCATGGCAGTTCTGAATGGCTCTGTGTGTGTGTGTGTGTGTGTGTGTGTGTGTGTGTGTGTGTGTGTGTAAAGATAAAGGAACCTACATTCCTCTAATTGGGTCATTTGAATTTGAAGATGTTAGAACCCCAGGGCTGTTGCTATGGCAGCAGAGCTTAGCATGGGAACCTGGAGCGGACACAGGCAACCATCTTCCATAAACTCTTAAGGCTGTCGCCTTATCAGCTAGAACCGGGGATTACAGCTGGGGTGGGTATGATGTAGGAAATCCACTGTAACATATCGTAGATTCATACCTGGACAAGTCTCCCCTGGTCTGCCTGGGGGCCCCGGGGGGCCCGGTAGTCCAACATCTCCAATTTCTCCATAGCCGCCTGGGGGCCCTGGGTCCCCTGGAGGACCTGACAAAGGTAACATCAGATGTAATAAGACAAATATCCACACACAACTTGAAATTCAGGGATGTTTGTGAGTCTCGCTAAAGTCCAAGTAGGAGGTACTTTTGCAGTTGCTTGACATAGTTTTAGTGGAATATGCCACACTGGGTCCCCTTTGACTGTCTCTCTTCTGCAGACACAGGAGCCGTGAGCTGAGTTCTCTGACATTGATTTAGGCTTCTCTTTCCACAAGCATCTTGGGAGATGTTAGTCAAGTGACCTCACAGCTTTTTTTTTTTAACTACAAGTTTAAGAAAAACTACTTTCTGAAAATTTAAATAATAAAAACCCTGCCACATATTTACATTATGAAATAAAACTTGATGTCATATGCCAATGGGACATGAACTAGGATGCACGGTTCTCCCTGCACATTGAGTGGCATCTTCACAGTAACTGTTCTGGCTTGAAGCTGAAATGTCCCCAGGAGGTTGAACACTCTAGCCCCAGGTGATGTCACTGGTTTTGGAGGTTGCTGAGTCTTAAAGAGATGAGGCCAGGCCGGGCAGCAGTGGTGCATGCCTTTAATCCCAGCACTCAGGAGGCAGAGGCAGGTAGATCTCTAAGGTCTAGGCCAGCCTAGTCTACAGAGAGAGTTCCAGGACAGCCAGGACTACACAAAGAAATTCTGTCTTGAACCAGGAGAGAGAGAGAGAGAGAGAGAGAGAGAGAGAGAGAGAGAGAGAGAGAGAGAGAGAGAGAGAGAGACCTGGTGTGAACGTAGAACCATAGGGAAGGAACGGTGAGAGCACTTCACAGCTGTGCTTGGTTTCAGTTAGTATCTGTTTCTAAGCTTGCACCACGCAGAGCTCTGCCAAATCTGCCCACCACAGTGTTTCTTGACTATGCCTTCCCCAGCATTGTGGATCCATGAGCCAAAAGAAGCCCGTCCATCAGGCATTTTGTCACAGTCATGAGGAAAAGTAACTAAATATTAATATTCATGGTTTTATCCTCCCTGGTGTGCAAACTACAGGAATACTGAATCAAACTCTTTTTTCTGCACCTGTCTAGTCCATTTCGGTATACATGATGGAAGAACTGAATTGAACACAAACCTTTGAGTGGAGGAGGTGGAGTTACCAAAAAGCCCGGTGGTCCTGGGTATCCGCGATCTCCAGGATCCCCCTGAAATCAGTCATTCATTTACTTTCCTTGGAAATAAGGATGCTTCCTGATGTTAAGCTAAGGTTAGGATGCCACACACACATTCATCAGGGAAGGAAAGACAAATGGTCAGCTACAGGAGTGAGTTGGCCTAGGAGTTCCAGAAGGAACCAACAGGCATCTGGCCTCTCACCCACACTCACAAGTAAATAGCGAATGGACAAAGCTATAGCAAAAGAAAAAACATTAACATCAGAAAAATTATTACCATGTGCTCATAAATGAAATACCGTAGAAGTCACTAGGTCTCTTGGGTGTACTTTGAACGTCAGTATAAGAAGGCGTTCTAGTACAAACACCTTGCAGGGCCTGACTTTGCATTTCATCATGGCAGCAAAATACTGTCTCTCCTTTAATCATGTCCCCTGAGAGCAGTTGGCCTTGCCCAGAACAAGCACTGAGTGTTGGGTCCCAGAAGTTACAAACAAAGGAAAAGGCACCACAGTGCTACAAAAGAAGATGATCTCAATACATCTGATCTCATGAGAGCTTTGAAGCTCTCATTATTATTCACGTTCAAAAGAATTGCTTCTCAAATGGAAGCATAACTGTGTTTCGTGTACTGATTCTAATTATGGCATGAAAATACACTACTTATACATAATACACAGAATTCATTAAAGTAATATTTATAAGATTACATCTATCTCAAAAGTTACACTAAACTTTAATTTGATATCAGAATGATCTAAAAGTTTTCTTTGACACGGCCTCACATTTTTACCTTTGGACCAAGAAATCCGAAGAGTCCGGGTTCGCCGGCCACTCCTTTTTCTCCCTATAAACAACCACAGACACATGTCAAAGAGCTCGCTATTAGGGGCTGACATCACCTCAGTCCAATCTAAAATGAACTGTGCACACTCACAGATGTCTGAACCACTCTTGGAATATATCCGTTTTGTAATTCAGTTTTAAAAGTCAACAGCACAATCCTGTATTTAGTGGTTCTCAGCCTTCCTAATGCTGCTCCCCTTTAATGCAGGTCCTTACGTTGTAGTGATCCCCCAACCATAAAATTATTTTCATTGCTACTTCATGACTGTAATTTTGCTACTGATATGAATTGTAATGTAAATACTTTTGGAGACAGAGGTTTGCCAAAGAGGTCATGACCCCCAGGTTAAGAACCACCATGTAATTAATTAAATGAAACCAGGTGTGTAATACACACTTGTAATCCTAGTACTTAAGATGGAAAGGCCATACTATCAAAGGACTAGGGGCCCCAGGCCAGCCTCAGTTACATGGTTATGTAGTGAATTCGAGGCTAATATGGACTACATATAACCCTGCCTCAGAACACCTGAGAGAGGGGGCTGAAGGGATGGCACAGGGCTGTGGAGCGTGCATTACCCTGGCAGATGGCTGGACTTGGGTTCCTAGAACTCTTGTTGGATGGCTTACAACTGCTGATGTCTTTTAGACTCTGTGAGCACCTGCACTCCCATGTGCACATAACTCTGTATATATTTGAAAATTTGGAAACACATGTTTATGTAAATTAGGTGAATATATGTGACATACCATATATTCTATAATCCATGCATTTTATAAATATATAAATTAAATACATAATAAAAATAAATCACTAAAGGCACGGTTTGTGGCTGAGGGTAGTTTAAATGAAAATGGCCCCATAGAGTCATAGGGAGTGGCATTATCGGAGGTGTGGCCTTCTTGGAGGAAGTGTGTCACTAGGGGAGGGCCTTGAGGTTTCAGAAGCTCAGGCCAGGCCTAGTGTCTTTCTCTCCTCTTGCTGCTTGAGGATCTGGATGCAGAACTCTCAGCTCCTTTTCCAGCACCATGTCTGCCTGCGTGTTGTTACGGTTCTCGCCAAGACGATAACAGACTAAACCTCTGAACTGTAAGGCAGCCCAATTAAATGTCTCCTTTATAAGAGTTGCTATGGCCACTGTGTCTCTTCACAGCAATAGAAACTCTAACTAAGACGGGGTAAAATGACTCAATAAGGTAAAATGACGGAGGTAAGATTCTTACCACAAAGCCCGAGGTTCTGTCTCTAGGCCCAAGCAGTGGAAGAAGAAAACAGACTCACTCAAACTGTCCTCTGAGCTTCATGAAGACACAGGGACACATGTTGACACACGCACGTGCGCGCGCACGCATACACACACACACACACACACACACACACACACACACACACATACACACACACACACCTCTGCTGGAATGGAATGTACCTGGAATCCTGGAAAACCTGGAGATCCATGGGAACCAGGCTCACCCTAACAATGACAGAAAATCAACAAGTAGAATTCAAACATAAGAAATGGTGTTTTTATCTTCTATAACCTTGTATTGATATGTAGTTTTGATGTGCTTTGATATGCAATGGAATAATAATATGTAATCTTGATACACATTGATATTAAACACAACTAAATAGGATAAACATAAAATGGATTCTACGTACTTCTGCCATTTGTTATTCCGCTGGATCTTAAGTCTTATTCAGAAAATTCACATCATTGCCAGTGTTTAATTAATAGGATTCACGCTTTTGCTGTTTCTATTCTTCCAATTTAAATTATTTAGCATGAAGTTTGCACTAGGTCAAATGTCTTCAAAATCTACAGTGTGTTCATTTGCATGGAAATGAATAGTTTACTCTGTGCAACTTTAGCAATAAAAATGACACAAAAGCCAATAATGGGCCATTCAATACCAAAGCTAGAGTTATCTAAGCCTACTGGAAATTGGCCTCCCAGTAATTCCATGGGACATGCCATTACTGGGAAAGTCAAGTGACATCTACAGGCTGACATAGTGCTTTCGTGCTAGGCACCCTTGCTTAGGCACCATAGTTTATGAAATAGGTTTGAGCTAACCAGCACAGGCACCTTCTGCACCATCAGTGAGCTAACAGGAATAGCCACAGTCCTGTCACCTGCCTCCCTCGGATCTCCTGTCTTGTGCATGCCTGTTGTAACTAAATGACATAGTGGCAGGGAACACCCCAGCTCTTGTGCAAACTGCATTGCTGTATGTGGGATAGTTTTTACAGTTTAGCTCATGGGAATACAGTTATAGTCTCACAAGTGTGTGAATAAACAATGCTACCAAACTCAGTGAGGCTTAGGACTAATGATCCTTACCCGGGGTCCTGGGAACCCAGGAATACCTTTTTCTCCTTTTGTCCCGATGCCAGGCTCTCCCTTTAAAAGATGACAGTGTTAGAAAGGTCTAAGCAACAACACTTGTTTAAGTTGGAAAGCAACAACAAAATGAGAAACAAAAACACTGGCAGTAGAAAAGAGAACTTCTTTACAATGGAGGTTTATAAGGTCATAGTAAGATAGTAAAATGTTTTGGCTGCAATTAAAGTAATGATTAAACCATGCAAAAAAGTAGGTGAAAATACTGTCTCACATAAATAGATGAAAAGAATTTAAATTACCTTGCGTCCTGGAGGCCCTGGAGATCCAATCATTCCCGGAATTCCTTTGATACCCTAAAAAGTATGCATGACATAATAGGATTACATAGTAGTCACTGAATTCCATATACTTCACAAATCATTTCTTTTGACAACCTGTTTCTTGTTGGGCTTTTTTTTTTTAAAGCAAGGGATTGAATTAGCAACTAAGACCTAAGTACATCACCTCTGGTATGACTTGGGCCAGGATGAGAAGCGTGTGGGGACATGGAGGGGAGCTATGGAAACAGACTGCAGATGCAAAGTGGGAAATACAGCTCTGGAGAGAACTGACCTGTTATGGTAAGGGAGCAGAATTTAAACCACAACTTAAACACAACTACAGACTGTGCGGCTGGCACTGGGAATAAGGATTTTCCCAAAGTCTATTGTGTATGCAGCTCTTGTAAGCTTTCCAGATCTCAAAATATGCAGCCCACCTCTGATACTGAGAGGACAACTGGGTTCCCCGTGACCTTTGCACACGTAAAGGCAAGTTACAGGACTGTGGCTATTCCTGTTAGCTCACTGTCAGAATACATCAGAACAGCCCTCTTGAAGTCCCGTGCTCTGGAGGACTTAGCTCAGCCCAGTCTGCCACACAGCAGCTGTGTGAACCTGAGGACTCTGTAAGGCTCTGGGAATAGCAGGAATAGCAGGAGCACCAGCCAATGAGGCAGCTCTGAGATTCATGTGACAGTGCACAGCCCTGAGCGTGCGCAGCAACGGCTTCTATTTGGGCTTCACAAGGTGACTTGGGAGATGAGTGGGCCTTACCTTTTCTCCTTTATAAAGAATCCAATCAGGTGACTGGATAAACAGGGTGGGCCCCCGAGGACCATGCTGGCCAACTTCACCCTTTAAAAGCATCAAGAAAATAGGCATTTCATTTTAACTTCTGCTTTGAAGCAAAGAAAACTTTCACCCATGAATAGTATAATGTTTCCAATCCCGTATGTCCTAGATTGAGAATAAAAAATGTACTGTGTGATATAAAATTATATTTATTGTTTATTATGAAAATATGACTTAAAACAAATTTTAAAAATAAGAATGATCCATAACATCATTATCCAGAGACAATCTATTGAAGACATTTGGTGTGGTGCTTTGTAGTGTTTATTTGTGAATGGCATGGACACAATGTATGAACATACAGAAACATCTGTCCGTATGCATGTGAACAGTGTCTTGTTAAATGCAGTTTTAAAACTATAACCAAGCTAACTATAATACATAGTAATCTCAGCAAATAAACTGAGACAGGAGGATCACAAATTTGAGGCTAACATGGAGTGCGTAGTATGTCTGTGTTTCTGATAGGTAGTATTTCTTCAGGAAAGATAGCATTTCAAGTTTACTGCAAATAGTATTTCTAAGGATCCAGGCACTGAACATGCCAGGGAGGCTCCTGAAGAGCTCAGAAGTTAGGAATATTGTAAGATATATATCCTGTTAGCTATCAGTGTTGATGTATTGACTGCTACGTACATTTTGTAAAGAGATGACTGAACAAACACAGACAGCACAGGGGTGAGCAGTGTGCACTGATAAGGATGACCGCTCTTATCCTAGCCAAAGTGCAAACACAGACCAACAAAAAGGGAGCATCTTCAAAACTGGGCCATGCTACTACTTTTTCGTATTATTAAAAAGTATCATATAATTAGCATAGTCAGAGGTAAAAACCCAGCAATACTTAGTAACAAACATATAGGTTGGTGTTTCTGTTTTTATTTTATTTTTAGTATAGGTGATGCCTCATGTATCCCAGCTGGCCTCAAACCTGTTATGCAGCCAAAAAAAAAAAAATGGTCCTGAACTCCTAGTCCTCCTATCTCCACCTCCTTAATGCTGTGATTAAAGGTATGTGCCACCTAGCCCAACTTTTCCAAGAATGTGTATGTGTGTGTGTGTGTGAACACACACGGATGCACGAGTGCACATGTGACAAGGTTTTACCCTCCCGAGGGCTGGGATTGCAGGCCTGCATCACCATGCCTGACATTAGTGCCCTTTGCTGTTCCTTTTACACAGTTAACTTTCTAGTTCTGCGACCTGGCCTTTATGTTCGCTGTCATATGGTGGGCATTTCCCACACCAGGACATCTTCATATGGATTTCTGACTCTTGTTAAGCAATTGTGCTGTAACTTAACTACCCTGGAACTCCGTGTCAGCAGGGAACATGTCAGTCTGGCTAATGTCAACCCTACCCTGCTATGGAGGAGATGCTCCAGAACTGCTGGGCATTCAAGTGAAGAATAGATAAGCCCCCACCTTAAGTCACCCCTCCTAGCCCTGGTATTCTGTTTTGTCATAACTGTCATTTTACAGCTAAGGGTAAAAGAATTCAGTGAACAGAAGTTATGAGCTATAAAGCTGGACAGTGTCTGCACAATGAACACAAATGATCACAACGGCCTCTATCACTAGAGAAGGCACACATCTCAACATCCGCCCTTCTGCACAAGCGGTCCTTACCGGGGCTCCCTTTTGCCCTTTCAGACCCAAAGCAGGATTTCCCTGAAATGAAAACGAAATAAATAGAATTGGTTTTTTAGTTTTCAAAAGGCAATTAAGAGCAATTAAGACTTCTATCTGTGCAACTCATTAGGGTGTATTTAAGTGGGAAGCCTGATAAAAGGAAAGCTGGGATCAAGACGGAGTCCATGACCCGTCATCTCACTGAGGGCAAGCTCTGATGATGTGTTGTATTCAGAACTTACCTTCAACCCAGGGCTTCCGGGATGACCTATAGGCCCCTAAATCAATGAAAAACATCAATAGTCAGGCATGGTCATCAGAATATTTTCCTTGGTTACCCTGAGTTTTAATTAGGAAATATGTTTGATTTTGAAGTTGTTTATGCTACTGTTCTCATTCTTATGAGGAAGATAAAACTTGGATCTCCTATGAATAAGGAGAAAAATAGTGGTTACCAGAGTCTGGGAAGACTGGACAGGAAGAAGGGGATGAAAGACTCGCTAATGAGAATGAAGACACAGTTGAAAACAGTGAGTTCTAGTGGTCTACAGCAATGAGGTGACAGTTAACAATTTATCTCATATTATAATGGCTATCAGATATTTTAAATGCTTCCAGTACAAAGAAAAGATGAATGTTACAAGTGATGAATGTACTAACTATCCTAGTTTGATCATTGCACATTAAATGCATGTATCCAATACCATGTTGTTGCTCATGAATACACACAATTGTATGTGTGTGTGTGCACACGTGTGGGCAAGTATATGCTCAGGTGTGTGTATGTGCAGGTGTGTGTAGCACACGTGGAGTCCAGGATCCATCTCAGATGTCATTTCTTAATTTTAGAGACAGTGTCTCCCTCTGGAATGTGGGGTTCACTAATTAGATCAGGCCAGCTAGTCAGAGAGTCCCAGAGTTCCACCTATATCTGCCTCCCCAGCAGTGAAATTAGAAGCATGTACCGCCGCCATGCTTAGCTCTCTTATGTGAGTTCTGGGATAGGACTCAAGTTGTCAGACTCCTGTGGAAAGCCATCTTATGACCCTATGTGCACAAGTATGTGTCATTTTAAAATGGAAATGACACATAGTGGACTTTCAAACATGGGTGGGCTATTTTGCTGTGTGGACAATAGCTTCTTCTTGGGGACTGAGCATCAAGATGAGTTCTGGTCAGTAAGGGTGGCTCATTGGCCTGACCAAGAATGTAGTTTTGGTCTCATTGCTGCGCTGTTGGCTACAGAGAGGCAGCATCGGCAGCTGTACTTACTGGCAGCCCTGGTGCACCAGCATATCCCATGGGCCCTGTTGATCCCTGTGCACCCCTAGGTCCCTGGAAAGAGAGAGAAAGAGATCAGCACTTTTACTGTGAAAAACACAATTATCTCTGACAGAAAGGATGGCTTGCAAGCCCAAGTAGATAAAAACCGAAGACACAGTCAGACGCCCACCCCTACAAATGGTCAACAAGAGAAGAGTTGGAAGCAGCACTCCAGTAAGAGTGGACACTCTGCTGTAGGGCTGCCCTTGGGTCAGGAGAACAATCAATACCGCACAAACAACTCTAGTAAAAAATAAACAGTGCAAACAAAAGAACTTCATTAGCTCTTCCCAAGTTCAATACAGCTTTATGTACATCAAGATGTCTTTTCATATTGGTATTGGGTAAGATGCATATTTGCAGACTTGTTTAGTTTATGCTTATGAATGTTTGCCTGTACATATGTCTATGTACCCCAGGCCAGAAGAGGCCACTGTGTTCCCTAGACTTAGAGTCACAGACAATTATGAGCCTCGGTGTAGGTGCTGGAAACCAAGACCAGGTCCTCTGCAAGAGCAGCAGGTGCTCTTAACCACTGAGCCATCACTCCAGTCCCCATATTTAAGTATTAATGTATTTGTACTTTTAAAAAATACTTAAAACAGCTGGGTAATGGTGGCGCACGCCTTTAATTCCAGCACTCATGAGGCAGAGGCAGGCAGATCACTGTGAGTTCGAGGCCAGCCTGGTCTACAAAGTGAGTCCAAGACAGCCAAGGCTACACAGAGAAAGCCTGTCTTGAAAAACAAAACAAAAATAATTGAAACATGACTTAGAAGATCAAAGAGACTAGAAATACTGTCCCCAGCTCAAGATTAAGATGGTTGAGACATAATTTTCTGTTTCATGTAAGTTGTCAGCATTGTGGCTTACACGTTGGCAAATGGTAGTGGCGGCTGGGCAATCCTGGAAGGCTGGAGAGAGCCTCCTCCACAGTTCCTATCAAATGACTCATGAGTGTGAGGTTCTGCCCTCTTTAAGAAGACGAACTGGCATCTATCTCAACAGTGACATCAAAGGCATCTCGTTTATGACATGGAATTGAGCTCCCGCACTGTTAGGGAACTGGCCTGTGAAAGTAACTCTGTGGGTAGCTGGAAGCCACCGCAAAGCAGAATTATAGGCCAATCACTGGGAGGCAAAACTGCCTTCAGTTTCTATCTAAATACTGATCAACTAGAAAGACTAATATGGTCATTGAATTACAAACTCCAGGGAAACGAAACTGGGGCAAAATAGCATAAACAGTTACTAATTTGGCAGGTAAAAACGGTACAGAAGTGGCACAAAATTCCATTTGTATATTTATGTACAAGGCCATATACTCTGTGTGTGTGTGTGTGTGTGTGTGTGTGTGTGTGTGTGTGTGTGTGTATTTCTAAAAGTTAATTTCCTACAAGTCTATAAATGCCTAACAATGCTAAATGATCACGACCAGACAATGTGTGTACGTGTGTGCACACGCATGCATGCGTGTCTGTGTGTGTGTATCTATCTGTCTGTCTGTGTGTGTGTATGTGTGTATGTGTGTCTATGTGCCTATGTCTGTGTCTGTGTGTAAGAGGCACCTTGCTGGGCTCAGCAACAGCTTCCTGGTAAGTGACCTGGGACATCATAGCACATGAACTTACTACCCTGCTCTCAGTACTGTGAAATTCTTAATTTCTAGCAAGGAATCACATTTGTATTCTAGACTAGGCTGGTCCTGTTGGACTTAAAGTCTGAAGAGCTATTTGACAAGAATACAGATGCCTACAGTCTTCTCCAAAGACTTACTGGTATGCCGGGCAGTCCTGGGTCCCCACGGTCTCCCTGCAATGACAACATTATACTGTTTTACAAGAGGACAGTTTTCTAGGGCACTGATGACTTGGAAAGATAAATGCAGCAGGAATAACCTGTACTAGGCCAGGTAGGCAGCATATTGAGAAACCAGCCATGGAAGGGCTCTATGGAGCTGATTTTCTTTGTTTATTCTCCTTCTATTTACTGGAGACTGGAACAAGGTTGGTGGAGTCAAGACAACAGAGAAGAGAGATGTGGGTTGTCGGTCTGCTCATTTTACTCTAGCATCTTAGCCCAAACATCCTGTCTCCTCACAAGAGACCCACCTCTGGTCTAGTGGACGCACCAGGCCTTGCTTTAGACCAATGGTTCTCAACCTGTATGTTGAGACTCCTTTGAAGTCCCAAATCAGATATCCTGCACATCAGACATTTACATTATGATTCATAAGAGGAGCAAAATTACAGTTATGAAGTAGCAACAAATATAATTTTATGGCTGGGGGTCACCACGACACGAGGAATTGTGTTAAAGGGTCACAACAACAGGAATGTTGAGAGCCACTGCTGCTGAGGGACACGAAGGGATCGTGGGGAGCATACCTTCCATGTGGGACATCCAGAGCTAACACTTGGCTTTATGCTGAGGGTTGATTGCTTTGCGTGATGGTCAGAGTGTGTGCATGCTCTCAGACACAGGCTCTTTCTAAACACAAGTTATATTTAAGGTACAATCTAAGACTTTGCCCACTTTTAGGCATAGCTTTGTCTGTGGTATTAGTATCACAGTGCTGTTCAGTCAAGGCCACCTCAGAATTCTCAGTGCCCTGTGATTCTCAGGTCAGTTCACAACAATTGACTACCTGGCCCAAATAACCATAGTGATGTGCCCAAGGAACCTTAAATGAATGTGTCCTTACAATTCTGAATGTAGGAGGCAAGGAAATCTATAGCCATAGAAACTAAGGCCAGTGCCTTCATACAAGGAGAACAGAGCTGTCTTGTTCTGTCAGGTTCATGAAAAAAAATCAGTACATTCAATAATACTTTGTAAGAAATCCATGACCCTCTGTTGCCTATTGGGCAACTGGCTTTGTTAAACCCAGAATGGCCATAACACTCACCTGAATACCTTTAAAGCCACCTAAAATGACCACCGACCTTCCCTTTTCTCCATTTTCCCCAGGGTGACCCTGAAAAGGAAAGAGTCACTTAGGAAAAAATAGATTGCTATTTCAGTGTTCAATCCTTTCACAAGCACTGTAGCCATTTCACCGGCGTGGATTTATGGTTTTCCAGATTGTTGCTGGTCCAAGGTTCAAGGTTCTCATACACATCTACTCAGGCATCCAATTAGGGTCTGTGAAGGCTGACCACTCACTAATGAACAGTTACTAATTACGCAACAGAAAAGCTGCTTTTTCTCATAATATGATGCAATGCATTATCCTTAAAATAAATAATTTTGCAATTTGATTTATGCCCAGCAATACTTCTTAAGAGCATTTATTTGACCCATGTCCATATTTGTATTTAAAATAGAGTTTATATGACCTTTTTAAGACTGACTTTCGAAATGTACAGCATCTTCCCTTCTGTAAAGCTGTTCCTGTTTTGATTGGTTGGTTGGTTTTGTTCCTTGATTGATTTGCTGTTTGCCTCACTTTTGAGACAAGGTGCCACTACGTACCTATGGCTGATCTGGAACTGACTATTTAGGTTAGGCTTGTCTGAAACTCACAGAGACCTACCTGCCTTTGCCTCCTAAGAACTGGAATTAAAGGCACGTGCCACTACGTCCAACAGTTTAGAGCATTTTTAGATGGTAAATGAAATAGATCAATGAATTACATTATAATTTTTCTTATAAACAATTTAAAATCCCAGTTAACATCTTAGATGTATTAACTTGCTTGTCACACAGAATTTCTGCCTGCTTCATATTAACAAGCTCTGGGAATGAGTATAAATTTCTAAGTGATCCCACTCGTAAAAGTGCCTGACCTTGTTTCCAATGGGAGCCACTCACTGGCTTTCTGCTAAAGTCACAGCAACTGTTTCCTGGAGGAATCAGTTCTGCCTCCCAAGGCAGCAGTGGCTTCCTACAGCACCAGTCTGCATGGACTTCAGCTCTGTTCTGAGTTAAATCAGTTATAGAAATGGAGATCGATTGAATAGTGGCAAAAGGCGAGAGCTATAACTTGAAGACAGAATGCTTGACTGGCAAACCAAAGGTCCTGGGTTTCATCCCCGAGATTCAAACAAACAAACAAACAAACAAACAAAATAAAACCCTTCACTGCTGGCTTCTTGGACTACAAATCACTATATGAATAGTCTGGTCATGATCAGTGATGAATCATGCCATGTGTTTCAAAGCGTGCTATGACTGACTGACCACTGTATAAGCCTGCCATGATTGGCCACTGCACTTCTTTGTCCATTTCTCATTTTCTTTTCAATGGATTATTAGCATATATTAATTATGCATGATAGGGGTTTAATCATGACGTTTTCATTCATGTAGATAATGTATCTCGTTCATAGTCACTGTTTCTGTCTTCTGTCCCCCTCCCACTTCTGTTGTGATCTCCCTTTCCCTAACTAGTGCTCCTTCTGCTTTTGTGTCTTTTTTATTTTTTATTTTTGTGACCCCATGAGTTTCAGTAAGTTTGTCTATAGGAATATGGATGGGAGTTTGTTTGCAGGAGTGTGACTACTATACATCTCTTATTCAGACATGTGTACACATACACACACACACACACAATACAGCTCAGCAAAACACATAGATGTGTTGTTTCCTCATCTCTTAGAGATAAGCCCAGTGGTATTCTACAAAAATGGCTATTTGAGAGAGGGAATTAGTCTTCAAAGATGAAAGAGAAGCAAACACAAGAGAAGCAAACAATGGTTTCAAGTGAAACTCCAGAGGATTGTAAGGGGAGTTAGAGAAAACATGGCAGCCAAAGCACCCAGGGCTGATAGGCTCATCGACAGAGACACAGTGGCTGTGATGGAAAGGATGTGAGGAGGGCAACTTCACACTGGAGAACCTTAGGGAGATATTTCTCAAGAATGAAAACTGACTCAAACATAGAGGATGACATCTTGTCACAGCATGAAAAAAAGTTAAATTTGATATTATGTATTACATGAGAAAGGAAAGCAGGGTTCAAGATAGTCTGGAGAATTTGTTTTTAACTGAACAAGCTTTGATTCTCAATGTTTAAAATCACGAACTATCGTGTAAATGTTAGTTCTGGTTTTTCATGCAAGTTCCTAAGGGATTAACGGAAACACGTAAAAGGCCACAGGACAGTAGTAACTTTCCCCACCAGTGGCTGAGGTTGCTTTGGGTAGCTTTACCCTCTGCAACCATCTCATCTTATAGGCAGGGTGACCAGAAGAGACAAAAGAAGGCTGCTCAACAAAGGGACTACTGTGACATTCCAACCCTGGGGTCAATACTGCTTGCCTTGGTAAAGCCCCTGGCCTCCAAAATGCCTGGTTCAGTAGAGTGAGGTCAGGCCCAGCTGGAAGAGCTTGGGGGGGTGTATTCACCTTAGAGCAGTGGGCCTTACAGCAGAGTGTACTTGAACAGAGAACCTTAGCGCTCAGAGTGATTTTAATGTGACATCAAGAAAGGGGCTGGCCTGCAAATCCTTCTGAGTTCTATGTTCTGATCAGTTCTCCTTCTGTCCAGAGCACAGGGAAGATGAATGAAGAGAAAATGGATGGCACTGGTAGTGCCAGTTGGAAGCCTCATGGCAGAATTGGAGAAGAGATATTTACATAGTAAAGGGAAGAGGCTGAAAGATAGCCATGCATAGAAAATCAACTTTTTTCTTACGGGAAAACATTTATTTATTTTTAACTTTTTTTCCCTCAATCTTTATTTATTCTTTGAAAAATCCATATAGTACATTTTGACTCTGGCCAAACCATGTCTGATTTTTCTTAAGTGAGAAAGGTGGGAAGGCAGGTGGTGAAAATAATGGAATGTCCCTTGCTGAAGCTATACTTAAAAATAAATTCATCCTGACCAGTGGGAATGTGGATTTTGGTAAGCTGTACCGCTCCAACCCTTAACTATCCAGTCTTTTGCAGGAATTAGAAATACTTTAATGAAGCCAGTTGTTCACACTCTCCTCTTATAGCCACTTAGTGTCTTCTCTTGCCACAGCCTGTGAAGCCCCTAGACATATTCTGCTTCTGCCCACCTTGCCAACCCTTCCCAAAACACCTAGTTTAGTTCACCACGCCACAGGCAAATTTGCAAGGACTCCACCTCCAGAATAGCCCAAACTGGTTCCTGCAATCTATAAAGTCTTTTCACCTAGGATCACTCTAAGCTGTGCTAACGGTGTCTTACAGGGGGGCCTCCTGGGCCAGGAGCTCCTCTTTCTCCTGGAAATCCAGGATCACCTCTTGAGCCATTGTAGCCATCCTTGCCAGGTTTGCCTCGGGGTCCAGGAGGCCCTGGGTAACCCTGCAAAGGACAAAGCTGTGAGTGAAGTACTTCTGCAAGAAACCCCCAACACAAAGGCTGTGCAACGTGGACCCCCAAATTACAGAGTTACAGTTCATTTTATTTGTTTCATTTTGTGAGGTTTCCTAAAAGCGCTACCTGGGAAAATTACAGCTTAAATACGTACTATGTCTGTGGTCAGCTAGTTTACTGTAGCTTGAGTTATTCTCCAGCTTTGGAGGACTCTGTAAAGTTCTCCCAACCCCGCTTTCTTCTTTCACTGGGCTTCTGTGCTGTATGGCTCTCAACATCACACGCAAAGCTGGGACACACCAGAAGATGAAGCTTCTGTTATGAGCTCACATGTCATTCTAGAGCAGTGCGCATGGCACGGCAGGTATATCTACAGTCTATTTTGGATTTGATTTTTTTTATTTGTTTGAAGAGTTTTCTCTTTGTGTAAAAATGTTTTGGTTTGAGAATTATTGTACAAAATTGAAGAATATGCAGTATAGTTATTTTTAGAAATTTTAAGAGTAAGAACTAATCATACATTTTTTTTAACATATTTTTTCAGGGAATTTGTTTATGAGGGTTTTTTTCAAGACAGCGTCTCATTATGCAAACCAAGATAGCCTCAAACTCATAATCCCCCTGCCTCAGCCTCCCAAGTACAAGATGACATGTGCGTGTGCCACCACACTCTGCTTCGATTTAGAGCTTCTAATGACTGTTTCTTCCTTTCTTAAAACAATGGAGAAAAGTGTGGGGACACTTACAGGAGCGCCATCCAAGCCTGGAAATCCAGGGACACCAGTTGGACCCTAATTCCAATATATAAAAACAAAGATGTAAAGATGACTAAATTATTAAACTGGCAAGCATATTTACTTGAAACTATGAACAGTTAGTAATCCCAGACAGAAAGACCTTAGCAGTCATTGTTGCTTGTCTTTACATTGATTGCTCTAGGCCCCAACATTTAAGAGTATCCTTTCACACTCTGTTGTTCAGGGCCTAAGAAGGCAACTTGGCAGAATCCACCCTAACTAAATATTCAGCATGCTGTTAAACTCCATCCCTCAGAATCTTCCCCCAGGACAACAGACTCAACATGAACAAGAGCAGTTGATGGGGTTACATCCCTGCCCTGGCACTGTACCAAGTTGCAAAAGAATTTCATATTTTCATCAACAGAAAACAAACTGTGGTTTTACAAACAGGATGGCATATATTAGTTTCTTTTTTTCTTTTTTTTTTTAAGAATAAATGTGGGATAAGAAATTTACATAGAATCAGTAATCTCTAAGTCATATTGTTGGCTGAGAAAGGAAAGGTTCAGTTTGGTACGCCCCATAGTTTTTGAACCATTAGATGCACTTCCCCCCCTCAAAAGGTGGGGGGTGGTGGTAGAATTAGGGTGCACCTTATGGTCTGGTTGCTGTTTTTACTGCTTTTATTGTTTTACTGCTGTAAAAACTGGGTGCGTCTTATGGTCAGGTGAGTCTTATAGTCCAAAAAATATGGTAATGCTTTGTTTGGATGGTACAGAAAGCAGATGGACAACACCAATCTTTCATGTGCAGAAGTGTTGTATAAGGCTTGCTTCTCGGGAAAGGGGCTAAGGACAGACTGGTTACCACAGAGTCCTGTGTCTTAGATTTTGGCCAGGTGCAGGGCTGTAGTATTCCTGAGCCTGAATGTTATAGAGAGATGGGGGGAATAATTTGCCCTTTAGTAAGATAATGTACTTTTCCTTCCCAGAATCCTTACCCACAGTGCAGCTGCTTACCAGGCTATGAGCAGGAAGCTTCACAAATCTGCCCACTGCCTCAAAATATTCAGAAGAGAGGACTTCAACTTTCTTTCTTTTCTCTAAGCATATTTCTCCTAACATTTTGGGCTCCCTTGACACTTTAGGCTTCCTTACTCTTCTGAAGTTCTCCTGCCTGTCATGTTGCTGCTTTTCTGTCGTGTGTATAACCACCAGGCCCCATGCCTCTAGGCCTCCGTGCCAGCTTAGACTGCATATGTTTTTCCCATCTCTTCTCTACTCTCTTCCTTTGGGAAACTGCTGAGGTTTACAGCTTGCCCATAGAGGGGAGTTTTCTTTTAAATATTAGCAAGATCATCCTCAGGCTTTTAAACAAGCAAACAAATAAACCCTGGGTGTTGGAGACTGTAAGATATTAAGTGACTCACCTTGTCTCCTTTTTCTCCTGCTGGTCCAGGTGGGCCACTGTCACCTCTCATTCCTTTTTCTCCTGGAATCCCAATGGGTCCCGGGGGTCCCAATGGCCCTATTGGTCCCTGTGGCCCCAGCGGACCTGGTTGACCCTGAAATGAAAAGGAAAGCATAAGAAGCCATAGATACTGCTTGCTAACGCAGGCACTTCCCTGTGAGTATAGGCAAATCAAAACATTAGAGTTGAGCAAATTCCAATAGAAACACAAACCACTGCCTAATACAAATAGAAGCTATGGCATCGCCTTTTCAAGCTGACTTTAAGCTCCATGATAAAGTTGCATTGTTCTGTCCATGTGTGTGCACATACACATGTGCATCCATGTGTGTGTATGTATACAAAGGGGACATATATATATATGTTTGCACATATGGGTGGATTAAAGCTATGTTATTATTTTCACGCTGCAGATTGCATTTGTAGGTCCTGGCATGTCTCGTGCATCAGAACTAAAAATATCAAAGTCTGATTGCTACCATGTGAAGAGCACAGCTATGAGCGAAGGAGAAAGTACCTGATATACGTAAAAGGGGTCATGGTTTTTATGTCCTATTTCTATTCCCCCACCTATTCCCCTGTACAGTTAGTGATTTTGAACTTTTGAAAACAAATAATCCTATCAAAATATAATTTTAATTTGCAGAAATTCTAATTGTTTATTTCTTTATAAAATAATCAACCTATGGCAACAAAGCAGCCATTTGAATGGACTCAGAAGTGTAGAATCAGCTCGTCTAAATGACACTGTCTCAGCATTCTGTCCATGTCTAAAATTGCAAGGATGTGGGCTGAAAGTGGATTTGATTCAAATGTTATGTTAAACAATTTGCTTTGCTGTCTTAGGCTACAGTGCTGACAGTAAACAGAGAGAAGATTGCAATGAGCTGTGGAGTAATAAGGCTGTCACCAATGCATGAGGGTCTGACTGGATGACAAAAGTGTTCAGTGTTTTCCCATCACACCTCAGTATGTGTTATAGCTCATTAGAGTTGGAAAACACTTCTCAAATTCATTCAAAGTTGGGCTATGAAGTTTTTGTGGTCCTTCAGATTTTCTAAATTCCATTAAGAAAAAAAATATTTTAAAATCCTTTGCCCCTAACCGCACTCATAAATACATCTTTTAAAAATGAACATTTTAGCTAGGCAGTAGTGGCACACACCTTTAATCCCAGAGGCAGGTGGATCTCTGTGAGTTAGAGTCCAGCCTGGCCTACAGAATGAGTTCCAGGACAGCCATGGCTACACCATGAAACCCTGTTTCAACAAACAAACAAATAAATATTTTTAAATTGTTTTATTGCAGTATATATGTATGTATGATCACACACACGTGTTTCCAGGACTATCTGCTAAGATCATATCACTTAGATTTCTAAAAACAAATGAGGAGAACTTCTGAGATGCACAGGATCCTGGGAAAAATATTTCTTGCAGAGTCCAATAAAACTCAGATATATGCCAAGTCAAGGTGTTAGCACCATTCAATTTGGATAGCGAGTCCTGTGTGATCACATGAAGGAAGTCCTGTGTGCTGGCAACTGGGAAGGCTCTGAGAACCAGATGTTTTGCAGATGTGCTGGCAATTGGGAGGATTCTGATAAGCAGATGTTCTCCTAAAACCAGGGCAATAGCCAGGCCTTCCCATCAGACCAGCACATATGATGAATGCCAGGAAACCTTCCATGTTCATCTCTACACAGGAGATCACCCCAGTGGGAAGAAACCATAACTGAGACTCCCAATCGTTACCACACTCTGTCCCCGCTTAGTTAGTGGTGCTGACTACAGCCAGGCCCAGCCAAGCAGAGGAAGATGACGCAACTGGAATCTGGTGAAGGAGCCATTAGCAATAATACAAGATGATTCATTACAATATCATTTGCCATAGCAGGGAAAACCAGTCTTGTGGAAGCCCACCAGCCTGGGACAGGGTGAACACATCGTATTTCTTACAACAAAGCATTGAGTAGGCTCGGCCACTGAGTATCACAGTGAAAACACAGAAGGTAAGCAGTCTGGAAGCTGACACAGGTAAAGAGAGAGCTGAGAGTGATGCAGACAAAAAAGGCACCCCAGGAGGAAAAGAAAATGAAGTCACTCATCTTAGTGGACAGCTAGATGAGACTTTGACAGGAAGGCACTACTCAGTACCCTGCATTGGCCTGAGAGAGCTGGGGTAGTCCCCTCTGAGGCCGAGGTCTTAACAGAGAGATGCAGATGTGGGCAGCTAGACTCCCCTGAGTAAATGTGGGTCTGCAGTGAGGGTCTGGGGAAAATAAGTTGTTAGAGAAAGTGACAAAGATCCACACTGGCTGACAGAGAGCATGAGGAAGACAGTGGTCAAAAACCTGGGCAAAATATTCAGTCCCTTTGCACAAAGCTCAAGGCCACATTTACTAGCTGTGTGTCCTTGAGTAGGTGTTTTATTCTAAAAATATCTCATTAGCATATATTAATTACATATAATAATGGACCTCATTATGACATTTCTGGACTACATCCTTAACCTCTCTCATGATAATCATCTTTTTCTGACAACAGCTTGGGGCCAAAAAGAATAAAACCTGTAAACTGGTTTAAGGGAGTACCTGTCATGATAAATGTTAAACACAGTTACTATGCACTATTATGACAAATGTGCAAATGACAAAAGCAAGTGACAGGACAGTACATCATATGCTCCCAACCCTCAAGAAACAGGACAGAGCCTTTTGCTGATGACCTGTGTACAAATGGAGGCTCCCAGAATGCTGTGCAAGCAATGAGGGAAAATACAAGCCAGGGGAATTTCACAATCCCCTTCTTGTACATCTTATAATCAGCAACTGTGAGCTTTGGAATAAAGATAATCATCATTTCTGAGTCACCATTATGTCACTGGCTCCAGCAGTATCACTGACAGCCTTTAACCTCTACCTGGGCTAATTAAAACTGTACTTTATATGTATTTTCCTTTTTCCTCATACTTTTCCATCCTCAACATAATGGCTGCAGTTAACTAAGAGTTATAAAAGCTTGGAATTTTTAGAAATTTGTGTGTGTGTGTGTGTGTGTGTGTGTGTGTGTGTGTGTGTGTGTGTTTCCAAATAGTGGTAACAAACCAGAGCTGTGAAACCTTGAGAACATGGAGAAAGTTGATCAATCTGCAGTCAATAGCATGTACAATCTAGACCACAACCTAAAACGAATAATAACTTTAGATGACCTTCTTTCCCTACTTTAAGTAGTCTTATATCTAATATTAACTTTTTAGATGAGATTAATTATCATACATATAAAAGTTCTCAGAAACTCAGAACTTCAGAAAACAGAAAACAACTGCTATTATATTAAATTTGAAATTATCTTTTTATCTTACAAATAATTTGTACATAACTCCCCAAATTATCTTCTGGGAATACAGCCCTTTACAATAATGTGTTATTTAGAGGCATAGCAAGATGAGCTCTCACATAAGGGGAAACTAAGAAAGAGATGGCCAATTCACTGGCCATAAATCTCTTTAACGTCTTTCATTTTAGACATGCAGTCCTGAATCCAGTAAGCTAATGGGACTTTGCAGAGGGAAAAAAATGAGTGGAAATGTTTAACATAGTGCTGACTGATAGAATTTCATTTAGTATTCTGTGGAAATGGGTCCTGATTAGAGAAAGAACCATAAACAATACTTTGAAAACAAACAGTAGAGCAGCAAATAGCTGTTTGTGTTACTGAAGAAAATTGAATTTTCCTCCAAGGTCCCCTCCCCCAGCCTAGACATGCATATCAACTTGTAGCCATCTCTGGGAAACTCACCTGCTGCCCTGACTCACGAGGGTCCTCCATTCCTGCCCTTGGCTGACAGTCTCTCAATGTTCCCACGGAGAGATCCCCTCACCCCGACTTCCTGCCCTTGCACTTACAAATAAAATGCCTCTCCGAGATGCCAGAGGAATACTTCTCACCTGTTTCCACCATCCTCTTTTTACCCGTGCCTTCCCATAACCCTACACTGAACCACGACCTGGCAGAGACCTCCCAGGAGACAGAACATGGCTGTCCGAGGCCATGATGGCAGGAAGAGGTATTGGTCAGCCTTTTATCATTATAGTTAAACAACCCAGAGGCAGGCTGATTTATAAAGAAAAAGGTTGGGGTGAAGATGTAGCGTAATGGTAAAGCATCCACCTACCATGCATACATACATTTAATCTCTAGTATTACACACACACACACACACACACACACACACACACACACACACACACACACGGACAGAAAAAGAAATGTATTTGGACTCACGGTTTTGGAAGTATGTGAAAGGTATAAATGACATAGCACAGCTCTGGCCAAAGCTCAGGAAGCTATACCACACAGTGATGGGAGAAAGAGTGTAGTGTGTGTGTGTGTGTGTGTGTGTGTGTGTGTGTGTGTGTGTGCGGGCACGCATGCGTGAGTGTGTTGAGGGCAGAGGTAGTTTCTCCCTCATCCTTGTAGAGCCATCTGATTCAATCATGGGGGCTCCACTCCAATACTATAGTCACTTCACAGAGGCCCCAGCCCTGAGCATCACAGTAATTCAGTTTCGTAACACCACTTACTATCGCTAACACTTTGGGGATTCAGCCCCTGTCCAAGTTTTGAGGAGACAAAACTCACTCAGACCATAATGGCAGAGAGCAATAAATGCTTCACAAAATAAGGTGAGGCCTGCCCCATCTTAAGGAAAGATGGGTGCAGATACTTTCTTGTAGCCCCAAACCACCATCCCCAGAACTTGCAGGACTTCTGTGAAATGCTGAGACCCTGCCACAGAACTGTGTATGAATAGAATATGGCGTCACCTGCTGGGCAGTGAGCCGGCTTGCAGGCCTGCTGGAGACTGCACAAAAAACGTGGCATCCATCAATGCTATAAGGCCTTGTTTTCAACCTCCCTAAACAGCAACTTCGTAAGTGGAAAACTCACATAAAATTTGGAATGTCTCCCTTTGAAGACTATGAACTTTATGACTTCCTTTTAGTGCTTTTAATATTATTATTTTGTTATATGATAACAATTTTAAAAGAAACACATTAAACCTTGGGTGACTGTACTGAATCTGCCTAAAAGCTGCTCACAAAAATCCCCCAAATGTTAGTTTTTGAAATAGTGGTCTGCCAGCTCACTCAATTAGAATAAATAATTTATCTACAGTAACACAGAAAGAGTTTCTATTTTCATTACAGTCAATTCACATAAAAATGGGGTCAGGAAAAAAAACTCCTTATAAGTAAATATTTAGGCTTGCTTATCTCTAAGGCTATCATAGAATTAATTACAGAGTGAATAAATAAAAATAACAGTCTATGAAAGTTATTTTCATAACTAGAAATTTAATCATCAAAAGAATTTTTAACATATAGATGCCTGATCCTAGCCCTTAGTCCCCACACCCCCCAACCACAATATGATAAAAATGGGTACCACATAGAGTCCTGTGACTGAGCTCCAGATTAAACACCTGTCCTTTATAATGTTCCTACTATGTGTACAAAATTGACTCTACGGTTTGTGACTTTCACAATAAGACAGGAAAGTCACTGGCTGCAGATATGAGTGACAATGAGTTTAGCCTCTGAGCAAGTTGGGTATGCCCTGTGAAACCACCGGCTCGTGTCTTCCCCCCGTTCCAGGGTCAAGCTGACAGGGTCATCAGATGGGTTATCAGTGTCCAGCAGGGCTTCTTGCTCAGCGGGCCAGAGGAAGGTCAGACACACAGAATCACTCCAAAGTCAGGACACTTCTCAGGACTCTGTCTCTTGTTAACTAAGTCAGAAATATCCCTTCAGCAGGAGTAAGAAAAATCACTTTTGCTTACAAAGTAGAAGAAATCAAAAGATAAGAAAAAATATACTTTCTAGGGAAAAAAATCAAATTTTCAAGTCACCCTTTTTGGCTGCTACTGATCTGGTTTCTCTGAGACCAGAACACATAAGGGATGATAAAAAATAAAATAAAATAAAATAAAATAAACCACCACGCCTTTGTGATTTTAGCATTTCCCACACATGCGGTGAGGGCACCTTTCCATGAGAACTTTGAGAAATCAGTAATGAGTCAGGACACTCTCTCTCTCTCTCTCTCTCTCTCTCTCTCTCTCTCTCTCTCTCTCTGTCTCTTTCTCCCCCCCCCACCTCTCTCTGTCTGTCTCTGCCTCTCTCTCTCTCTCTCTCTCTCTCTCTCTCTCTCTCTCTCTCTCTCTCTCTCTCTCTCTCCCCCCCCCCCCCCACTCTGTCTGTGTGTGTATCCAGTTTTCTCCTGTAACTCTTTCATGGTTTTTTCTCAAACAAAAAGTCTAATTAATGTAAAGAATGAATTAAATAACAGATAAAGCATTTTCAGTCACCCTTGGCTTGTAAGACCATGGCAGTGGCCATCAGAAGTGCTGCAGGGTTTATATACTAAACTTGTCTATGTATGGACCACCCTCCTTTACTACCTCATGGAATATAGATGAAAGTTATGAGACTTTATCTCCACAGAGACAGATGATAAAATTGTGTCAGGCCCACACCCTTGCCACCCTGAATCCCTGCCTAGATGGCCAGCCTCTCTCCAGACCCTTCTGCCTCCCACTACTTTACCAGCACAGTGCAAGGTCTCAATAATTCTTATGATGTCTGAAGTGAGGTTCTGGTTTTCCTCCTCCTCCACCTCCTTCGCCTCCTCTGCCTCCTCCTCTTCCTTCTCCTCCTCTTCTTCCTCTTTATCCTCACCATCACCACCACCATCATTATCACCATCACCATCATCACCACCATCACCATCATCACCATCACCATCATCAATCAGTTTTTGGACACAGGGTAGCTCTGTAGCCTGGGCTGGCCCTAACTCTCTATGTAGCTGAGTATTGAATGCATGGAAACCTCTTGCCTCACCTCATGCCCACCCCCTAGATTCTATGCTGGAATCACAGGCACATATCACCAGTCTCAGCTGTAATATTTGTGTTATATGTTTTCTTAGCTCATTTAGGGGAGGGAACAGAAACTGGGCCTTTGAGGAATGCTAGGCAAGCACTCTAGCACTGGGCTCAACTTTGTCTAATTTTGTGACCCCTGTTTCTTTATCAGGCATCCCTGGGAAACAACATCTAACCTAATTTACTGCAGATTTCGCTTCCCATCACCTCAATGCCATCTTCTACTCCCAGTCCTGTTTTCTAGCTCTATTCCAGACTCTCTTGGGTATCTTTTTCCTAACTCACACACTCCATGTCAAAGCAGGCCTCCTCTCTCCCAGGCTCCTTCCTGTGACTGACCTACGCTCAGCATCCTGTGGTCTATTTGGCCTTGCTGTCTCTCCCTCCCATAACCACATCAGTCATGTCTTCCTTCGAACTCAGTGTCTAGTTCATCTTCATCCCACTGCAACAGCTATGTCATTGGTAGCACAGGTTACTCAAGTGTCACTATCCTTTGATCCCTTGACCCAGGTTTCTCCCCAGCATAGCTCCCTTCAATGTGCCCTCTCCCTGCACATTTCCTCTGGTACCCTCTACCCCAGCCCACCAGTCCCTGCTCCATTCACACTTGGATATCCTAGAGATGACAATAGTCTTTCTTCACCTGTCACTCAAACCCTACCTTCCCCTCACCAAAAACATATTGGTGATGGCAATGACATTAACGACCATGTGACTATGGTCTGAGATCTTCAGCTGCCCTACGTTCAATACAGTGTTCCGCTTTCTTCTCATGGGCTCTTTAAACCCATAGAAAGCAGGAAACCATCCTCGTAGTTTTCTTCATTTCCCCCAAGGAGCACTCTTAGCCTTAGAGATAAAGAAATTTGTTTGACACCCTATAGCCAGGACCTGGGGAAGTAAAGATCTTCTGACCTCAAGGGTGTCTGCCTTCCTCTTCATCCCAGACGTCACCAACATCACTTTCCTCAAACCATCATATCTACCTGAAAGTAACTGACAAACAGATTCACCGCCTTCATTTCATTAATGTTGTGTGCATATTACTTAATATCTGCCTTTGTAATGTCTTTGGGGCCAGAGATCCATTTCCATTACAGAACCTTGGCCATTGTCTCACACACTACAAAATTTAAATGTGTGCTCATCCTTGAATACTTCTGAAACTAATATTGACAAATAAACATTGTGTCTGATGCACTTCTTCCTTGCTGCATCTACTTATTCTGATAGTATTGTCCTTCCTTTTAATGGCCCTCTTCTTTTTAATGCTGAAGTGTAATTTGGAGAATATGCCACTAGGTGTCACTAGAATATCACAAACACCCTTATAATGGGTGGACGGGGAAGCTGGAGTCCTCTGGGCACACAGTGCCTCCAGCGCCCTCCTATATTCTTTAGGGGGGGGGAGGAGTTTGGACATCGGGAAGAATTTCAAAACCAAAGAATGAAAAGGTGGTGATTAGTCCCGGGATCCTGGAGGACAGCGACAAAGAATGTTCCAGAACCTTACCGATGAGCTCACCTGCTTGAGGGTGCATTGAGGGAACACTAAGGAAGTTAGCTATGCTCTCAAGAGGCAGCGTGCAGGTGCACTTGAAAAACCATGCACAGAGAACCAAAGGAGGAAGCTCGGCCATTTGGACAATAAGTTCCCCTCTTGGACCAGTCCCTGATGAACAGTTCTCCCATTTTGCAGTATTCGTGTGGTGGGAACAGTCTAGCTGCATCTGTGTGCTGTGGAGCCCTGGGATACCAGATGGGGGCCTGTGAACTCTGCCCCTGTAACTTTCCCCCCTTCCCTGCCCTGTTCTCTTGGTTTCCCTTCCAAAGCTTCTTTGTGTTTTTCACCTCCCTGTGTCCTGTGCAGCTCCTCTTCCTCCCGTAGGAGCTCCCCTGGGGCTCCAGTGGATGCCTTGGCCCCTTCTCGCTTTCTCTTGATGGGAAAGTATGTATTTCCATGGAGCCCGCTGCATTCAGAGTTAAACAATTCCCTCAGCACTTCTCCAGCCCAAGACCACCCCTTCTGAACACCTTCCACATATACAGGGGACCTCGGGCTAGATAAGTCCAGAACTGGACCGTGTTGTTCCCTTAAATGTGGCTCTTGAAATATTTGTCTGTCCACACTACTTACACCTTCATTTGGGGAAGAGCACCGCTCCGCGCACTCACCCACAGCCCCTAGGAGCCTCCCTCTGTGGCCAAGGCTGCTTCAGGAATATTTCTGAGCCTATCTACCTCCGTATACACTCCTTGTTAAGACTCTATGTCTTCTTGCCTGAGTAATGCAGGCTTTTTAAAACAACACTCTATTCTCCCCAGACACACATGCCACCTGTCCCTATGCCCACTACGCTTATAAAATGATAAGAGGTGTAATGGTAGGATCTTATCCTAGGTTCAGTTATAGTAAGTTGTCCAAGGGGAGTTGTAACTGCTCTCCCACGTTTCCTTATAAGAACGTTGTGAGTGAGACTCAACACAGACCACAGGGAATAAAGCAACATGAAAAAAGCTAGGGCAACGCAAGGACCAAGGAATGTTAAGCACTCTTAAGAACCACGTTGCTTGGAACAGACTCTCCAGTTGGAGCCTGGCAGCGCTAATGCCTTGTCTCTGAACATCTGGTCTCAAGGATTCATTAAAGCATACACTTCTGTTGCAGCAAGCCACCAAGCATGTGCTAATTTGTCACAGAAGCTGTGGGTGTTAATGTGACTGTTCCTCCATGCTAGGGCTGGATGCCCTCCAACTCCAGCAGGTCCAAACTCCAGGGCATATCCAGCATCCTGTGCCTGATGCCCACATGCTCTCATGCAAAGCCAGCTCGGGGCACCAACCTGCCCACCCAGGGAGAATCCAGGGCCCCTTTTGTATCTTCTTTTCCATGAGGCAACCCGAAGTACACAAAAAGTGCCTGGCACTGAAAAGGCAATCAGAAATAGGAGCTGGAGGGTGATTCTCATGTCTTTCCTAAGGACTGTGAAACATCCCAGCCACTGGGACTTTCTTCTTTATCACATGGTCTTACCCTTTGCCTGGCTGGTTTTGAGAAAGTATTACTATTCCTTGCAGTGAAGACAGTGTAAAAAGTGGTGAAATAAGAGAGCAAACTGCACATAGAGAGACCTGAAGCCCCACTGGAAGGCACTGCACGGAAGGCGATGAATGGCATAAACAGATCCTTGGAAACCCACCATCACGCCCACACTGCAACTAAGTCCTGGAAGAAGCCCTGTTTGTTAGGACCACAAGTTCACTTGGCATCGTGGGAAACACTGTACAGTGCAGGAAGCAAATATTCGTTTTCAGTCTTTCATATACACAAATGATATATGTCAAGGACACTTGCCAGCATACCAAAACTGATGCTAGTAGCCTGCAGTAATTCTTCAGATAGCCCCCAACTACTGTTGTTGCCTTGATACTGTAAGGGGGCGGGGCTCTGCTTAGCAATTCTCCAAACGCAACCCCTAGATGGAGCAAATTCAAACCTAGAAATATGTTCCCTTGGCGTCTGCAAGTGTTCTGGTGTTCACAAAGCATCTTACCATTTCTGAAATAAACCCTTGAGCAAGCTAAGCTGACACTGTAACCTGCAGCCTGGCAGCTGGAATCCACCAGGGGACACATGTAATAGCAGGGCATGAGGTGTCAGAAAAATTCTGCATTTTGGTGCCTCTGCAGGACAAAGGTGTGGTCCAGTGCCTCAGTGCTTATCAACGAGAATGGTTCCAGCCACCTGACCTCAGCTTACAGGCACCATATACGTAAAGCACTGATCAGAGAATGTTCTGGTGATGACAAGGTGAGACAGAGAGTCCTTGAAGGAATAAGATGCAGCAGGACAAGGGAGCAGCACCAAAGCCAAGGAATGGGTGATGGGTTGGCTTTATCAACCCTCAGCTGTCACTGGGTGGTGTGTCTGTGAAAACAGAACACTATGGACTACTGGGAATTTGCAGACATACAATTCCTTCTCAGAAGCATTTATTTGCCAGGCTGAAATTAGTGTCCCAAATACAGCTGTGTCCGCGATAAAGCATCTGAGTGTGAGAACTGTGTGTGCAAATAAGTTAATGGCATGAGAAATGCTGATAATAATTGAAATTCTCCAAGCAAGTTCTGCTTTGTAATCACAGGATCAGAGTGATAAAAATATAAGGGAAGATTGAGTGAGGGTGTGGGGACTCCCTGAGACTAAAACCTTGTAACAGTATGAGTCTACAGGCATTTGCCCCTGTACCAGGACCACACATCATAAAACTTTGTTGGTTTTATGGCTGCTTCACTCCCTCAGATGATAAAAACAAATTTACCTATTTTTAAAATAAGTCATGGGAAGACAAACTATTAATACTACCCACCTAGTTACAAACCGAGAACTCATAAAAGGCCCCATCCTGGATCATAAGGGCATGCCTTTATTTTATAGACAGCCACTAACTATATAGAGCTGCTGCCCTTGACAAGGACTAAGTTAAAATCCTAATTCTATCTCATTGGCCTCCTTACAGAGAGATTGATGGCAAGTTTAGAGAGGAGATGGGAAAGATCATAGATCGTGTAGCAGGGATCAACTCAGCAGCTACCAGTCACACCCTACATCCTCATCCAAAGGGTACCACCACCCTGAGGAATGGGGTTAACCCTCTAAAAAAAACCTTTCTCTCCTGGGTTGAGCTTGAATCTACAAGCCAGACACTAGGAGGGTGGCCTTCTATTCCCTGCCCTCAGCCCAACATCACTGGCCTGGAAACTCCCTAATACCACAGTGGTCAGAGCTGACTCACTATGAAGATGCACATCTCTGGCCACACTTGAAATACACAGGGCTTTGAACTTTAGGAGCTTACTCACTTCGTAGCAGTGCCAACGTAAGGTAGAAAGGCCAGGTGCAGAGGAAAAGACCCATTGTCAGCGGGTTCCTCTCTCTCGGAGACAGCAGGTTACCTTACAGATCAACAGTGCTGGCACTGCACACTGCATTCTCTCTAGGCTGGAGTCTGAATTTTAATCTATTGATTGATTCGGGTAGACTACCTAGCCCCCCAGAACACTGCAATGGAATACACTTATTCCAGAGAGAAAAGAATGAGTAACAGCTTGTCCCTCTAACGTGTGCACTGTGACTCAAGAGGCTGCTTTCGTGACCTACCACAAAGACACGCTTATGTACTAATTAGGGAGTTCAGGCACAGCCATAGTCAAACTGATTGAGAGAGGAGGCTAGACCACTGCACGTATCTGTCCCTGCTTTACCTCGCTGTCGCTCCAGAATCAGACAAAGAGCTAATCACAGCTGTTAACAAGAAGCTAGCTTTGCTTGTCAAGAATTGCTTTAGCCCTCAGCACAGGTGGATAGTCCTCCTCCAGAAGTCATAGTTAGGAGGTGAAAATCTAACCACCTGCTACAGGATGTTGACCAAGGACAGGGAAGGGCTCGTGGTGCCACTACTCCTCTGTAAGGAACCCATGGCTACTGATGGCTGCTGGGGAGGTATCATTTCCTTCAGTGTGGTACCCACTAATAAGGTGACAGTGTCCCAATAAGTAGCCATTCACCCATGCTCAGACAAGCAGTCCTAGTTAAATTCAATCTCACACACACACACACACACACACACACACACACACACACACACAGTGGAGGCAGAGATCAAAGTAGGAAAAGGACTTGCTGAGAAGAAGAAAGTGTTCAGTGGGGGTGTGACAGATGATATCAGGGAACAAACAATAATAAAAAGAATTATTCCAGACCAAAGAATTTCTAATGTGGGACTTGAACAAACCACCCATTGAGCCCACAGGGGAAGAATGATTTCCTACTTAGGGATACCAGCCTTTCCCTGAGTGAGCTGAGCAGCCTCAGGGAGATACCTCCAGGCCCTGGAACTCAGTGTCGACTCATTTTTATTATTGCGCAGTCCACCTGGAGCTGCTCCTGTAGCTCAAGAGCTTGGCTGGATGCTAAGGACGGACAGCCCGCCTCTCCATTCTCTCTCAGTGGCATATGGTCTTCCTCCCACATTCGCTGCTGGAAAAAAAGCCACCCATACCTGCAGCCCTCACAGGGAGATTCCAGCCATTGGGCAAGGTGGGGGTTACTGGGGTTGCACACACTGTGCCCTTGGCCACCCAGTACGGGGGACACACACATAGCAGAGAGCAGCTCGGCCCTGGAAATGCTGGCAATCCACAGACAGCCTTGGAGGCTGAAAAAGCACACTCTGTGCACAGCAATCATGGGGAAGATCAAGAGAAGGAAGCAGGATCCCGGCAGCAGATGTAAAGGGCCTGATCCCAGGAAGGGCCACTTGAGCTTACAAAGTGACAGTAGACCCAGGTGTCAGAACCTAAGCCTAACAACCTTTCCATGCCTGTGGGGCAAGTGCTGGAGTTGAGGCCAGGCACCTGGATGTGGTTTCTGGCTCTGATCTGGGCTCCTTACACTGTCAGATGGAAACACAAACAATCACACCCACCCCACCTTCTCTATGTATGCACTGTTGGCACTGGGGACTGACCGATCTCTGGTGTAGAATGTACCCTGTAGCCCAAGAAGCTGAGCCATACTGTTGGCCTCTGCTAGTAGCTCCCTCTGCCCAACTGTGGTGACTAAAACATGTGTCAACTGACAAGTGTCCCTAGAAAGGTGGGTGAAACAAAATGATCCCCAACAAAGAAGCACAGAATTAAGGGGACTGAGATGTCTAAAGATACACGGATACAGCAATAAAGCCATGGAGTGGAAGGAAATGTTTTGCCCTAAAGATTGACTACCAGCCAAGCATGCTCTCTGAGTGTCGTGTCTAGCCTGTCTGTCTGTCTGTCTGTCTGTCTCTCTCTCCCACCCAGGACATCATCTTCAAGCCAGGAAATAGTTCTTACTAGCTACATGGTCCTCAGGCACCTTAGACTTGGCTTTCCTACCTCCACAACTGTGAAAAACAGATTTAAGTCGACTAAGGACCTGTACTGGCTGGGTTTTGTGTGTCAACTAGGCACAAGCTAGGGTCATGAGAGAGGAGGGAGCCTCACTTGAGGAAATGCCTCCAGGAGATTCAGATGTAAGGCCTTTTCTCAATTAGTGATCAACAGGAGAGGGCCCAGTCCACTGTGGCTGGCAGTCCTGGGTCCTATAAGAAAGCAGGCTGAGAAAGCCATGGGAAGCAAGCCAGTAAGCAGCACCCTTCCATGGCCTCTGCATCAGCTCCTGCCTTCAGGTTCCTTCTCTGCTTAAGTTCCTGTCCTGACTTCCTTTGGTGATGAGCAGCAATGTGCAAGTATAAGATGAATAAACCCTTTCCTCCCCAATTTGGTCTTCGGCCATGGTGTTTCATCATAGCAATAGTAACCCTAAGACAGGGGTCCCCAATGCATTTTATTTGTTTCAGTAGCATGAAGACTACAGCATCAAAACCAATCATGAATTGACCTAAAAAAAATATCTGAAGGTTAAGAAACATAACCAACCCTTCTTGCCAGACAGTGGGGCTACTTCCATAGTGGGGTTTTTCATTTTTAATTGACACACAGTTGTGTGCATTTAAAGGATAAAGAGAGCTAGTTCTGTGTGTGTCTACAAAACTTGAGAGGGTTTTGAAGCAAAGAGTTGCTTCCCCTGGCCCTCAGCACACAATGATTAGCAGGCTGCCAACAGCAGCTGTCAGAACACAGGGGCATGCTTGTGAGTTCCTGAAAGACAGCAGCTACAATTTATGAAATAGACAAAAGAGTCCGGTTGCCAAAAGAACTATTCTAGGTAGCCTTGAACTAGAAATTGGCCTTGGACACCGTCTTCTGCACAGCAGAACTGGTGAGTGTAAGGCGAGGAGTCAGAAAGCAAGGTACGGTGTTTTGGGCACATAATATAGTCAACAGCAAATATAGGGCACGCAATGTATAGCTATTGCCTTAACTGGAATGTTAAGTTTCAATACATGCAAGTTTCAATACATTACAGTCAAATGTCTGGAAAGATGACTTTAAACCAAGTTAAACAGGTTTTAAACACTTCTAAGGGTAAATTCCTTGGGCGCAAATTTGTTAACAATAAATTGTATCTGTTCGGCCTAGGAAGCCAGTAACTGAAGAGACTAAACCCTAATTGAAAGCTGCAAGCACTATGCTGGGCAGAATCTAAACTGCTATTAATCTAACAATAAACTAAAATAAACTACTCTAATCCTCATAACCTACATATATCCCAAGCACTTGCCAATCTGAGCCTTCTCCGGCGGCTTCTCTCCTCCAACTTCCTGGGTCAACGCTTAACTGTCAACTCCCGGCTTCTCCCCCTCTCCAGGAAGTCCTGCCTTCCACTTCCTGTCCTTCTGCCCAGATGATTGGCTAAACAGCACTTTATCGACAGTTGTTACATCCACTCAGGACAGTCCTCTGCAGCTATTTCCTTAACAGGAATGTTAAGTTTCAATACGGTCAAACGTCTGGAAAGATGACTTTAACCCAAATTAAATAGGTTTTCCCCCTTCACACACTTCTCAGGGCCTTTAAAACACTGATATGCAATAAACCTTGGAGGAGGTGACCCAGAATGACACCACAGGCCTTTTTTTCATAGGAGGATTCCTGACACTAGTGTTGTATAAAACACGGGGTGAACTGCAGGTCCCAGCTTCACACACAGTCTCAATTAACTGCAGCCTTCTCTAAGAGCATGAGAAACATTCACTGTGAAAGTTCGGCGCCATGCCGCTGGCTAACAACTCATGCCCAGGGTTGGAGGCTACAGAAGGCTAAATATTCAGAATGGTTCGACCCCTCCAGGCAGGCGGTTAGTGTTGATTTCTGAGTCACTCACCCGAGATCCCTTCTCAGGAAAACACTGGCAGACAGAGCAGTTTCGTCCTCCACAGGGGCTGCCATATTTCTTGCCACTCTGCAAAGTAAAGCCGCTCGTTCAGTGTATTAAGCCTCGGGGGCTTAGTCCAGTTCATAGACTATACACTAGAACAAGCCCAACACGTACAAATCCCACAGGACACGCTTTACCTCTGGATCCAGGAAAAGCAAATACTACTTTATTTATTGTGAGACAGGTTGTTGCTAGGTAGCCAGGTTGCACTCAAACTTTTGATCCTCCTGCCTCAGATTCACAAGTACCCTATCACACCTGTCTGCAGTGGAATGGAGCCCATACATAAAAAGGCAGAGCAGCAGCATCGTGGTGCTGCCCCAAGGGGACTGATTACGTGGGTCAGACCACACCAACACTGAGGACACTGGAGAAAATGGAACTTTCTTCAAAAGCCAGCAAGCCATTGTCACCTAGATCCCTTCTCTCCTGTGAGGACCACATTAGTAAGCTGTGAATAGTCTAGGGGCATATGTGAATGGTGCAGGTGAGGAAGCTATGCACAGACACAGGGGTCGAGTTTCGATGACAAGCTTGGCTCCCCCACCCCCATTTCCCGTGGCCTTCTTGCCGTGCCTCTCAGGTCAGTCAGGGTATGTGACCAGACGAATCCTTCCCAGGGCTATTCTCCAGATAAAGTCTTGTGGTTTGAGTCTGTATTTGAATTTTTCTTTCTACAATTTGCTAGTTTGACTAATTCAGTGATTCTCAACCTGTGGGTCTTAACCCCTTTGGGATCACATATTTGATTCTGTGCACATTAGATAGTTACGTTACGATTTATAACCATAACTAAATTACAGTTATGAAGTAGCAATGAAATAGTCTTATGGATGGGGTTCAGCAAGACATAAGGAACTGTGTGAGAGGGTCACAGCATTAGGAAGGTTGAGAACCGCTGAAAGTCTAATGTGTCCTTTTGATCACCAGCTCCTGGAACATAAATCATTTGGGCTTTCTCTCTCTCTCTCTCTCTCTCTCTCTCTCTCTCTCTCTCTCTCTCTCTCTCTCTCTCTCAGACATACACACACAGAGACACACACTCACACACAGACACACTTACATATGAAGAGATAAAAAAGTTCAGACATACACACACAGAAAGACACCCTTACAGACCACACTCACCCACACCCATACACACAACAGACAGACACAGACATGCAGACACACACTCACACAACAGATACACACAGATTCACAGGCACACATACAGATACACACTCACCAACAAACACACACACACAGAGACACATACACATACTGACACATACACACATAGATACACACACATACACATGCACACGCACACACACACACCTTAAACTAGAATGTTCCTGCCCTTTGTAAGACGCAGCACTTTGTCATCCATCACATGTCCACATTATCTATACCCAGAGCCCCCAACCACTTCAATACTAAGTGTAGTCCAAGAATTACTGTTTCCATATGCAGACTCTCTACAAAAACCAGTCACTTTCAAGCACCTGCTTTTGTTCACTCACTAAGGCTTTGGCTCAGATGTGAATGGAGAGTTAGGTACTAGATCATGCCTGGTGTGGTGGCACACACCTTTAATCTCAGCACTTGGGAGGCAGAGGCAAGTGGATCAATGTGAGTTCAGGGCCAGCCTGGTCTACAAAGTGAGACCAGGACAGCTAAGCTATACAGAGAAACCCTATTTTGAAAAACAACAAACAAAAATCAAAAAAATAAATAAGATCGTCAAGAAAACAACAGAGATAAACTTTGCCTACTCTAACTTTGCCTGTTTGTATAATTGATGCTTTTTTTTTTTGAGACAAGGTTTCTCTGTGAAACAGCTCTGGGTGTACTCTGGCTGGCCTCAAACTCACAGAGATCCATCTGCCTCTGCCTCCCGAGTGCTGGGATTAGAGGCGTGCGCCACCATGCCCGGCAATTGAAGCATCTTTTCAGCATAAGGCAATGAACATAAACTAATGTGAAATGAAAGAAATAGAGAAGTTCTATCCTATAACCTTGGCATTCAGGAGGTAGAGAAAAGAAGACCAGGGCAAGTTCAAGACCAGCCTAGGATATATGACACACTGTCAAAGAAGAAGGAAGAGGAGGAGGAAGGAGAAGGAGGAGGAGGAGGAGGAGGAGGAGGAGGAGGAGGAGGAGGAGAAGAAGAAGAAGAAGAAGAAGAAGAAGAAGAAGAAGAAGAAGAAGAGACAGAGACAGAGATGGTTCAGTCTGTAAAGTGTCTACCATGTGGGCATGAGGACTTGATTTCAGGTCTCTGTCATCCATGAACAAGGTTGGGCACAGCAGCACATGCCTATAATCCTAGTGCCGAGGGGGTGAGGACAGAGGGATCCCTGGAGCTTGCTAGCCAGGCAGTATGGCTGAATTGATGAGCTCCAGGTTCATGAGAAACTCTATCTCAATTAATGCTGGAGAGCAATAGAAAAATATACTCAATGTTGACCTCTGACCTCCCCATACATGAGTGTGAAAACACACACACACACACACACACACACACACACACACTTCATAACCACACAAAAATGAGTTTGAAGCTTCAGAAGTATATGACTCTCAAGTTTTGATGAACATTGTTATCAGTGAATGCATGAGCTCAAAATCCTAGATGATTAAGAATTAAATGCCCAGGTTTGGCTGGGACAACACGCAGAACAGTAGCTTGTCTGAGTACTAGGATCCCTTTAAGGTCAGGACTCATTACAGTGCTCGGTGAAATACCAAAATAGCGATGGCAAAAATGGAGTCAGTAGATCTGATGCCTTGATGACAAAGGCAAGTGTTCGTTTGATATATGCTTACTTTGCCAAGCATCACTGAGATGTGTGTGGCAGGATGCCACTTCAGGAGTCATTTTAAATTAGACCAGCAGACTGTAAGAAAGAAATAGCTATTGACTCATGAAGTGGGGCCTGTGAGCTTGTAAAGGAAGAGACTGAACTTAACGAACATACCAAGTTTGACACCCAGACCCCATATAAAAATGCAACATATGGTGATACAGGTTTGTAATCCCAGCACTGGGGAGGCAGAGACTAGCAGACCCCCAGGGCTCACGAGCAGCTAGCTTAGCTAAGTTCTAGGACAATGAGAGACCATGTCTCTAAAACAAACAAACAAACAAACAAACAAACAAAAAGAGGTGGATGATGCCTGAGAGCAACATCTGAGTTTGTCTACTGGCCTCCTTGCTTAGCAAACACATGCATCTGACTTCCATACAACTGGCGCACAAACACACACACACACACACACACACACACACACACACACACATACACAGAGAGAGAGACAGAGAGACAGAGACAGAGACAGAGACATAGAGAGAGAGACACACCCACACCCACCCACCCACAGAGAGAGAGAGAGAGAGAGAGAGAGAGAGAGAGAGAGAGAGAGAGAGAAGAGAGGGAATGCAAAACCATTGAAAAAGACAAGGACAATACCACAGACAACTAAATGTCCACAGTGTGGATCACGATGGCGAGGAATACACCCATGCTCAAAAACTCACTGGGAACAAACCTGCACTCATAAGGTCACTAGAAGCACAATTACACTCATACTCCCACTGAGAACACACCAATACTCACACACTCACTGGGAATACACCTCCTATACTCATACACTAACTGGGAACACACCAACACTCACACACTCACTGGGAATACACCTACACTCACACACTCACTGGAGACACACCTACACTCACACACTCACTGGAGACACACCTACACTCACACATTCACTGGAGAGACACACCTACACTCACACACTCACTGGAGAGGCACACCTACACTCACACACTCACTGGAGAGACACACCAACACTCACACACTCACTGGAGAGACACCTACACTCACACACTCACTGGAGACACAACTACACTCACACACTCACTGGAGACACACCTACACTCACACACTCACTGGAGAGACACACCTACACTCACACACTCACTGGAGAGACACCTACACTCACACATTCACTGGAGAGACACACCTACACTCACACACTCACTGGAGAGACACACCTACACTCACACACTCACTGGAGAGACACACCAACACTCACACACTCACTGGAGACACACCTATACTCACACACTCACTGGAGACACACCAACACTCACACACTCACTGGAGACACACCTACACTCACACACTCACTGGAGACACACCTACACTCACACACTCACTGGAGACACACCTACACTCACACACTCACTGGAGACACACCTACACTCACACACTCACTGGGAAAACACCTACACTCAAGCCAACTTATTTTTCTCCAAAGTGAAAACAGGAGAAGCTGCCCTTCTTTACCTCAGATGTCATAAAACACATGCTTAATACATAGAAAGTTAAAGAAAGTAAAACATTAACTTCTACAAAGTTAACTCTGGCCCATATTTGTGCCCATTTTCTTTTGTGTGTATGTGTGTAAGTAAATAATACAGCTACAAAACCAAAACATCAAACTGTATAAAAGCATAATAGCGGACATTTTTTCTTCTTTGTCCTGGCCTCCCATCAGGGAGGCCTGAGAGGATCCATCTCTTTGCATTGGTACCTGAGCATTAATAAATATATGCAATCACATGTACCCACACTGTTGGTCATTTGAGGTTGCTTTGGTGACACTTGGGTGGCATGCTGCCTGGCCATTTTTACATAATCACAATTTGCATAGTTGTTTTGACAATGCTCTTCATAGCTGCCCATCTCATATAGCATCAGAACTTGTCCAACCACTCTCTACCAATGGATACTTAGGTTGTTTCCTTTCTAAGCTGCAGAATACCACCCTGCAGTTAATATTCTTTTTTTTAAAGATTTATTTATTGTATATGAGTGCTTTATCTGCAGAAGAGGGCATCAGATAACATTATAGATGGTTGGGAGCCACCATGTGGTTGCTGGGAATTGAACTCAGGACCTCTGGAAGAGCAGGCTGTGCCCTTAACCACTGAGCCATTTCTTCAGCCCTGCAGTTAATATTCTTGCGTATTCATCTTTGCAAAGACCAGAATAAAAATATGCAACAATTTTTAATGCATTCCTGCACCAAAAGAAATGTACATTTAAAATCTTGGTAGCTATGCAAATTGCCTTCTATGGGTACTGTGTCAATTCACACTTCCCCCTTGCATCCCAGTTATCATACGGCTACTCCCTGCGTGAAGACTTTAAAATCTCTCCGCACCACAAGCTGATGGGAGTGTCCAGGATTGAACAGTCTTTGGTCCAGGAAACACATTCACTCACATGGATATAAGAAAGCAAGGAGAGCAAATTTTAGGATGACGCAGACTTTTATAATAGAAAAATGAATGACTATAATACAAAAATAGGCCTAGAAAAATCAGATAAGATTAACCAGACAAAGGTTCCCATGCAAGCCTCAGAGGGCCCATTCTCAAATGCACATGACCTAAATGGGACAAATCTCAATCTCCCTACTTAACATGAGAGGGGGGCCGATTCTTAGCTGGGTTAACGAATAAGTGACTTGGGAGAGCCAAGAAGTAAAGATTTCTCATTCCTTGATGGGCTAGTAATGGGGACGTAGAAACAATTTTCTATTTTAGGGACTTTACAAATATCTTTGATAACCAGGGGGCTTGAAATGGCTGGATGTCAGCCACTCCACTGGTTTTCAGGCTGAGTGGCAGGCAACCCCTAAAAGGTCATCTTTAAAACTTTTGAGATTGGCTCCATAATATTAGATTCTTCCTTGAGAGAGCAGAAGAAAGAGGGCTCATTATAGGCTGAGATTTCTCTAGTGCTGAAATATCTAGACTGATCTTACATTACTTGTTTAATCTTGAAATTGGTTCAACTATTTCTTTTCTGTTCCAAATAAGAAGAATTTAAGGAAGGGCTGCGGTTGTTGTGAGATAAAGGCCTCTCCAACACTCAGGCAATCCTATAACCAGCTTGGATTGAAAAAAAAAACTATCAAAACTGTGTTTTATCTAAATGTCCATTTGGGGGCTATTAAGGATGAGTCCCAGAGAGTAACTAGTTTAAACATATTTTTAAAAACATACACTACGATAAATCATATATTCCAAAAAAGTGAATTTTCCATGTACAGAATGAATTAATATACTTACCCCATATTCATATTGTATGGTAAAGAGAATAAATATTAGTGACCTATGAAAAAGCAAAAATAAAGACTAAGTGCTTGCTTTAGTGAGAAACAACCTAAACAGAGCAACAGTACTAATTCCAGAAGACTGGTTCTCCCTTCTGACTGCCACCACCCAACACAGTCAACGCCATCTTCTCTCTGGCTGGCATCCTCACCTCTCCTATTTTTTAATCAATCAAGGAAAATATATTGAAGGCTTCAGTATGGATATATTGAAGGCCATGGTGCTGGAAATCATAGGGTACCAAGGGTGAGATCAAGGCTTGAACGGACAGAAGGGTGAAGATGAGATGACTTTCCATGACAGTGAAGGGAAAGAAGGAAGGAGGTGGCTGGGACACACCTAAGACCAATGACATCCAGGGCATCACTTAACAGGACCAATGCCAGGGGGAGGGGCTGGTGGAAAGCAGAAGAATGGCTCAAGGTGAGTGAGAATAATACGGAGTCATTAAGGAAACGTGAGGTGTTCCACAGCCAGAATCCACCTAGGGTTTTGCTGTCATTACAGACAGATTTTAACAGAGGAGGGATGTGGTTAAGAAAGGCCTCTGTCGAAGGCCTTCAGTGAACATCTCATTGGTTCTTGAGCATCTATGGTGAGTAGGTGTTCTTTTCCATATATTCAACCCCGCTCTCCATGGTAGGAGAGCTGGAGCCAGG
Organism: Acomys minous; assembly: GCF_964271855.1. NCBI lineage: Eukaryota > Metazoa > Chordata > Mammalia > Rodentia > Muridae > Acomys > Acomys minous. The sequence goes on along the minus strand of NC_140486.1, from coordinate 92,924,170 downwards.
CCTTGGGCTTGTTTCCCCCTTTGGAATCATATATATGCTAAGTAAGCCTCCTTTCTCTACACTGTAGCCCTTTCTCTATTAGTAATAGAAACACTATAGACAACGAGAACGCATTGTGACCCTGCTGAAGGGTTCAGAAGCTGCAGGGTCTTATGGGTTGAAATCAAGATATTTGGAGGCTATGCTCTTGAACACAGAGAGTCTGATCCTTGCCTTTCCCATTCTAGAACTGTCCATGTCCCTTGGATCACAGTCCCTTCCACCTTCAAAACTAATGCTCTCTGGCCCCTGCTTCTTCACTGATGCTGGCCTCCTTCCTCCCCTTTCACGTCTAAGAATACATGTGATGACACTGGATTGACCAAGATAGTTCAAGTTCACATGGCCCAGCCCCATCAGATCACGTGACTGGAAAGCCGAATCCCATGTGCAACTGTACATTCCCTTTCTCATATAAATAGCATATTAACAAAGATTAGGATGTAGACTTCGTTGCAGTCATCAACCTGCCCTTTGCATTCATGAAAGTCCTTTGTCTTAACTCCACTGGTTTCAAGAACCCTGACATTCTGGGAATTTAATGGTTTTGCTATTCAAACCAGGAACCGGGGGGCTATTATGTGTATGGAACAGCTTCACATTTGGTCATGTTGTGAGTGTGTTATAGGAAAGATGTTGGTATTTAAGTATCAGGATGGGCCCCAAATGGCAGCAGAAATTGTTCCATAAAGAAATGCACACACCAAGGATACTCACCAGGGGGCTGTAACTAAGGGCTTGGTCCATCTGAAAAAGCACCTCATGAAGAACTTGAGCACTGATGCCCTCACGGATAACCTCTGTGGCCAAAACACTCCTCCAGCCTTCTCCTCTCTTCCAGAAGACTCTGGTAGACAGTTGGGAGTCAGTGTCCTGTGTTAAAGTACGTACATGTGAAATGCAAATATGTCTCTTATAACGGTGGTGCATCATAACCTTGAGAGTAATGGATTCCATTATTCTGTCTGTGATGGAAACATTTTCTAAACAACCCCAATGCCTATTGACATAGCAAACTTTTTTTTAGTATTTGTTATACTGAGTAAGCATCTTTAGAAGTGAAAATAATCCTACTAAGGGCAAGAAGGAATGGTGGAGAAAGACAGGGGCATAGAAAGGAGGGACAGGGGTGGGGGTGGGTGAGGGGTAAGGATGAGGAATGTGTGAAAACACCATAAAGGAACATGGAAGTTTGTAACTTATCTTTAAAAGGGAAACTTCCCTTGTTTTTATTTTACATTTATGGGTGTTTGGCCAGCATCTGTCTGTGCACCATGTGCACACAGTGCCCAGGGAGGCCGTGAGAGGGAATTGGATCCTCTGGGACTAGAGTTACAATTGTCTGTCACCTTGTAGGTTCTGGGAATTGAACCCAGGTCCTCTGAAAGAGTAGCTAGCACTCTTAACCACTGAGCTGACTCTTCAGCCCCTTGTAAGCTAACTTTGAAAGATAAAAAGAGATAAAATAGAAATTGAAATAGTCTCCAATCCTCTATGTGAAATAAATATGTTTTTGAAAAGTGGAAAGATTTAAGAGAACTGAAGACACATTCTCACAGTATATTTGTACATGATAATCATAGCAATTAAAGTTTAAAAAATCAATTAATTGATTAATGGAGAAACAAAATATTACATCATACAATGTAATATTATTTAGCCATAATAAGGAACTGCACATAGATACATGCTGCTACATGGATGAACCATGAACTCATAAGCAATGGGCGAATCCATAGAGACAGAAAATGTCAGGTGTGGGACTAATGGAATATTGGGAAGTACAGGGTTGGTTTGAAGATGACAGCACTGTTCTGGAATTAGAGAGTGACCAGGGCATACATCATGACTGTAGCTGGGACTACTCAATTATAAACTTCAGAGGAGTTAAAATGGTAAACTCTGTGTTTTGAATTTTATTTGTAAACAAGAGAACATTTATTTTTAAACTTGACCTGAAGAACCCTTTACTTTGATCTAAAATCTCTTTGGCACAAAGAATGGATATGTCTCATTTTTAAAAGTTTGGCTCCTCTGAGCTCCTGTCCTTATAGGAACTGGTAGGGAGAAAGAAACCAGTTGTGTCCGGTATTAGGAGCTATTTTTAAATTTCTGGATGAAAGCTGGGCAAATGAATCGATGCTGTGTTAACTAAAGACCAGTTTTTCTGGTAGTGGTGGGACCACATTCTATGATAGTTTCAAAACCAAGTAGAAACACAATCATGGAGAACACGCAGATTTTTTTTCTATTCCCAAAGTTACATTCTGGAAACCAGTCACAATAAAACGAATTATTATTTTGGAAAGAAAATGCAAATTGACTTGACTCACATAAAGTATACTCAATATTGCAAAGAAATGGAAAATTTTCCAAAATTATGAAAGATCAGAGATATGTATATTTTAGTGAAAAATAATTGGTGCAGTCAATCTTCATACTCACACAGGCATGCTGTGAAGACGTTTTCACAGAGAATCACTACTAAAATGCTGAAGAAGGATGCCTGACTACTGTCTAAACATCTGGAGTTTGACTACTGTCCTCACAAACATCTGGAGTTTCTCAATACACTTGGATGATTTCCGGAAGCTCTTCAGCATCATTTTAGAAATATCCAGAGCATCATAATGTCACCACAGTCCGATTTCCACCTTCGACAGGTAAAAAAATAATGTTGCACATATATTCTTTAATGGAAATTTACAATGCCCAATGTTTATTATGAACTTGTATTTACACAGCATACATCCTATATATATTCAACTGTTTTTGTGTGCAGCTGCATGAGTGTGAGGGGGGGGGGTCATAGGTCAAACTCAAGTGTTGTTCTTCATGTGCCATCTACCTTGTTCCCTGAGAAACAGTCTTAGCATTAGCTTGCAGTTCACCAGATAAGCTTGACGGGCTGGTGAGCCCTGGGGACATCTGGGATGATCTGAGGACAGGAGTAACCTAGTTTCATTTTTGCTGTTGTGTTAGCATTTCTTGACAAAAACAGCCTTAGAAAACAAGGGTTTATTAAGCTTACAATTCCAGATTATGAGTCATCACTCCAGAGAAGTCACAGGAGCAGGACATCTGCAGTCGAGAGCAAAGAGAGTGAACGTGCCCATGCCTCCTGCTTGCTCTCTTTAAGCCTCTTCCCGTCTGATACAGTTCAAGATTCCTTGCCTAGGGAATGGTGCAGCCCACAGTGGGCTCGGTCTTCCCACATAAACTAACAATCAAGACAAGTGTACAGGCCAACATGATCTGGACAATTCCTCCTCAATCAAACCCCTCGTACTCGGTTCTTCCAGGGTGCTTCAAGTTGAAGGTTCACACTAACTAGCTCAGAGGGTATGTTCTTTTCTTGAAAAGCATAAGAAGGACAATTGTGAGAGGCGAGATAATAATCTTGATAAAAAACAGAACTCCGTGGAAGAATACATAGCACAGCTGAGAATCCATCTGGACTCTGACTCTGTTTCATTTTCCAGAAAATGAGTTATATAAGTTTGGAGCAGTGTTTGCTTCCCCGGGATATGTGTACCTCAGTGTGAAGACCCATTCTTAGTGAGTGACCAAAGGGAAGTAACGGTCTTTTTATCAGGAACAGATCATGAGTGGGTCTACTAGCCCGCAGACCAGCCCCATGAAGCAGAGCCTTGACCATGCTGCCATCTTGACACTGTTACCAACAATGTGCACCTATTCTGTGCATGAGACGTGACCTCATATGTTACATGCAATACATGAGGAATTTATTTGTTGCAATGGCCAGGGCTGAGTACATTAAAGTGTTTGCTTTGGTCTAGCTTCCAAGTACATAAGAAGTTACCCTCTCTCACACACAACAGTGGTCCTCTGAGTTAACATCCTACACTAATGGCTGATGTTATGTGGAATTAGGTTGAGATGGCATGTTTCTGTTTGACTGTGTCACTGCCACAAACATAACGGGAGCACTCCGAAGCATTGTGACATTAGGATATACACAAATGATGTCCGGTAACCTTCTACACAGTCAACTTCTGCAGAGGTGATGTGTCTTCTGAAGGAAGTGCTTTGCCACTCTTGCCTGTAACTGATAAAAGGAACATTCTCCGTGGTGGCATGAGGTCCCACCTTCAGCCCAGCTGCATGAGGGCACAGCCAGGCTTTCTATCGTCTGATCCCATCTCCTCAGCCCCACGGAAAGAACGACAATAAAGCCCTGCATCTAAGGCAGCCCAATTCAAAGCAAATCCCTGTGACAGAGAACTCTGGCTCCAGGCTGGGGAATAGCGCCAAGAGAGACTCCGTGGAGAGCAGAAATAACAACACTGAGAAGAAAAGATGTGGGAAAAGAAAGATGCATCAAGAGGCGGCCCAGGGTAAAGTCCAGGTGAAGAGCAACCTTGAGTTCAGAGGAAAACAAGTATGCTGGGTAGTCACAAGAAGCTGTTGTTGGAAAACGCAACAAGAGTCCGTAGGCTGAGAGGACGGAAGCTGCCCCGCCCCTTCCTGTAGCTTCACTGTTGGTTTCCTGTATCTGAGTGGACCTGTACAGATGAAGTAGATGGAGTGTTTCTCCTTCCTGAGGGTTCTAAGGCTGTCTGCTCTCACAGGAAGCTAAACTCACTTGCCCTCCGAGAGAGAGACTGAATATCAGCACTTTAGTGCTTTTCTAAGTGCCTGCTCACCGGAGAGCTACCCTTTTAAGTCTCCAGGCTCTTTCTCCCAGCAGACAAACAGAAGTCCTTTCTAGCACATGCGACTAACAAATGTCACCATATCATTTTCTAACTCCTTGTGATTATTAACTGCACTTCATTTATTTCAAAAGGAGAATTCTCGGCTTCCAGTTCCCCTGGGATGGTTCATGTGCCTTGCTCAATGTTTTTCAAATGCTCCAATTTTGGGAACAAGATCCAAGATTTTCCAGATTTCCATGAGTTCCACCATGGGAAATTTGTTTTTTCTGCAACAGGCTCTTGGGTTGAAACACTCCCTGCGGGGTTCTCATTGGTGTGGGCTTGTGGCCAAGGCTGGGGACCAGATGAGCAAGAGGTTGCAGTCTGGACTTTTCTACTCACAAAATACTTATAGAAGTTGATGTCTTTTCCCTAATTGGTGATGCTAAATCTGTGAGTTCTGCTAAATGCCCGGATTTTGTTCTCTCTGTGAAACAATGTCCTACTTACCCGATGAGCATTCGTACTGTCTTTCTGACATAACTACCAGAAGTTTCTTTCCAATGACAAATCATTATGACTGTGTGGACAACCACCTTTTATACTTTTCTTTTTTTCAAACTAGAATTTTCAGTGCTTGGGCTTTTTTATTTATTTTATTTATTATTGTTATTGTTGTTGTTGTTGTTGTTGTTGTTGTTGTTGTTATTATTATTATTATTATTATTATTATTATTATTATTTTGGTTTTTCGAGACAGGGTTTCTCTGTGTAGCCTTGACTGTCCTGGACTCGCTTTTGTAGACCAGGCTGGCCTTGAACTCACATTAATCCACCTGCCTCTGCCTCCTAAGTGCTGGGATTAAAGGCATGCACTACCACCGCCCAGCTGCTTGGGCTTTTTAAAAACGGGGGTAAGGGGGTCACTGAAGAGGTGGCTTGGTGATTGACAGCACTGGCTGCTCTTCCAGAGGTCTGGGGTTCAAGTTTGAGACCCAACCAGCTAAACTCCAGTACCAGGAGATCTGATGCCCCCTTCTGCCTCTGCAGGCACTGCATGCACATGGTCTACAGACATACATTCAAACACTCCTACACATAAAATGTAATTTTTTTTTTAATTAAGAAAAGGCTCTTCCCAGTTATACGTAGGGGAGCCTTATTTACCCCAGTCCACTGGATAATTTCGTTTAATGGCCCACACCTTACCTATTAAGCTGATTAATGCTGAGGGTGGCATTCATTTGCCAGAGTGCTTGCCTAGCACGCCCAAAGCCCTGAGTACAGAACCCACACTGCATAAGTAGGATGTGTAGGGCATTCCTTGTAACTCCATAACTTGGCATGCAGAGGCAGAAGGATCAAAAGACCAAGGTCTATCTTGATTACATGGTGATTTTAAAGTCAGCCTGGGGTACAGAAAACCTGTATTTAAAAAGATAGATGATAGCTGGGCATGGTGGCACACTCTTTTAATCCCAGCACTCAGGAGACTGAGGCAGGAGGATCTCTGTGAGCTTGAGGCCAGCTTAATCTACTAAGTGAGTCCAGGACAGCCAAGGCTACACAGAGGAACCCTGTCTCATAGAACAAAACAAAAAAGTTAGATGGTAGATAGATGATAAATAGATAGATAGATAGATAGATAGATGGTAGATATAGTTAACTTTTTTAGATATACAAACTAGTTACTTGTTTCTGTTTTCATTAAAAACAAAAACAAAAAAACAGGGCTGACAAGATGGTCCAGTGGGTAAAAATTTTATTGCAAAGCCTGATGGTCTGAGTTCAATCTGAGAACCAATATGCTTGAAGGAGAGAACTGGTTCCCCCAAACTATTCTTTCATTTCCATAGATATGCAAAGGCACCTCCTACACACACACACACACACACACACACAGAGAGAGAGAGAGAGAGAGAGAGAGAGAGAGAGAGAGAGAGAGAGAGAGACTCACACACTCGCACACAAATATATGCACAGTAAGTAAATAAAATGTAATAATTTTTAAAATTCGATTTTATTTTCACCAATACCTTTGAAAGCATGAAAGAAGTTGCGTTAATGAGGAGCTACAGTGCATGCATACGGTGTAATGTCAAATCAAGAAAAACTCTGTTTCCTCAAACATGCTCTCATTATCATTTCTTTATGCTGAAGGCGTACAAATGAATTGTGGTGGTTTTAACACACGGGCTATGGTTCAATATTCAACGCTTCTTACATATGTAACAGGACACACCACCCGCTGGCCAGCCTCTCTCTCAGCTTTCTCAGCCCCTACTGCCTGCCCCCAACTTCTATGAAATCTGCTTCTGCCATATCCCATGTGTCACTGGGATAGAGCGAGGTGTGAGTGTCTCTGTCTGGCTTATCTTGCTTAACATAGTGCGTTCCGTCCAGTCCCATTGATTTCATCTATTTAAGCTGATTCTACTCCAAGGCAACCCCCTTGGCAACCCCAAAGGAGAAAAAAAAAACCAGGTTTATTTAAATTCTTTAGCAAAAACAGTCACCCCTAATTCCACCCGAGATTTTTTTCCTGTGGGTCGTGAGTCTGTGTGGTCCGAAGACGCTCGGAACGTGGCTGCGGCTTCATGGTCTCTGAAAGGGAAAAACTTGACGACTACTCGAGTACATTCTTGAGAACTGCTCTACATTCCAGCTGGAACAGAATGCCCCTGGCCTCGAGCCAGCCCACCCCACCTCTCCTACCCTGTAGACCTGGTTGGAGTTTCTGAATGCTGCAGTCCTCAGATGACACTGGAGTTGGGTCTGCTAAGGCAGCGCCAAGCGCACCCTATCTCAGCTCACCCACTATTCTGGCAACATGGGTTTGCGTTATCACTTCCTCTGTGAGGTCTCCTCCCAACATCAACAGAAAACTTGACAGTAACCACAATAATGTCACATCTAGGAACGGCATGGTACATGCTATTTAAATAAAAATAATAAAAATAAAAGGCATGGGCTACCTTTCAGAATCAGACTGGCCTCTTACCTCCAAGTTCAGAGTAGCATCCCTAGTTCAGCATGCTCTCTCAAATGTGTTGCTGAAAGCGCTAAATGGCAGCTCCTCCCTGGCCATGGCAGTGCACTTATCTCAGCTCTCTGGGCCTTTTAGACTTCTGAGATCTGCCTTTGGAATGAGCTTCTGGCAACAACATCTGCTGATTCCTTGGGTAGGGCTATTCCCAAGGGCAGTGGAAAGCTGAGTTCCCAAGTGGAAAGTGACTGGGGTTCCTATGTAGGGAGAGTCTGCTTCCCTGCATGCCGACCTTGCGGTCCAATAGCTAGGGGATGAGAATGGGAAAGGCTGGTGTTCAGATATTCACTACTCTCACATGGACAGTTTATTATGTAGTTAAAACGTTTGATTAGGGTAGCCCTGTGAAAGTCTGTAATTCCTCTGAGTTCAGGGTTTCTCAGAATGGAAAATTAATACCCAAGGGACCAAAATGAGTCTGAATCAGTGCCCGGTCCAGTGCCTGGCTCCATAACTGATTCCTCCCTCCCTCCTTTCTTTTCTTCCTCCCTTCTTCCTTTACTCTCTCTTTTTCTTCCTAATGTGTAATAGAGACAACAAAAAAATAGCTTCCCAACATGTAAAAAAAAAAAAAAAAGGTTATAAAATAGAAAGTGGGCCTGGCCCAAAATAAAAGGGAAGGAATGTCTGGGGACACAGTAGCTTCTTGGTGGGGGGGGGGGTGGGAGTTAGGTAGCTGGGTAGCTAGTTAGTTCATTAGTTGGGTAGTTAGACAGACAGATAGATGGATGGATGGATGGATACATAGATAGATAGATAGATAGATAGATAGATAGATAGATAGATAGATAATATTGTTATGATGCCCAGGCTGATCTCGGACTCCTGATATCAGGTCCTCCTGCCTCTGCCTCCTACAGAGTTGGGTATATAGGCCTGAGCAGTGGTTGGAGGTTAAAAAAACCTTTCAAACATCAAGCAGAGGGAGTCATGCAGAGCAGTGAGTCTTCAGTTAGTGTGGAAGAAGGAAGCATGCGGTGGGACAGTTCCAGGTGGCACTACAGAGTGAGCTGATGCTCATCCTGAAAATACAGAGAAAGGGCGTGGTGAGGGCGTGGGGACTCTCCCACTTCCTTATCTTCCCCTCTTACCCCCTCCACATTTCCTTCCCTCCTGTTTCACTTCCCCATCATCACCATCACTCTCTTTCCTCCTATTAGAACAATCCTCAGAGCCGACAGAGGCTAAACGGACCGTGCGTTCTAGGCCATGGGCTTTGTGGAGACTTTACATCTTTGATAAGAATTTGTGGGTCTCAGAAAGCCGATCTCGGGAAGGAAAGACTCTAGGAGCATAGAGAATCACTTATAAATGGGGTAGCTTGGTGCCACCGAGAGGCCCTGTTCCCTTTGAATCTCAGAAAGCAGCCAGAGTTCTCCTTTAGAGGCCTTTGCATTTGGAATTCAAGTATAGAAACTTGCATTATATAGGGGTCAAAGGGGCACTGTCTCTAAATAAGACAGAGAAGAAAGAGGACCAAATTTAAGGATTTGGTCAAAAAGAAAAATTTGTCAGAAAGTATCCAGATGAACTCTAAGGCTAGGCAGAAATGCTGAAGGGGAGGGAGGTGCACTGTGTCCATCTCAGAGACCATAGGAAAGCTTTTTCTTGGAGAAGAGTAACTGGGCTCATGAAAGTTCTCTTCTTTCCTAAGAACTCCATCATGGCTTTTCCCGTGACTACAGCTTGTCTTCTGGCCAGCCTCTAAGCCATCCTGGCTTCCTGTGGGAAATGATCCCTTGGGGCCAGGACTCTCCTTAGCATGTCTCTTCCTTAAGAACAAGACCTGAAACAATACTCCCTATTGAATGGTTGTACCACTCAGGAATGTGTCAAGAGATTTGAGGGCATAATCTCAAACCTGAGATTCGGGGATGGAGATGGTGCCTGGGTAAATGACCTTGCCACTAAGCCTGATGACCTGAGCTTAAACTCTGGCACCCACACAGTGGGAGAAGAGATGAGACCCTTGTCCTCTGGCCTCACACAGGTGCGGTGGCACACTCCCTTGCCAATAAGTAAGTGAAAAACAAAACCAAACAGCAACAACAACAAAATAAGACATCTTCAGAGTCACAGACTTTGTATAGTTCAACGTGTGTCTTAGCAGCACATGCAGTATGGCTCACACACAACCGCCATGGCTGAGCAGAGCCCAGGGCATGCTTTATGTATGCATGAGGGTATCAGTGGAAAGCATGGCCAAAATAATTAGCAGCTGAAAATATCACTGGGAAAGAGTTCCATAATTACAATTAAAGTAAACCTGCTCTTTTATTATGAACTTTGGAAATAAAGAACCTTAAAAAAAAAAACCTCAGACAATAAAGCCACAAAGAAGTCTATATTATATTTCTACAATAAAAAGAGATAAGAACAAAACACTAAGTCTAGTTTATGTATAACAAGAACGAAAAATGATTTGCAAATTAAAATCATTAAATATAATAAATCATAAAATATGAGGTAGCATTCTATAAATTAAGTTGGCACTGATGACATGTATTTCTTGTATCATCTGCATATCTTTAAATGCAGCATAAATATCTATAGTTATTAATGCAATGAGTATCTAACTGGCTATTATTTGCACTAACTCATGCTATACATGATCAAAAAAAAAAAAGAATTGATTTACTGAAGTAACTATATATTATTTTTGTCTATATTCTATGGCTATTATATTTTAGAATTCTTTTATATGCATGTAGTGAATTAGTGAGTGTGTATACATGTAGTGTATTAGTGAGTGTACATATGTATGTATATTTGTATGTGTGTAGGTGCATTTGCAGGCCCAACGCTGATATTGGGTCACAGTTGTCTCTACCCTGTATGTGGGAGCAGGATCCCTTGCTGAACAAGAGAGAGCCCACCATTTTGGTGAGGTTGTAGCTAGCCTGCTTGCTCCAATTACTCTATATATACACTTCTCACATGTTGGGAGCACAAGTGGACTGCCACACCCATTAGCTTTTATGCAGGTACACACACACACACACAGACACACAAACATGCAAAATATTTACACAAATAAAATAAATCTAAAAAGTTAAAAAGAAAACAGAAGAGGCATGATATTAATTGTAACTTTAAAAGCAGATTAAATAATTATATAGAGCTTGTCAAAGGTACTGAAAAATTGTATTCAAAACGTCCATCTAGTATCAAGCGTTTAAAAAATCTTGTACAAAAAGAATCATTTTCCCCTTTCCTTTTGTTTTTCTCATTGAAGGAGTAAACTACAAAATACTAGTTTTCTTGATTTTTTTTTTTCTTAAAGTTATGAGCTCTGGTTAATTACAACCACAGGTAAGCATAGGCAATGATGTAGAGGGGTGTGTGTGTGTGTGTGTGTGTGTGTGTGTGTGTGTGTACGTGCGTGTGTGTGCTGGAGAGGCAAGGACTGTGTGCTTACATCTGGTTCCATGTTTCACTTTCAAATGAATCAGCTAGAGGTTGATCGTGAGTCTTTGATGGTTACATTCTGATTCGCTGAGTCTGGGTGGCAGCTGAGATTCCAGTTTCCAACAGCTCCTGGGTATGCCAAAGCTGCTGGTGTTTGGGGAAGCAAGGCAGGGCTCTAGGTGCCTTGGAAGGGTACTGACCTGCAATCAGTATGGGGCTGCTCTTGGTTCCTGTCCATTAGTATTGAGCTCAGGAAAGCACCCTGCACTGTGCAACCATTTCTCACGGCGTCCATCCATGTGACCATCTGCAGCTCCAGTCGGAATGCAGCGCGTGGTGGTTATTCGAACGTCTCATACAAATGACTTCTGAGGGATTATCAGAGTCCCACAATATCCCAAGCCTGGTACCGAGAGATGTTGTAGAGGGTAAGAGTTCACCCTGGAGCTGTTAATCCATACCAGTAAGTACCGAAGGATTCAGAAGTCAGGAGGTTAGTCCACATGCCAGGTTCATGAGCATCTGCTTCCTTCTTCCTGTATTACGTCCCATTTCCTTCCACTGTTGCATCAGAAATATCGTGCAGGTGACTGCTCAATGCTGGCAAAACTCAGTCTGTTCTCCCATCAAAACTCCAGGGCTCTGGGCTGAGGACACAATTCAGTGGGGAAAGCACCTGTTGTGGAGGTTTGCACCTGAGCTTGGATCCCAGGGTGCATGAAGAGGCAGGTGTGTGTGTCTGTAAATGCCAGCACTCCTAAAGTGAGATGGCAGGTGTAGCCTGAAGAAGCCCTGGAGGCTCACAGGCCAGGGACTAAGGGGCCCTGTCCCAAGCAAGGTAGAATCTAAAGACCAACACTCAAGGTTGTCATTTGACCATCACACACGCCCTATAGCTCCTGCTGACCCACACAAGAATATGCACACACATGAACATGAACACATACATCACACACAGAGAGAAAGAGATGGAGGCCCTGTAGTTACAAGGCCTCAAGAAAAGCCATTTAAAATTTCAGATTTTCTCTAACCCTGCATAGAGGAGTAGCATTTGATATCAGGACTGAAACTGTGATTTTTTTTTTCCTTCAGAAAGCAGTGTATATTTGTAAAAGGCTCATATGCCTCCCAGGATTCTTGGGCATTGTCACTACATCAGCAGAGGACCTGCCATCCTACCCCACAAGGACAGCAGAAGTCCCCCTAAGAACTTTCCTAAAGCCACTATGTGGCAAATTACATTTATGACCTAGGCACAAATTCTGCAATGTCCCTAAATCTTAATAGAACCTTTAATATTCTCTATTTAATAATAATATTTTATTAATATAATAATTAATATAATTATTTATATAATTATATATTCTATAATTAATTATAATTAATATTAATAATATTATTATTAGAGAATTTAATATTGTTATTCTACTAAAGAGACTCTGATTCAGTGCCATTCACCAAAATGACTGTGGTCAGGATGTAATGTATAAGAGAGAAAAAACAAAACAAAACAAAACAAAACAGTGCCTACAAAGTATCTTTGCACAAAGAATCTGCAAGAGGCTCTGTCATGCACCAATAAGTTTGTCCTCTAGAGAGGCTGATATAATTGTTTTGGAACTCACTGGGTACTGGAAATTTTAGATATTCCTCGGGAGATTCTAATGCACGGCCATGGGTGTGCATCATGGAAGATGCCCCCTTTTCATTCTGCAATCTGGAGGGGGGTGAAGGGGGAAGAGATGAAAATTATATGGCCAGTGAACTTGGATAAGAAAACAGTGACATGTAAATGTTCACTGGTTCTTCATGGAAGCTGGGTCTGTCATTCAGTGAGGAGCATCATCTAAAAGGCCACCGATGCCGGCAGCTGAGTTTTCGCTCACTGATATCTTCAGGACGTTTGGGTAGTTATCACAAGATTTTTTTTTCTCAGTTACCATCGTGACAATATGGCTGTTTAATGGGAGTGTTATAGAGCTAGTAATACCATTCAATAATAATACTTCGTGCCTGTTAGTACATAGCTCCTTTAGCACTGCGAAGATTGTATCTAAGTAAAACTGTGACTTTACTGTAGCCCGTGCATTTTAAATGATTCACCCTATTCAAGGTAGTCTGCAGCGTGAGATAGCATAGGAGCCTGGCAACAGGGTGCCCTACCAAGCCAGTGGTGGCATTTGCATCCAAGGCCCTCCCAGGCAGGGACACCCTGGACCAGAGTTGCCTCTCATTTTCTCCTCCGTTTCCGCAGATAAGGTTTAGCCTGAAAAGCAGTTCAACCCAGAGAATAGGATGAGCTTTCTCTTTCCCCTCAGCTGCCTCTTGCTCTTGGCATTTTGGAATGCCAGCACTGCCAGGACAGTAACTCGAGCCTCCAAATTAATCAAAACACACAGCGCCCAGTTCAAGCCCTGGCAGAGAAGCCTGGGAGCCAGGGAAGCTCTCCTCTGCTGACCCCAAGGCCACAACTTCCCCAGTCACCACCCCTTAGACGCCACAATGTTTCTGCTCCCGGGCAGGTGCCCTGGCGCTGGGACAGTGCCTGCCTATAGGCGGCTTACCTGACGAACCACCAGGCAGAGAAAGAACTGCAAGCTAGCCGGCAGACCCGACACGCGCCTCGCGGGCGGTCGTGGCTTGAGGGAATCCACCCGTGACCGTGTTCCTCTTCACTGCCTGCTCAGCGTCAAGTCTGTGCGCTGGCCGCAAGTTGAAAGCCGGCAGCAGATGCGCAGTAGCGGGAGCTGCCAGCAAACCTGGCCTCCAGAGTTGCAGACTCCCGCGCGCCTCCCGCTTAATCTGGGCAGGGCTGCAGGCCACTCCCCCGACCCTGTGCAGCCACCTCCCTGCCGCACACCCCTAAATTCCTCACGTTGACCCGCACCCGCTAGACACCGGAGTCCCAGGATCGCAGGGACATCACCTCTTTCACCCTGACCCTGGATCCGCGCCCACCTGCCTGCTTTGCCGGCTCCCAACCCTTTCTCACTTCCTGGGCACGATGCCCGGTTGAAGGGACAGTGCCTGGGAAGCTGGGAGGGAGAGGGGACGAGGGCGGGACCTCAGCCACTTCTTCCCTCCCTTGGAGTCACAATCAAAAGCTTGAGTGAGGACAAACAGACCGCGGTGGGTCTCGAGTCCTACAAAACTCGCCCCGGCGGGCCAGCAAGGCGAACTTCACAGCGAGGCCTCCCCCAATCTGTGTCCCGCGGGGGACCGGGAGGCCTGAGAGCCCGTGGGTCCCGTAGGTCCCTGGACACACCGGAACTCAGGACCGATGCCCATCATGCACTCAGAGACTGCTCCAAGATTCCAGGCACTCCTGCTCTTTATGCTGCTGCTGCTGCTCCTGGCCGCCCCGCCTGTGGCTAGCAAGGTGAGTGACTGAAGGGCTGTGCAGAGGTACAAGCTAGTCCTACCTACTACCTACCTCTGCCTTTGGGTCACCCTCTGGAAGGTTGCTCAGCTACCGGCTCTTCCTGAGTCCAGAGATGGCAGAACACGGGAAAAGAGCAGCAGCCCTTGAGGACCAGGTGGAATGTATGGCGCTGGAAGAAGGGAGGAGCCAGCCCCGGCTGCCCAGTACTCTAGGAGTCCCAGATGGAAGAGAAAAGATTGCAGAGATCAGTAAATAGATACCAATAAATAGGTCAGATAGATAGGTAGATAGATAGATAGATAGATAGATAGATAGATAGATAGATAGATAGATAATAGATAGATGATAATAGATAGATAGATAGATAGATAGATAGATAGATAGATAGATAGAAGATATGAGTGGATACAAGTTAACTGATAAATAATAAATTTAAGTGATGAAAGATGGGTGTGATAAGTAGGAGGGCAGAGATGGGAGGTAAATAGACAATGGATGGACAGATAGATGAGTTAGATAACAGATGGTGGATGGATAGATGATAAATAGACACACAGACACACAGACTAACAATGATTATAATGGCCAGGGTACTAGATGTCAGGATGATGAACAAACAGGTGGCCTGAAGTGCCCCAGCCTGGGACAAGCCTCCTTGGAGCCTCAGCCCCATTCCTTCCTAGTTTAGACTCCCCCCTGACACTGTCTTCCCAAGGTCCCGTGTTCCTTTAGATTCTCTGGACACAAAAGCCATCACTGTTAAAAGAAAAAAAAATTTTCAAGAACTTATATTGGGATGAAATAAACAATGTCACATTGATTTGGTTTCTACTTGGAATTTGGGTGACCCCTGTGCTCATTTGAATCTGTTCCACCATCCTTGGCTGGCTTGATTTTAATCTGTGAATCAGAAAATTAACTCTTATACATGGTGTTGTTTTTTATAATTAGAAGTTGGTTTGGGTACAGGAAACCAACCATCATTTCCGATGATGAGCAGGCTTCTTAGTCTTACATGACTGGGACTGTGATTGGAGATTAGTGGTCACAGAGCTACTTACGTGTCACCCGGGAACACTGTAAAAAATTATGGCTGTGTATACTCCGACTGCTTCCATTCCACTTACATTTTAAGAAAGACATTACAGGCATCCTGGCTAAGCTAGCACTCCTCTGGGCCCCATCCCTCTAGAGTTCCAGTTTCTCACAAGTACCCAGACTTGTCCTTTTTGTGGTATTTCCAATTTCTGTGCACTGAGATGTACAACTGCAGGCCCACAGTAACCCATAGCTGTGGTTTTTAATTTTTTATTTATTTTTATCTCACAGGCATTGGCATTTTGGCTGAATGTATATGTGTTTGAGGGTATCAGATCTCTTAGAACTGGAGTTACAGATGATTGTGATCTGCTATGTCAGTGCTGAGAATTGAACCCCAGTCCTCTGGAAGAGCAGCCAGTGCTCTTACCCAGGAAGCCATCTCTCCAGCCCCCAAAGTTGTGTTTTTAACAGACCTATTTCCAGGCTGAATGTGTCCTTTGGCAATTTAGATCTTTGGGCCTGTCAGCACCTGTAGTTAAGATATACCACTTTTTATCTTTTCCCTTTGCTGGGCAGCTCTTAACAGCGTGCTAAAGCTAATTGATCTGATCATCCACCATTCATTCACATGCAGGTGACTTAGTGTCTTTAAATTTGCATTCTAAAAGATTTTATAGCTTATGTAAAGTGGCTCTGCCAAGAACACATTTTTTTCCTGAGTTAATGAGATGGCTCAGTGTATAAAAATTGAAAACAGAAATTCAGTTCCCAAGTAGAATAAGAAAAAGAGCTCACAAAAGTTATGTCCTCTACCCCCAACAAACAAACAAACAATAAATAAATACTTGTGCAAACTAGTGTGGCCTACCTAACAGCTTAAGCAGAAACCAGTAAGTCAAAAAAGCCTAAAGGAAGTACATGTTATACAAAGGCCTGGGAACATTTCAGAACAGTAATAATCAAAAGAAAAAGCAATGACATTGTGAAGGGACATGGGACTCTTGGAAGCATCAAGTGGTGCCTGAGGCTGGACAAGTGGCTCAATGATTAATAGCAGTTGTGGCTCTTGCACAGGACCTGGGTTCGATTCCTAGCACCCAGATGGTGGTTTACAACTATCTGTAACTCAAGTCCCAGGGGATCCAGTGTCTTCATCTGGCCTCCATGGGCAACAAGCATACACATGGTCACATACATACATGCAGAAAAAACACTCACACATAAGATAAAATGAATAAATCTAAATTTTTAAATGTGGTCCAATGTGACCACAGACTCTCCAGTTATACCTTGTATAAAATTCTATTGTGATATTCTCTTGCTTTTTTTTTTTTTTCGTGTAAAATGATTTCTTTTGAGTTTGGAGAGGTGAAAACATTGCAATTTAAGTGAGTGGCTACCCCAGTGAATCCCTCTGTCCTGTTTCTACTGAAGCCTGAAATGAGCCTTTGTAAAAAGCACCCAGTCCTCATTTACACTGAGCCTTCCGAGGGAGACAGCCCAAAGACTGGGCCATACTATAGAGAAAAGATATCTCAAACTAACTGGTACCTGTGTGACATGTGCCAACACGGCTGAACCTACACAGCAACCGTGACACTGAGCAAGGCAGACAGAGCCCTCTGGATCTCGATCCTTTCATCTGTGACGCGGGAGAGTCGACATGTTTCCAGGAGCCAGCAGCTAATGCATTAGGCAGTGGAGGAGGGGACAACCTTCAGGCCCATCCAGCTGGTGACAGTCTAGACTCCAGGCCCAATGTGCCAGCATCCTTCGAGAAGAGGCACTAGGGATCTAGTTTTTAAATCATAAATGCCTGGTATTAATATTAGGCAGCAACTGAGTTACATTTTACTCAAAGCAAAATAGCAAGCAAAGCAAGCAAGCAAGCAAACAGACAGATCACTGTGAGTCAAACAACCTGTGAGTGAGAGCTGCATCCAGCCTTTGGACCGCCGTGTGTATAATCTCTCTGTTATGTTTCCACTTGTACTTCAGCATTTCCCCAAACAGGAAGCTAGCGGCAGTGCTGACCCTGCATGCCCTGCTCAGCTAAGGTGAACGCACAGTCTGGCCACACACTTTGTCCCTGAGCACCCAGGGAGAAGGGCTTTGCTGCTTGGCGCTGCCTAGCTAGTCACTATGCTATAGGCTTAAGCTGTATCAAGCCAGCTGGCCCTCTGCTGTTATTCTAGGCAGTAGGTGAAGAACAGAGGTGGAGCCTGCCCAGCCCTGTCCCCTGGATAAGGGCAAAGTCACCAGCTAAGTTAATGTTGTCCTAAATTCCGGGAAGACCTGTAAGGTACATACGGCACATGGAAACACTTCCTCATCTAAATTTATTTTCAAAATAAAAAACTTCAGTTGGACTAGTTAGCATTTTAAACAAAGAGTAATGTAATAGCACAAAATTATCTGTGCCTGAGGCTAAGAAAATATTAACAAAACTTGGCTTATTATCTCTCAGAGTCCCTGTGTTAGGGGGAAAATACAGAATGTCATGATACTTAAATTCTTAATTTTCTTCCAACGCAGAAGGTCTGTATATGTCATTCTCATAAAAGATTTTGTGTTTATGATCCACACAAGTGAAGTGTGTATTTGTAACCTCCTTAAAAATAAATATTATTGTTTTGTGGGTTTTTTGAAATATAATAGTTCCATATTACACACTTGCTTTTTAAGTCATTGATTATTATGTCATTGGACTTTATCCATACAGGCATAGATTTTTTTGTTTTCTTGTTTTTTGTAGAACACTTGTTTCATAGCACTCTGAAATATAAAGCAGATAATTTTGTCAGTTCCCTCCTCAACAATGTAAGCCTGTCTTCACACTTTCATTTCACCAAGTTGCAATGGGTGCCTTTCTGTATGTAACATTGTGACAACTGGAGTTTGAATTCCTGAGAGCTTACAGAAAACTAAGTATTGTTACATTAGTCTACAATGAAGTTGCTTCATGTTCAGCTTTTCCCTTCATCAGTGGCAAAACTCGATGTGCTTGGATGTTAACAAGTGAGATCTTATTTTATCTAATACACCTTCATACTTGATTGCCAGTTTGTACTTCCCCCACTGTGAACTGCGTGGACCACTTTCTGCTCACCTATTCATGTGCTCTTCTATTACAAACTTTGCCTTTCTTTTACTAACTATTCAGAAGTGGTGTGTGTGTGTGTGTGTGTGTGTGTGTGTGTGTGTGTGTGTGTGTGTGTTGGATCAAATATGTGCTATTTAAATGTGTTACAGGAAGGTGATTCTAATCTTTGTTTTACCTTTGAAGTCACTGGAGTCTTAATGCACAACTCGTCATCCTACATAACTGCAAATTTACCCATGCTTCTGTAGCATCATCTGCACCTTGTCAAAGAAATCCTTTCTGAGACTATGAAAACATCACTTTCTATTCCTCCATTTTAGAAAAGCCTTTTAAAAAGCCTTATGGTTTAAATTCTTTATACTGAAACTGTCATCAACTTATAATATATGGATTCATTTTTATTCGTATAGATAACAAATTACCCCATATTCTTTTCATCCCACTGATCCTTTCATTGTGTTGTTTTGTTTTATTCTCTATGGCAATGACACACTGATTCTGGCCAATTTCTTTGTTTTCAAACTACATCTTCTAAATTGATTCCCAGACAGAGCACTCATGCCTGATGTTATTATTTTCTTTAAAATTGCCACTGCCATTCTTTTGTGTTCCTCTGGCTGAGGTCTGGCATCCACTTATCAACATTTTATCAAAAATCCCTGTTGGATGCTGATAAGCACTGCAATATGTAGCTTGTGCTGCTGCAGAAACATGTGCTTGCCTCATACAAATGCTACGGATTTGAAACCTTACTGTGGGTCTAGAAACCTTGAATTTTCTTATTATTTGTAATGCCATATGCATTTAGATTTCACAAAGTAGCTAGTCATATTATCAGTGGATAAAGACTTCATTTCTTTCTAATCTTCATCTCTCTCTCTCTCTCTCTCTCTCTCTCTCTCTCTCTCTCTCTGTGTGTGTGTGTGTGTGTGTGTGTGTGTGTGTGTGTGTGTAAGAGAAAGAGAGTGAAAGAGAGAGAGCATACAATCACACATGGTGTGTATATGTGTTTGGGGGGGTTCTCTCTCTCTCTCTCTCTCTCTCTCTCTCTCTCTCTCTCTCTCTCTCTCTCTTTCTCTCTGTCTGTCTCTGTCTGCCTCTGCCCCACCTCATCATGTGTTTATTAGTGTGTGTTTGTGTTTGCATGTGTTTTGGGGGAAGGGCTTCTGCACATGTGTAAGGAGGCCAGAGATCAACATTGGGTGTCTTCCTCAATCTCTTTCCACCAACTAGCTGAACTGGATGGCTAGAAGATGCCGTTTGGCTTCCCAGTGTTGGGATTGCATTGGATTGCCTGCCTTTTATGTGGGTGCTATCAATTGAACTCCAGTCCTCATGCACTCTACTGACTGAGCCTCTCTTTTTTCTCTTGATACTGGGCTAATTATAATTAGCATTTTTATTTTGTCTTGTTATTGGGTTAAAGGGGCTGCTTCCAACATTTCATTAATACAGTACCTGCTGTATCATTTTAAGACAGTCTGTCACAGTTTCCTTCCCTCATGAATCTTATGGTTTTGATTTTATTAGGGGAATCTATACTAATACTATTACTCTGTACACATTTCAAGAAAACCATACAGTCTTCAGTCAGCCGATGTAGTGAGCCAATATATTTTGACTGTTAAACCATCCTTGCGTTACTGCAGGATGAGATCTCTATTGATCACAATGCCTTTTCCTAAAACACTCATTATTAAAGGTGGTACAAACATGGGAGAGCACACTGACAGGTGAAGAGTGGAACTGGTCGCCAGTTGAGTATCTACAGAAAGGCCATGCTGGTCAAGGAACAGAGCATTACCAGGACCCAAAAGTTACTCCGCCGTCTCTCTCTGGCATGGTTCCTTCTGTCTTCCTTGAAAGACACTAAAATCTGCTTTCAAGTAATCACTTCCTTCATTTTCCTAAGACTCTTATCATCTCAATCCTCACTCACACTTTCCCAGGGCTGAAATTTCAGTTTATAGATTCACAAGACATATGCTTCTTTGGGCTTATCTCATTTCCTTCTGAATTTTCATTGTGACAGATCTCTTGGTGGCTTGTAATGGAATATCATTTTCATCACTAGGGTAAGAATAAACGTATTATTTCTACCTGTGAATGGCTTCCAACAGGAGGCCATTACAAGTAATGTTACTATATACATCTTTATTTATGAGATTCTGAAGTAATTTTTTTAGGATTTTTTTCTTTGTTTCCTTAATCTTCAAGTATTTTATGCTCCTCTGCTATTATACACAATATATTTTAAATTTTTTAAATAATCTGACTATTAAATGCATAATAAAACCTAGCTGAATTTGGTATCTTGATACTGAGCAAGCAATCTGAAAAGTACAAATGCATTTAATGAAAAATCTTTCTCCTTAACTTCATTTTAAAAGTTAAGAGAGTTTTAATATCATTAATATCAAAACCTTTAAAAATATTTATTGGGGATGGTGTTGAGAGAAGACTCAGTGGGAAAGAGCACTGGCTACTCTGCTAGAGGTCCTGAGTTCAATTCCCAGCAACCACATGGTGGCTTATAACCATCTGTAATGGAATCTGTTTCCCTCTTCTGGTATGCAATAACAGAGCACTCATAGACATAAATAAATACATCTTTTAAAAATATTTATTGGCCGGGTGTAGTGGTGCACGCCTCTAATCCCAGCACTTGAGAGGCAGAGGCAGGCAGGATTGCTGTGAGTTCTAGGCCAGCCTGTTCTACAAAGTGAGTTCAGGACAGCCAATGCTACACAGAGAGACCCTGTTTTGAAAAACCAAAAAATAAATAAATAAATAAATAATAAAAATAAATATGTAATGGGATAGCTTTGTTGTGTGGATTGTCAAAATTGTATTTCTTAATTCTCAAACAAATCAAGTTTTTCCTGTTTATATATTGTTAATTATGGTACTAGTCATAAACTGATTTTTTTTAAATTGTGAAGGCCAAAGATTTTGATCATGCCATTAAACTGTAATATACGAGACAAGGTGTTGCTACGCTGCCCAGGTTAGTCTGTAACTCAGGATCCAGCTGCCTCAGCTTCTGCAGCGGCCACTCTATAAGTGAGCATCACCATTCTCGGGTCACTATTAATATTTTTCCCTCCTTGTTTCTCTAAAGTCAATGTTCTCATTAGACATAGGCTAGGCCTGGCTGTGTTTCCTCCTAGTTCTCTAGCTTTTTAAAAATTATTACACTCGTTGACTTATTTTGTGTGTGTATCGATACACGCAAGCCACCGCATGCCTGTGGAAGGCAGAGGACAAATTGCCAGAGCCATATCTGCCCTTTCCGCCATGTAGCAGCCAGGGATCTAAGTCAAGCCACCGGGCTTAGCGACAAGTGCCTTCCTCACTGAGCCAGCTCTCTGACCCCTGACCTCTTGAGTGAAACACTTTGCTATGAGCATGAAATCTTCTTGGCCTCCCTGAGTCTAGTATCTTGATCTCCAACTTCTCAGCCTTAGCACTTCCAGCATTACCAAGGCTCATTCTGATGGTTTCCCTTGACGTGCCCTGCTGCTTCTCCATTGCACCTCGAAGCCTACAGTTTCCATGCCAACGGAGCAAATCTTTCTCCATTGGGAAACAGGAACAGGAGCCATGAGATAAATTATCTTCTACCCACAGGGCCTCTCAAAGACCCTCTGTATAGTCCAGTGAGACCCACTATCATGTATGCATGTGCTGTCTCATATGCTACTTCTGGAGGGATCCAAGCCAAGCTATTTCTTCTATTATACTCTTTTATTCCCCTCCACACTGAGCTCTGAAACTTCCTCATCTTCGCCCTCCAGTTCTCTAACTCACTCTTCAGCTGTTTATAAGTTTCAGAGGAGTTTCACCCCCTGCAACTTCTCAGTAGCAATCACAAACCCAAGGTATGTGATGATGCTCATTACAACCCAGGTCTATCGGTTGCCAGCTTTCGTTTCTGCCTTAGTTGCTCATCTTAAAATGGAGGTAAAACGTTTGAACCTCAAGATGTATGTTATGAGGCTGGAAGATTTAATATGCACACTTTCGTTGGCATGTTTATAATCACTCTCCATATGTCAGCTGTGATCACTGATATTCATCATATGTTCCTTTCAACGATTACTTGAGTCTCCAGTCTCTACACATTTTCTATTCTTATTTATCTTTATTTCCCATAGTTCCCTTTGCTGCATCTTCAGCATTTTATAAGTATGTACACTGTCATTCTGATTCTTGGTCTGTATTTCAAGATTCTGGATCTTCTATTTGCTGACTCTCTCGTGAGGAGACAGTGTGAGGGCATAATGAGGGAAAGAGTCTGCAACTCAGTTCTTTCCCAGAACTACTCCGTTCTGGGGGCCACTCCCAACTCAGATGTTTGTGTCCCCCTCAAAGCCATATGCTGAAATCTTCCCCAGGGTGATGGTATTGGAAGATGGAGCCTTTGAGAGGAGAATTTTCTTGGAAGGGAAGAATCTCATGAGTACAATTAGTGTCCTTTGAAAGAGGAGGCATGCCTGCTTTATGCTGCATAAAGACAGTATGGAGATGCCTTCGTCAAAGCAGACAGCAAGGTGTCCTCAGACACGGAACCCATTACCGTCCTCATGTCCAACTTCTTGGTCTTCAAACTGTGGGCAATAAATTTCTATTATTTACAAACTACCCAGACCAACGTATTTTATTAAATCGGTCCAAACAAACTAAGACAGTACCAAACAAGCTTCTTTTCATGTTCCCAGGGTCACCTTCCTCCAGTTCCTCCTGCAGCACTTTCCAAATATAGCTTGTTTCTGTTTGGTGAGACAAGGGTCAAGATCAGCCCAGCCCAGCCACCCACTCTCCTCTCGTGTCCAGCCAAGGGTCTTTCCCTTTGAGGACTTCTGAGGACAAGTTGGTTGTTCTTGGGTAGGACCCTATGCAAAGCAGCAAGCTGAGTGAAATATATCTTAATGCTCCGCCCTGTAGTTCTGACTGCGTTTACCAGCGTGCAATATAAACTTCCTGTTGTTAAGTGGGAGATCGGTTTTGTTCACAATCGCAGTTGACTAAGGGCGCAGGAGCTTTCGTCAGTGTACTATTCCAACTACAGGGCTGGCTGGGTGGAGAACGCCCTGCATTCCTGCTTCCCTTTGGAGCTGACCATACTTGTGCTATGGCGTTCGGCCAACAAGCAGCCATCCATCCTGGAGTAAAAGACGTCCCAAGCCCAGGGAAAACACACAGCGTGTAGAGTATTTTTGTTCCACAGGGTTTATATCTGGCTTCCGCCTAAACTTTTTAATCATAACATATCTTCCCCGTAGCACATTTACCTCAACTTTGTTTTCAGTTTAAGGGGGAAAGGAAACCAGGATGACGTAGTTTTAACAGACCAGCCATCTTCCTGTGCAGCACTGTGATACAGTGATCCTGAATTGCTATCTGAGCGCTCGAAGGGCCTCCATCCCTAAAAGCCTCAGTGGCCTGAAGGCTGTGGTGAGACTTTGAGATGAACGCAGGTGAACTCCCAATGCCATGCTCCGTGTGCTAGTTCCCTGGGCACACCTGCAGCTCATCTAAGAGGTGCACGTGATTTTCACATGTTTGCCAAAACCTATAAAGAATGGAAGGCCTTAAATGGGAAAGGTATGTGCTCGAGGGAAAAGGTGTATTTGTAGTGTTTTCATGTTTTGTAGAATTCATCTGTCTGTGTATGTCTTAGTCACCATGGGCTGCTTCGACAAAATACCATAGACATATTTATTTCTTATAGTTCTCAGAGGTTGTAAGTCCTAGATCTGGGTACCAAATGACTAAGTGATGGTAAAAGCACCATTCTTGGCTGGCAGACTGCCAACTTCTTGCATCCTCATGTAGAAAGAGAGTAAGGTGGCTCTCTGTTGTCTTCCTACCAGTGTTACTCCCATTGCAAGGACTTTGCCTTCATGGTCTCATCTGAATTTAATTACCTCCTAGTACTTAGTCTTCAAACACTACCACATTAAAACCCATGGCTCTAACACATAGATTTGGGAGGCAGGATACAGAGACTGCCCATAATATCTTGTGCCTTGTCCGAAGGTTTCTTGTGAATAGAATATGTCCTGCTCTTTGACCAAAAACTTCACATAGATAAAAGCTATCAACGATGTTTAGAAGTTAGTAACCCTTCTCTGGCAGTCATAGTGTAAACTTTAGATTAACACAGTTTCCAGAAGAAGAATTCTCAGTGTTGCTCATCAGTAGGAACAATGTGACAGAAACAAGTTTGCTGACCTTAGCACAAAGCAACAGACAGAGGCCTGACTTCCCTGTGATGAAGTCTGTATAGATGTGTTAAGACAGGCCTTTACTCTGGGTTCTGCATTTATCTCAGAAGATGTAATCACTAGTTGTTGTTTTCTCGAAACATCTATGTCAGTCTTTCCTTCTTCTCCGAGCTCCCCCTTTGTATCTGCTAATTAAGGCTTTGGGCTTCAGGTGTTTGTTCTGGCCAAGACTGAATTAGGTTACATTAGCTCAGTAAGTTTCCACTTCATCCAAGATCACAACTTCAGAGGCATAAACGTCTGTGCGTCTGCCATACAACAAGGATGTGATGTGAGCCGTTTCCTATGAGCCACAGCATCCATGTTACATTTTCTAAATTTTATTTAAATATCCAAGGCAATATTTAAGCTGACTTTAGCATACATCTCAATATGTGTACATTATCTAAATATACAGGTACTATAAAAGCTTTGATAAGGTATTCTACAGTGTTCTTTTGCATATCATGTCTTCAGAAACTGGGAGTAGTTTTTGCATTTCTAGGACATATTAGTTGGGACAAGACATTTCTATGTGTAGCCACTGTCCTGAGGAGTGAATTCTATAAACGTTTTCCAGTGTCATAGGTAGGGGTCAGTCCATAAGGTCACACCCATGAGAAGGATGATGTGATTGTTTTCTATAAAAAGTCACTGTCAAGATGATAAATCAAGTTTCTATCATTAATATCATTAAAATAATACTGGGGGTTAAATTCTCCCATGAGGTCTGCATGACGAATTATATTCAAATCCTAAATTAGTGGGATAAGTCCACAGGGTTGTGCATGACTGATTCTGGATAATTTTAATGTTTACACTTAACAAACTGATCTTTTAAAAACAAAGACAACACAGAGCATTTATGTGGCTCTCACCACGGAGTACCCGTGACTCTCAGGGTGGCACAGTGGCAGGTTATGATGCCCTTCTGTCTTCCAGTTTGACATGTTGCTCACTGCCTATCTCTCCTCAGCCTCATTGGGGAGGAGCTGAACTTGCTGAAAATGGCACCAAGTCAGGGAGTATGAAACCTCACGAAAGGGGTGGGAGGAAGTAAGAGGCATCTTAGGAACAGGAAGGAAGCAGAAGTCCTCTGGACCAGCACAGCTACTGCTCAATCAATTTCTGCTACTGTGTCGCCTGAAGCTAACTTGATAACCATTACACACAGAGAGAAGTTTAAAAGACACCTCTGTGCATATATCAGATGTAAAATAAAAAAAATCTTTCCACTGGGGATGGCGAGATGGCTCAGCAGTTAAGAACACTGAATGTCCTCCCAGAGGATGTGGGTTTGATTTCCAGCACCCGCATGATGGCTCACGACCATCTGTAACCCCCGTTCTAAGGGATCTGAATGCCCTCTTCTGGATTCTGTGGATACTAGGCACCCATGTGGTACACAGACATATGCATAGGCAAATCACTTATGCACATAAAATAAAATAAAGAGTATTTCCACATGTCATAATAGATATTGTATGTGTAATATATATGTGTTTATATATACATATTTACGTACATGTGTGGTTAAAGAATATTTTTTCAGTATTTTTTCACTGCAGTGTGGAAGTGGTTTTAAAATGTGTAATTTTCAGAGCTATTTAAAAGATTGGGAGCCAGGCATGGTGGTGCACGCCTGTAATCCCAGCACTCAGGGAGGCAGAGGCAGGCAGATCTTTGTGAGTTCAAGGCCAGCCTGCCCTGCAAAGTGAGTCCAGGACAGCCAGGGCTACACAGAGAAACCTTGTCTTAAAAAACCATATATGAGGTTGGGGATATAGTTCAATGTTAGAACCCTTATTTAGAATACCAAAAGGCCTGTAGTGCAATCCTAAAACTAAAAAAAAAAATGAATAAATAAATAGTTGTAGCCACAGACACACTCCATCATAGTGGCAGAAGGGCGGGGAGTGTGCTGCCTAGTTTTATGTCAACTTGACACATGTGAGAGCCACTGGAGAGGAGAAACCATCGATAGAGAAAATGCCTCCATTAAATCTGCCTGTAGACAAACCTGTAGGCCATTTTCCCAATTAGTGATTGATGGAGGAGGGCCCAGCCTGTTGTGGGTGGGGCCATTCTGTGCTGGTGGTCCTAGATTCTATAAGACAACAGACCTGCCACATCATGAGGAGCAAGGCCATAAGCAGCATCCCTCTATGGCCTCTGCATCAGCTCTGCCACCAGGTTTTTGCCCTGCTTGAGTTCCTGTCCTGACTTCCTTTGACGACGGACTATGATGGATGTAGAACTGTTTGGTTTGGTCATGGTCTTTCATCATAAAAATCGTAACCTAACTAGGACAGGGAGAAGTCAGAAACTTTCGCATTTTTAATCATCAAGATCTGTATTTCTTAATTAGATTGTGTCTCCAAATTGGACTCTCAGAAAAGTCACTGCACTGTTTAAAAATGAGTTCAAGTGTGCTTAAAAACACTGGGGAGATTTGTCGTAATATAGACAAAACAGTCAGGCCACTGGAATTTTTTCCCACCATGATAATTTTGTTGCTATGTGGACTTCCCAAGGAAAAGGTCCCACGGGTAGGAAGCTGAAGGGCCTGTATCCTCTCCCTTTGGACCAAATGACGAAGTTTGCACGGGGAGTCGAAGGAGCAAGGCGAGGGGTTTATTTTCTTTGTTTGGCCAGCGATAATTTTGTGCTCTTTGTTTTTGTATAATATTGAGAAAGCTGAAGAATCTGCACGCCGGACTTCAAAATAAGCTCAATGTGCTTAAAAGTGAAAACAAAAGTATTCTGTAATCGTAGTTTCTAAAGATGACATTGCTAATATTCTGGCCACTTTCTTTGCCTACTTTTTTCATCCAGCATAATCTGGTATATTTTTTGTGTTGTTGATTATTATATTAAGTACAATTTTCACATTTCTACAAAAGATGTCATTGTAGGCGGGTGCCAAGTATTGCTCAAGAAATTCTGTGTATTCCCAATTACTTAGAAGTCAGGGCTAAAGCAATAGCTTAATCTGTGAAGTGCTCACTATGCAAGCATATGGACCCAAACTCCAGCCACATAAACCACTTAACAAAGCCCTATGTCCAGTCCCAGCACTAGGAAGGCAGAGAAAGTTAGATTCCTGAGGCTCGTGTGCCAACCACTCTAGCCTAGTGGGCAAACTACAGATCAATGGAAAGACCATCTATAATACACCAAGGTAAATGACACCGGAGGAACCACATACAGGGTTTACCTCTGGCTTCTGCATATATCCACATATCCACATACACACACACACACACACACACACACACACACACACACACACGGGGGTGGTCCAAAATAGAATTGGTGATAAACCTTTACAAAAGTCATCTTTTAATGATAATGATCTTTTAATAATGTAGATACATAGTTGTCAAATGCCCCATGCCCTGTCATGCATTTATGAGAGCCAGATAGCAAAGCAAAATCATTCCTGGTTCACAGATACAAGTCTGACCCAAGAGCATCCTCAGTTAACAGAGGGAGCAAGTGTGTAATGGGGGATGTCCCAAGAGTCTCTCTAGGTAGCTAAAAAGGGACATCGGATACTACCTGTTCATTGCTTAAACAACTATGTGATTATTTGAGATAAAATTGAAATTTAAAATGATTTGGTTACCAAACTAAATAATTCCTGACACCGTTTCCTTCTTTTAATCAAAATCAGCAACTGATTCCATTTCTTTGCTGAACTATGGCTTCCCTTTGCAGTCTAGAAATGGATTAAGCGATTCCCATGCCGCTGTCCCACTTCACTCCTTGAAGACAGGTGCCATGCCTTGTCTGTCTTGGTGAGTCGAGCTCTAAGCCTCACAGCTTGTATTTCTGCCTCCAATAAGCTGTCGTGGAACAGGACCAATACTGAATTAAACAATAAAACCTCAATATTGGCAAAGAATGACCAGATTCTCAAATCCCTTGGCATTTAAGAAAAACCATGCTTTTCAGATGAAATGTTTAAGAAGCCATGTACTAATTCAGCAATTCAAATACTTTCTCATATCTTCACTGTTAATATTAGCTACAGTGCTGCGTGATGGGAACAAACATATGTTTTTAAATGCCCCTCCCCTGCCTCCTCATGGAGTATATGCCTAAGTGCCGAGCCTCGATAAGCTTGGAGACAAAAAAAAAAAAAAAAAATGAGAATTCCTTGAGGGGATAACTATGGAAAAGTACGACCTGAGTGGCGGAGCTTAGAGGAGGAATCAAGACAGGAAGTGCTGAACTTGGTGCAAGAGCAGCAGCAGATTTAGTACAGGAGCCGAGCGTAGGAAGATTTCACTGACGGAAAAGCTATAGTTTATCTTCAAGGTAAAGGTCATAAGGGCTAGCAGTGATCTTGGGAGGCAGTCAGCGTGAATCCTGGGCAGTACGTGTCCCTCCTCCCCACAGCTTGTGCTCCAGCTCCAAGTCTGGTTGGCAGCTTATATATACGTGGCCTGAACTCTCGTTATTCGGCTGCCCCAAGCAAACACAGACTGCACCGTCCCTTCAAAAGCTTTAATACAAGGACCATGTAATGTCTGAAACCTTACAAAAGAAAGATCTCATGAAGGCTCCCACTCACAGAAAGACCGTCCATGTGTTCCAGGCAGGCTCTCTCTAATAGTTGGTGGAGACGAGCAGTGGGTTTCTTGACTGCTGCGTGTACCTGGGGCTGAGCCCACAAGCCTTTATCCACTCACTGTGATCTACTCAGGCCTTTCTGAGGCACAGCACAGGAACAGCATTTGACCTGAGTGTGCTGCATCCTCAGACCTGCAAGGGCAGTCATGGAGGCAGGGGCATCTGAGGTGCTGTATCATACAACATAGGCAGTGCCTCAGCCTTGGGAAGAGTCCTTCGGGAGGTACCAGGCAAGGGACATTGTTCTGATGGCTTTGGGCAAGTCACTTGAATTCCAATGCTCTCTATTTCCTCAGTCATAAAATGAGGCAGGTAAAAATTTGCCCTGCTTATCTACAGAAACACTGCAGTTAAGCACACTCTGTGCTCATTCAAGCATTCCACAGATGCCAGGGATCGCCAAGACAAGAAAGCTGCCACCCGTCACCAAAGCAGCTGTCTGGATGTGCTTCTTAAGCTCCTGAAATGCCCCTGTTGTCTTGTGACCAGGGCTTCCTGGAACGTATTAAGGAGTATCTTACTTTCAAAAATATTATTCGGTGCATTCTTTACTGTTGGCATTTTCTAATAAGTTCGTTTTAAAACATCAGCAGAAACAACATCCTCCCTGAGCACTGTCCCCATTAAAAGTGAGCAGTTTATTGACGTTACGCCATCCTGTGCAAACAATGTTGCTAAAATTCCACTGGTGATATCACCACTTTTAAGGGATTTTACCAAATACTTCAACTAACATACTTGTTAGTTATAGAGCTATTCCTGACAGATCGCTAATGTTAATAATCTGGAGGCCTGGGAGATGGCTCAGTGGGTAAGAGCACTAGCTATGCAAGCACAAGGACCTGAGTTCAAATCCCCAGCACTCATTAAACAAACAACTAGAAAAGTCAAGCATCTTACACATGGCTATAACCACAGCACTTGATCTGGAGATGGGCCAGCGGTAGAACATGCAAGATTGACCAGCTGACCAGCAACTTAGCTGAAAACCAGTGAGTTCCAGGTACAGTGAAAAAACTGCCCCAAGGGAGTAAGTAAAAAAGCAGGATGCTAGTGTCCAGTTATTAGTGAGTATGTACCATTTGAGTCTCTCTGCTTCTGGGTTAGCTCACTCATTATGATCATTTCTAGTTCAATCCATTTGTCCACAAATTTTGGAAATTCCTTGTTTTTAATAGCTGAATAGTATTCCATAGTATAAATGTACCAAAGTTTCTTTATCCATTCTTCTACTGAGGGACACTTAGGCTGTTTCCACGTTCTGGCTATTATGAATAAGGCTGTTATGAACATGGTTGAGCATGAAAGTCTTCACCTACCAGGAAAGTGGGATAGAGGTGAGGACATCCTATTGATACTCTAGGTGAGAAAAATATAGGGGATAGGGAAGTAGGTGCATCCAGAGAGTCCTAGAAACCTACAAGAGGAACATTATGATGGGTGGATCTGAGCCCAGGGGTTCTGCTTGATCTAAGGCACCAACCAAGGACAATAAATGCAGTCATCATCAAACCCCTACCCAGATCTAGTCAAGGGACAGAACATTCTCCACAGTTAAGTGGAGACTGGGGACTGACTTTCACACGATCTCTGGTGCCCCATATTTGGCCATGTCCCTTTGTTGGGGAGGCCCAATGGCACTCGGAGGAAGGATAGCAGACTATCAAGAAGAGACTTGATACCCTAGCACCATATTCAGGGGGAGGATGTCCCCTCGGTCACATTCATTGGGAGGGGGGATTGGGATGAAAGTGGGAGGGAGGGAGGAATGGGAGGATGCATGGTATGGGATAGAAAATGAGATGTAATATGAATTATTTTATTTTTCAATAAAAATGTGTTTTAAAAAAAGCAGGATGCCCAGCACTGAAGGAATCAGGGTGCTTTACATGTTACCAAGTGCTGTACCACAGGGACATATCAAGGTCTGAATCTTACCTTTTTATACTTTTTTTTTTTTTTGAGGCAGGTTTTCTCTGTCATATCTTGGCTGTCCTGGAATTGTTTTGTAGACCAGGCTGCCCTTGAACCCACAGAGATCCACCTGCCTCTGCCTCCCAAGTGCTGGGATTACAGGTGTGTGCCACCACGCCTGACTTTATGTTATACTTATTGTGAATATTTTCTCAATTTTATGTCACTTTCTACCATGTTAATCAAATTCCCGATATTAATAGGGATGTCTATAATAACTTTTCTTGCTTCGTGTCTGTTTTTTAAAACAGATTTATATAATAAAGCCATTAAGTGTAACTAGCATAAAACCTTTTACACCACAAATAGTATTCATAAAATAACCAAGTTTTAATAGTGATGAGCAAAATAAAACTGAATTTCTGAAATCCTATCTTGTAACTACAACAATAATTAATATTATATATATATATACATAGTTAATATTCTTTTCTTATTTAATGAAAACTGTGATTGGCTGGAAACTGGCAATTCAAATTTTTTTAATCCCCCAAATAAGGAGAGTGATGGCTTACTGAATAATAAAATCCACCCAATAGACAATTTGTCCAGTGTTACTTCTGGAATCATCTGTCCATCTGTCCATCATTTTTTTTTAACTTGTCTCAGTTCTGACCCAGAATAAGCCAAAAAAAATATCTTGAATGGTGCCTGTATTTCTTAGAACACAGTCTCAAGGTTAAGCGCAAAGCTAGTGGCCATAGATAAACATGGGATCCATTTATTCCACCCATTGTTATAGTCAGGAGTCAGCCAAGGATCAGATAGTTAAGAAAGGCCACCTCAGTCGGCCTCTCCCCAGCTTGTGGCATCTGTGAACTGGGACAAGATTAGGCTCAAACTCTTCTATGTACCACCACCTCAGGATGATGATGTTGGTCTAGAACCTTTGTCTTCTCCTGCACCTTCCCTCCTATCCTATAGTGTTCCCCTCATCTGTCTTTATGGTTTACAGCAGGACACCAAGCCTCGCATCTAGGCTTCCTTAATGCTGTCCTGGTAGATGTCATGTGCATACTTTGAGACAAGCCTGACTTCCTAGTGTCACGCCAAGCAGTGAGTTGATAGTTTGAGAGTGCCTTAACCTCAGAAGCGAGTATGTAATGGCTGCAGGATAATCTCAGGAGCAAGAAAGGTGAAAATCAACAGACCAGAACAGAAACGACCTCAAGACCCAAGGCTCCTTGGCAGAGGGAGAACTTGGGAAATCACGACTTGTCCCCGTGGAAACAAAGAATCCGTCAGACCCCTCTTGAGGTCTCACACATGCAGCCCAAGAACTCAAACAAGTTAACGTGTACGTATGTTTTCCACCTTCTGATAGAAAAACAAAAAGTAAATGCCAACTGCACTGGCATGCACCGGCTGGCACAACGTAAATGATTTACTTAGGAGTCCGTTCAACAAAGTTCACCTTCAGGACGCTACTGGGGAGCTTCTGTGAGTTCTCGGCTGCTTCTATGGGATAATTCCCTGAGTTGCTCTAAACAGTGTGGGCTCTGATTTTAGGACAGTAAATTTACTCAGCCACTGATCTTCTCATTTACTCAGTGTGAAGGTGGTAGGCTTTGTGGCTAAAACTGAAGTAGTTCTTCATTGCGGATGATGGCCTCAGTCCTGGTGAGCTTTAATTGTCAAGCCGACAGAGCTTAGAGTCATCTGAAAGGAAAGACCCCATTGTTGCGGATTTACCTACATCAGACTGCCTGTGGGCATACGTGTGGGGAACTGTCTTGGCTATTAATTGATGCAGGAAATCCCAGCTCACTGTGGCCAGTGACATACCTAGCCACGTGGTTTTGCTGTGTAAGAAAACTAGCCAAACAGGAGCTAGAGCACAGCCGAAGAGTAAGCCCATGTGTAGCATCCCCGCTCTGGTCCCTGCTTCAACTTTGACCTGGAAGTATAAGCCAAACAAATCCTTTTCTCCTATAAACTGCTTTTGGTGAGGGTGTTTACTGTTCTGTAAGCAGAACCGGACAGTGTCCACCATGGCAGCAGTTCAGACTGTACCTGTAAGCCTTGCTTGGTTGTGCTTTAGAATTTACGCAAGAGTGGCTAATTCTGCTCCTGTTTCTCCTCTGAACTCTAAGTCCATAATTATTATCATTTTAAATAGGAGAACCTTTTACCTCATGAAAAATGTGTTTTACAGACCCAATCTGTTTTCGTGAGATACTTAGAAAGCTCATCACAGCTTACTCCACAGAGACAGAGATGTATGGCCTTGGCCAAGGTTTTGAGGTTTGTTCCCTGTATTTGCAAATGATAATATCAGCCTGTTGCTGCAATGAAGATGCCTTTAGCACTGTGCCTGGCACATGCTAGGAGCAGGCTATGTTGGGCAACGACCGACAAATCATCACCTGTGCTGCGGAGATGCCTCAATACTTTAGTTCTTGTGGAAGATCTGAGTTTGGTTTGCAGCACTCAAGGGGCAGAGACAGGAGAATCAGAAATTCAAGGAGAGCCTCAGCTACATAGCTGAGCCTAAATCATTCTTCTTTTTTTTTTTTTTAACCACTAAGCAAGGTGGCGGCTGGAAGGCAAACAATAGTCTGGCCAGTAGCATTGGTGGGTGAATAGCCTTCTTACCATGCCAATGAGCCAGGTCTTACCATGTGTAGAGACAGGTAGCTTCAGGAACATAAGCTCAGGGCAGCAAATGCACATGGTCACTGGGAAGACCACCTGGCAGACACCCAGCATGACCTAGGGAATGTTTGCACAGAAGTCACTAATTGGTTACCACCTGTGGCATCTCCAGGTCAGCATGCATTAGTACAAGTGCCAGACCTGAAAGACAAAAGTGTTCATCTCTCTGCAAAATAAAAGGATAGGAACTAAGCATCATCCTTCATCTTCCCCAGAGATGCCACTTGCAATAGTCACTTGACCTAGAATGTTCACCAGGACACCATGGATGCCTGCTTGGTCTCAGCACCTGCCCCCTAAGCTGTGATGCTTACTTTTCAATGAAGAAAGACCTAGGCAGTATCTTTCTCTGAGCCACTGTATTTTGTATTCATTTCCAAGTGGGCTTTTGTTTGTTTGGTTGGTTGGTTGGTTTGGGTTTCTTTTTTTGTTTCTTTCTTTCTTTTTTGTTTTTGTTTTTGTTTTGTTTGTTTGTTTAATGTTTTTCAAAACAGGGTTTCTTTGTGTACCCTTGGCTGTCCTGGATTCACTCTGTACATCAGGCTGGCCTCAAATTCACAGAGATCTATCTGCCTCTGCCTCCCTGAGCTCTGGGATCACAGATGTATGCTGCCACTGCCTGGCTTCCAAGAATATTATTTATAACTATAACTGCTCATGGGCTTTACCTTTATTCTCTCTAACAGGAATAATTTAATTTCTCCAAGTAAGTTGAAACATAAAACAGTAATATAGCAAATTAATGTACAGCAGTAAAATCTGAACATGTTTAAGGTTCATATGCATGAAGCTGGGGCAGGGATGAACCAAACCCAGCAATTTAAGTGTATATGGAGGGGTTGGAAAGGGGGACATACCGCCTGCTAGTGTATATGGAGGGGTTGGAAAGGGGGACATACCGCCTGCTAGGCCTGCTAGGTGTGCTTTTGGCGAATTCTCTGTAAAGCTCAATGTATATTATTTATGCCACGGCACATGCGGTATTCAGAGGACAGCTTGGAGCTCCAGCCACTTCTCAAGTCCCATTTGTTTATTGATTTCCAGCAGACAAGCAACTTGTCAGCCATAGGTTTATGTCGTAATATGCTGTCTTTCCCCCCCCCCTTCTCAAAGCAACAAGGTCAACTGATAAAGTCCTAAAACTGCCAAAACTCCTTCCTCAGCTCTAAAAGTAGAAAATGATATCTATTTCAAAATCTTATCATTTCCTTGGGAATATTTCTTTAGTCTGGTCTTAATTACAAGCAGAACTTAATACTGAAAAGAGACCTCCAAATAGCCCACTCAAAGCTCAGTGATCCATGTGAGGCAAAGGCTTAACACAGAATGCTTTTACATAACCCGAGCCACCAAGAAGGATATCCGGTCAGCTATTTTTAAAGCGTTTCTCCCCCCACTCCAGCTCATGTAGCAGGGTTAAAGCAGTTTGCTTAGAAAATTGGCACTGTTTCTAGAGTTCATGAAATCAAACTTGAATGAAATACTTTAACTTATCTAAAACTGTTCTACTTGGGAACTGCCATCCCAGGAAATGACTTTCCAAAGCAGACACATGTATGCATGTGCTGGGAAAACCTTTATATTGCTATATATGTGGTATCATATATTGAATTAATTAACTGATCCACAGAGCAGGTCCTGTCTGCTGGAGACAGGAGGGTGAGAACGGGAACATGTTCTTTCAGAGCACAGAGTCCAGTAAAAATTAAACCTAAGCAATAGGCAACTACAGTTGGTGGGGAGGCGGCAGGAGAGGATGCCTGTAAAGGAGCAAGGGGCAGATCAGAGCATCCCACAATGCAAGCTGAGCTGAGCCAGGGGAAGAGAGAATCTTGCATCTCAGCTATAGTTACTGTTGGTAGGTCAGTTAGCTGTGTTGAAATACTTACCCAACCATGAAATAGAGTTTTCTTATTTCTGTCTGTCTGTCTGTCTGTCTGTCTGTCTGTCTGTCTGTCTGTCTCTCTCTCTCTCTCTCTCTGTGTGTGTGTGTGTGTGTGTGTGTGTGTGTGTGTGTGTGTGCGTGTGCGTGTGTGTTCATATGTGTGCTGGTGCATGTATGTGTGCAAGTGTACATGCATGCAAAGGCTGGAAACTGGCATCACATGGACACCTCAGTTGGTCTCTATCTTTTATATTGAGGCAAGGTCTTGGGCTAGCTAGCCACTTTGCCCCAGAGATTCCGTGTCTCACCTGCCTTCTGAGTGACAGGCTTACAGGTGTGTGTGGGTGATGGAGATGCCATGCCTGCCTGTCTCTTCTATGGTACCAAGGATTTGAACTTCAGTCCTCATACTTGTATACACTGAGCCTTTTCCCAGTCACAGATTCTTGGTTTGTTTTTTTTGTTTGTTTGTTTGTTTTTTTCAATATAAGATGGACACAGGTCCCTCAGGAGCTAGAAGCACGGTGGTGAGAGTAGCTTTTCTCCCCACTCCTCCATGAACTACTCGCTCTGCCACTCTGAGTCCCCCTGGTGCGTACGGAGACAGTGAATGGCCATTGGAGTATGATTAGAATGAGGCTGTAACGTCAAATATTTTCTAATAAAGCAAAAGTCAATAATGCCAAAATGGCATTATGCTATAATTTCCAACAGAGTATGTGAGCTATGTCTGGTTTTTAAGATAAACATCTGCAATAATTTCTTCTTTCATAGATTCTTTTTTTAAAAAATAAAGTCAGAAGCAATGAATGAAAGACATTTTGTCATGCTAAAAGTCAGTGGCTGAGGACAGAGGCACATGGGTAATATAGAGAGACTGTATTTGAAATACAGAATATATACCAACCCACTCACAAAAAAAATTGATTCAAAACTTTCCCTACCTACAAGACATGCCAGGGATAAAGATAGTGAAGATAGAACAGAGATTGAGGCAATGTCCAACCAATGCCTGACCCAACCCAGACCCACCCCGTGGAAGAGAGCCAACCTCTGACACTATCAATGATACTCTGCTATGCTTGCAGACAGGAGCCAAGCAGAGTTGTCCTCTGAGAGGATCCACCCAGCAGCTGTTTGGAACAGATGCTGAAACACACAGCCAAACATTGGGTGAAGCATACGGAGTCTAGTGGAAAAATTGGGGCACAAATAAAAGGACCTAGAGGTGACAAGAGCTCCAGGAGAAGAACAACAGAGCTGACTAACCAGGGCCCAGAGGGGTCTGTGGAGTCTGAAGTGCCAACCGAGGACCATGCATGGACTGGACCTAGGTCCTCTACATAGATGTAGCTGATGGGCAGCTCAGGCTTCATGTGGGACCACTAGTAATTGCCTGCTTTTTTTTTTTTCACTTTCCCCTGACAGGACTAACTTGCCAGGCCAAGGGGGAAGAGAAACTCCATCCTGATGTGACTTGATGAGCTGGGTTGGGTAGGGAGAGGGGGCTCCCCTTTTCTGAAGACTAAGGGAGGGGAAGGGAGCAGGGGGAAGGGAGGGGAAGACTTGGGGGAGAGGAGGGAGGGGACTATAACCAGGATGTAAAGTGAATAAAATTAATTAATAAAAACAAAAAAAGAAATATAGAATGTAGTTTCAATATATACATATCTAACAGAAACTCTTGACCATGTGCTAGATATTAAAATGAATAAGAGAAACCTTCTTTGACATCAAGAAATTCCCATCAGAGTGGTGGATACAAAAGTTTCTAAACTAGTGATAAATTGTTATAATGAGCTGAAGCTGACCACCAGGGAGAGAAGAGCCTGGAGAGACTATCTTTTCTGTCTTTCTTCTTGAACTGAGTCATTAAATTTTCTATGGAAGGCAAGGGAGTGCCAGTGTAGATTGCAACAGGAAGTCAACAGTTGTGCATTTTACACAGGTCATCTGGCTGGAAAGAGAAGAGAGTGGTCTAGGGACAGAACAAACTGGGACGGGCCTGCTGAGGTACAGGACTCCAAACAGAGGGTGCAGGACATATGGCATCACTGCCCATCACTCTGACACTACTGCAGGCTAGCCAGAGCAGAAATCTTGGACAAAGCCCTTCCCGTAAAACAGTGGTTCTCGGCCTTCCTAATGCTGTGACCCTTTAATACAGTTCCTCACGCCGTGCTGACCCCCAGCCATAAAATTATTTTTGTTGCTACTTCATAACTGTAATTTTGCCACCGTTATGAATCATAATGTAAATATGTGTGCTTTCCAGTAGTCTTAGGAAACCACTGTGAAAAGGTCACCCCACCCCCAAAGGGGTCACGGCCCACAGGTGAGAAGTGCTGCTGTAAAAGCATAGGGACGAACACAGGGGCCCGGAAATAATGTTTGAAACACTTGAAGTTCTCAGGGGAGCAAACCTGGCAGGACACTGTAACATTGTGGCCTCAAGCACTTTCCTCTACTTGTGTGTTGATTGTCCAGAGGAGAGTACTAGTTACTTTCACTCTCAACAGAGGACTGAAAGGAGCAAGTGAAGTGAGAAGTGTTGCAGCTTAGCCTAGGCACAGAGAAGCTCTGACCAACAGGTGAAGACTAGTGTCAGTACTTACACAGCAGAGCCTGCTACCAGACTCCTTGATGATTCATACACATGTAAGCATGTACACACACACACACACACACACACACACACACACACACACACACACGGGATTGTGTTGTTTCTATTATAGACACCACCTGATCATTCTAGAAGAAAAAAAAAAAAAGAAGAAGAAATATTTTAGAAATTCAAATACAGCCAGGTAATCCGTGGCTCGTTGTTCATTTTGGCTCTAAAGGCCTGTGACTGGATCAAACAGATCCAGGATTTATTTCTAAGCTGAAGCATTCCAGAGAGATTGACTTGAAATCACCCTGCAGTCTCTGCAAGTCCTCAGCTTGACAGGGGCTAGCAGCTGGGCTTAACTGGTTGCTTTAGTAGTCCTGAACTGTCACCTGTGACCCAGGGGAATCACCTGAGAGAACTGAAACAGCCAGATTCCGGAAAGGGGCTCAGACTAAACATTCGCATCCCTGGCACTTACTCAACTTTCCTGCATCAAAATGAGACAGGTTGTGGGGAGGGGAAGAGTAGCC
This sequence comes from Acomys minous, assembly GCF_964271855.1. Classification (NCBI taxonomy): domain Eukaryota; kingdom Metazoa; phylum Chordata; class Mammalia; order Rodentia; family Muridae; genus Acomys; species Acomys minous. Next base: position 92,884,928 of record NC_140486.1, on the reverse strand, counting down.
GGTTGCTGCCTTCAGCAAGCTCCTGGGAAATCCTTTTTTGTTTGCTTGGGGGAGGCTTGTGATTTGTTTTGTTCAGATGGTTCATGTAGCTGAGTATGCCCTCAAATCACTATGTAGCCAAAGACGATCTTGAACTTCTGATCCTCCTGTCTCTACCTCTCAAGGAATGCTGGGATAACACCAGTGTGCCACTATTTCCAGTTTATTGAATCCTGATCAAGCTGGGGGGGGGGGGCTTTGTCTACCCTAAGAAAACACTCTATCAGCTGAGCTGCATCCTCAGCCCTGCCCTAAGTAACTCTTAAGTGCATTAAAATGTCAGAAAAGTATCTGAGGTCGGGCCTTCAGTGCTTCCTAAGAAAAAGGAACGGTCCAATGAAGGTCCCAGTGGCATGACTTTCTATTCAATATGTTGGTTTATGTTTTGTGTCTATCAGAAGCTTTGGAGTACTTAAGGGGCACATGCATGGCTTCACCTCTTCATAGCATCTAGAAGCAAAAGAAACCCCGGAGTGGACCAGAACTAAAAGGAATCTTCTAAGTTGCATACATCTAACTTCCCAGGGTCTGGATGTGGACTGTACAAAAGGAGAGAAAGGAAGCTGTGTCTGTGTCTACACGTCCACACAAGGGCTTTCTCTGCCATCTATGGCTGCTTTCCATAGAACATTTTTCACCCCCCACTGAATTCAAAATCCCTCTTGGAGGCCATGGACCCAAGCACTCTCCCTTCTCCACTGTCTGGAACCAGACTTCCCTGACTGTTCTCGTCAGTTCCATTAACACACAAAGGGATTTTCCATAGTCCAGATACTGTGGCCCACAGCTGATGTATCTGATACTGCCCCCACCCCACCCCCACCGCAGGAAACAAGAAAGTGCTGTCGGAAGTTTTCGAATGTGCTGGAACTAAGACTCACAAAACTGCTCACAGAGCCATTCATAGTTGACTCTCTGGTAGCACCGCAGGGTCGGAGGCTTTAGTCTGCCCTGTAGGTTCTAGAAGCTTAGGAACAGACTTTAAAAGCAGGCCCCTGTGCTGTCACAATTGGCACCTGTAACCTGCCTCTGTCTGTTACTAATTCACAATAAAGTCCGTGGCTTTGTTATCATTTATGAATGTCAAGCTCCTTACCTCTCTTAGCTTTTTTTAAAAAAAAAAAATGTTACAGTGAAGATATTCACATTTGTAAGAATTTTTTAATTTAACTAAGCTTAATTTAGAAACTACACTTTTCATATTTAAGTTTATTGTAAGAATAATGAAATACCTTGGGAATATTTTTTAAATATTTGTTTTAATTGCATTACAATGTTGTTTCCACAAATCTTTTTAAGAACAATCAGCCCTCAGAAGAATCCAGAAAGTAAGAGTTGAACAACATTTACTTAGTTTCCCTGTAGAGAACAAAGATTATTTTCTATGAGGGGGAAAAATGCTTACTTACAAGTTCACGAACAGTTTTATGGCATGGAACTTTTCCAGTGAGGAGCAACAACTAAAAAAAAATTCCTCTGCTGGTAGAATTTTATAGTAGCTTAACAGGATGTGACCTAGTTATGTAGGATCAAAAGGCAAAAGCCAAAAGTCAACACGTTTGGGGCTGAAAAGGAAATTTTGTTACTTTCCGGGCTCACAATGACTTTTCAACTGTCAGTGGCTGTAGCTTACGCCTGCACATGCAAAAAGAAGGGAAGGTGGGTATGTGTTTCCAGTTGACCTTGACTTCAATAGACTGTGATTCCAAGGTGTGAGATTGTGTGTTTAGAGAGACAAATGGCTCATTCTAAAATCAGAGGACTACCGGATGCCACTGCTGACCCCAACCAGAAAGCAGCTGCTCCTTTCAGCTATAAAGCAGAATGGCTTCTGAGTGCTACCAGAGCCTACAGTGGTCTGTGGGACTCCGGCTCCAACTGTGTGTTAGTGACTCTTGCCTGTTGGGATAGATAGTGAGGTTTATATTGTACAAAACACCTCTTAAATGCATTGGTCTATTTTACTTGTTTTGACAGATCCTTCAGACATCATGGAAAGATGTATTATTAACTAAAGTACTGAATGGAAATTATCATACACTTTAAATGCCAGCTCTTAACCATTAACCTGAGTGCTGGTGAAAGGCCTTGCCAAGGCACCAAGTTCCACTTAGCAGTCTGATTTCAAGGTTGGTCAGCAGCACGAAACTCCAGGTGTAAAATTCCTTTCCTGAATCACTGGGATTATACGGGGGTGGGGGTGGGGTGGGATGAAGCTCATTGGAACATGCTGTTGCCGACGCATAGCAATACAGCTTCATGTGGTTTAGCTTGTCTGTGTCACCTGTGTTCAGAGAGCTGCGTTAATGAGGATTCACCCGTAGCTTCCTGTGGATGTCTGCACATCTTTCTATTTCCTGTTTCATTGTTCTTCCCATCAAATGTTACCCTTAGATAAACTTTGTGAGCACTGAAGCCCTACCTTCTATGATTATGGCTGTCTTCAGTTCTCTCTCTCTCTCTCTCTCTCTCTCTCTCTCTCTCTCTCTCTCTCTCTCTCTCTCTCTCTGTGTGTGTGTGTGTGTGTGTATGCCTCTGTCTGCCTTTCTCTCTGTCTCTTTGTCTCTCTGCCTCTGTCACTGTCTCTCTCTCTGTCTGTGTCTGTGTCTGTGTCTGTGTCTGTCTGTCTGTCTGTCTGTCTGTCTGTCTGTCTCTCTCTCTCTCTCTCTCTCTCTCTCTCTCTCTCTCTCTCTCTCTCTCTCTCTCTCTCCTTTTTATTTTTTCCTGCAGAAGCAAAGTCAGTTTTCATATGAGTCCATTTTCAGTAACATTCCATAATTATTAGACATATATCCACACGTCCCTCTACAATACAAACCTCCTAACCATGGAGCTTTACCTAATGCTCTTTGCTGAGCCCCAGCACCTGCACCAGTGTCAGGACTTTGCAGCACATTCATCTTCATGGAGCATCATTCTGTCTAAATAGACACTGGGCTGGGTGTGGCTAGAGTTCCCAAACTATCGGATGTTGAGTGAGGAAGATCATTTGAGTCTAAGAATTCAGGGCCATCCTAGGCAACACAAGGAAACTGCTTCCTGCCTCGGCTTCCTTGAAATGATAGGTAGTAAGCTGGGATTGTAGGCCAAATACACCATCTCCTTCCCTAGTGGCTTTATCATTGCAATGGAGGTGAAACTACAGCACCTGTCTCAGGAGTGCCAACTAATCTTTCAGCTCTCATCTGGCGCTGCATCAATTGCTCTCTCCTTCTCTTGAACTTTCCTCTACTTCTATCTTACACCTTCACCTTTTTTTTCCTTCTGTTTTCTCTTTTCTCCTTTTCCACAACCCTCTGGGAACTGTCACCAACATCACTTACACTCGGTGTGTTTCAGATCAGATGACTGCAGCTCTACGTAACTGGTAGCTCAAAAGCCAAAATTCTGACTTTCTAAAGACAAACAAACAGAATTCATTGTTGGTATTTTCTTTGAAAAGGCTCCTTTCTTAGCTTAATCCTTAAACCCAACAACTGCTGAGCTGCACACAGGATCAAATGGCCATGGATTTTTCAAATTCTATCCCTAGATTTGCCTCAGCCAGCTTGCCTAAACTGCTCATGTGTAGCTTCCAATTTAACCAAGAAGACCTAATTGTTCACACAATAGGTTGTGGGGTCCTCAAAGCAGCAACCTGGGGTGTGTACTGTGACTGTGCATGTGTGCGCACACGCAGAAGTCCAGAATCAGGCAGGTTTTCGTCATCTCTACTCTACCTGGCCAAAGGCTTATTCTGTGCTTGGAACTATGCCCAGGCATGGACTTGCACACAGGTGTGACACTAATTGATGAAACACAGCATTCGTTTGTCCTTGCAGTTCATTTTTAAAGATGTGTAAATGGAAATAATAGAAACATCCAATTACATTCCAGGAACAGAATCTCTTCAAGTGGAAACGTAAACCTGGCTACTTTACAGAAAGTGTGCGTTGCCTCCACATACAGTCTACAAATATGGATGACTGGACTATGCCCCCTTTCAGTTTCTTTGCTTGTTTTTGTTGTTGTCTGTTTTTTGTTTTGTTTTTTAGACTGGGTCTAGCATAGATCAGGCTGACCTTAAACTCACCACGAAACCTTGAATTTCCAATCCTCCTGTCTCTACCTTCTGAGTTTCGAGACTACAGATGTGTGCCACCATGCCTGGTTTATATGGTGATGAACAAACATATCTGTGCACACTCAGCAGATACTTTACCAATTAAACTATATCCCTAGTCCCTATTTGTATTTTTTTGAGAATTTTATCTATATACTTGAGATAAAGATTACCAAACTATGAGGCCATACGAAGCCATCCCGCCATGTATACATATAGCCCTCCACATCCTGCAGCACATAATAAGCATTTCTAATTTGTCAATTAAAAAACTTAATTTAAAAAGTAGATCAGGCGCACTGACACATGCCTATAACCCAGACCCTCAAGAGGCTAAGCCATGAGGATCATAACCAGAGCTGCAAGGTGAGATGCTGCCTCCCTCAGTAATAAGATGAAGATCAAGGACAGAGGCCTATCATCCCAAAGTGGCAATCTCTACAAAGCTCAAGCATTATGATTTTTCCTTATAAATTCAGGTTTTTTTTAAAAAAAAGGAAAGATGGCTCAGAGGTTAAGAGCACTGACTGCTCTTCCAAAGGTCCTGAGTTCAATTCCTAGCACCCACATGGTGGCTCACAACAATCTACACTGAGATCTGATGCCTTCCTCTGGCATGCAGGCAGAACACGTATAAATGATAAATTAACAAAATCTTTTTTAAAAAGGAGGAGGAGAACAACAACAACAATAGGAAGGAGGAAGAATAACTCTTCTTCATGGGTGTGGCTATTGGTAGGTTTTCTGTGCTCCAGTGGGTGTCCCCACACCCTGTACAGTGCTAAGCACTAACTGGACTTAGTGACTTATATAAAGAACTTATAAGAAGATTGGAGGAGGATGTGTGTTGACAGGAATATGGTCGGGTGGGTGAGGAGAGGAAATGGCAGTTGGATATAATATTTTATTCCATACATGTGTGAAATTCTCAAGGAAGAAAACTCCTTCTAATTAGAAATATATATGAAACTGCAGTAAAACAAAACAAAACAAAACAAAACAAAACAAAACAAAAAAACCAAAAAGCAGGATGGAAAAGAGCAGGATGAAGAGGACGAGGAAGAGCTGATGTAGCTTGTTCACAGACCTTGCCTGGCACACATGAGGTCATGAGAACCACCTATCTCCAGTGCTCCAAAAATAACAATATAAGAGAAGCTGTTTCCAGTGCCTTGGGGCACACAGTATTTTCAATTGTACCACATAATTAAGAATTGATATTTTATATTGGAAATGATTTCCATGGTTGTAAATAATCCCAGACATCTGTTTAATTTTCTTGCCAATATCTTTGAGGCTAAAATTGTTAAAGGTTAAATTTTTAAAGAAACTGGAAGCAAATAAATTGCATCAAAGTATTCATTGAAGCTGAGTGTCTTAGTTAGGGTTACCATTGCTGTGATGAAACACTATGACCAAAGCGACTTGGGAAGAAAAGGCTTCATTCAGCTTAACACTTCCACATCACAGGCCATCATCAAAAGAAGTCAGGACAGGAACGCAAGCAGGACAGGAACCTGGAGGCAGGCGCTGATGCAGGCCATGGAGGAGTGCTGCCCACTAGCTTGGTCCCCATGCCTTGCTCAGCCTGCTTAGAATCTAGGACCACCAGCCCCAGAATGGCACCACCCACAATGGGATGGGCCCTCTCCAATCAGTCATTAATTAAGAAAATGTCCCCACAGGCTTGCCTGCACCCCATCTAACAGAAGCATTTTCTCAATGAGGCTCCCTCCTCTCAGATGACTTTAGCTTGTGTCAAGTTGACATAAAACTATGCAGCACCCTGAGCGTAGTTCCGAGTACCCTACCGTGCCAGCACTGGGGGTAGGGATTGGCAGATCCTAGCCATCCTAGAGGAGACAGTGAGCTTCCAGCTCAGTAAGACAACCTGCCACAAAGCAGTAAGATGGAGAATGACAGAAGACATCAGACGTCCTCGTGTGACCTGGTATGCATGTGCAGAAGTGCGTGCACAAATTTATCAATGATGACACGCTATTCTCTCCCACAATTTTTGAAACTCAGAAGGGGGTTGCATGCCCGCTCCACCAGGCCTGGCTCAGTACAAAAACACAGAGAGATTTTAAATAAACAAGTATGTCTTCAAATCTTTCTCTCTCTTCACTTCTTACTTCTTTATTTCGTCTCCCTATGGGAATACTGATGCCCCCAGTACTCCCACACTTGCATACAGAGAAAGAAGCCAACACAGAATTCTAGAAGGAGGAGTAAGAAACAAAGTAAGGGCACAGCTGGGGCCCGAGTGACAGCTACACAGGGAAGAGCGCTTACTGCCCTTACAGAGGACTCAAAGCTTTGGTCCCAGTATCCACATCAGGTAGCCTACAACAACCTATAACTCCAGGAGATCTGATATGCTGTTCCAGCTCCCACAGGATCCTGCATACACATGGTATACATAACCTCATACAGATACCACACATACACATATACACATTTTTAATGTGAAGAAAGACACAGCGGGCAGGCTGGAAACAAAAGAACCTCTGTGCATATTTCTAATGCATGATAATTAAGTTTCAAAGATTATGCACACACACACACACACACACACACACACACACACACACACACACACGTTTCTCTAAGTCAAGAATGATAAGAAAGAGAAGAAAGCATGCATTGGATAATTCCCAAGGGAGCAGAGCATTTAAAAAGCAAGCTTGGCGAACTAATTAGTTACCTAAGCCAGCCATCTCAACACAAAATATGACCCAAGGAGAAGCAGTTCTGCCATCCATGATCATGTGCTTGGAGCATGTGCACTGAGGTCCTTGAGGGGTTATCCTGGGATAACCCTAAGGGATTGCTTTCTTCTGGGGTGCGCAGGCTAGGGTGTATTCAGCTACGTGAGGGCAGTGTGATTCAGACACCGCTTACCTGATTTTTCAATGCATCATCCACTACTTCCTGTTCACCTCTTCTCTCCTGACAACCTGATCCAATGCATGCAGCCCCTATCACCTCCAGCCTTTATGGTCCTGCACCCAGACAGGCCCACTGTTTGGAACACTGTCTATCTTATCTGTGCGGCTGTGGTAATGTAATCTGGGAACTGCGGTTCTTCTGACTTGGGACTTTAGATGATGCAGCTTTATCTGGGCACTTCTCATTGTCTTTTGACTTGGATATGTGCCAAGAAACCCCCGTGTGACTGACAGAACGGAGCTGGATGAGAAGGCTGATAGACTAGAGTGTCATTGGCAGGGGTGTGGGGGAAGGGCAGCACTTGAAATGTGGTTGTTGAAGTAGCTCAGTCGGTAGAGTGCATGCCTGAGCCATGAGTTCAACCCTCAGCACTGTATAAACCAGGCGTGGTAGCTTGTGCTTGTAATCCCTGCACTTGGGAAGTGGAGATAGGAGGGTCAAAAAGTCAAGTGGACCCTTGGCTATGTAGCGGGTTCAAGGCCAGCCTGGTCTATACTAAAGCACATCTTTGGAAGAACAGGTGTTACAAGGATATAAGGAGTTACTCTAATACTCCACATACTTAGAAACAACCATAGTATGCTGTAGGCGTCTGGAACCCGGCTGAACCAAAGTAAATCTGATATTAACTATTGCCGCATAATGGGTGTGCCTCCAAAGCACAACTGTAGGCCTCAGCTACAAGCCTCACAATGCTGTCCCAGAGCAGAGCATGCCGCATACACAGAATATATTGAACGCATGAGAATGCAGAGCATAGATTCTACCAGTGTATTCAAAACTCCAGTGTGCACTACCAATCCATAGGCCCACCCTAAAGGGCAACTTGAAACTCTATGCTAATTACTGTCTTATCATCCTTATAGTAAAATTCCATTTATTTCTTTCCTAAATAAACATATATATTAATATCCCATTATGCATTAATATATATTACTTTGGCCTGCTTTCAGATTCTGCATCAGTATAATTATACTGCTTACGCTTATAGTAACTCAGTTTTTGCAGTCGATGTGTTTTCATTAGTGAAGCAGAGCTGCTATCTACTCAGCTTCACCACTGTATAATAGCCCATTTATCTAATGAGTGCAATAAATTTTTTCTATTCTACCACTGAAGCAATAGAGGTTTTCAATTTTTGCTTTTTACAGACAATGTTGCGGTGAACACATTTGTATGCTCACGCTTGCACACAAGTGCCAGGATTTCTCTGGGAAATATTCTAGATGTGGGAATTGTTGTGAGATGGAGGGATTTGTGCACTGATCTTTCTTAGGAAGTGGATTAAGTCTTGCCCAAAACATGTGAGCGTTCCAGTCTTTCCTCATCTTCACCAACCTTTGCTTGGCCAGACTCAGTGTCTGCCAGTATGGAACTTGCTTGGAATTTTTGCCATAGTGGTTGGGGTGAATTTCATGCCTGGGTTTGGGTTAAATAGGTTTGTCTCCTTTAAGTTAATTATAGGTGTGATTTAAAGAAAGAACTTGAAAAGCTTCAAAGTTAAAATCACTATGGGTGTTTGAATGTGGAAAGGCCCTGACCAACTCATGTTTCAATGTTTGGTTGGAAGCAGAGGAACTGTTTGAGAAGGATTAGGAGTTAGAGGGGGCGTGTCACTGGGGGCGGGGCTTGAGGTTTCAAAAGCTCACACCAGGCCCAGGGTCTCTCACTCTGTCTGCTGCCAATGGATCAGGATGCAGCTCTCAGCTACTTCTCCAACACCAAACCCACCTGCAGTCGTACTCTTGCTACGATGATCACGGACTAACCCTCGGAAACTGAGAGCAAACCCTCTGTTAAGTGCTGTGTTTTATACACTGCCTTGGCCATAGAGTCACGTCACAGCAATAGAAGAGTAACCAAGACAATCACCCAGCCAGGTGGGCTGAATGAGGACGATAAAACCCATTTAAAGAGACGCTCAAGATATTTTTAAGCAATGTAAGAGATACATTTAAGAAATGGCTCTTGCCTTTGTCAGAGTGGCCTTGACCATTCACAAACAGAACCATTTTGGACAGTTCTGTTTTTGTTTGACATCTAAGAACTTGTAAATATAATTACTACCCTTCATCTTGACCCAAACATCCTCCCCCATAAACCAGTGTCATGGCATTGCTCTTGGGGTACAGTGATAGATTTCACAGGGTTTCTTAAAGAGCCGAGGTAAGCTGTATGCTAACAAGCTCAAGCTCAAATTTAATCAAAGGAATCCTATGCATTAATGTGTATGCCCAGGGTACTTAACTAGCTTAGTGCCACACATTCTGAAAACTGACTCAGGACTCTTTGTTCTCAACCCAGTTCCAACATTTTCTATTCTGTGTTATTGGGGTGGCAAACTTTGTCTGGAAAATTGAATAGGATGTATCTTTGCCCTTGTAGGCTGAGTTACTGTGTCAATTCTCTCAGCAGCTATCCTGCTGGAAAGTGTCACAATCTTCATTTATTTTTAAGTTTTGATTGACATATCATAATCTAAAGATGGGTCAGTCTCAGTTCAAGGACCATGTGAAACCAGATAGGCCAATCAAATGTCCCCGGCAGCTGGCAGTTAGCAAGCCCTGCTCAGACCCATGTGCTGGAGATGTCAAGTCTTATTTCTACATCTTTGGTAATGAAAGCCATAGGGAAATATTCAGAGAGCCCCCACTTCAATCACTGGCTGTGATTACAATTTAGGAGCAACCAGGAGAAAAACTGCTCCTAGAAATAAACGAATTGTGCTGTAGGCATTCAAGGCTCAGCTCTGAGGATGGCTTACAAATTTCAGATTCTATGAGAAGGCTGTTGTCCTACAGGCACTTTGGTACCGAATCCCAAACTAAGAACGGAGACTACTGTGAGCGCTCTCAATAATGTGGTAAAATACTTCATCTGTGTGGAGCCCCGGACCCAGGCACCCTGGAGAGACGGAGTTATGACTGTGCCCAAACCCAGTCTGAAGACTGGAAGCTTCTGATATAGCTCCTGGAGCTTCTGAAGACCCAAGTCGAGTGTGGTTGCAAGAAGATCAGGCGTCCCTATAGACCCCAGTGTTCTAGGAGAGAGGTGCTCTCCAACACGCGGGTTGTCGCTTTTATCTTTTCAGATTTGGATTGTTTGATTCGGGCATTTTGAAGTATGTTGTGTTGTCGTTTCCTCAACATATTATCTTTCCTACCTTCCTCTTCTAAACGCAAGCCTTTTCTTTTTAAAAATTACATTTACTTGTGTGTGTGTGTGTGTGTGTGTGTGTGTGTGTGTGTGTGTGTGCGCGAGTGCGCACACACAAGTGTGAATGCATATGTGCCAGGGCGAGCAGGAAGACAGCAGAAGACTACCTGCAGGAGTGAGCTCTCTCCTTCTACCATGGAGGTCATGGGAATTGAAGCCATGTTGTCAGGCTTGGTGACATGTCTCTTCCTTCTGATCTATTTCCCTGGCCCTCATGTCTTTTTTTTTTTTTTTATCTATAAGTAACAACCATCAAGCCCACTTCACAGTCCTAATGCTACCTCTGGGTTTTCAACTGGGCCTTCACTCTTCAAATACTTGCTTGTCACTAGATATAGACAGTGGCATTGGAAAGTGAAAAGCATTTCAGAGACTTATGTGTCCAGAACTTGAGACTCACTACACAGCCCTTTGAAACACAGTCGTCAGGGCATGTCAACTTCTTTTGTCTTCGGTTTTGTATCCCATATTCTGAAGAGGCTTTTTATGAACTCCCGGACTCCTAGGGTCTGGGTGTGTGGCTTAAGAACACTCCTCTTATCTCATCTTTCCCGAGGACTACCAATGTCAGTATTTACCAATCCCACAGGAATGAAAAGTGTGCCTGAGAGTGCTCTCAGGCTGGCTCATTCCTGAATGTCTGACACTTGTATTAAGATTTTGTTTAGTTGGTTGAGGACAGAAGAATAAGGCATGAAATTAACCCTAACGCATGCAATTTAGCTTGTACTTCGTGGACTTGCCAACATCCTATCTTTCCATCCTCGTTATGCTATGTCCTTTCTGACAACACAGAAAGTGTAACACATTTAGCGATAGTGAAACAATTGGTACTCAATGCAATTAAAATAATTCAAGAAACTATAATAAAGTCCATGGTGATAGTCATTAAACTCCCATTTCTAGAGGGTTCCTAGCTGGTAATAGAACATGACCATTTCTTCAGAGATAAAATGTAGAGGCCTTAAAAGTTAAGTCTACCATTATAGGTCTTGCCCGTGCCGTTGTACAGAGATGGCGGCAAAGGAAACAGTGTGTGCTGGGGGCGGGTGGGGAGGAGGAGGAGGGTACGGGGTGCACAGGGAAACTCTCAGAGCCATTGTGAAAGTCATACTCACCCGTTAAAATATGCATCCCACCTCTCAGTGCCATGACCATGTGGACATTCCAGAGTAGGACTGCATGTCCTGACCACTGAGACATGCAGCAGCCCTGGTTGCTGAAGGCCAGAGTGGAGAGTGGAGACCATTTTACAGAGCAGGGAGAATCACTCCGTCTTTAAAGATGGGCCTTCATGGACAGAGGAGAGAGAGTCACCCCATCCTCATGGACGGAGCAAGGAGAGTCACCCCATCCTCATGGACGAAGCAGGGAGAGTTGCCCCATCTTACAGATTGGCTTTTAAGGACAACTATGTTTAAAATCTGCCATAGGCACTAGCTAACCCAACCCACTGTAAAGGTTTCCTGAGTGCAACTGCACATGTAGAAATATGTCAGGTTAAAAAGATGGCATATTTCTTCAAATATGACACTGATGGCATCCCTGTGCAAAGAAAATAATTTCATGTGTCTCTGTTGTTCTTTCTGTGGTGTGTCTTCCAAAACTAACAGTGAAGCAAGCTGTCTAAATGCCTGACCTTCTGAGCCAACTTGAACAATCAAACTCTATTTTAGCAATGACAACAAAATATTTTTGATATTAAGAAAAAAGCAAAGCAAATATATGGAAAGCAGGAAAATGCAATCATTCCAGGGAACTCCCAGAGACACGCTGTGGGTGGAAAAGTCCAGGGACAGGAAGCACAGCTGCTTTGTGTTCTAAATTATCTGGGCTGGCTTTTAGTTTTCTATTTTGTTTTGTTTTGCTTTGTTTTTTCCCTGCCTACTTGTATATGTTGTTTTAAAATTCAAGATTGATCTTTTTTTTTAATGCACTTTTCCAAGGCTCAGTTTGTAGGGAGCCTGAGTTCCATCACCCAGAGTCCATGTAAAAATCTGAGTATGGCAGCACATTCCTGTGATCCCATCGCTGGGGAGGCAGAAACAGAAGACTCCTTTGGGGTTCACTGACTAGCCACTCTTGCTAAGCTGCTGAGCTCCTGGTTCAATGGGAAGACTTTGTCTCAAAAACCAAAGTGGAGTAAATAGAGAAAGAAATTCAATGTCACTGCTCGTTTCCCTACACACACACACACACACACACACACACACACACACACACACACACAATGTACACACACGCATGCATAGCCACGCAGGTATGCGTTCACACATACCCACATCTAATTCCCTTTTCATTTCCTTTCACATTCCAGTGAGACACCATAACACAGCCTGCCTGAGCCCGCCATATACAATTGTAACATGGAGTGAATTCTGTGTCCCCTAACCTACCATTTGCTTTTTTATCTGCCTTCCCTACTGCCTGCCTTATGGCTCTGGCGTGGCTCTTCTCTGGTGATTTGCTACTGATACTGGCCTGTGGCCACTCTTGGCTTTCTTTTTACCTCTGTCAATCCTAAGGACTCTGGTTGTTTCTTCTTTGACTTTCTCTTCTGCTGCTCTGAAGGTTTGACCGACTTGGTATCTGTGGTCTGGGTAAGTAGCCAAAAAAAAAAAATGGAGTCATTGAAATGTCTAAAAGACCCAAATGTGTGACGCTGCAGAGCTCTAGCTTCCAGCTAGGCATCTGTTTGTGTGGCATCCCACGCAGGTGCCATCGCATTTAATCTTTTCTTTCCAGACTCTTCTCAATGTCATGAGGCACTGCATCTTTGCACACCATCTCCGTTTCATCTCCTTCAATTGCTTTAATAATGGTTAGATGATGTGCACAGCTAAATGATGCGCACTCATGGTCTAGCTCGTGTATTTAGCATCCTGTGACAACCTGTTTTTCTCATAGCCAGTATTACTTCCAGAACCTCTCCATCTGCAGCCGTGGGCCTCAATGGCAGCATTTGCATCTCGTGAAGGCCACGTGCTTCATCTCAATTTCTGCATTCCTCTAGGCTGGTGTTTTATCAGGAGCTTTTCCCTTGGGTTTTCTGGATTTTTTTTTTTTTTTTTTTGCAGGAGACCAAAATTTGCCAATGTCTCATTTTCCATGACTATTCTTTCACTGGTGGATCAGAGTGGGTAGTGTGCCTCTCGGTCAGTCTCCCTAGATTTGGGGAATTTTATACCACAGATGTTGTTCAGTGTGGGGTGTTGGTGACATTATCTCGACCGTTTTCTGTGTAGATGAGGTTAGTTCCAAATACTGGCTGGCACTAAGGTCCTGTCAGTCATAATAAATTACGGCCTCGATTTCATGTTCTTAGAACAGTTGCCAGGTATTTTGAAAAGATAAGCTCTTTGTCCAAACCAGAATTGTGGGTGAATGTCATTCTAGGACTCTTTATTACGTGCTTTTTGAAGTGGATAGTCCTCCCCGGCACAAGGGAACCATCAACCCAGCAAGTCAGCATTTATGCACCTTGGTCACCCACTCACTGGCACGGTACCACTCTTAACCTTGGCAATACCAATCCCAGTATTCTCTCTCTGTCTCTGTCTCTGTCTCTCTCTGTCTCTGTCTCTCTCTTTCTCTCTGTCTCTCTGTCTCTCTCTCCCTCCCTCCCTCCCTCCCCCGCCTCAGCATCCACTCTTATTTCCATCCATGTCCCTTTGAGGGGACAATCTTGCTTTCCCTTCTTCTACCCCTTTGACACTGTCCCCTTGTTCCTGGTGTCCCTGTGTCTTCTTCCTTATTAATTTTATTCCACATTCAGTGAGGCCTCAGAGTGCTCATTAATATGCACTCTCCTCTGGCAAAATAAACTTGCTCAAATTCCACAGTCTCCCTGCAGCCAAATGAGGCTGCCTCCCTGTAGTCCTTGAACTCTGTACTCCTTATGGAATGTTTCCTAGCCCGCCCTCACATTCAGTTTCCTTCTTTCCTGCTTCCATTGCTTTCTCAATGGTTCGGATGACTTAACTACGTTATACCTTTACTTGTCTGCTGTTCTCCTTCATGCTGCTGGAATAAACTGCCTATGCGCATGTAAAAAATATTCCCTAGCACACAGTAGGCACTTGATAAATATGAATGAATGAGTGGATGACATTGCTTCCAGATTTGTTGACGAATGGAAAGTTGGAAAGTAAGAAAAGTGTGTGTGTGTGTGTGTGTGTGTGTGTGTGTGTGTGTGTGTATGTGTGTGTGTTGGGGTGAGTGCTTTGAGAGTAAGAAAATGGATTATCATGTTGTTAATCATAGCAGGTGATTTCTTCCAGGATCTTGTTAAAAAGCCCCCAAAGCCCCCTCAGGCACAAAGTGATCCACCTGCCAACCTGATCCTTTCAAATCTCACCACCCAGCTTCCCTCTCTGAGACCACATGTGTTTTCCACTATTCCTGTCTGCTTCTACACAGGGCACATCACACATTTCTTGGCCAGCTCTCAGGATGACACCCACTCCCACTGTCCACACTGTGGCCAAAGTCTTCCTTTCTTAATTCCTTGGGCTCAGGAAGTTGTGGGAGCTAACGGGATGGTTTCCTTCAGGGAGAACAGTTCCATCTTTCTTCTGTTCCATGAAACTGGTCAGAACACACAGAAGAGTAAGATCCACTTCCTCCAAGAAGCCCGACTGAGTGGTGCTGAAAGATGTGCAAAGCGGTGCAGCGGCTGCGCCTCTGTTCTAAGAGCAGTTACGCACCCAAAGAGGGGCTAGCAACTGCCTTGGGGATATGGAGAACAAAAGGTGACCCTTGAACAGCTCCCAAATGTGCTGACTTACCCAAGCAGAGGAACAGACGTGAGAAGTGGCCACTGCAGCCAAAATGCCATGTGGAAAAGCACAGGAATGTGAGCGAGTCGGCAGTATTTGTGAGGTGGAAGAGCACACAGCACTCCATGAGGACCAGGGCCTCAAGCTGGGGGCAAGGGATGCAGGCCATCAGAGCACAAAATAACATCCTTAGGTTGTGAGTGGAGACGTGGCACTGATGGTCATTCGTGATAAGCAAATACATTCAATGGAGGAAGTGGTATAATCCAATTTAGGGAGTTCGTTTTGGGTTGCTTCATATCCCCAACTACTCTATGCTTCTCAAACTTAATATACTATCTTACTGTTTCATAAGTATTGCAGGGGTTAACAGTAATGACTTTTGAAATGAAACTTAGTTTGTCTTTAATAATTTTCTAAATCACAATGTGATGTGTGTGAGAAGCTTACATCACATATTATAAAAGGCAAAATTCAGGGGATGGAGATTTAGCTTCCTAACATGCATGAAGTCCTGGACTCCTTCCCTAACACCATGTATGGAAACTGAGTATGGTGGTGCACTCATGTAATCCCAGCCCTGGGCAGTGTGGAGTTGGCAGGGAAACAAGTTTAAGGCAAGCCTAGAATACACAAAACTTTATTTTAAGAACGTTGAAATTACACACACACACACACACACACACACACACACACAGAGAGAGAGAGAGAGAGAGAGAGAGAGAGAGAGAGAGAGAGAGAGAGAGAGAGAGAATGTTTCAATGCTAATTCAGGGTTTCTTACTCTGTATGAGGAATTATGGTCATGATTCCTAAGCTTACGCTCATCCTCAAACAGCCCCTTCCCTAAGTAGCATCACATCTCTTTTTTGGGGGGAGGAGAGATTTTGCAGAGCAGTGGATGGCTTCAGTGGAACCCAGTTTGGCCACAAATGTACACATGCTCCCCAGCTCTCCACATAGGCCAAGCCCTGAGCAGAAAAGTCAATGTGTAGCATAGCTTTTCAAAATCTCTCCCCAACTTTGGTGTTCTCATTTGCCAAAGACAAATAAAATGATCCAGGCTCCAAAGAAGATCTGGACCAGTCTAGGGATGAGGATGAGATGGGAGAACGCAAGGCAGTCTTAGCGTCCGATAACTCAAAGCCACCATTCTCCACCAGCAATAGCTGAGGGACCCCTCAGGTTTGGTGTGTGTGTGTAGAATTCTTCCAGCTCAGAGCTTTCTTCATCAAATACCTTAATCACTTTCCTTTTAAAACTTTCCTCTGTTTACTCTGACTGTACGTTTTTTTCTACAAGGAAATCAAAGCTAGGTTAGTAGTTTTCCAAATGGAGAAAAATACCATCTAAAACGAATGTAGCATGTTTATTTGTTTTAGAAAACAATAAATTACAGGAATTCAAATGTAAAATAAAAGGCATTTTCTGTATTTGAGATGAACTTTTTATTATTCTGGGCTTTCTTTGTGGTGTTAATTTTTATTTTCAGAAAAACTATCCTAGGTGGACTTTCTGCTTTTATTGTTGTTAACAAAGTAAACATGCACAAAATAAAAACATAATAATAAAAAATCCTTAACATGAAAAGCTGGGAACAAAACACACTTCTCATCCTTGCTGCTTCCACAACAGTAATGTTACCTCCACTGTGCTCTCTGTCGCTGTCTCTCTTTGTCTCTGTCTCTCTCTGTCTCTCTGACTCTCTCTCTCTCTCTGTCTCTCTCTCTGTCTCTCTCTCTGTCTCTCTCTCTGTCTCTGTCTCTGTCTCTCTCTCTCTCTCTCTCTCTCTCTCTCTCTCTCTCTCTCTCTCTCTCCATCAACACTTATCTGTGGATAAATTGTCAGAGGGAGGTGAGAACTGACGAGCTCTCCCCCTTCTGTGACAAGGTGTTGACAGGCTCCTGTGCAGCTCTTGTGCGAATAACCACAGCCTCTGTAAGTTCAAGAATGAAAGATGCACAACATGCCCGGAAGTCAACATTCCTCACTGCTCCCCACCCTACTTCATCTGACTATTACATTCCTTCTGTCCCTTTCTCCAGAAAGTTCCCTGAGCCTTGGAGGAACTGATGACTAGGACATCTGCCTTGTTTATGATGCGACATGCAACAGTTACATATTCTCTATATTGGACTAGTATTAAAAGTCTCTGCAGTTGTGGCTGGTCACTCTGACCAAAGCTGACACAGGCATAAAGGCGGTTGTTCATAAGGCAATCTGTCAAGTGTGTCATGTCCATTTAACAAAACAATAGCAGTAGTTTCCCTACCAGGACCTGCTATCTCTCAAGTCATAAGCTTAGAGCTAGACTCACAGTTCCCAGGCATAAATTATTTCCTCTGGAGTGGGCACAAAATCCAATGAGAAAGCATCTAGTTAGCACTAAACCAGACTTGTTTCTGTGACACCGGTGGGATCAGCCTGCTTGGCCAGTCACTATTATTGCACACAGGGCCGACAAATGAGTAAGACTGATGGTGTTGACATCATGACATGGTATTTTCATCTGTTAAATTCACAATGGAGAATTGCACAACCACGATAGCAAACAAAGCTTCAAGAAAGTCTCCTAATATATTAAGGGCACTTGTGATTTTGCATCGGGTCACATGCAGCTTGCAGACTGTGGGCTAGACACACCTATAGTACCTACAGCGTCTCGAAGACCCCAGATGCCTTAGTCATCAGTCAGCAGGCAGACTGTCACTGTTTCCCAAGCAACTGACCAGTGCAAAGAAGCAACAGCTTTTGTACATGATTACGATATATTGAAAAAGATTAAATAGCATTATTTAAAGTATTTTCTGAAAGACTAAGGAACCAGAATCTCCAGAAATCCACTTCCCAACATGGAGTTTGGATTTTCTACTGCTCAGTGTATTCGGGGAGCTTCTCGTGTTAGGAGCTATTGATTCCTGGAAACAGTTTAAAAAATGGATCTTATAGTACATGACACTGTAGACATGGCTTTCTTTCACCATCTTAAGAGAAAATTCTAGAACAATAGATGATAAAGCCAATAGTGGCTCACAAGAAGAGGAAGCAGCTATGGTCTACCTCCCAGTCTAACCTGTGCTAGCCAGTGAGACTTTCTCTAGGCTGAGGAAATGAGGAAGGAACAACATACAGATTCCACAGGCCCCACTGAAAATGTCTAAGGGCAAAAACTCCAGGCAGCAGTTGCTGGTGCAAATGCGGGGGGGGGGGGGGGGCGGGGGGAAAGGATCCCTATGTACTGCTAGTAACCAGTTCAACCATATGGAAATTAGTACAGACGTTTGTCGGAGATCAGAAGTAGAACCACCGTAAAATCTAGCTTTACCAGTTCTGGCCTTGTCCCACCGCACAGGGGCCTGCAGCCCCACGTCTACTGCTGCACTGTTTGCAAGACCAAGAAAATAGAAAAGACCGGGGACATTGAAAACGTGCTGCATAGCCACAACGGGATTATATCCAGCTACGAGGAAAACTGAAATCGTGTAATATTGCAGGAAAATGGAGGGATCTAGAAAGTGTTATAATAACCAAAGTAACAGGCTCAAAAAGAAAAAGGAAATGTAATGAGTTTTTTAGACCTGAGCTTATACCGTTCATAAGTATGTATGTGAGGGGGGGTGAAGATGGAGATAGACCAGGGAAGATAATGAGAAATTCTGAGGAAATGGAGAGACCCATAGGACCCATGAGATGTAGATGCAGCGAGGAGGCTATGGATGGGAGCTCGTAGAAGAGTATTAGGAGAGGGGGCTGACAGGACAGGGACAAAGGGACACAGGATCAACAAAAACAACTTTTGTTTGAAAATGCCATCACAGTACAATGTATGCTAATCAGAAATGTTTGGAAATAGAACTTTAAAAAATCTTACAACATTTTAAGGGAAAGAAAAGCTGGAGTTCATAGCAACAGAAGACACCTCACTCCCTGCCAATACACAAGGCAGGAAGAATGTGTTTTTACCAAAGTGTTTGTTTGCAAGCATACCGGCGAATTCAGATTGCTACCTTCGTTGTCAGAATCAGTCATCTGCACGCTTGCTGTCACCCAGAAAATCCAGAGCGAGTGCCCGGGTTAGCTGTCTAGACTAGTGCTATCTCCCTGGGCAGGAGCTGAAAGATGGGAAGAGAGGCAGCTTCAGTGGAGACGGCTGTGGGTGGGGCAGGCACCTTCCAGGTCCTTCTTTGCCGGAGGGCAAGCTGCCAAGGTTCACTGGCAGGCAGAGTGGAGGCCGCTCTGCCGCCGAGAACAGCTGTCTGGCACCGCTAGGCTTGAACTTGCTCAGCTCTTCTTTTCACATACAAAAACCATTGCCTCGGGCCATTGGCTGGGCACAGAGACTGGCAGGGTCAATAATTTTAATGCAAAATCAACAGCCCTGCTCAGTAGAGTGTGAACCAGCTTCGAAGATGCCAACTTCCCCTCCCACTGACCCAGGGTAGCTAGATGCAGGCAGAGACAGAGGGGACAGGAGGCCACCTCAGTATCATGAGCCAGCAGAAAAGAGGCATGGAGGAGGGGAGATCTGAAAATTCTTTTCTATTAATGAAAGTAAAAATATATGTATACATTTCTTGGATCGTTCAACAAACGGTATGAATGTTTGTGTCTCATTAAGTCTGCTGATAGGTTATTATTTTTTTTCTTCCTGTGTATGATTGTGTGGGTGAGTGGCACACGTGTTGGGGTGCCTGCTGCAGACAGAAGAGGGTACTGGATCTCCTGGAGCTAGAGTTAGAAGTGGTTGCGAGCTGTCAAGCACAGATGCTGGGAACAGAATTCAAATCCTCTGGAAGAGCAGCAGACACTCTTACCCACTGAACCATCTCTCCAGCCCCTAACACTGGCTAATTTTAACAATGTATATATAGGTGAATGCTGTGGAAGTTGAGACAAAGGCTGTCCAGGCTGTCTGGGCAACAGCTGAGAAGTAATCACCACTTGTATATCCTTTGTGCAATTTGGCATCGATCACTGTGAGCATCAAATACCACAGAGATCTCTGGCCAGCATTTTACTGAATAAATAAAACGTTATCGTATCATGTACAAATAACATTCGGCTAAGCAGCTAAGATACTCGGTGTGCTGTAAGGTAACAGACGCTATAATTCAGTTGTGAAATTAACAAAGAATCTTCGGCCTCATCCTTATTTTGGATGTCAGGGTCAGTTCTCTGGCACTGGACAAATTCAGGAGGAAATGTCTGGGGGGAACATGGCTAGTTTAGACCGACTAAGGATAAGACCAGACAGTCACATGGCTGTCCTTTGGCAACCGACTGTGTCGAACAGAGGGGGGGTGGGGAATCCCCTGAGTCCTTACTGAGCGCACAGCCATCTGCAGGCAGCCTGTGACCAAGCCCTGTTTCTCTCTGCAAACCACCACAAGATGGGTTGTTTTCTCTTCGTTTTTTGAGGTGATCACATAACTCCATCTCTTCTTGCTTTGCTTTGCTTCTTCCAAACCCTTCCATCCACCTTTTCTTGCTCTCTTACAAATGCACGGCTTCTCTGTTCATTCATCGCCATGTGCCACAAGACAAATCTTAATGCTTTCCTCTTCGAGTGAAACAACCAGGAAGCATTTGGCGATGGACCTGAAACTCCACTTAGAACCTGAACAGATAGCGCACAGGACATACAGCAGGCCATACATACCAGGCTGGTGGTTGCAGAAATTCTGAGTCTTTTAGATTTTCTACAGTGAATGTTTATCTTGCATCCTGAGGGAGGCCATTAAAAAAAATGAATGTGCTCATTAAAAGAATGATTCTCCCAGGTGAATAATTTAATATTCAAACATGCTAAAACATAATTTTAGGCAGCTTTCTGATTCTAAGGAAGAGAAAATAGCAGAATTATTAAGAGCTTCCTGCTCTTAACTTCCTTGAGGTTCAGTATGAGGCTATTAAACACTTTGTTGTTGAAAAAGGAAAAAATCATAAAAATATTGCATGAGAAATAAGCATCCGGTCAGTTGTGCTGGCTTAATGCTAGCCTCTGGCCACACTGTTTTTCAAGGAGTTCACTTCTGAATAGTAATTAGTGGGTCGTATCCATTAACGGGTCCATCAAAATGAATGTAAAACAAACTATGGCCTCTACACCATTTAGTCAAATAATCTAATGACCCACTGATTGAGCCACACCCACGTATTTGCAAATTTCAAATTGTATTTAAGGAAACATGGCAAAAAAATGAAAAGAATTTATATCTTTCATGCACGATCACCCTGGGGAGGGGGCCTCTCTCCATCGTCACACAGGCCTCCGGATAGCTGCCAGAGAGTTGCCCTCGATGTAACTTTGAGTTCGTCCAGTCAGGTGGAGACTCCACTTCCTGGCAAATTGTCACGTATTCTGAAGTCCCAGGCAGCATGATTGTGCAGACACACAGGCAGGCCACACCCTGACTGTTTGACTGATCCTGAAGTTGTTCTGGAGACAGCTGTGGGCCCAGCTGTGGAGCCACACCCACTGCTCAGCCACACGCACACAAGGAGAGGGCAGAAGAAACGTGAAGAGAGGGTACACTGTCTACTGAAAATGCCTGTCCATCCAGTTGGCTCCCAGAAAGATTAGGTTCTCCACACTTTCTTCTAGTCAGCAGGTCAACTGACACACCGTGCTTTCCACAGCAGAAGACCATATGCCCATCTATGGATTTCTGGATTGCCAAGAGTTCATTATTCCCACTCTAATTTCCGCCTGTGGCACACAGGGTTGTAACAAAGTAAGTTAATTAAGTGTTGAGGAACAATCTGATTAAATGAGTGGGTAAAAATATATTTCTATGAAAACAGTATTGACAGATTTAGTGAAAATAAAATTGAAGGGCTGGAAGAGTAGCTCCGTCTTAGAATAATCAAGATTCTAGTGCCGTTCACAACACTTCAACCAAACAATAATTATTATTATTATTATTAATATTATTTATATAATATTTTTGCTGTTGTTGGAAGTTCCTTTTTTGAAAGATGTATCTGGAGGTAAGGCTTTTGAGTTCAGAGCACTTTCTGTTCTCTCAAGAGACCCAAGTTCAGCTTCTGGCACCCATGTTGCGGCCTCATAGCTACCTGTAACTCCAACTTTGGGCAATCATATGTACTATTATGGCCTCTGCAGGTAATCACACACATGTAGCATACACACACACACACAATAACACAGATCTCTCTCTCTCTCTCTCTCTCTCTCTCTCTCTCTCTCTCTCTCTCTCTCTCTCTCTCTCTCTCTCGTTTTTTGCTGGACTCACTTTGTAGACCAGGCTGGCCTTGAACTCATAACAATTCACCTGCCTCTGCCTCCCAAGGGCTGGGATTAAAGGTGTGCACCACCACATCCATCTTAGAAATGTCTCTTTTTAAGTGATGAAATCTCTACTATAAAATCAAAGATTTGCTAGACATTAAGCAGCTTTTAATCTTCTACCATTAATAAGAATCTTAAATAAAGTTACGATCCTCTAATAAACAAGTATGCTAAAATGACATTCATTTTGCTTTCTTACTTTTAATGCTGAAGTTAGATTTTTTTTAATGCTCATTTGGAGGTGATGTGTCAGCCTACATGCAGTCTACTTTTGAGTGATTTGAGGGAGAAAGTGTGTGTGTGTGTGTGTGTGTGTGTGTGTGTGTGTGTGTGTGTGTGTGTGGAGAGAGAGAGAGAGAGAGAGAGAGAGAGAGAGAGAGAGAGAGAGAGAGAGAGAGGGAGGGAGAAAGGGAGAGGGAGAGACAGAGACAGAGACAGAGACAGAGAGAGCAGAGACAAGGAGAAATGAAATGTATAGGGATTACATTGACAGCTATTGAGCTGAAATGAGACAGTATTTGTTGTACTCCTTTTCAGCTCTCAAGAGGATTTCGTACTTTTCTAAAAATTTTTCAGCCCAAGCAACTAACAAATAATTCAGTTTGTGTTAAGAAAGCCCAAGGCTCTGGCTTCACTCTTTTTTCACCTTAATCATAATTGCCCATAAACCACACACACACACACACACACACACACACACACACACACACACACACACAGCACCTTGGTTACAGTGGTCCACCAACAGCCATAAAAGTTCTGTGCCTTAAAGAGTCCACATTCTGAGTGAACCATATGCTTCCATCCAATCAGCTCAAAATCTGTTCAGGATAAATGGCAGAAGTAGGACATTGATATGAACAACACTGGACAGTTCCTTCTCTCCTGGGACACAGAGCCATCAGGGAAAATGTACACTAAACATGAAACTACAAAAGTTCCATGAGTGTGAACAGGAGAGGAGATGTGGTCAAGACTAAAGAAGACTGGCGAGGGTGCACCTGCTCAAGGTGAAGTTGAAAGTTTTCCAGGCTGGAGGCTAAACAACTGACTCTTACTCAAAAGCAAATCTATGGTAGGTAAGTCAATGACAGATAGATAGATAGATGGATAGATAGATAGATAGATAGATAGATAGATAGATAGATAGATAGATAGATAGATAAAACAAAATAAAATTGAATTAAGCCTGCCTCCTTAAGGCCCGATTTTATATTCTCAGGTTTAGAGGACGACCAACATGCCCTTCCTTTCTCTAGACCAGATGCTCAGGATCCAGGGGTCAATGCCTTATAAGAGGCAGAGCTTCTTGCTAGTGATTGAGGACAGTGGCTAGGGCCCCATGCATAGTCTATAGAGGACAGTGGCTAGGGCCTCATGCATAGTCTATAGAAGACAGCGGCTAGGGCCCCATGCATAGTCTATAGAGGACAGTGGCTAGGGGCCCATGCATAGTCTATAGAAGACAGCGGCTAGGGCCCCATGCATAGTCTATAGAGGACAGTGGCTAGGGCCCCATGCGTACTCTATAGAGGACAGTGGCTAGGGCCCCACGCGTAGTCTATAGAAGACAGTGGCTAGGGCCCCATGCATAGTCTATAGAGGACAGTGGCTAGGGCCCCATGCGCAGTCTATAGAGGACAGTGGCTAGGGCCCCATGCGTACTCTATAGAGGACAGTGGCTAGGGCCCCACGCGTAGTCTATAGAAGACAGTGGCTAGGGCCCCATACATAGTCTAGAGAGGACAGTGGCTAGGGCCCCATGCGTAGTCTAAAGAGGACAGTGGCTAGGGCCCCATGCATAGTCTATAGAGGACAGTGGCTAGGGCCCCATGCGTAGTCTAAAGAGGACAGTGGCTAGGGCCCCATGCATAGTCTATAGAGGACAGTGGCTAGAGCCCCATGCATAGTCTATAGAAGACAGTGGCTAGGGCCTCATGCGTAGTCTAAAGAGGACAGTGGCTAGGGCCCCATGCATAGTCTATAGAGGACAGTGGCTAGGGTTCCATGCATAGTCTATAGAGGACAGTGGCTAGGGCCTCATGCATAGTCTATAGAGGACAGTGGCTAGGGGCCCATGCATAGTCTATAGAGGACAGTGGCTAGGGCCTCATGCATACTCTATAGAGGACAGTGGCTAGGGCCCCATGCGTAGTCTATAGAAGACAGTGGCTAGGGCCCCATGCGTAGTCTAAAGAGGACAGTGGCTAGGGCCCCATGCATAGTCTATAGACGACAGTGGCTAGGGCCCCATGCATAGTCTATAGAAGACAGTGGCTAGGGCCCCATGCGTAGTCTATAGACGACAGTGGCTAGGGCCCCATTCATAGTCTATAGAGGACAGTGGCTAGGGCCCCATGCGTAGTCTATAGAGGACAGTGGCTAGGGTTCCATGCATAGTCTATAGAGGACAGTGGCTAGGGCCCCATGCGTAGTCTATAGACGACAGTGGCTAGGGCCCCATGCATAGTCTATAGAGGACAGTGGCTAGGGGCCCATGCATAGTCTATAGAGGACAGTGGCTAGGGTTCCATGCATAGGCTATAGAGGACAGTGGCTAGGGCCCCATGCATAGTCTATAGAGGACAGTGGCTAGGGCCCCATGCATAGTCTATAGAGGACAGTGGCTAGGGCCCCATGCATAGTCTATAGACGACAGTGGCTAGGGCCTCATGCATTGTCTATAGAGGACAGTGGCTAGGGCCCCATGCATAGTCTATAGAGGACAGTGGCTAGGGCCCCATGCATAGTCTATAGAGGACAGTGGCTAGGGCCCAATGCATAGTCTATAGAGGACAGTGGCTAGGACCCCATGCATAGTCTATAGAGGACAGTGGCTAGGGCCCCATGCATAGTCTATAGAGGACAGTGGCTTGGGCTCCATGCATAGTCTATAGAGGACAGTGGCTAGGGCCCCATGCATAGTCTATTGAGGACAGTGGCTAGGGCCCAATGCATAGTCTATAGAGGACAGTGGCTAGGGCCTCATGCATAATCTATAGAGGACAGTGGCTAGGGCCCCATGCATAGTCTATAGAGGACAGTGGCTAGGGCCCCATGCATAGTCTATAGAGGACAGTGGCTAGGGCCCAATGCATAGTCTATATAGGACAGTGGCTAGGACCCCATGCATAGTCTATAGAGGACAGTGGCTAGGGCCCCATGCATAGTCTATAGAGGACAGTGGCTAGGGCCCCATGCATAGTCTATAGAGTACAGTGGCTTGGGCCCCATGCATAGTCTATAGAGTACAGTGGCTAGGGCCCCATGCACAGTCTATAGACGACAGTGGCTAGGGCCCCATACATAGTCTATAGAGGACAGTGGCTAGGGCCCCATGCCTAGTCTAAAGAGGACAGTGGCTAGGGCCCCATGCATAGTCTATAGAGGACAGTGGCTAGGGCCCCATGCGTAGTCTAAAGAGGACAGTGGCTAGGGCCCCATGCATAGTCTATAGAGGACAGTGGCTAGGGCCCCATGCATAGTCTATAGAAGACAGTGGCTAGGGCCTCATGCGTAGTCTAAAGAGGACAGTGGCTAGGGCCCCATGCATAGTCTATAGAGGACAGTGGCTAGGGTTCCATGCATAGTCTATAGAGGACAGTGGCTAGGGCCTCATGCATAGTCTATAGAGGACAGTGGCTAGGGGCCCATGCATAGTCTATAGAAGACAGTGGCTAGGGCCTCATGCATACTCTATAGAGGACAGTGGCTAGGGCCCCATGCGTAGTCTATAGAAGACAGTGGCTAGGGCCCCATGCATAGTCTATAGAAGACAGTGGCTAGGGCCCCATGCGTAGTCTATAGACGACAGTGGCTAGGGCCCCATTCATAGTCTATAGAGGACAGTGGCTAGGGCCCCATTCATAGTCTATAGAGGACAGTGGCTAGGGCCCAATGCATAGTCTATTGAGGACAGTGGCTAGGACCCCATGCATAGTCTATAGAGGACAGTGGCTAGGGCCCCATGCATAGTCTATAGAGGACAGTGGCTAGGGCCCCATGCATAGTCTATAGAGGACAGTGGCTTGGGCTCCATGCATAGTCTATAGAGGACAGTGGCTAGGGCCCCATGCATAGTCTATTGAGGACAGTGGCTAGGGCCCAATGCATAGTCTATAGAGGACAGTGGCTAGGGCCCCATGCATAGTCTATAGAGGACAGTGGCTAGGGCCCCATGCATAGTCTATAGAAGACAGTGGCTAGGGCCCCATGCATAGTCTATAGACGGCAGTGGCTAGGGCCTCATGCATAGTCTATAGAGGACAGTGGCTAGGGCCTCATGCATAATCTATAGAGGACAGTGGCTAGGGCCCCATGCATAGTCTATAGACGACAGTGGCTAGGGCCCCATGCATAGTCTATAGAGGACAGTGGCTAGGGCCCCATGCGTAGTCTAAAGAGGACAGTGGCTAGGGCCCCATGCATAGTCTATAGAGGACAGTGGCTAGGGCCCCATGCGTAGTCTAAAGAGGACAGTGGCTAGGGCCCCATGCATAGTCTATAGAGGACAGTGGCTAGGGCTCCATGCATAGTCTATAGAAGACAGTGGCTAGGGCCTCATGCGTAGTCTAAAGAGGACAGTGGCTAGGGCCCCATGCATAGTCTATAGAGGACAGTGGCTAGGGCCTCATGCATAGTCTATAGAGGACAGTGGCTAGGGGCCCATGCATAGTCTATAGAAGACAGTGGCTAGGGCCTCATGCATACTCTATAGAGGACAGTGGCTAGGGCCCCATGCGTAGTCTATAGAAGACAGTGGCTAGGGCCCCATGCATAGTCTATAGAAGACAGTTGCTAGGGCCCCATGCGTAGTCTATAGACGACAGTGGCTAGGGCCCCATTCATAGTCTATAGAGGACAGTGGCTAGGGCCCCATGCGTAGTCTATAGAGGACAGTGGCTAGGGCCCAATGCATAGTCTATTGAGGACAGTGGCTAGGACCCCATGCATAGTCTATAGAGGACAGTGGCTAGGGCCCCATGCATAGTCTATAGAGGACAGTGGCTAGGGCCCCATGCATAGTCTATAGAGGACAGTGGCTTGGGCTCCATGCATAGTCTATAGAGGACAGTGGCTAGGGCCCCATGCATAGTCTATTGAGGACAGTGGCTAGGGCCCAATGCATAGTCTATAGAGGACAGTGGCTAGGGCCCCATGCATAGTCTATAGAAGACAGTGGCTAGGGCCCCATGCATAGTCTATAGAAGACAGTGGCTAGGGCCCCATGCATAGTCTATAGACGGCAGTGGCTAGGGCCTCATGCATAGTCTATAGAGGACAGTGGCTAGGGCCTCATGCATAATCTATAGAGGACAGTGGCTAGGGCCCCATGCATAGTCTATAGACGACAGTGGCTAGGGCCCCATGCATAGTCTATAGAGCACAGTGGCTAGGGCTCCATGCATAGTCTATAGAGGACAGTGGCTAGGGCTCCATGCATAGTCTATAGAGCACAGTGGCTAGGGCTCCATGCATAGTCTATAGAGGACAGTGACTAGGGCCTCATGCATAGTCTCTAGAGGACAGTGGCTAGGGCTCCATGCATAGTCTATAGAGGACAGTGGCTAGGGCCCCATGCGTAATCTATAGAGCACAGTGGCTAGGGCTCCATGTATAGTCTATAGAGGACAGTGGCTAGGGCTCCATGCATAGTCTATAGAGGACAGTGTCTAGGGCTCCATGCATAGTCTATAGAGGACAGTGGCTAGGGCTCCATGCATAGTCTATAGAGGACAGTGGCTAGGACCCCATGCATAGTCTATAGAGGACAGTGGCTAGGGCCTCATGCATAGTCTCTAGAGGACAGTGGCTAGGGCTCCATGCATAGTCTATAGACGACAGTAGCTAGGGCCCACATGCATAGTCTATACAGGATAGTGGTTAGGAAACTCCATGCATAGTCTATTGAAGACAGTGGTTAGGGCCCACATGAACCCCATGCATACTCTATGGAGAACAGTGGTTAGGAAGATCCATGCATACTGTGTCAATCTCACGTAGGAACAGGGTTGTCAGCTGTGAGAAAGAAATCACTAGCAACAAAGAGGTCTTGACAAAACAGATTCCTGAGAGCTGGTCCCCAAGTTTCTGATTCAGTTAGCCATGGGGCTGAGATGAAACTCTGCCCTCCACTTTCCAGATGCCATGGATGTTCAGTGAACCCACTGCTCGTAAGGATGCAGTTAAATGTATGGCCGACATGAGTATAGACTGTTAAAAGTCCAGAAAGGCGAGGTTGAGACCATTAGGATGGACGTTCGTCACCGCCGAAACCAGGAGGAAAAGAGCAAAGCCCTGGAAACTACAGATGCCTCAGGCAGTTACTTCGCACTCACAGAAATCAGACTTCGCACTCACAGAAATCAGTGTATGAATGGAGTGAGGATGGAAAGAGTGAAAAATCATCACCCACTCTCATGTGAATGGCAGAAACGCCTTCTACTCTCACCTAAGGAAATACATTCAATTAATTACGCTTCGAGATATTTTCCCCCTTTCAGTTACACAAATAGAATTCCCTGTTTTGTTTGCAATTTCCCTACCAGTCTCCTAGACTTGTTAGCTCATCAATTATCAATTGAGATTATCAATTCTATTTTTCTATAGAATCAAACTAATTTGCAAACTAAAGGGAACAATGAAGGAAATGATTCATATGTGACCACACAATATATTATGTATGTCAAAGTACATATTAAACCTACTACTTATAACTATTTTCCCTTTGTGTTACTGCAGGCAGATAATAACTTTTTAGTTTATTTGTATGCAAACTCTAAGGGTGGAGTCTGTCAATGTGTCAGAGTGACTAGATAGATGTTCTCTAGCTCAGGGATGTAGTTTTCATTCTTTACATAAGAAAGATTATTCTGATATCAACATGGTGACTGCACGTCTTAAAGACACCCAGTAGACATCAACTTTTTTTTTCATTTTTCAAGACAAGGTTTCTCTGTGTATCCCTGGCTGTCCTAGAACTCACACTGTAGACCAGGCTGGCCTCGAACTCAGATCCATCTGCCTCTGCCTCCTGAATGCTGGGATTAATGGTGTGTGCCACTACCACCAGGCATCTGGACATTAATATTCTAAACCAGTCATGAATGCCATTCAGTGAAGCAAAACTTGGAACCATATGTACAAAGTGGTGTGCATTCAGTCATATGTAGAATGTTGCACACAGGAGAGCCAGGTACAAATATGCATTCAACCCAAATCACACACACTCATGAGCATGTACACACACACACACACACACACACACACACACACACACACACACACACACATTCTGCTGAACCTAAGAATATGCCAGTGTTAGGCCAGTTTTATTATCATGGAAAAGGGTGAGGGTTAACAGATTTTGCCTTTTCTACAAATAAATTGCCTACCTTCCTAAGTCTAATTTTTTAAAAAGTGGCACTTCTATGTCACTTGACGCTCCTTCTATGATGTTTTTTCTATTCACTTTTATTGATGCATTGCCACAGTGTGGTGTGGATCAAGGTTTGAGTCTCCAAGGTTCAAAGAACAGAAAATTTGTTTGCTATTCATCAACTGTCCTCTTTTTCTCTTCTCAGGGCTGTGTCTGCAAAGGCAAAGGCCAGTGCTTCTGCGCAGGGACCAAAGGGGAGCAGGTAAGAACAGAACTTTCCGCTGCCTCTTCCCACTAGAGATGCCTTGAGCCTGTCACATTTCGCCCTTTTGTAGCGGAGACCATCGCTATGTTATCCAGTCCCCTAAATCCACCTTTAAAGTAATTGTATATAAACATTAACCTTAAACAGTGTTGAAAGGCTTCTAGGAAGCCTCAGCTACCCGGGCTACCTTGTGTAAATACAGGCAGTTAGTCTGTAACTCTCTTGGTTGAATAAGTAGCAAGTTGGCAGAAAAACATTTTAAGAAGCCTCCATAGCATACACTATATTTATAATGTTGCTAAACATGAGAGAAGAAATTAAAACAACTTGATTCTCTCGCTTCGACACAAACATTGAAACCCACAGACGCTGTGTCGCAGCGCTGGGATAAGACCGCCCCCTGGTGGCGAAATTGGCAACAGCCCTCTAGTCGAAACAAAATTCAAAGCCCAAATTGCAGAGTTGAGGGAAAAAGGATGCTGTGAAATCTCATCAGTTCGCTCCATTAACTCTCAATTTATGACATTTAAGACCGGGGCAGAGCTAAAGTATTTCTGTTTGTTTACAATCCCCTTCCTCAAAGACATTAATTATTCAACAATATTGAAGAATTAAAAATGTGTTACAGAAAGCACACAATGTTTATATACCTATATGCTAATTGTGACAATCATTTTATCTATAGATAGTATATATACAATTTTCTTGCACTAGGGTCCCCCTTTCCAGAAGCTATGAATGTAGCATGTTCACATTTACTTGGAATGCATTCTTTGTTCTTGAACTTCTATTCAGGCATATGTGGAGACCCAGATACGTGGAAGATGCAGTTTTAAGACATGAGAGTAATTGAGTGATGAGAGGTCTCTAGAAAATCCATGTTTTTTTCTCTGTTTATTGGGTGTGCTTGCCTATGTAATGTAAAGTAGCAGGCCTTTGATCTTTTTGTGGGTCTATCTATCACTCTACCTACCTATCTACCTACCTATCTACCTACCTACCTACCTACCTACCTATCTACCCACCTATCTACCTACCTACCTACATATCTACCTACTTACCTATCTACCTACCTACCTACCTACCTACCTATCTACCTACCTATCTACCTACCTACCTACATATCTACCTACTTACCTATCTACCTACCTACCTACCGATCTACCTACTTACCTACCTATCTACCTACCTATGTACCTACCTACCTACCTATCTGCCTACCTACCTATCTGCCTACCTACCTACCTACCTACCTATCTGCCTACCTACCTACCTATCTACCTACTTACCTATCTACCTACCTACCTACCTATCTACCTACCTACCTACCTACCTACCTACCTACCTACCTACCTATCTACCTACCTACCTACCTATCTACCTACTTACCTACCTACCTACCTACCTACCTACCTATCTACCTATCTACCTACCTATGTACCTACCTACCTACCTATCTACCTACCTATCTACCTATCTACCTACCTATCTACCTACCTACCTACCTATCTACCTACCTACCTACCTACCTATCTACCTATCTACCTACCTACCTACCTACCTACCTACCTACCTATCTACCTACCTACCCACCTACCTATCTACCTACCTACCTATCTACCTACCTACCTATCTACCTACCTACGTACCTACCTACCTATCTACCTACCTACCTATCTACCTACTTACCTATCTACCTACCTACCTACCTACCTATCTACCTACCTACCTACCTACCTACCTACCTACCTATCTACCTACCTATCTACCTATCTACCTATCTACCTACCTACCTACCTACCTACCTACCTATCTACCTACCTATCTACCTATCTACCTACCTATCTACCTATCTACCTACCTATCTACCTACCTACCTACCTATCTACCTACCTACCTACCTACCTATCTACCTATCTACCTACCTACCTACCTACCTATCTACCTACCTACCCACCTACCTATCTACCTACCTACCTATCTACCTACCTACCTATCTACCTACCTACGTACCTACCTACCTATCTACCTACCTACCTATCTACCTACTTACCTATCTACCTACCTACCTACCTATCTACCTACCTACCTACCTACCTACCTACCTACCTATCTACCTACCTATCTACCTATCTACCTATCTACCTACCTACCTATCTACCTATCTACCTACCTATCTACCTATCTACCTATCTACCTACCTACCTACCTACCTATCTACCTACCTACTTACCTATCTACCTACCTATCTACCTACCTACCTACCTATCTACCTACCTACCTATCTACCTACCTACCTATCTACCTACCTACGTACCTACCTACCTATCTACCTACCTACCTATCTACCTATCTACCTACTTACCTATCTACCTACCTACCTACCTATCTACCTACCTACCTACCTACCTATCTACCTACCTACCTACCTATCTACCTATCTACCTACCTATCTACCTATCTACCTATCTACCTACCTACCTACCTACCTATCTACCTACCTACTTACCTATCTACCTACCTACCTATCTACCTACCTACCTATCTACCCACCTACCTACTTACCTATCTACCTACCTACCTACCTACCTATCTACCTACCTACCTATCTACCTACCTACCTATCTACCCACCTACCTACCTATCTACCTACCTACCTACCTACCTACCTACCTATCTACCTACCTACCTACCTATCTACCTACCTACCTACCTACC
Organism: Acomys minous; assembly: GCF_964271855.1. NCBI lineage: Eukaryota > Metazoa > Chordata > Mammalia > Rodentia > Muridae > Acomys > Acomys minous. The sequence goes on along the minus strand of NC_140486.1, from coordinate 92,852,169 downwards.
TATCTACCTACCTACCTACCTACCTATCTACCCACCTACCTACCTACCTATCTACCTACCTACCTACCTATCTACCTACCTACCTATCTACCTACCTACCTACCTATCTACCTACCTACCTACCTACCTACCTACCTACCTATCTACCTACCTACCTACCTATCTACCTACCTACCTATCTACCTATCTACCTACCTACCTACCTATCTACCTACCTACCTACCTATCTACCTACCTACCTACCTAGGGGTCCTACCTTACCTATCTACCTACCTACCTACCTACCTACCTACCTACCTACCTACCTACCTACCTACCTATCTACCTACCTACCTACCTACCTATCTACCTACCTACCTACCTATCTACCTACCTACCTACCTATCTACCTACCTACCTACCTATCTACCTACTACCTACCTACCATCTACCTACCTACCTACCTATCTACCTACCTACCTACCTACTACCTACCTACCTACCTCCTACCTACCTACCTATCTACCTACCACTACCTACCTACCTACTATCTACCTACTACCTACCTACCTACCTACCTATCCTACTACCTACCTACCTACTTACCTACCTACTCCTATCTACCTACCTACCTCCTACCTATCTACTTACCTACCTACCTACTTACCTACCTACCTACCTACCTACCTACCTACCTACACCTACCTAACTACCTACTACCTACCTACCTACCTATCTACCCTACCTACCTACCTACCTACCTATCTACCTACCTACCTACCTATCTATCTCTACCTACCTACCTACCTACCTACCTACCTACCTACTTACCTATCTACCTACCTACCTACCTATCTACCTACCTACCTACCTATCTACCTACCTACCTACCTATCTACCTACCTACCTACCTACTTACCTATCTACCTACCTACCTACCTACCTACCGACCTATCTACCTACCTACCCACCTACCTACCTACCTATCTACTCACCTACCTACCTACCTACCTACCTACCTATCTACCTACCTACCTACCTACCTATCTACCTACCTACCTACCTATCTACCTACCTACCTACCTACTTACCTATCTACCTACCTACCTACCTATCTACCTACCTACCTACCTACCTATCTACCTACCTACCTACCTATCTACCTACCTACCTACCTACCTACCTACCTATCTACCTACCTACCTACCTATCTACCTACCTATCTACCTACCTACCTGCCTACCTATCTACCTACCTACCTACCTACCTACCTATCTACCTACCTACCTACCTATCTACCTACCTACCCACCTATCTACCTACCTACCTACCTGCCTGCCTGCCTGCCTACCTATCTACCCACCTACCTACCTACCTATCTACCTACCTACCTACCTATCTACCTACCTACCTACCTATCTACCTACCTACCTACCTATCTACCTACCTACCTACCTATCTACCTACCTACCTACCTATCTACCTACCTACCTACCTATCTACCTACCTACCTACCTACTTACCTATCTACCTACCTACCCACCTACCTACCTACCTATCTACTCACCTACCTACCTACCTATCTACCTACCTACCGACCTACCTACCTATCTACCTACCTACTTACCTATCTACCTACCTACCTACCTATCTACCTACCTACCTATCTACTTATCTATCTATCATCTATCTATCTACTTACTGCATTTTCCAATTATATCAATGTTGACCAAATTAACTGCTGGCCTTGACTGTTGAAGACCATATCCAGTATTCACATTCATGGGAAGGTTGTTGTTGGTGAAACCATTTTACTCATTTCTACAAGGCACTTCCCTATACTGTCCTTTCATTTCTTGGTCTCTTTCCCTCTAACCTCTGTCCTGAGTAGGTCCACCATCTGGGAAAAGCCTCTAAAGGACAAGGCTGTGGATATATGTCACTAGATGATGGCTTTCTTGGTGTTGAGTGCTAATGCTTGACTCTTAGATCCAAGGGAAGAATGTCACAAAGAAAAGAAGGCTGGGAGTGGCAGTGTGGGACACTGGATAACCGCCACCAGCTTCTTGATTCATTTTGGTCTTAACAGGGGGAAAAAGGCTTTCCTGGATTCCCTGGCCTTCCTGGCCAGAAAGGATTTCCAGGTCCTGAAGGCTTTCCTGGACCACAGGGACCCAAGGTATGTTAGCGTCCGTGCGTGGGGAATCCTCTGACCACCTAACCCATTTTCATGCCCACCACATAAGCCCCATCTTGGTCACCTGGTGGGTAAGGACAAATCCTTGGTTTCCTCTCTTAGCTGAGCTTTCAGAACTGCATTTTTTGAAATTTTTTATTAATTTATTCTTGTTACATCTCAATGGTTATCCCATCCCTTGAATCCTCCCATTCTTCCCCCCTCCCATTTTTCCCCTTATTCCCCTCCCCTATCACTGTTCCTTAGGGGGATTTCCTCCCCCTGTTTACCCCCACCGCCCCACCCCAGTCCCTGTGTGGCTTCCCATTAACCCAGCGAGACTTCTCTTACATGGGAGGATGAGGTCTTTCCCCTGTCACTGAACACCTGTCCATCCACCTGTGCCCTGACCTCTGGGATTCCCACCATGACCTTAGTCCAGCAACACTTCCTCTCTAAGGAAACTCTGAACCATGTTTTTGATGCTGGCTTTTTTATTTATTAAACCCAAGAGAGGGTTTACTAAATGACTGGGAACCGCCAGATCTGCCTATCATTCCTTCCTACAAGGGATATTAGCTAGAGGGACATGCGGGCTGTCAGACAAACCAACTCACTTCCCTTCCCTTGCCTCCAGCAAGCTGTGAACTAATAAGCTATAACAGATCATTGTAATTGAACTCTGTGGAGTCTTTTAACATCCCACCCTGTATTGACATATACGAGAATAGTACATAGAATACCTCAGTGATGGATTTACTCCACATCAAGCACTGACACAATTGTTCCTCCCTGTATGTCATTTACTCCTCACGTTGGTCCTGTGGTGCCAGTGCACAGAACTCAAGGAAGCTTTTCTGTTTACCACTTTGTTATAAGGACAAGCGTGAACAGACACACAGACATAAGCATTGGGTGCCCAGAAGGTCCCGGTGCAGGCACTTCCAGTGTCTCCATCTCCTGGCACAGAGTTCCCAGTAATCATCTCGGAGGATTCTTGTGGAGGTTTTCCTCTAGGGGACAGGATGCACCCCTAATTCAGTCTCTAGCTTCCCTGCTTCCTACACAATGGGGCTGCAGGTCGAGTTCCCACATTTCTAATTGGAGTTTGGCTTTTCTGATGACCAGCCTGCCCTTAGCCAGGAACCCATCAAAAATCCCCTCATGGAAAGACGTTTATTAATGTGTCAGGGAACTCAAAGGGATTTGGAAACTCTGTATGAGGGGTCAAATATTAGGACTAGAGACAATCGTTGTACCACAACCTGTCAGGGAGAATGAAGGAGCTTAGGAGCTATAAGGCAGGCACTGCGGGCAGAGCCACGTATCTGTTTACTACCCTAAAGCAACCAGACTCATATTTACAGTGTATAAAAACAAGTCTGATTCCCAGGCATTCTGCCATTTCCGTCTGCATCATCCACATCAGCCTTCTCCTTCTCTGTTTTTTTTTTCTTCTTCTTCTTCTGATGCTAATTTAGAATTAGCTGGGATGGGGAGATGCTTGCTATACAAGTACGAGGACCTGAATTCAGATCCCCGGCACCTCTGTAAACTTGGAGCGTGGCACTGTGCTTCTGTAAGCCCAGGGCTGGAAGCAGAGGGCGGAGACAGGCGACTCCAGTAAGTTCTCAAGTCAGTGTGCTTGAAAACAGAAGATGGAGAGACAGTGATAGAGGAAGATATCCAATGCCAAATCTGGCTTACACACACACACATATAAAACATGCACACACGTGCACACACACACACATACATATATAAAACACACACATGCACGCGCACACACACATTTTAAAAACTCATATTGTGGGCTGAGACTGATTTTCTGTTTAACACATTTAGGGCTTGGGCTTGGATTGCCCTTCATTTCACTGGTAAAAGGATTTCTGACACGGGAAGCCTGCAGAGAGATTAGCTGAAGCTTCATTTGTTTATTAGTTTTTTCGAGCCAGGGTTTCCCTGTATAGTCTTCACTGTCCTGGAACTTGCTCTGTACATCATACTGGCCTCAAACAGAGATGCACTTGTCTCTGCCTCCCAAGTGCTGGGGCTAAAGGCGTATGCCAGCATGGCGCAGCAAGAGCTCCTTTTCTACTTTATTCTCTGTACTCTGCTCTGCTTGCTTGCCTTCAGCACTTCTTTAGGAATACCGGTTGCAATTATAGTGTCATCACCACACTTCATACGGATTGCATGATGTACAAATATCCCATAAAACTAACCAAGAAAATGCCTGTCCTGTCATGAAATCTCATTTTCAGGCACAGCTTAGAGACACATATAGCTCCAAAGGAGGACTCGATCAAAGGCGAAGAAACAGAGAACATTAAAATCTTGCCAAAATAGTTTTCAGATTTAAAAGCTTCCATTCTCAGAATTATTTTCTGCACGAGAAGATTTACAACAGAGAAGCAACACCTGCAAATCTATCTTCTTTTCTGCCCTCTGCATAACACAAAACATCTCCCACAAGGGCAAGAGACAGCCTTGACCATGGCCTTGCATCCAGGAATTCCACCTCAGAAGGGAACGGCCGACTTTGGCCTAATAGTCTAATCTCACAAGACTCTGTAACAACCATTCCAAATCAAAAAGAAAAAAACTAAACCTCTCTGGAATGAAGGAAATAGCTTTTGAACAATGGTGCTCTCACAGCAAGTGGCTTAGTTAAAATATTCTCCATTTAAGGTTATTCTCTATGAAAGGGGCGGGGGGCTCAAACCAAGACTCACTGTGTGCTGGAAGTCACATCGTCTCTGGCACACGCAGTCCTCACTCTGTTATTTATTTACTCATACATGTCAGGTACATTTCGTTACACAGTGTTTCTTCTGCACAGAATCGCCAGCTGCTGCTCTCCTGTGTGTTCTTCCTTATCAGACCTCAGCAGCTGCTTGGCCACTGTGGCTCTTTCACGGGCTCACAGTGCTTTCCAGTGCAGGAGAACCCCAACAGAATCCCGTTGAAATAGGGACTGGGAGGAGAATTAGAGGTGGGACTTCTGTATTTATACCAAGCTCCCGGGTTGACGCCAAGTCACTGGTCATTTGTCCCTGACCCCACTTTGAGTAGCAAGGGTTTAAATGCAATTTTGTTTGTCCCATTCCAATTGGTACTTGATTGGAGGCAGCAAGTGATCAAACTTTATCGATAATGAAATAATCATGAGAGCAAAACTGCTCAGCCAGGAGACAAGATGGGGGAAAATGGTTTTTTACTATACTGACTTTCCCTTTTTCCACTTGTATCTAGGGCTCTCCAGGACTTCCAGGACTCACTGGTCCCAAAGGCATCAGGGTTAGTAGTCCAACCCATCCATTCTGATTGCTGGCTGGATGCACTTGCTTCTAGCGGTAAACACTATTCAAACGTCAGTGCGGAGTAAGTACATCGTGTCTGGCTCCAGAGATGGAGCCTGAGAACAGGAAAACTAACGTGCAGGCTGAGGCCAAAACCATGGTAACTACCATAAGGACAGACATAAAGTGATGGGGGAAGGGCGCAAGGGACCTTTGTAGAGAGGTGAAGGTGCCTGACCGAGGTGGAACTGTATGAAGTGACTGTAATTACGCCAGTCCCGAGGGGTCATGCCTAGCATCCCTAGTGACAAGGCAGGAGCATTGGGAGTTAGGGACAGCATGACTCAAGAAGGAAGGAAGGGAGGAAGGAAGGAAGAAAGGAAGGAAGAATATGTATAAAAATTTGCCATGATTTTCACAGAAGACATAAACATTTTCCTACATGCAGAATATACCTTAAAACTTAATTTCAGTCAGGTATGGTAACTCACACCTACAACCTCAGCACTCAAGAGGCTGAGGCAGGAGGATTGCTATAACCTCAAGGTTGGGTCGCCTAGTGATAGTCCCAGACTAGCCTGGGCTACACAGTGAGACCTTGTATGAAGGAACAAACAAAAAAGAATCCTCCACAACCAAAACAACGCCCCCTTTAAAAGCTTTATAAGTAAAACTTTCGACAGAGGAAAGTGCTTGAGGTGCACCTCTTATTACCTGAGTTCAATACCAGGGTCCTACTTTATTTTTTAAGATGCTGGACTCAGGAGTGCACAATCCCAGCACTCATATATCCAGATAGGAGGTGGAGCTAGGATAGAGGGCTGGCTAGCCTGGAGTGTGCAACACGGCAGAAGTATTAAGAGAGGCCCTGCCCCAACAAGGGGAAGAAATAGAACAAACTCACTAGAAGTTCTCCACTGACCTCTGCAAGTATATGCAAGTGGCATATATATCACAAATACCACACACATGCGCATGCACACACACACACAAAGACAGATAAATACATACACATGCACACACACAAACACACATGCACACGCACACGCACACACACACTCTGCAGTTCTATGAATGGAAGGTAGAGACAGAAAAGCCATAAGCTGCAAGCCAGCCTAGGGTATGCACATGATGCATGTGACACCAGCCTAGGCTACATACATTGCAAGGCTGACTCTCACAAAACAAAACCAAAATTTAAATAGTTGTATAAAGGCAAGATGTACAAAGATTTTTTGAAGACTTTTTTTTTGTAATCATTTTTTATATACTCAATACACATAGTTGCAAAAAATGATTACTGAAATAGCAAAAGTTTTATGTTTATAAGATGACCATTTTTAACTGTTTTTCTCTCTACCCTTTCTTCTTTTACTTACAATTAGGGAATAACTGGATTACCAGGATTTTCAGGTCCTCCTGGACTTCCAGTAAGTAACGAGAAGTGTGTGTTTGTGTGTGTGTGTACATTGTATATGTCTGTACGTATGTGTGGTGTGTATGTGTGTACTCTCGCTGACATGTTTATCCTATTAGAGACATTAGGACAGTCACGCAAGGAAACAGTTCTGACATGCTCTTTATAAGAAGAAACTGTACCCTAGGGCTAATCATGGCAGAGTGTGGATTTGTGTGACCTCTAAGCAGAACTGAGTAGAGTGCCCTGTTTGTAGCATAGAACAATAGAACAATGACGTAGTTCCTCTCCGCCTATGGCTCTTCCTAGTCCCACCCTTAGTCTCTTGCTTGGAAGCATGCCATGTAATTCCATTTTCTGCTTTCTATACATTTGTTTTATCTAAAACATCCACATTTATCCACCAGTCTTTATCTTAGCTAACCGATTTTGTCTGCTATGATATTTAAATTATACCTAAAGTCTACAATTGAACTTTGGTACGTAAGCCTTTAAGCAGCGACTTCTAGCTAACAGCTGTTTAAACTTGCCCATCATTTCCCTTGAGTCCTGACTCTTTTGCAGGGTTCGGGTCTTGCGATGCTTTCTCTGTCTTTATCAGTGAAGTCTTGCTCTTGTCCTAGGGCATGCCAGGCTACCCTGGGCCTCACGGGCTAGCTGGTTTACCAGGATGCAATGGTTCTAAGGTACGTCATGTTTGCACAGATGATTAATGAGAGTGTTGATGAATAAAAAAGTCAAGGTTAAGTACAGTGAGATGGAAGTCAACTTTAGGAAACATGATTTTGAGTGGCAATTTCTTCCTCTCTTCTTACGCATGGTCTTAAAGGAGTTTTCCAATCAGCTCCCACAAAGGCTCAGCTTCTTACTCACATCAGAGGTTGTAGATATCAATCAGAGACTAAAGCCTTGGGGGCAAAGTTAGTGTCTGGAATGGAAGTTTGAACTTTGCAGGGCTCACTCTCCTCCTTTTTGTCCTAACTGAGCCACTGTCTCCCCGAGCATAGTGATCGGGAGTGAACTAGTTACTAAAGTTCCAAGAAGCAGCAATTAAAAAGTTCCTGGCACAATTAGGCTGCCATTTATGCACAATTTGAGAAGCAGTAGACCCTGATCTTATTCTCAATTAAGATAATGGTTTCTGGCCCTCAGCCTTTCAACCAGTAGCCACCAGGAATTTGAATTGGTTTGCCTAGATTTGTCCCCACAGGGTTGGAGGTGAGACACGGGGATAGCTCTGGGCTGTTCTGGTACAACTAACAATTTGGACAAACCTACCATGTCTTCTAGGGTGAGCAAGGATTCCCAGGCATTCCAGGGACGCCAGGCTACACAGGACTGCCGGTAAGTTCGCATCCCCAACTCCACATCACAGACATGAATTATAAATAAAAGGTGTCCATTCCACATGCTGTGCACACAAGGCTCTCGTGACATTGGGAAGGCTGGGATATTATCTGACACTGAGGAAAGAGAGATGGGCAGGGGGAGAAAGAAATGGAAGAGGAAGGGAGGAAGAATGAATCATAAAGTCAGGTTTAGGCATTAAGAATATTAAGATCAAGTTTAGGCATTAAGACTTTGCTTTGCTTTTGATGTATCCACATAAAGAAGGATAATAAGCAGATTGCCTGGGGGAGAGTGTGAGGACAAGTTACCAGCATCTCCGAGTGAGAGCAAAGAGAACAGAGCTTCAGAGATCAGACTTCCCTCTAGCATATAACTTCTAAGTCAAGGGGGATGAGCCGAGAAACGAGAAAAGGCCCGAATGGCGGAGAGAAGCCCAGGAAGAGTGTAGTCTGGGCACCTTGGGGAAGATGGACTTCAGTAGATTTGCAGGCAAGATGAAAGAGAGACTGGCTGTGACAGATAGAGGCAGAAGATGAAGAAGAAACTGTTCGCCTGTTGAAAATCAGAGAGCTGAGCGTGTTGAAAGCCAGTGACAAAGTATGGTTAGGAAGCAAAATACGAGAGTGGGGACAAGGCCAAGTGCACGAGCTTCCTCGGACTCTAATGGTTAATACACTGCTTCTTTCCTAGGGTCCTGATGGTCTGAAAGGACAGAAGGTGAGTCATTTGTCCACTACTGTTATTGAAGGTCTCTAAGCATGTGCATAACAGGACTTCGATTAACTAATGAAATATAAACTATTACACACAGGCCTCATCAACCAGGTCTTGCTACTAATAATTCAGATACCATAGGAATTACAACATGGTACCTTTCTCCTAGTGAGCAATTTCCTCTCACTTTTGTCATAGACGGACAGTCTTTGGGTCAATTACATCATCTTTTAGGGAAGGAGGATCTAGGAGAAGGGAACTGACCTCCTGTTCCAAACTCCATGTTCTAGGTCAGAACTTGCTAACAATATAAGTATCTAAGGAAATGTAGGAAATGATTTATTATCCCTAATCTTCCCCTCCTACCACAGTAAGTTGTCAGTTTCAAAAAAAAAGTACAAAAGTGGGAAGAGGGGCTTGTGAAGCCCCGCCCCTGCCTGAGGATCTGTGAGCAGCTGAGGTTGCTGAGGAAGTAGAAACATTTTCCTTGATGGCACAAGCACTGGTCATTTGTCCATGCTCCCATAACTAGTGTCTCAGTCATTATTAGGTCAACTCACTGGCTACACACACACACACACACACACACACACACACACACACACACGGAGAAGAGAGATGTGAAAGTGTGTGTAGGGGGGGGTGTCTATAATCATCAGGAGTGTGAGAGGGATGGGTTAGTGAGGAGGGGATATGACCAAATTGCATTATAGAGACAAGTGCATAAATGTCGAAATGAAACTCATTATGTACAATTGATATAGGGCAACACATTTTATTAAGCTTTTTGAGTTCTTCAAAATAGAATAACTGCAAATTTTTAACACTTCTCTAAGTATGTGCCTCCCAAACACTCTCGTCTGGAATGGGTAAAGCCTTCAGTAAGTATTTATGGGTTTTTTTTTTAAATACAAAGTTGACTGGAGTTGATGACTGCCTCTGTCTTCAAGGGTGAGCCTGCTCAAGGAGAAGACAGGGACTTCAGTGGGAAAGGTGACCCTGGGCCTCCAGGGCACCCAGGGTTCCAGGTATGACACTTCTAGAAGGTGCTGTCATTCATAGTCATATTGTTTCTCTACCTATCTCTATTTAGCCCTCCCTCCCTCCTTCCTTCCCTCCCTCCCTCCTTCCTTCCCTCCCTCCCTCCTTCCCTCCCTCCCTCCTTCCTTCCCTCCCTCCCTCCTTCCTTCCTTCCTACCTCCCTCTTTCTTCTTTTCTCTCCTAATCTACAATGCCCATCTCATATGCACTGTATGTATATGCACCTCATAGCATTGACCTCATTAGGAGAAGCAATATGCTGATATGCAAAAAGGACACTATGTATGTCTTTTAGTGTCTTAAGTCTCTGTCACTCGGTCCCTAAATGTAAGAGTATTCAGGGAAGGCTTCCATTTCTCTGTACTGGCTGAAATCAAGGATGAGTTCATATCATGCACTGACTATCACCTAAAACTGTAGTGTAAAGAACACCCTGGTTTCAATATTTACAGAGCATTTTTTAAAGGTTTTATTGATGTGTAGCTCCCTTCTCTTGAACAATGAATCGTTTGCTTCAGTGGTTCATCTGGAGCTAGCCTGGAGGTATTCCACAACAGACCCAACGAGACAGGCTATTCGGGGCTTGTGTATACTTTGTGATCCACAAGGCCCCTTAGGTAAATACATACTGTAATTGCTAAATTTCAGGCTGATGAACCAAAAGTAACTTAACTTAGTTCAGAATTAGGTGTGGAAATTTCTGAGATGAGACTGGATATTTGCTTCAGTGAATTGGAGTTTGAGTTGAAACCCTGGGTGTGCTCATAACAGTGAGCCAGGCCAACTGTGGTAAGCTGTGACGTTGGACTTGGAGCTGACCGGTCACAGGAATGTGGCTAGGGGCTGGCATATGCTTCTGAGAGAGGCATAGGATCATTCTGGATCCTTTGCTTAGGAACCAATCATGCAGAAAGGAGAGCAGTGGATATCTCCGTCAGGATCCTCCGTGCACTATTTACTACACAGGTGCTGAAGAAGACAGTGCAATGCATTTCTATAGGGAAGGTTTCTTAGATGCCAGTTATGCAGTTATGTATAAGTTATGCAGCAGGATTAACTCTCGGCTCTAGGGCCCAGATGAGCCAAAAACCAGTTCTAAAACTTCTTACCCCCTTGGAATCTATATTCTAATGGGTAGACAGAAAAAACCAACAGTCAATGACTGTACCCTGGGTTACAACGTAGTGAATGCCAAAGAGAATGAAAATGAAGAAAAGAGGGAAAGAAAATGAACCCGGAAGGAAGACTCCAATCCTGGGTACACTGAGAAGGAGCTCAGAGCTCCAATGTCGGCATTCAGAGAGGGCCAGCCACAGATATAAGAGAGGGAAACAGTTATTCACACAGATAGAAGGGAAACTAGGCAGGAGAGCTGCAGGTGGAAACAGCCTTAAAGGAGGAGGAAAAACACAACTGTCCAAATACAGGGAGGTAGGGAAAGACAGGGAAGGAGGAAAAAAAACCCTGAACACTGCCCAAATCAAGAAGTATCACTGACCACACACCTGTATGCAGTAGCATGGGATGTGCCAGGTGTCTGTTGCCCACAGCAATATGTTTGAAATTCCCTGTAGGTGGCTGCAGTCACTCAGAGGGGAGGCGGTACACTCATGTGATTTCCTTAAAACATCACTACGTCTAACTAATGGGCTTTGTCATTAATTAATGACTACATTAAATTTGCTCTTCTCTTCAAGGGTTTTCCAGGCCCCCCAGGTTTCCCAGGGCCTGCTGGTCCACCAGGTCCTCCGGGACTTTATGTGAGTATGAAGTCACTGCTGCTACGCACTCTAAATGTATATATTGGTGATAGCAAAGTGTTTAGAGACTTCTCTGCCTGAAGGAGATTCCTGCTGTAACTTTTATTTATGACTTTTCTAGGGCTTTCCAGGAGCTATGGGACCCAGAGGACCAAAAGTAAGTCTAAGTTCCTACTTTGTAGTACTGAGTGCACCCTAGCCAGTCCAAAAGCCTAGCGGACCACTGTGGGTACCTCCTTGGGGTCACAGGAGTCCCAGCAGGAGAGGCCACAGGACCAGCCGTGACTTAATCCCTGACCCAGGGCTCTGGGAAAAAGCAAGGGTTTCTAATGTAGAGGATTCCATTTCTGGTAACCCTACTTTAGCCCATCAGTTCCTGTAGTGGGCTGCTTTGCAAAATCCACGTGATCATGTGTGACTAAATAAATGAAAAGCGACTTCGTGGTGGTCTTTAATCTGGTACTTTACGTGTTTCTATTCAAAAAAATCAAGTTGTAGCTTAAGGAGAGAAATTATTTCACCAAGGAAATATTACTAAGCGCAGTGCTTAATGACCTGACGTACAGGACGTGCCCAAAAGTGTTTTCCCATCTACTACTTCATTGTTAGATGCCCACTAGCAATCTCTCTGTCCCTCCCCTCCCCTTCCTCTTATAGGTTCAGATCACATGAGTGGTAGCTAAGGCTGAAAGTTTTTAATTCCCCTGCAAGTTTCTACACTGATGGGACAGAGAAGGTAGCAGTTGCTTTTCCTATCATTGTGACAAAAGCAATGTGAGGAACGAAGGGTTTATTTGTGGGTACAGTACATCAAGTGGGAGGTCACAGCAGCAGGGACATGGCACTGCCCACACTCAGGCGGGGTCTTCTCACCCAACTACCTAATCCATAAAGTCCTCCCAGAGACATGCCCGGGGTCACAAGCAAGGTTAGCCACCTCTCCAAACAGCCAAGGGCACAGAAGCAAGGTTACACATAGGAGAAGGCACACGGGTCAGGGGGAGGGGCAGATCAACCCAGGGAAAAACGTGTACAGAAATCCCACAAGGCGATGTTACTCCGTATGCTAACTTAAAAATAAACTTAAAAAGGAAAGCTGCAATTCAGCAGAAACTTTTGATAGCAATGAAGTCCCAGGTAAATAATGACTAAAAACACATCTCCAAAGCAAAGATTCACTGTTAATTCAAACTTGCACTAAGCTGTTGCCGGAAGAGTCTTTAAAGCAGAAATGGTATATTCTAAACTAGGAAATGTCCACATAAAATTTGTTATTTTATGTACACTGTACATGCAGACTGGCACATGGCAACCTTAAGCTGTTTTCTTAGAAAAGCCTGTAATGTGAAAAGTCCTGCTTTTGCACAATTCTGAACATTTCATAAGGTTTTCCCCATGTTTCTTGAGAGTGTTAATTGGTAATATTAAGACATTGGACCACATTTATAGTAGAATCTTTACTATAAAAACAAGAATTAGCTGCCTTGAAAGAATTTCATAAAAAAAAAAAATACCGGTTGAAATAATGGGTTAGCAATGCTACAATCTATTTTCAGTTGTTGTAACAAATTGCTACAAAGTGGGTAGAAACTTATTCCTTACATATCTAGACCGTGAGCACTCCAGTGTCCAGGGGTGTCAAGAGCTTCCCTTTCCTTTCCATGTTTTTCCCCTACATTTATTTATAAGTAGGACAAGGTAGGACAAGGCACGTGTGTGAAGGACAGAAGGACAGCTTAAAGGACTCAGTTCTCTCCTTCCAGCATGTAGGTGTGGCCATGGAACTGATTATCGGGCCTGTCAGGCCTGTCAGAGGGGACCTTTACCCATGGAGCCATTTTTCAGCACCTGTGTAAAGGATTCCCAGCAGTGTCCCGAGAAAATGCCGGGACCGTGTGAGGATGGTGAGCTATCCAGAGAGCTCACATCTTAATACTTCACAGTTGGCTTTACATGTTCTCATTAGCTGTGATGGATGTTCAAAGAGCATTCAACAACAGCCATGGTTGATGGGTGGTCACTATTCACCTCAAGAGGCCTCCATGTCACTAAATTACTAGTGACACTGCACGGCTTGCATTCCACTCTTGGCTTTCTGACTTGAACTTCAGAACCTTGAACTCCAGTTACTCGGCCCTACTATTTTTAGCATGACAAAAGTAGGACGTCGGGAAGTGAAGCAGCCAGGAAAGGAAATTAGGTAGCCAGAAAGTTAAGGGCTAACCAGGAAGTAGCCAGCCAATAGAATCAAAACCAGACGGTGGCTTAGCCAGAAAACCTCCCTGTGCTGGATTCCAGTCCCTACCCCAACATTTGTGTCATCCATTATATGCAGTGAGTATCCTGTTTCCTGTGCCCCTAAACCCTCACCTTTAAAAGAAACATATTGCTGTTCTTCTATAAAAATAGTAATATAACTATTAATTTCAAGAGTAAGATGAAAGACTGGAACTTTAATGAGTTCAGTCAGTTATTTATATTTTTCAAACAGAATGACTGAATGTGAGGAGATGCAGTAAGAAAACTGCCCAAAAAAAAAGACTCCTCCATTATTAGACAAAAGGCTTTTATTTTGAATAAGAGGGGGGAAATGTATCCACAGCATTTGGAATAGTCAAGAACAGAGAAAAAAGACAGCAGGCTAGCCATGACCAGAGTCCAAAGAGGGGAGAGGGAGGGAGAGAAGTGGAAATAGTAAAAAAGCAGGAGTTGGCTCTGGCACGGGGTGTGTGTGTGTGTGTGTGTGTGTGTGTGTGTGTGTGTGTGTGTGTGTGGTGGGGGAGGGGGGCAGACAGGACATTTTGCCTTTATAGAGAGCACAAACAGTTATCTGGGAGGAGAGAGACCTGAGGTGGTAAGAGGGGCCAGGATACTACTGTAAGGGCTTTGAAATATATAACAGGTACATGTAAGTAGGGAGCTGAGGGAGCCTGGGACATGGGATCTGATAAGCAACCACAGGTACATGGAGCCACATGTCCTCTTCTGCCAGAGGCGGAAGAAACGACTCCTTTGGGGGACATCTCACATGGTCTCGATGAATGCTGGCTTCTCTTGAACTTCCAGACATTTCTAGACATACGGACTTCCTGAGAGCTAACCATGGCATTTCATGTTTTCTTACAGGGCCAGATGGGTGATGGGATGATAGGAGAAGAGGGAGAAAAGGTAACTGGCGTCTGACGGTATGCGTTGACGGGTCAGAGGACGCAAGCACCTCGGTGCGCATGCCTCTCGCTTACTCACTGGCCATGCAGAAATGAGCGCTTTCTTTCGCTGTTTTGCCGCATCTTTGAGAGAGTACCGCTGACGTGCTGGTGCTGAGTGGCTCTCATTCTCTGCTGTCCTTGTCCTTAGGGTGTGAAAGGATTACCAGGGCCTCCTGGGCTGCCCGGAACAGTGGTTTATACACTGACTCGCCTCCCATACAACAAATCGGTAAGGCTGCCGCCTCATGATTACAGGTGTGCCGTTCCTGGGAAGACATCTTGGTGATTCCTTCCTCTCTTTTACCTGCTCCATCAGGAGCCCTGTTCAGCCCAGCTCCCCATCCTGGCCAGCCTGAACATCTAGTTTTAACTCCTTCGTGATGAAAGATGGGAAGGTTAAATGAGGACGCTGAGACGTGTGACTCCAAGGCACAGGCCTGATTTTGTTGACACTTCTTTCCTGTTCCCTCATTGTCCCTTACACAGTATGTGTGGCTTTTGTCCAATAGGATGGCAATGGCCTGTAGACAGGGTAGAGGACTACTACATTCTAAAAGGGACCCTTCACAGGGCCGTTGTAACCTCAAAACACACCCAGTCTTCACCAAGGACACTACCCCATGTCATTTTGGACACTGACTGTTAGTTCACAAGCCATCGATATCATCACTTGCTGCCACTAGGTGTGTGCCAGACTATAAAAGGGCCAGCCTGCCTTCTCTCTCTCTCTCTCTCTCTCTCTCTCTCTCTCTCTCTCTCTCTCTCTCTCTCTCTTCCCTCTCTCTCTCCCTCTCTCTCTCTCCCCTCCCCCTTACACTCTCACTTCCTCAGCTTCTCCCTCTCTGTCTACCTCCCTAAGAGGCACCTCCTTCTTTCCCCCTTCTCTCTCTCTCTCTCTCTCTCTCTCTCTCTCTCTCTCTCTCTCTCTCTCTCTCTCCTCTCTTGGCCCACTCAGGCCCTAACTCCTCTCCCTTTTCCCTCCTCCAAATAAATCTCTCCATTTCATATCTGGTCTGTGGCATCTCATGATTTCCTCTCCTGGGTTCTATTTGATTTTTGATTTATTTTTTTTATTAATTTTTTATTTTTTACATATACATTTATATTATTACACATATATACAATAAACTACGTATAGTAAGAAGAACCATGAAACAATCAGGAACTATATAAATGTTACATTCTTAGTGTTCTGGCTATTTGTATTTGGCAGCCTTGAAGAAAACACCTTTCCTATCTTGGTGCATCTAAAATTCTGAATGTATATCAGAATATACATCATATCTATCTATCATATCTCATCATTATCAACTTAAAACATCTATCTAGGCCTAAAAGCATCTTAATCCCTAAACAAGTAAGCTTAATTGTAAAACTAAACTATCTGGTCTTCAATTTTTACCACAAGAATATACATCTTAGGTGCAACAGATAGATATGATTCTATAGAAAGATAAGGCAAAATAGATAAGGACTTAAAAAACTTCAAAAATGCAGAATATGGCATTTAAGGTGTTTTTATTCTTTTAAAGATTTATTGACAATGAGACAGGTTAACTCCTGGCAATACCCAGCCTACCTCAAAAAGGATGATGAGCATCAAAGAACCTCCTTATGTAGATGGCTTCAAATGTGGCAACCAAGCCACTGGGGAAAATGTCCTAACAAAGGGCAAGCTTGCATGCAGGCAGAGTCGACAGCATCTCATTCTTAATGATACCACTGATTGCTTTTTGTTTCTATACTGAGAAGACTAAGAGGCCCAGGATATGGAGCTAAACTGAATGCTCAGGAAATGACTTCATAGGACCATTAAACGAGCCCACCCCTAGCCTGCACAAGAGAAGCCCGGGAAGGGACATAAAGAATTCAGATGGTATCGAGTTAACCAAACTCTCAAATTCTTTTTCTCTTTGAAATTACATTTAATTGCTTCAGATAACAGTTTAGTTGAGACATGATTTAAATATAAAACTATGCCTTTTAAAAGTATACCTCATGTATTTTAATTATAACTAGTCTTTAAATGTTCATAGTGTAACATACAGGCCATAATATTCACTCATTCATGATCAACTCATTGGCTTTTCAATGTTCACTGAGTTGGGCAACCATCACCACTGCCAATCTTAGAATACCATCTTTAAACTAAGAATACACCCTATAACCACCATCCACCTGTTCACAGTATAAATAACCAGAACAAAATGAAAAGAGGTTCAGAAAAAGCATGATGAAATTTAATATGAGAAAAATAACTTTAAGACTGGAAAAAAGATGAAAATAACTGAATTCTTCAGAGGCCATCAGCAAAAAGCAAATTAGTGGCGCCTAAAGCATCATTTTCTTATTTTTTTTAAAAAAAGATACATGTTTACATTTACAGAATCCACATCTAAAACATTTGGCCTGGGGGAAAAGTTAAGTTGGAAAACACTAGTGTCCTCAAAAAAAGACAGATATTGGGGGACAGAGGGGAAGTTGATCAATTAAATAAGATAATGGGTCACACTGAGTCAATTCATCATGATGGCATTTGAACAGAAAAGTATTATTCCAATAAAAAAGTGCAATGATTTGGAAATGAATTGCTATAATAGAAATGAATGCTTTATAATAGAAAGCTGGCTCGGTATGTAATTTGATCCAAGGGACATTTGTTTTGTTTTGGTATGGTTTTTCAAGACAGGGTTTCTCTATGCATCCCTGGCTGTCCTAGAACTCATTCTGTAGACCAAGCTGGCCTCGAACTCATAGAGATCCACCTGCCTCTGCCTCCCGAGTGCTGGGATCTCAGTCCATGGTTTATTGCTAAAACATATACATCCAGGTACAGAGTCTCCCAACAGTTCCTTTTCCAAGGGATCAGATTTCTTCAAACCTCCAAAGATGCATAGATTAAGAAGCTGCCTTTTGGAGGGCTTCAAACACCCAGTGCGGTTCTTTTAACATCACCATCTAGTACATCAGTGGCACCAATGGCACAACGGAAGGTACATGGAAGAGCAAGTAAAGAGCAACCTCTCCCCTTGGAGGGCATGAAGCAGACTACCAAGTAGATTACCGAATGTTCTTGATCTTCTCATTATGTATATGCCTGGGTTTAAGGTTAGTTCCCAGCTCAGTGCTGTGGTTTAAGGATTGGCTACATGGGGACAGATTACTTGTCTGATCCCTGGGGTGCGGATGCTAGAGTTGGATCCAGAACCCAGGTCCTCTCCAGAGCTACCTCCCAAGAACAAAGGAGCATTTAAATTAAGGACATAACACATCTTCACCAAAGGTCACAAAATGTTTTTTAAATCATCAATAATCATAACTATATTTTGACCTTAAAGGAGTTTAGAAGTCTGAACTTTACCAAATACCATGTGATGTCTCCTTTTCCTGTGTTATCTACTTTAATGTACTATAGTGGATGATTAGAAACAGGGTTTAGCATTTTCCCTGGAGGGGGAGACCTGGTGGCACTCAGAGGAAGGACAGCAGGTTACCAAGAAGAGACTTGATACCCTATGAGCATATACAGGGGGAGGTAATCCTCCTCAGGAACAGTCATAGGGGAGGGGAATAAGGGGAAAATGGGAGGGAGGGAGAGAAGAATGGGAGGATACAAGGGATGGGATAACCATTGAGATGTAACAAGAATAAATTAATTTTAAAAAAGGGAAAAATTTAAAAATCAAAAAACAAAAAAAAAACAAAAAAATATCTTCTATGTGGCAGACATAAATTTTTCTTAATAGAAATCAAAAAGAAAAAAAAAAGAAAAAGAAAAAAGAAAAGAAACAGAGTTTAGAAGAACACTGAGCTTACACCTTTACTGGCTGGCAGGTGTAACACTAACTAACAGAAAATTTCTTTTGTTTTTTTAAATTGTGGTGACCCTTGATTTCTTTTCTTTTTTAGATTTATTTATTTATTATGATTTATTTATTATGTATACAGTGCTTTGTCTACATGTACACCTGCAGGCCAGAAGAGGGCATCAGATCACATCACAGATGGCTGTGAGCCACGATATGGTTGCTGGGAATTGAACTCAGGACCTCTGGAAGAGCAGCCAGTGCTCTTAAGCACTGAGAAATCTCTCCAGCCCCGAGAATACTTCTACTGAGGATACACAAAGGATACTTTTTCTTTTAAAGGTTCAATAGCGTTAATGTGCTCTCATGTATAAAGTGTGAAAGATAAGAAAGAAGAAGAGGTGCTGGCCGCTGCTGCTGTGTGGCCAATACTGGTCTTCAGACCTACGTTCACTGGACAGAGGGCATTTCCAGATGCAACACCCTAATTCTCTTTGGTTGGTTTGTGGTAGTGACCTTGAACTTTTAATAACAGGAACTCAAGGGAGAGAAAGGAGATCAAGGAGAGATGGGTGAACCTGGACTTCCTGGACGCCCGGTAGGTCATTTAAGTCATTTTGTGACACATAAAACAGAACCTTCCTTCGTGCCCATGGCTAAGATTATCTTCATTTGCTGAGCACAGTGGCACGTGTCTATAATCCCAACCCTTGGGGAGGCAGAGGCAGGCATATCTCTGTGAGATCAAGGCTAGTCTGGTGTAAAAAGTGAGCCCAGGACAGCCAAGGCTACACAGAGAAACCCTGTCTCAGGAAAAAGATTATTTTTATTCTTTGACAATTTTCTGCACGTGTAAGATGTATCTTGGTTATATCCACCCATAACTTCCCTCTCTACTCCTTCCACTCCTCTGAACATGCCTCCAACCATCTTCATGCCTTATTCTTTATTAATAATCCACTAAGTCCAATTAGTACATTAATCCATATTTTTGACAAATGCTCAACCTTTAAATATTGATATTAGCTTAAACACAAAGCCTAGGAATATTTTAGAATTACCTTACAGCCATTTCTAGGTAAAATCTCTGCAGTATTTTAAAATATCTAGTTTACTTATATCACTTGTTTTTGAATATCTACTTAAAACTAAGTTTTATAATAAAAATTTTCATATATCCAATAAAAAAGACAAATTATTTTATTAATCAATGAAAAACAGTCATTTCTAATGCATTTCATAACTCTAACCGCACAGGGACCACCTGGAGACTCCTATGGATCAGAAAAGGGTGTTCCTGGAGAGCCTGGTCCTCGGGTAAGGTGGGAATTCAAGACCACATGGAGCCCAAAGAAAGGAGAGCTTGGGACTCTTTGGGTTACAGAATGAGATGTTCCACCTAGCTCTCATTTAAGTTTTGGTAGGTGGATCAGTTTCCCAAGTATCTGGAAAGTTCAATACTAAAGAATGCCCCCAGGGATTTCAGAACCTGAAACCTGCGGCAGGGCTGTCTCTGCCTCACTTCCACTCCTCTCTGGGCACCATGCCATTTCTGTCCAGCAAATGATGACTATCTACACACAGACACACACTCACACACACGCAAACACACTCACACACATGTGCACACACATGCACATACACACACATACACACACAGCATACACACACATACACACACTCACACACACACATGCACATACACACAAACACACACAGGCACACACACAGCTATAGAAAACTCCAGAGATTCCATCAGATTCACCTAGCTTGCTCACATGTCTTGCTGTGATCACAGGGGAAAGGTCCATGATTAGGCTAGACAGGGGATCCTGTATGTGACATATCAGAACCAGCCAGAGTGATGACAGAACAGTTCCCAAAGGAAAAAAAAGGGTTCTGTGTGTCTGGAAAGGGTTCTGGCCACAGAGAAGTGATAGGGGCCACTTCCCCCACTCAGCTCCATTCTGGAAGACTGAGACAGACATAGCCTGTGAAGATTCTAAAAAGCGTGTGTTGAGGAGGAGAAAGTGGAGTGAGGATGGTGAAGGAAAAATGTCTCAAATGATGGCCTGATTTTTAATTCTATCAGAAAGGGCCCATGCCGTGTATAATACTTCACTTGAAAGCCATTTCTGCATAGGCACCACAATATGCTTCATAGACATATAGCCACATATATGTTTAAATATTTACCTAAGATGTAAGAAATGACATTTCAAACCAGTAAGTCGTAAACACTCCTTCTTTATAAATTCCTTATTTCCTGTCTGCTTGATGCTTCCCCAATTCTCTTTCCAAGATCAAGAATGGGACACAAACTCCACTCAAAGCACATTAGCGTCTCCTCTCCCTCCTTCTGGCTCTAATTACTCACCCTACCTGCCTGGCTTCTTCCCTCGTAGGTGATGCCAGCCCCTTGCTGTTTAGTCACTAGGAGTCTTGCCTTATAAAATCCAACTGTGAGGGACCTCCATGATGGTCTCTTGCCTGGTGGACCATGGATGTTATCTATGTTTACCAAAGTTAATATGTCTGTTAACTTAAGTGTTCTGTTTTAGGGGAAACCTGGAAAAGATGGTGCTCCTGGCTTCCCCGGCACTAAGGTATACATGCCTGTTGATAGTGATTGACAGTTGTGTGAGAGTCACCAGGTGGTTTGAGCTTTTAAAGACTACACTTGGTTCTGTAGACCCATAGGGGGCCAGCTGAACACACTCAACAGAGCAAGACCAATATTGTGTGATCTCCTCAGGCATGGCATCCACAGAGGCTGATCTCAGAAGCACACTAGATGCCAGAGGCTGGGAGGTATGGTGAACTGGAGGGACAGGAAGGTTAGTCAGTGAGTGCAGGTGTTACATTGACTTCCAGGCACAGTCTCACAGTAAGGTAACAGTAATCAGCAATGGCATATTGTCTACTTGAAAATAGTTAAAATGATTGGTAACACTACAATGACATGATAGACAATTGAGGGGGGTAGACATGCTAGTTTCCTGGCCTGATCAACACACCTAATGGATACGATGTGATTAGATAGACCTTGAAACATCACATTGTATACCAAATGTTTGTACAGATACTACATATTGATTGTGAAAATAAATTTTAAATATGTAAGAATTAGGTAAGTTCTTCATATAGGCACAATTGACTTGTGTCTTATGACCTGTTGTCCTTTTGTTTTCTATAGGGAGCCAAGGGCAGCAGGGGCATTCCAGGGTTAATGGGCGAAACTGGCATAAAGGTAACATCCTATTTTCAGCCTTTTCCAACTGATTAGGCATTGCCTACCTTCCCAGGAGCAAGGAATTGCAACATCAGGCATTATAAAAATACATGAGTCGATACTGAATTGCAGTGAATTTTTCTTGTGTGTCTTCTGAGGTTTCCGAATAGAACGAAAGCTGTCAGTGTTACTAACCACGTATGTCATGAGCCCAGCTGAATGCTGCTCACATAGTCCTTCTTGATCCCAAAGTCACTCCTGGAGAGTGGGCGTGAGTCCAGTTTCACAGGCAGGAAGGTTGTCTGTTGTGGACTACCTGTCACACGGCAGGCTTCTCCAGATGTTCTTCCTTCCTCGCCATCTTGCAATGGCGCTTCCTCCTCCCATGACTTGACATGATCAAGCATGATCCAAGGTCTCACACATGTGCTTCACAGACCCCTTCCAGTCTGTTTATCTGTCTAAATTTCCATTTCCTTTACATTTTTATTGTTGTACCATTTTTTACATTTCACTTTTGCTTATTTATTGGGGGAAGGAACATGAGCCAGAGCACAATTGTACAGGTCAAAGGACAGCTTGTGGGAGTTGCTTCTCTCTTCTACCATGTGGTTTTGAGGAATCAAAGTTGGCTAATCAGTCTGGGTGGCAAGCACCTTTACCCAGTGAACCATCTTGCCTCCTCATGTGTATTGCATCATCATCATCATCACCATCATCATCATCATGTTTCTGTTAACAAAGTATTGAGATTAAAAACTGTGACTTGGCCATTGGCTGGGGATCCAAAAGGATCATCAAATGAAATGGTCTCAGTTTTTAGTGATGATCTGATAAATATGTGAACGATTGACAGTGACCAAACACTCTGTCAGTCCTGTGGAAAAAGACTCCTCCCCTCAGGTCTTTTCCTCTGCCTCTGCATGTAACAGGCTGGTTATCACAGTCATGTCTGTGCATTTGTAAAGCAAGCTTGGAGAGCTCTCCATGGAAGAATATAAATTTGTTTTGTTGGTAACTGAATGGTGGTGCACACCTTTAATCCCAGCACTTGGGAGACAGAGGGGGGTGGATCACTGTGAGTTCGAGGCCAGTCTGGTCTACAAAGTGAGTCCAGGACAGCCAAGGCTACAGAGAAACACTGTCTCAAAAAAACCAAAAAATAAAATAAAATAGTTCGAAAAGAAGCAAACGATCTTTGTAATCTTTTTTAGATGACTTTTCTTGAATGCTTGATAGAAAAATAGTAACAGAAGCCAGGGGGGAAAATGTCTTAGTTGTCAGTTGAAGCTGAGGCCGGCTGGCTCAGGACCCTCCAATGAAGTACTGCTTCCTATGAGAAGCCTATCCGAAAAGACCCACAATAGCAGAAATCTATCTGATCATCTGAAGTCAAGTGTAGACGTGGACCCTGGAACCTCATCCTGGGTCACCAGTCCCTGAAAGGTCACAGTCAACTAGTTGTGTACTTTACTCCATACTACCAGCTTCTGATATGCTGCAGATATTCACTGGTAATTCACAGACGCAAAGATATATATTCAGATTCGAAGTCTGTCTTTCAATAATCAGTCCTGGGAGAATTCTGGATTGCCATCTTGAATCAAAGGAGGTTGGGTAGACTGGGCATTAACTACAACCCTGACCTGGCTATCCTACAACCACAATCTGTTTGAGAATGTGGACGTGAAAAGCACGTGACCATAGGATGGAGGGGGCATGGAGGAAAACTGGGGCTCTCCAGGAAGCTGACTGAAAGGCAGTTACAAACCCTGTAATCTCTTTTATTGTCCAACTTTGCTTTTTTTGTTTGTTGATTGGTTGGTTTGTTGTTGTTGTTGTTGTTGTTTTGTTTGTTTTGTTTTTTGGGCGGAGGGGTTGACTATGCTACTTTAGACTTGCATACTCATCTGTTACTCTCTTTCAATTTAGGGATGGAAAGGAGACATTGGCCCTCCAGGACTTTGTGGCCCAGTAAGTGCAACTAGGGATACAAAGTCAGAATTAGCTTGGGGGAGGGGGGGAGACACATGGTGGCATATGCCTTTAATCTCAGCACTCAGGTGGATTGCTTTGAGTTCGAGACCAGCCTGGTCCACAAAGCGAGTTCAGAACAGGCAAGGCTATAGAGAGAAACCCTGTCTCAAAAAACAAAAACAAAAACAAAAACAAAAAACAATGTCAGAGTTAAGTTTTTCCAAGCACTTAGCAAGTTTTAAATCAGCGTTTCTCAGTAACTGTCATGATGACAAGAACATTCCCATTTATCAAGCCAAGGCAAAAAACTAGTTGTAATCATTAGTTACCTATTTGGCAATAGAGAAATATTTCAATTCCATTATGCTTAGTCCCTAGAATGTACTAATAAAGCCCATCTTGAGTTCTGAACAAGAAAACAGAACAAAAACAAAAAACCTGGCTTAGGCACAGTTTGCCCAAGGTGATCCTGTCCTTTCTCAGGGTGGAATAAGAAGGCTGCTGCCCAGTTCCAAACGGATGCTGAGACTCACAGCCAAGCATTGGGCAAAGCGCAGTCTTGTGGAAAAGTGGTGGAGGGGGGGGCAGGGGGGGAGGGGAGAGACGGACCTAGAGGGGACAGGAGCTCCAAAAGACCAACAGAGCCAACTAATCAGGTCCCAAAGGGGCTCGTAGAGACTGAAGCACCAACTGAGGACTACACATGGACAGGACCTAGGTCCTTATACAGATGTAGCCGATGGGCAGATCAGGCTTCATGTGGGTCCTCTAGTAAAGGAGGAGAGGTTGTCTCTGACATGGACTCTGTTACCTGCTTTTTGATCACTTTCCCCTGCCAGGAGTGGCTTGCCAGGCCACAGGGGAAGAGGACGTGTTCAGTCCTGGTGTAACTTGATGAGTGGGGTGGGGTGGGGATGTTCTCTGGGATGTAAAGTGAATTTAGGAGATGAAGAAGGCTACCTGAGAACTAGAGAGCTCGGCCCTTCTTTGTGCATGTCCCACTTTGTCACTCTTCACAGCAGGCAACCGAAGCACAGCCATGCATGGGCTTAGTGTGGGTCAGAAAGAACCAGGGCTTAGTGCAGGTCAGAAAGAACCAGGCCCTACAACCCAAGCTCTACTGCACTGGGAGCGTTGCCCTGCCCAACACAGACGTGGATCTGATGACACTGCAGTCTCAGCAGAAGAAAGAGAGTGGCAGCTGGCTCTCAGCTCCAGCGTCCGCTCACTCATCCAAAGCAGACGGTCTCGTTTCCAATGTGCTGAGCGGAGTTTCCATGTCTGACTATACAGACTGCCGAAATGGCCCAGGATGTGCGTCTAGTTTGCAATGTAGTTTTCAAGCTGGAGAGGTGGCTCAGAGGTTAAGATTGCCCATTGCTCTTTCAGAGGACCTGAATTCAGTTCCTAGCACCCACACTGGGCAACGCATAAGCACTTGTGACCCCAGCTTCAGGGGATCTGAGCCTCTGATCACTTTTGGAATCTGTATTCACATGCACATAGCTACACACACACACACACACACACACACACACACACACACACACATAATTAAAAGTACAGTGCTCAAGAGATGGCTTAGCAGTGAAGAGCACTTTACCTTGCAAAGAACCTGGGCTTATCTCCCAGTAGAAATCTCGTGGTTCATAACCATCTATAACCACAGTTCCAGAGGATCCAATGCTCTTTTCTGGCCTCTGGGTGCCAGGCACATGAGTGGCACACATACATATATTCAAGCAAACCGCCATATATGTAAAAATAAGTCTGTTTTTTTTTTAGTGCAGTTCCAGACCCCTAAGCTACATAACTTAGTTCAATGAGTGACAGTGGGTCCCAAATATCTGTCTTTCTGTTTCAGAGGCAAGGCACCCCACCCCACCTCACCCCACCCCAAAAGACAGCTTTATGGAATGTCTAGGAAAAGTTAATAGTCTGCTTTCTTTTGTGAAATTATGAGTTATAGCAGAGTCAACTATCCAGTAGGTGCACATACAACATGGTAGAATTTATTCCATCATTATTAGACACTTTTCTGATTTAATATATGAGGCTTAATTAAAATGTGCTTGTTATTTTATTTTTTTAAGTCAACAAATACATCAATCCATTAGTTGAGTCACATCATTTTTTAAAAAAATGTATTTCTAGGTCATAGCTCAGTGGTCCGGTGCTTGCAGGCAGAGGGCCCTGGGTTTGATTCTTATCACAGAAAAATAGAGTTTTAAAAATAGAGTTAAATTAAATGTAGTTCTAGCTGAAAGCCCATGAAATATAGGATAACATCGGGAAGCTCATCTCTGCCTCCACACCTATTCATTTGTACAGGCACAGCCACCGTATTTCTGCTAATATAAAAACCTTTCAACTGAGGAAAATAAGGAAGTTCTCTTTTAGGCCAAAATGAAGAGACTGAAGGAAAGGAGGTAGTGAGCAGTTCACCGGTAGTTGTCCTTCCTGTTTACTCTCTGCCTTCTCCTTTAAGACAAGGTACTATGATGCATACCTAGAAAAGGGAGACAGAGGAATGCCAGGCCCGCCTGGGCCCAAAGGAGCTCGTGGCCCACAGGGTAAGGACACATTTCTCCCTAAAGTTTTTACCATCATCGTTCTGTCTGTCTGTCTGTCTGTCTGTCTGTCTGTCTGTCTGTCCTTCAAGGTGATGAGTAGTGTTTTTAGAGCTATGACAGTTTCTGGGTGAGGGAAGAAAGGGCCAGTTTCACTTTACATCAGTCAAGATATATTTTGTGTTTCCAATTTTCATATTTTATATGAAAATGTTATAAGTAATATACCTTAAAAGTTGAATGATTGCCACAATGATATAATCCTAGATCATTTAGAAGTGGACAGGGGAACACCTATAACTCTGCGGGCAGTTAATTGATGTGATTATATTCCCAGGTCCTAGAGGTCCCGCTGGAGCTCCTGGAAATCCTGGTATGTCTGTGTTTCTTTGATTACACATAAAAATGCTATTTTTAATAAAGGGAAACCACTGTTCTTATAAGCTCCTATTATTTATAGAAGACAAATTTCCATTTATTGGTCTAAAAGAGGTTCATAGCTTCCTATTTGTTATCTGTTCGGCCTTCACTGGGAAGGCTGCAGGCACTGAAGCTAACCCGTGAGCAGCTCCCGGTGGTTTCAGTGTAGGCGTGTGAGCTCAGGGTACGAGCAGGAG
The DNA here is from genome assembly GCF_964271855.1 of Acomys minous. Lineage (NCBI taxonomy): Eukaryota > Metazoa > Chordata > Mammalia > Rodentia > Muridae > Acomys > Acomys minous. Next base: position 92,825,019 of record NC_140486.1, on the reverse strand, counting down.
CCCTGATCCCCAGAGGGGGCACAAAGAAAGAAAAGACTGATGCCACAGCAAGTAGGTTAGCTGAAAGTAATCGTGTTCATTATATATCACAAGGCCTACACGGATACCTAAATTAAGCTTTTTTTCTGTAAAGTTTGGTTTAGCTTGGTTTGGGTTTTCAAGACAGAGTTTTCCCATGTAGCCCTGGCTGTCCTGAACTCACTCTATAGATCAGGATAGCCCAGAATTCAGAGATCTGCCTGTTTCTGCCTCCCAAGTTCTGAGATTAAATGTGTGTATCAACACCCTTGGCACAATTTCTATGAAGTTTTACATTTTTCATCTCTGAGCCATTATCTTCCAAGAAATGATAGCCATAGAGATGAATTCACAAGAACCCATCGACGGTGACTGTGCCATAGTCCTTTTAAAGGAAGCAAATCCAATGGATACAGAAACTGACAACTATTGTGTGTACCCACGACATACACACATGCATGTACACACATGTATACACGTTAACAGTAGGTATTTCCAAAAGCTACAGTGAGCAACAGGGTATTTTAGACATTGGATAAAGATTCGAGAAGACTTTCTTCTCCGTTCCAGGCCACTAAGGAAAAAGACAGTGAACAGAAAATTACACAATCTGAAGTAGATAACCATCAGAAGGCTCCATTAGCAACCCCAGCTGTTTTCTCAGCCCTTTGGTGGTGATATCTCAAAAGTTTATTGTTGTTTATGAGGTCAAAGTTCAAGATGGCCCCTCATGGCAACATTGCTGACTTAGAGTTGGTCTAAACTACATAACTTAGCATTCTTTATGCAGATATGCCCACCTTCCTCCATCTTTTATGGTGGAAATACATTTTAATTACTTGTTCTTTTTCATTTGGAAATGCCAAAATTAACATCCTCTAATCTCTAATTAAAAACAAACAAACAACAAACTACAAAATGTCACACATGCAAGAACTCTTCACAAGTCCTTGTGCATAAAGTCTACCACACATCCCAGACTCAGTCTTGGATCTTTGCAATAAATCTCATGAGTCATCTCATTGGTATGTTTTTGTACTTTGTCTTACTATAATATAATGTAACAAGGCCACCGAGGAAGGAAGGATATTCACTTTTTGTTTTACATATTTTACATAGCTTTCAACTGTACAACTCTTGTAAATAAGAATCTATAGCTCTGTTTTCAACTGAAAAATAAACATATTCGTCAGAAGAAAAATTAAAACATTTCAAATGACTCTTTCTTCAAAGGACTGTCAAGACCTGGTCTCAAAGGACCCCCCGGATGGCCAGGCTGGAAAGGAAGTAAAGGAAAGAGAGGACCCCCTGGAAAAGACGCTCTGGGCCCTCCTGGACCCATGGGATATCCTGGTTCACCAGGCCCACCAGGACCTCCAGGACCTCCAGGACGACCAGGTAAAGATATAAAATGGGGCTGTTTAGGTGTCTGTTACCTTGACAATTGGCACAAGTGAACTTTCAAAGAACAACTACATCAAACCCATCTGAACGCAGGCACATTCCATCATGCCTGTAGTATATTCCTAGAAAGTGGAAAATAAAACTACACCTTCGTAAGAGCTGGTCGGCATGCATCTCCTCAGCTGTGGCTCAGTGTCTAAAGGCTCGTCTTCCACCAAGAAGGATGTAGGAAAGGCACAAAGATCTTATGTGTATTGAAAATTTGTTTTTTGTAAAACCACAAATAAAAATTAATTTGTGCATGTGTGTGTGTGTGTGTCTGTGTGTCTGTGTGCCTTTGTCAGGCAATCACTCTAACCACTAAGCTATATCCCCAGACATCTCCCGAAAACAAGTAAACTGATGTCTGATGGTGTCTTCTCCTAGGTGACATTATTTTTCAGCCGGGTCCACCTGGTGACCATGGCGTACCAGGTGATGTAGGACCTCCAGGACTCCCAGGAGTTGATGGACCCAAAGGTTTGTTCAAACCCAGTGTTATTCATTTAGAAAAGCCCACTCCCATCACCACTTCACTGATATTTTTTCCTCCCCAAGACAGTAGTGATCTTAAACAGTCATAAAATGGTTTCTTTTCCAAACAAATTACCTAAAAGTATTCACTTACCTGTAAATTGGTAGTTCATTTACCATGAAGTGAATTGCTAGCTAAGGCTAACGGGAGAGTCTATCCTACTTGCACAGGGAAAAACTGGGACAGAAGGCGCTTTGTGTAGATCCGTGGACTTTCCTCTCTCAGAAAGTTAGAGCTCACAAGAAAGTATCATACGTGAAATTGTCAATTAATACAAATAGTTATTAGTTTTACAACATTAAAGAAAATGTTTAAATAAATGCTGGTGGGTGAGAAATAGCTGCTCTTTCTGATCACTCTGTGTAGCTGGCAATCAATGTGTACACTGTCCCATTGCAGGAGAACCAGGCCTTCCATGCACACAGTGCCCTAGCATCCCAGGACCCCCTGGTCCCCCAGGACTTCCAGGATTAGATGGTGTCAAAGGAATCCCAGGTATGGACACTTTGCATGAAGATGTGTAGCTTTGTAAGGAAAAAAAAAGTAAGCATAGTAGGATGTTAGCTAAAACTTCTGTACACTATATACTAAAATTGAGCAAATATTATCTTTCTGATGACAGATTTGTTTTTAGTTTCTTCTGTATAGTTTTCTTTTAAAGAACATATATTGTTTCCATCATAAGAAAAATAAATACATATGTCCTTAACTTACCACGGTGAGAAGGCTAGGAAGCTAGGACTTGAGTGTTCCTGCTGACAACTTTTGATTGCATGGATGTTATAGGATAGAAACTGTCTTTCTGTTCTCACAAGGAAATGTATTTTCTCAATACACTGTACTGCTCTGTTCAGTAGCTCATAATCAATTGCTTTGCAGGAGGCCGAGGTGCACCTGGTATGAAAGGAAACCCGGGGTCCCAAGGAAGTGCAGGTCTCCCAGGATTTGCAGTAAGATTTTGTGGTTATAAACTTTAGCTTCAGCTCGGAAAGCTGAGCCCTCTGGAAATATGACTGCATCATACATAAGTCAGCAGCCCATAGCAAAGTGTAGGTCTTTACCTCCGAAACTGGAAGCTACTTCATAAATATTTGTTGATTACATGAGCAAATTAGTGAATTTCTTTATCCACATGTCATTTTTAGTGGTAGCAGAAATAGAAATCAGATCATTGCTCCATGTTGAGTGTAGAAACAGACTTATTATAGATGGAATTTAGGGGATCTGGGGGAGCAATGAAGATGTTTTAATGCTTATTGTGGTGATATCATTGAATTTTACTGATATATAATTATATATGTTCATCTACACATAAAGTATCAACTTACGGTATGTAGTTTATACCTCAATAGAGCTATTAAAATTACTAATCATTTGTCATTATACAACATTATATATGATTTTGTTATTAATTCTGTTCATTATTATAGTGAATCAGAAAGTTGTGTTTGATGACTGGGAGATGCATGTTAGAATTTGTCTAACATTCAATGTGGATTATGATAATGGTATAGCATGTAGAATTTCTACTACTACGTCACCGATGAAGTAATTGTTCTTTGTATCATATTGGCTTGTGCTGTCTAGCTGGCTTCTTTTTCAGTTTTGGAAGTTAAAAAACAAAACAATATAAAATGTCTGGCATGATATTTGTGGGGCAAACGAGTTCATGTTAACAGCTAAGCTTGGTGGCTTGGGCCTGTAGCCCTAACAATGGATACTAAGACAGGCTTACTGTGTCTTTAATGTGAGCCTGGTCTAGAGTTTGAGACCTTGTCTTAAAAAGCAACCTCCCCCACCAAAAGTAATGTGTGCCAAGAGATATCCATGTTGTAGTATTTACCTCCAGAGCAGAAGAAAGACTCGGGAGACTAAGGAGGGCACAGGGCAGTCTCTGTGGTATGGGCACTGCCCTCTCCACCCCCCCAGAACACAGTTTCATGGGTCTTTGTGTTACAAGAACTAATCAATCTCTAACATACATACTTAATAGTATGTATATATTAGATATTTCATATAAACATACAGCTTCATATGTCTGTCAACATATACATATTAAATGTGTTTTGGGGGAAATCCATTTTTACTAAGATTGAAAGGTTCTTATTGATAATGTTTGCAGACTGACTGAAGACAGTTCTAGAGAAACAGCAGTGTGACTCACTTTTGTATCACCACAGGGATTCCCAGGTGACCAAGGGCATCCAGGACTTAAAGGGAGCAAAGGTGAAACACCTCCACCTTGGGGACAAGTCGGTGACCCAGGCGATCCCGGACCCAGGGGCCTGCCAGGGAGACAAGGCCTCGATGGAACTCCTGGAAGTCCAGGAGCAAAAGGACCACCAGGACCTAGAGGTGAACCGGTTCGTATTTAAGAATTCTTTCACATTTCCCAGCCTGTAGTAAAATGCTCAGAAATTAGGAGATAACGTGATTACCACAAATACATGATTCTTCTAGAAAAACACAAGTCATCTTCAAAATGACAGTAGTCATCCAAGCAAATACTCATAGCATTTTGACAAAAATAAAGAAGCTCCTTTCTAGGGCTTGGCCCAGTTGTAAGTGCACTGACCCTGGTTCACACTTCATAGCTCAATGTGGCTCAAATTCACTTGTAGAAAAGACTTGTAACGCCGCAGTGGGACGTGGCTCAGTTGGCAATGCCCTTTCTAGCACAGAGGAGGCCCTGGGTTCGACCAACACCAAATAAACTGGCCATGTCTGTGCATGCCTATAATCCAAGCACAGGAGACATGACAGCAGAAGTTCACGGTCACTCTCAGCTACACAGGAAGTTCTAGGCCAACGTGAGCTATGTGAGATCCTGTCTCAAAAAAATAAGAGAGGAGTGGGGCTCTAAATGAGGAAGGGAAGGGAAAGGACACAATAGCCTCAGCAGCGGAAGCTTTTAGTAAATGTTTCTGGGGTCTTTCCTATTCTGCTAAGTAAACGCATAAAAAATACAGTATTTAAGGTATGGTAGTCAAACAAAGATGTAAGGTGCTTAAAACTTTTCAGTTTATGCAAATTTTACTCTCTTCACGGGATAGAATTTCTCACACATCCAACTGAAAATGCCACAGAGTGACAAGCCAAGAGTCGCCACGATGTACCTGTGAGAAGTTTGTCCCAATTAATTTACAAAACGCCAGCTTCTTTTCCACCTTCCCAAAGGTTAATCAGATTTATCTAATAAAAGGAATCTCACTGGGCCAGCTTGGGGAAATTCGGTGAGCCAGTCTGAAGATTCACTTACACACACACACACACACACACACACACACACACACACACACACACGCACGCATGCGCGCACATGTGTGCAGAATTTACGTGTGTGCTCATTTACAGAATCTCTAACAAGATAAATGTGACTTCCCGAATGTAGATATGGCAGACAGTTTTTCCTGGTGCTGCTGAAGGACCAGGGTTCCCAGGCAGCCTCTCTGTGCCCCTCTTGAGCTAACATTAATCTGTGGTGAGGAGATACTTACCAATACCAAACACGTTCCTGTTGTCACAGGCCCTGAGTGGAAGGAAAGGTGACCAGGGCCCTCCAGGGGTTCCTGGACCCCCTGGACCCCCAGGACCTGCAGGACCAGCTGGACCACCAGGCTACGGACCCCGAGGAGAACCAGGTCCAAAGGGAGCCCAAGGAATCTCTGGAGCCCCGGGACCACCTGGAGAAGCCGGTTGGTTAGTTTTTTTCCAGTCTTGCCTTTTTGTGAAGTGAGGGACAGTTTCCACAGCCAACAAAACTCCTTCAGAACTAATGAGTATACATGCAAACATGTTCCTGGCAAATATGTCTCCTCAGAGACAGGGAAAGGATGGGTAAAGCCATGGCAGACAAAATCCATTTTCCCTGTCACAACAGCTCATCTGAAACCTCCTGTAACCATCGTATCTACGACTGACATCAACACATGAAATGAATCCATCCCAAGTGTTGAACAGAACTCAATTACAAGACTCTCAAAGGAGGCAAAAAAGCAAAAACTTGATCTGAAGAAGTGTATTTCCTTGAATGTGTGATCACAAGTTAAAAACAAAATTTCAAAATATCTAAGCTATATGAAAAATCATTGATAATAGTCTTAAAGTCCATGTGACTTTTGAGGCCTACAAGTAATTCTCTGAAAATAATTCTCTGCCCAAGAAAAATAGATTCTTATTCTGGAGTTTTCTTTTATTTATTTATTTATTCATTCATTCATTCACTCACTCGTTCATTCATTTATACAGTATTCTTCCTGCGTGTATGCATGCATGCCATAATTCTCTGTCCAGCAGAAATAGGCCCTTATTCTGGAGTTTTCATTTTTCTATTAATTAATTAATTTATTATCTATACAGTACTCTGCCTGCATGCCAGAAGGGGGCACCAAATCTCATTATAGACGGTTATGAGCCACCATGTGGTTGCTGGGAATTGAACTCAGAACTTTTGGAAGACCAGCCAGTGCTCTTAACGTCTGAGCCATCTCTCCAACCCCCTTACTGCGCAGTTTTCAACAAGTAAGGCCTTTGTGGTCATTTACCACTTCTAAGATCACTTTAAACAGTGATTGCCAGGATAGCATATTCTCTATTTATACCAAACGTAGGTCCTATTCCATAGCATTCATATATGCCGTCAAGTAAATGCATACTTTTGTCCACATGTATGTAAACCTTATTTTAAGATATTTGTTTTATTTCTTCCCATACATTACTTTGGAGCCTGTTGTTTTGATCCAGGGATTTAGCACACTGTATGAAAGTACCAACCTAGCCCATCAATGCATTTTATGTGGTCCAAAAGTTAAGAATGTTTCCTATGCTATTAAACAATTGAAAAATATTAAACACTATTTTACACATTAAATTAATGAACTCCAAATTAAAATGCCCACACATGAAGCTATTAGAATGTAGCCACAATTTGTGTAGTTACACTGTACATACATGAGGCTACTGGAATGTAGCCACACTTCTGTGTAGTTACAGTGTCCACCCATGAGGCTATTGGAAAGTATCCACACTCCTGTGTTCTCTCTGGATGCCTCACAATGGCAGAGTTCTGTCATTGTAAACAGATCAGAAGTACAAAACCAGAATTGTTAACTATATAGCCCTTTATATAGTTTATGGACTTCTCTTTAATCTCTCATCCAACTTTTTTTTGTTCTCTCTAAATATGAATCTAAATGAAGAAACTAATTATCATAAAATACATTATCAAATAAATGAAGGCACTCATTACATAAAATACATTGTTCAATTTCCCATCACAAACTGTAAGCCATACTTCTTTTTATAAGTATGTCACTGTGCGAAGACTGATCACAAACATGGTTTAACATTGGCCACTAAGTTCAGATCATTGCCTTAAATATTTATCTGCCTGGTAATCATCATCTCCCCAGTGACAGATAAGGACTTTCTCAAAGAGGTTAAGAAATTTGTCCACATTCATGAAGCTTGCAAACAACAGTGCCAAATTTCAAACCCAGGCCCAGTGTGTGCTGGCTCACATTTGCTGTTTTATTCAATATACCACACTAGCTTTCTATGAATACCAGCCATCTGATAAACTGGTGCCCTGCCACTATTCACCAACTTCATGCCTAGTATCCATTTCTGGAACAATCTTTCATTCAGTAGAGCAGCCTTCTGGGTTATTAATTAAAACAAGACTTAAACAGATGATTATAAATATTTGCAGATCAATTAGAAATGTTTCTACAAACTGGTTACCCCAAACTACTTTTGAAACCCATAAAAGCAGGAATTGCTTTTATTTTCCTCAGATGTGTTTATGACTCCCTCATGATATTTCCCACTATTATAAAAACACACTTTAATGCACAACCCAATCACACACTCATCCTTTCTTTTTAAGGTCTTAAAGGAGAACCCAGTATGTCAGTACCAGTTTTGGGTCCTCCAGGCCCTCCAGGGACCCCTGGTCAAGCTGGCCCCCAAGGTCTGCCTGGTAAGTGTCCTCTTGCCAGGTGACATCAGATGCCACCTCAACTTTCCTGAGAAACTACTGCTCCCAGTATAAGGAACAAATACATTTACTGGGTCTGAAGGAGAGTACAGGTGGGAACAATTCTGAAAATCCAGCTGGCAGGAGGCGTTCTGCTGTCCTTTGAGGTCACCCACATGCTCCCCTGGAGCTCTTGATCTAAAAGTTCCAAAAGAGAACTGACACAGTTCCTCACAGGGGTAAAGCTGAGTGATCCCCACAGCTCTGGCAAGCAATGTCTTCCCCACAAATCAGGGTGTTTCCCTCAGCAATTTCATTTTGAAACTTGATGTCCTTGCTAACATGAGTTGAAATTAACTTGCATTTACAGAGGAAGATGTGTGGTCCAAGGTATCTAAGATCCTTTTTGAAGAAATAAGTTATATTTTTAAAATTCATAGCAACTACTAGCCTCTAGTCCACTGCATAGGAATGGGGAGAAAAGCTGAAGTTATGTTTAAAAGTATTTCATGATTTCTAGAAAGTGCTGGAAGGACACAGAGAATGCAGACTTTTCTTTTGGAAACAACGGAAGGGAAGTCACTGACATGCACGTGTATGTGTTTTTAAGGTTTGCCTGGACCTCTGGGGAAATGTGAGCCTGGTCTTCCTGGACCTGACGGTGAACCAGGGATCCCAGGAATTGGATTTCCAGGGCCTCAGGGACCCAAGGGTAAATCAAAAATTGTACAGTACAAGGTTCACTATGGATAATTCAAAGCTGTAACTATGAATAGTGATAAACTAGGAAATACCTATGATATGCTGCCAAAATGATGCTTTCCAAGAATCTTCAGAAGTCTTAGGACAATATCGGGTGAAAAGACAGAATTCGTACTGATCCGCACAGCAGCATCTCAATCATACTTTTTTCTTTGAGCATTTTAACTTATTTATTTTGTGCACCCTCGGGGATAGGGGCGCGCATGTGGGGGCCTTAGGAAAACTGCAGGAGTCCATTCTTTCGTTCCCAGGGGTCAAACTCAGGTCATTAAGCTTGACAGCAGGAAACTTTATATGCTGAGCCGAGTCATCACACAGGCCCATCAATCATACTTTTAGAAAGTAGAGGGGAAAAAAAAACCCTGGAAGACAATTCACCAAAATAATAATAGCAATCCTTTCTGGTCGTAAGAGGTTTGTTTTTTTTTTTTTTACTTAATCCTGTATGTCTTAGTGAAATATCCCCAAAGGGAGACCCTCACTCAAGCCTCGGGATGGCGCGCACCCAAAGACACACAAACGACCGTCTTGCTGTAAACACATGAGGCAGTTTATTGGCAGAGCTCCGGGTCGACACGTATCTCACGCAGGAGACAGAGGGGTCGACCCCGAAGCCCAGGGGTTTGGGGTTTATATGGGCAAGGGTCGGGGGGAGTGGGAAGTTTTGGCGCGGCCACACACAATTGGTTGTTTCAAACATTTGAACATCAGCAAATTGCGTAGGCAGATCTGGGGTAAGCTCAGACTTAATCATACGGGAACAGTCCTTGGTTCCTGTTTTTCTTGAAACCCGAGGGTAGATATTTTATCTGAGCTGACAACACATCTGGTTAAACTCAAACCTGCAACATTGTGTGCGGGCCTCAAAGAGGATTAAGCAAACACCATAAAATTGGATGAGGGGTCTTGGCTCATTACTCACTTGATCATGTCCGGTACCTGCTTCTCTCAGGAATTTGTCCTTGTGTATCCTCCCTATCTTTTATGGCCAGCCAGTTCCTGGAACACTCAGTAGGCCTTTGTCTCTTATCTCCACATTCTTTGTGACTTATCATCTGGGACCTTGGGCTAGAATACCTGTCGACCTGCACTTATGAGTTAGAGAGCTCTGCTGTTCTGGTTGCTTTAATGCTAATTAAAAATTTTCCCTTGCATTAGATTTATGTATTTCTTCACTTCACACATTTTTAAATAAGAAACTAACTATTAAGTCACAAATTGGGCTAGGGATATAGTGCAGGAGTAGAGTGTGTTTAGCAAGAATAAAACCAGGGATTCATTCCACAGCATGAAATAATAAAATAAAACAAAAACCTAGGCTGCCCTGTGAACTTGAATATAAATTAGAGGAGTTATTTTCCTTTAATTAAAGATGCTGGGGGCTGGAGAGATGGATAAACAGCAAAGAGCATATACTGCTCTTGCAGCGGACTGGGGTTCGAGTCCTCCCAGAACCTGTCAGCATCTCACACCTGCTGTAACTCTGCCTCCAGCGAGACCTGGTGCCTCCAGGCTCTGTGGGCACTGGCACTCATACGCACACACCCACATACATATACATAATTTTAAAATAATAAAATAAATCTTTTTTGTTTGGTTTTTTGAGACAGGGTTTCTCTGTGTATCCTTGGCTGTCCTAGACTCACTTTGTAGTCCAGGCTGCCCTCAAACTCACAGAGATCTGCCTGCCTCTGGCTCCCTAGTGCTGGGATTGCAGGCATGCACCACCATGCCTGGTGAAAATAAATCTTTTTGACAAGAAAAAAGAAAGATGTTATTTTCATCAAAATGGAAACAGTCTAAGAATTCCTGCTGCTGATATTGAGTAATAACTTGAGCTGCTCCTCTATAAGCATACCAAAAAAAAAAAAAAAAAGAAAAAGAAAAACCAAAGCAAAACAAAAACCCTGTCTAGATCCATTAAAAAGCAAACAAACAACACCTCAGGCTGTGGACGATTACACAGAACTGTAGACTTTATGATAATTTCGTGTTTGTTTCACAATTGTTTTGTTTGTTAAAATATAATCAACATCTTAGTGTCTTATCTCTTGTTAGTAAGCCATTGCTGATTATTTATTGCACATCAGTTCTGCCCAAGTAAATGAATACTTAGTAAATGAAAATCTAACCCCAAGAATAGCTCTGATATTGATTTCATAGGTTTCTTCCTCCGTGGAGTAATGGAGCCTGGCCCATATTTTGCCTAGCTCTCCTGGGCCCTCCACTGATAACTTGCATGCTAACTTTGCAGCACTGGATTCACTTTCTGGACAGAGGCCACAACCATGAGAAGCAGTACAAGTCTAAGCGCTGGCAGATCAGGGAGCTGTACTTGTAGATGGACCCATTGAGATCCATAACTTGCATTTTGATTGGTGGAGGTTTTGTTGGGTTTGGTTTGGTTTTAATTGAACCAAATTTCAAAGCCAATGTAATTTGACTTGGAACTCAGTTTGGTTGGAGTTTTTAGGTTTGGTTGCTGTTGTTGTCGTCTTGGTTTTAACTACTAATTAATCAGTTGGTTTTATTATCATTCAATTTTTCATGTAAACATCTCTCTACCTAGATGCCTCATACATGTGTTGATAAAAGAAACATTGCTCATAAACTTTCTGTGAGACTAATCTCTAATGCGTATTGCTTTTGTTTTGTGTTTTCTGCAGGAGATCAAGGTTTCCCAGGAACAAAAGGATCGCCGGGTTGTCCTGGAGAAATGGGGAAGCCCGGCCGTCCTGGAGAGCCAGGCCTCCCAGGGGCCAAGGTCTGCAGAGGCTAAAGCACAGACCCATGTCAGGGAGGGGCACTTACAATCAGCAGCTGAGATGCCCTTATCAGACAAGACACTTGGGGTTCAGTATATTTCTAGATAAAGATACTATTTTTTCAGTATATTTATAGATAATAATCTTTAAGTTCCTGAGGAAACCTGCATTTCTATTCCTTTATTAATGACTTCGTAGACATTCAGAACCTATAGGGGCACTCATACTCCTCTTCAGTGGATGCAGACTGCACATCCTGAAATAGCATTAAGCATGATTTTGTAGCAAAGCCAGTGATTAAAGCTGAAAGGGATATAATTGTTGAACTGTGGTGTCTATGCACCCCAAGCAAGCAGAACTGAAAAGTGTTCTGTGGGAGGCACTGACCTCATGTCTCTGCTACAGGGAGAACCAGGCCTGGGCAGGCCTGGGGAACCAGGAAAACCAGGATTTCCAGGAGAAAGAGGCAATTCTGGGGAAAACGGAGATATTGGACTGCCTGGGCTTCCAGGCCTTCCTGGAGCTCCAGGAAAAGACGGGCTTGATGGGCCTCCAGGTACAGCACCAAGTGTGATGAGCACCACTGTAGGGCGCTCTAAGCAGTTCCATCTCAGTGAATACCCCAGGAAAAGGGCCTAATTCTTTTTCCATTCCATGTGGCTGCTCTATGTTCGTCCCTCCTTACTTCTTTTCTTTATTATGAGTGTCCTCTATACAAGCATGCTGATGGTATTAAATAGAGGTCTGGTGCGGGAAGGTGGAGCTACAGAGAGATAAGGGGACAGCAACCAAGGGCCTAGGGCTTTGGCAACTGAGCAAACTCCTGGGCTCTCTACTGCAGGAGACCCAGGACAGCCTGGAGCACCTGGAGCAAAAGGACTCCCAAGGAGGTGCACACAGGGACCCAAGGGCGCCCAAGGACTTCCAGGCTTAAACGGATTGAAAGGGCAGCCAGGTAAGATGAAGGCCTCCCATCCAGGAAGGAGGCAGGCAGATGATGTGGCCTCTGGCTCTGAACTTCGCTGCTCACTAGGGAAACTGTCCAGCAACAAGTCGTGACTGCTGTTCACCAAGATGTGGTCTTTGGAAATACAAGCCTGGATATGCAGGCTTAATGGATATACAGTATCCACAAATAACAATGTGTTCTGGTTATAGGAAGAGATTCAAACTTAATATAGAGAGTTGATTTGTTCCTTTTATGTAAGGAAATACGAACCCCATCAACAGATTAGGTGATAAACATATATAGACAAATAAATGAGTCATCCATATATATTCATATACCTAAACTCTCAATCAATATTTTACTTTTAAAATTCCATAATAAGGAAAAATGTAACTTTATGATGATTAAAATAGAGAAGATGTACACTAAGTTACCTGTTTAACAAGTTATTAACCAAAATATGTAGTTTATTACTTATTCAGTAACATAAAACCAAGGTGTATGAAACTAAACCCAAGTGGGGCAAGTTGCATGGTCCAGGTACCGTGAAACGTACTCTGCCTACTTGGACACTTTCAACCAGATATGCGGATGGTTCCTGAGAAAAGTTCTTTAGAGCTCCACTAGTGTCTGTAGACTAGCATTCTGCTTATCTGTCACAAGTAAACTCTTAGCCAACACTTTAATCATTAGAGTGGCACTGCCCTTTGCAGAGCATATGAGAGCTCACTTCCCGGGAGCTGCTATGTAGATCTAAGGTAAAGGATGGGGAAGCAGGCATAGAACGCAGTCCCAGAATGCAACACTCCGAAAGAGACATGCGCGCTCTACCTTTACCCCTGCATGACCCCTGAACTGGTTAGTGTTAGCACAACGGGGATTGGAGGAATTTTAGAATGAGACAATAACCAAACACACAAAGAAGTGTGCTGTTTACTCAACTTCACATAGCTTAACAATTAGCACTAAAATACTTTTGCAGTTGGTAGGGAAAGCATTTGCTAACTCACTCATTCATCTATTCATCTATTCCTATGTAGGTAAAAGAGGTGATACAGGGCCAAAGGGAGACCCTGGCATCCCAGGCTTGGATAGGTCAGGAGTCCCTGGAGAACCTGGACCACGAGGAATGCCAGGTCATCCAGGTGAGGTGGGACCACCTGGCCAAAAAGGATATCCAGGAACTCCAGGAGTCCCAGGGCCACCAGGTATCCTTCGTGCAATTGTCTTCTCAAGTCTTCTTCCTCATTTTTCCCTTCAGGTGACTCTGCACTCTGCTTGTCTTTTCTTTTGGCTAGTATATTTTTCTTGCTAAACTAATTTTTGGAGGGGAGCAAGGGGCAGGAGAATGGGAGAGTAGACCCATTACATTTTATAACTACCCGGCTATGGTTATTTTTGCTGTGGTTTTTTTTTTTTTTTTTTGCAGTTACTTTGCAGTAATTTTTCTGTAGGATACCTACTAGTATTTGGTTGGTGTTTTCACATTTATATTCACAAAGAACATTGGTCAGCAGTTTTCTTGTGATAGCTTGATCCTGCTTGTGTCAATGCTAGCCTTGTCCAGGAAAGGGTCTTCTTGTAGTATTCCCAGGAAGAGCTTATGAAGAATATTGCTACTCCTTGGCCATTTGATAGAGTTCACTAGCGAAGTCATCTGGGCCTAGGTATATTTTTGTAGAAAGTCTTTAAGTTATCAGCTTAGGGGCTAGCGAGATTGCTTAGCAGTTCAAAGTCACTTGAAGTTCTCCCAAGGGACCCACGCCAAGTGACTCATAATCACCTATAACTCCAGCTCCAGGGGATCGGTCATCCTCTTCCAGCCTCTTCAGGCATCTGTTCCATGTAAATTTATAATAATTAGGAACAGCCCTAGTTGATTTTCTATTTCTTTTTGAGTCAGTTTTGGTTCTGCGTTGCTCTAGAAATTTGCCCATTATATCTTCAGTGTGGTCATAGAACTGTTCATAATATTATATCTTCCTTTTAGTTTGAGGTTGTTTTCATTATTCCTTCTTTTGTAAAGAGTGTTCTGCTTCCTCCTAACACAAGGACTTACTGATGTCCTCTCCAGGGAGGAGACCAGGGCAATGGCTGAACTGATACATTATCCTTTGGTTCCTATTATTGGCCTCTCGTGTGTCAGCTCTATTCTTGGAATACTATATTTTTATGGCACATCTCCCATAATAGAAGAACATTAAAAACTACATTTTAAAACCATCTTTAGGATGCATAAGAAAAAAGTATAACGGAATACATAAATGAAAATGTCAGAATAGTGTGCTACTTTTTAGAAAGGGAAGGAAAAAACTAAGTTTAACTAAGTGCTGTGAAAGAATAAAGTGACAGGTATACTGGGACAGGAGGTGAGAGGACAAATACACCAGGAATTCTGGGCAGTCTGTCATCATCCATCGTGTGATTTGCTACAATGACATGCAGGCAGATGAAAATTTAAGGCATTGGTCCATCACAAACCTGGTTATTTCTCTATTTTAAAAAAACCATCCACTCCCAAATTTCTCTGTCTCCATTATTTAATTTTCTGAAATATTTTGTTTCTCATATTCTATACATCATGAAGTGCTTGGTGTTCATTTGTCCCCATAGGCAAGAAGGGAGAGGTTGGAATCATGGGTTACCCTGGACCCACTGGCCCCCCGGGGTCTCCTGGGAAACCAGGCTCACAGGGACAGAGAGGTAAGTGGTGTTGTCCTTTTCAGTACTCTAAGGTATAGACAGTGTTTACCTCCTTAGCTGAAAAATAAATGATATTTTTTCTCTAGGAAAAAAAAATAGTTGTCAGCGAATAACATAGTTGATCTTTCTGTGTTCTGAATCTCCTTCTTCCATTTGACCAGGTCTTATTTTCACCCACAAACCTACACCATCACTGTTAAGTAGCTGTGTGTTCTCAGCGCTCTTCACACTTTTGTTCTGTATGATTACGCACGCTGCTGAACTTTGAATTCTGATGCACTAGTTAAAGAATTAAGGGCCCGATGTGGTTACTCCTGTCTGCCAGGGAGCCTTGGAATCCCAGGAACAAAAGGGGAAAGAGGACGCCCCGGAGCCAAGGGTGAACGAGGAGAGAAGGGAATCCCTGGTCCTTCCCAACTGCCACACTTAAAGGGGGACAAAGGAGAGCCTGGGGTCAAAGGTAAGGAGCTTCTCCTGTGTAGAGACTGGGACTCTGGGACTAACAAGCTATCAGAGCAAACCCTTTAGTGGATCAATGAGGACTAGGTTGAGACACCTGCTCAGTCACGTGGCCCTCTGGAAGCTGAATGCATTCACTCTTATAACTAAATTAGTTACACGTTCTGGTTGCCAAATTTAAATTGATACTAGCTCACTTTTTTTTCTTATCATAATCCTCTAAACCCACATGTTTTGAGAAGCACATGAGACATATGATATCTATTTCTCCGGCCCCTAAGGCAGCAATGTTCACTGCAGCACTGTTCACGACACCAGAGTTATAGAGCCAACGTAAGTGTCCTTCAACAGAGGGATGGACATCGGAAAACTGGTGTGTGTGCACAGCGGAATTATTTTGAGAAAAATGAGGAGGAACAAAGCTGAGACATTTGCAGGAAAATGGATGCAGCCAGCAATAACTATATTAAGTTAACCAATCAGTCTCAGACAAATACCATATGCTTTCTCTTGTGTGTATATTCTAGATTTTATACTTATAAGCACTATCATATAGTGAATATGGAATGAAAGTACAAGCAAAACTATCTGAGGAAACAAAGAGGACCAATGGAACCAGGAAATAAAAGGAGAGTGTACTGGGGTCTAGAGAGGAATCCGCTCAAAGGAATTTCTATTCTCACAAGAAAATGGCTTATGTATATCATTACAATAGAATAAATAAATAATACCATGTTCTTTTTAAAAGTTCTCTGAGCCAGCCAGGTAAGCAGATGCAGTGTCACAAGCTTCTAATCCCAGCATTTAGGAGGATACGACAAGAGGATTGTGGGTTTGAAGGTAACACAGACTACAGACTAAACTCTTGTCTCAAAAAAGAAAAGCCAAATTAACAGCAACATAAACAATGTTTCTAGTGGAAATGGAAACCTCTGCACCAAATTCTAATTATTCTGTTAACTATCAGGATATATTTTCTGATTTCATCAGAAAACATCTCATGTTCAAAGTCCTTGGAGAATAACAGTAAGGAAAGCATAAGTTAGCCTGAACTTCAGTCCTTTAGCATACGGTTACTGTTAGGTGTGGCTATTGGGCTAAAAGTTAAATCCATTCAAGTTGTTTTAAATCACCTGGCTTTTGCAGATGTTTTTGTCATATGACTTATACGACCAGTATTAAGCCAAATTTTTTTTTTTTTTTTTTTTTTTTTTTTTGGTTTTTCAAGACAGGGTTTCTTTATGTAGCTTTGGCTATCCTGGACTCGCTTTGTAGAGCAGGCTAGCCTGTCCTTCTCTTGATGTGCTGCCACGTGTCTGGGCCATGCATCCTGGAGGAAATAAGGGAAGCAGAAAACTCAGCAAGCATAATACTGGCCTTGAATTCATTATGTAGCCAGGCTGGTCTCAAACTCAAAACTCTCCTGACTTATCCTCTTGAGTGCCAGTGTGCCATGACACAACCACTTTTTTCAAATGTAAATTTCATACACAGAGACCTTCACTCCAAATGTGGAAGAGACACTGGGGGTTAAAAAAAAAATCAGTAGCGATTGTCATTACTTTGAAGAGTCTGCGTGGGAAACAGACATATCTACAAAAAATGAGCAAATATAAGGATTATACTATTTAACCAAGGCCTACATAGCACCCTGTTTGAGTATTATTGTATGCTTGCTAAATATCATCAACACAATGCCACAACCAGCCAAGGGCGTGGGCCTGGGATTACCAATCTCATTTCACACATAGGAGTTGAAAGGTCAAGTCACTTAGCCAATGTAACTGTGAAAGGAAGCAGCTGGCTGCAGTGGTCACACCTGTCCTTCTCTTGATATGTGTCAGGGCCATGCATCCTGGAGGAAATAAGGGAAGCAGAAAACTCAGCAAGCCTAGTAGTCAGAGGAGCTCCCAAGAATAGGGCTTTGTGAACAGGATTCAGAGACGCAAGTAACCCCTGGCTCCAAGGCTTTTGGAGGGTTGCTCTCCTCCTGGCAATTGGTGGTCACTGGAGGGGAGTCTTCTAGCAACTTGGGGGAGGAAATGACTTCTTTTGCTTATATTTCCAGCTCACTATCCATCCCTGAGGGGCATTAGGACAGGAACTCAAAAAGAAGCTAAAGCAGACACCATGGAGGAATGCTGGTTACTGGCTCCTCTCTGGCATGCTCAGTTTTCCTATATAACCCAGGCCCACCTGTCTGTGGATGGTGTTACCCACAATACCCTCCCACCTCAGCCACAACCTCTGAGAGACATGGCCACAGACCAACCTGATCAAGGCTGTTCTTCAGTTAAGGTTCCCCCATCTCGTGGAACGTCATATCCCCCCTCTAAGTTGTATCAAATTGACCACAGCAAGACAATAGGGCCATTTCTCTTATCAATGGTGTTGCTCATGAGAGCGTGCCAGTGTTCCAGGGAACGCAATCAGACACCCATGCTTATATGGGCAGAACTAGGTGGAGGCTAAGGTTTTTTGTTTTTTTTTGTTTTGGTTTGGTGTTTTGTTTTGACAGGGTTTCTCTGTGTAGCCCTGGCTGTCCTGTAACTCATTTTGTTGACTGGGCTGGCCTCAAACTCAGAGATCCACCAGCCTCTGCCTCTCAAGTGCTGGGATTAAAGATATGTGCCACCACTGCACAGCTTTCAAGGGGTTATTTTAAAAGAAAGGAGAGGAAGAAAATGAACAGGAAGTTGGGAGAGGGAGGGGTGCATCCAGGAGGAACTGAAGTGAGGGAGAAGGGTTAGGATCTAAATACACTGTATTCATGCATGAAATTAAGAAATAGCGAAGTGTTAGGAAGAGCCTCCCTATATTGCATATATATCTTGTCTTCAGCCACATGCTATGTATGTGTTCCATACTTACTTTTTAGTGTCTATGGGTTAGGCATCTGATTAGGTCCTGAATACAGAGGCATAGCTTTCTGGTCACAGTGAAACCTAAGTTTAGTATGGCACCTAAACACTGCTTCAAGCCAAGCAGTAAATGGTAGGCTTTCTAGGCCTTATGAGGTCTCTACTGTATGTTTTCCTTTGGGTTTGTTTTTAACAACCCTTTAATAATTTACATTGTCACACAGTTAAATTTTTTTTTTACAAATCATCCTTTACTCTAGAGCCATATAAAATCAAGCCAGGGCCTGGGGATGACTTCATGGGTAAAAGTGCCCGCCGTGTAAACCTAATGACCTCAGCTCAATATTCAGAGCCCACATACAGGCAGAAAGAGAGACCTAACTAAGTACATACGTGGATGAATGGATAAAAATCACGCTATATCTGACCTGCGGGCTAGAGCAAATGCAAGCACTGAAGCACACGCACGCTTAGATAATAATAAATGGAAACGCAAAGGTGCAGAACAATCTCACCCTTTACCATTCCTTCCTTGCACGGGCTATTGTCTAGCCTGGAAGCCCTGTCTCATTTTCTGCTTTCCTCATCCAATTACCTACGTGTCTTCAAAAGCTGAGCCACAAAACAGTCTCTCTTCCAGAAATTCGCCCTTGTGTCGCCTATTATGGTCAACTGTATTACAGAAATTATCTCACCGGTTGGCAATTGTTTGTTGCTTGGCTGTCTCCTTAATTAAGCACTGAAAACTTGGGAAGAGGAAAAGGACTTATTTTTGTTTCCAGACCTGTCTGTTAATTAGACACTTAATCCGTATGTATCTATGTGTATAAAGAGGAAAAGGCACAAAGCCAGGCCAAGGACAGACTGTAGAAAGTTCCATCTAGCTAGGGAGGCTTGTAATTGATTGCTGGTAAAAATATAACTAAGCAGGAGAATAAACTGGTCAAATTCAAGTTTTAGGGATGGAAGGGTGACCTGGGATGTGAGTAAGCGTCCTAGCCATGCGTAACTACCTTCAAGTCCTGGTGCTGTTGCTGATTGACAGTATGAGTCTACACGGGGTCTCTGACTTAGTCAATGCCTAATAAATCTTAACAAATGGATTGAGAGTGAAGTGTTTATATAAGAATGATGCTGTATACTCTTTTACTACAGTGCCTCACACATGCTAGGGAAGAGATCAAGCACTGAACTACACTCGAACCTTTTAAATGTTGCTTGAATGCAGTTGCCCTTGCTGGTTGAGATTGATTCAAGCCAGACACTATGCTAATGCTTTATTTTTGTTTGTTTCTTTGTTTCTTTGTTTCCTTGTTGACTGTTTGTGGGGGTTTGAGACAAGATTTTTCTGTGTAGCCTTGGCTATCCTGGAACTCACTCTGTAGAGCAGGCTGGCCTCGAACTCAGAGATCCACCTTGTAGAATGATGCCACATATCTGGTACAAAGAGGTTTATTGTATGAAGGCAGGGTGGGGAGGGGGTGCGGCTAGGGAGTACAGTGGGGGGGGGCTGTGGGAGTGGGCAGAGAGAATAAGTGGAGGGAGAGAGAGATAGACAGAGAGAGACAAACGGAGGCAAAGACAGACAGGGAGAGGGAGATACAGACGGGGGGGGGGTGTAAGGAGAGAGAGAGAGAGAGTGCAGGCATGTTCTTATTCACACAGGTGGTGACATAGGACATTGTCAGGACCCCTGAGGACAGGCCAGTTGAATTGCCTGCACACCAACATAACACACCTGCCCTCCTGCCTCTCTCTTCCAAGTGCCGAGATTAAAAGCATGCGCCACCACAGCCCAGCCACAGATGCGTTCTACAACTTCATTCCTCTGTGATTTTTTAATTTATTAACTTTACATCCCAATTATAGCCCCCTCCTTTGTCTACTCCAGATCCCATCCTTCCTCCCTCTTCCCTCACCTCTCCCCCTCCCCAAATCCTCAGAAAGGGGGAGCCCTCCTCCCCTATCATCTGACCCCAGACTATCAAGTCTCATCTGGACTGCCTGCATCCTCTTCTCTGTGGCCTAGGAAGGCCAACCCACCAGGGGGCAAGTGATCATTGAGTGGGTACCAGAGTTTATGTCAAACTTCCCACACGGAGACTGTGCTGCCTATGGACTACAACTGAGCAGAGGCTCTAGGTCCTCCCATACATGGTCCTTGGTTGGTCCAACAGTCTCTGCAGGCACCCCCGGCCCAGATTTGTTGTCTCTGTTAGTCTCCCTGCGAAGCTCCTGTCCTCTCCACGTCCTTCTATCCCCCAACTCTTCCATAAGACCCCCTGCACTCTGCTGCAAAGTGTGGCTGTGAGTCTCAGCATCTGCTTCAATCCCCTGTTGGGTGGAGTTTTTCAGAGGCCCTCGTTGTAGGCTCCCAACCTTTCCTTCTCTTCAACTGTTCCAGTGTCCATTCTATTTGCCCTTCTGAATGAGAATTAAGCATCCTCCCTAGGGTCCTCCTTGTTATTTAGCTTCTTCAGGTTTGTAGATTGTAGTGTGGTTATCCTGTACTATATGACTAATATCTATTTATCAGTGAGTATATATCATGCGTGTCTTTCTGGGTCTGGGTTACCTCACTCAGGATGATCTTTTCTAGTTCTATCCACCTGCCTGCAAATTTCAATGTTCAATTCCTTTAAAAAAAAAAAAAAAGACAGAAGCCTGCCTCTCTCCATTTTCTTGATCAATGTGTGATATTGTACTTTGGCAGCAGCCTGTCAATTTAGACCGGGGTGTGGATGACTCTGATGAACCTCTCCAGTTTGTTTCAGTGCCAGCTGGAGCTCTCGGCCCTGTGAATTTTAGAACCAACTTTACCGCTGAGCTGTATCTCCAGCCCCCTAATATGTGTCTTTAAAATCTGGTCTTTAACTTCAGGATTTGTAGGAAATCCTGGTGAAAAAGGAAACAGAGGCATTCCAGGGTTACCAGGTCAAAAAGGCATCGAGGGACTGCCTGGGCTACCAGGCCCTCCAGGTATGGCTAACTCTCCAATAGAAACAGCATGTTCTAAGCTTTCCTAGACCTAAATGTAATAAAGCTCACTTCTAGATTCACTAGGTCAAACATAAAATCCGCCACAAAAAGGTTCCAAGAGAAATTTGTTGTAAATTAAACCAAAATGAAGGTGTTCAGTAGCTCGCATCTATTGACTAAAAAACATCCTACATATGATTCCATTTTTATACTCAAAGTTTTTTTTTTAACATGTCAGGGATAAAAAAAAAAAAGTAATGCTCTAGTCATTTTTGCTTTTGCATCTTCCTTTTGTAAACAAATTATTGAGTTTGCAAAGCAGTTATAAAGCTATTAGAGTAGCCTCCTCTCCCCAGCCTCCTCGATAGCAAATTTATGTGGCAACTGACCTTCAGTATGCTGTCAGAGATGGACTGCAGTGCAGCAGTGAGAGGAGTCCCTCCCCCTATTCCGTTGATGGTGGTCTTAGGGTGACTTTGAACAGACCTAACTTTCCACATCCTAAGTCCCCAGTCCTGTGGTGAGCGCTCAGGACAGGCAAAAGGACAGCTAGCCTGGAAGTTCTGTCCTTATGTACTCCTGGAACACGGGTGTGCCGGCTAATGCCATCATCCTGCTATTATAAGCCCTCAAAACTCACTGTAAGTCAGAGCTACAGATTTTCTGTGTTTTGATTATTCATTTACTAGAAAGTTCTGTACTTCTCTACTCATGCAAGCAGAAGATATGTGCTGAGCACATATGCCCAGGAACTGGCTCATGCGATTCTATTTCTTCTCAAGGCCCTAGAGGAGATATGGGGAGCAGTGGAAACCCTGGAAGAGCAGGCCCACCTGGCATGCCAGGAAACATGGGGAGCATGGGGCTACCAGGTACCGTATCATCCTGTTCTGGCCAGGGGAGCATGGGGGTACCAGGTACTGTATCATCCTGTTCCGGCCAGGGGAGCATGGGGCTACCAGGTACCGTATCATCCTGTTCTGGCCAGGGGAGCATGGGGCTACCAGGTACCATCTCATCCTCTCTGGCCAGCCACGGCACTCACAAGCCAAATGGTCCTTTTTCTATGTTTCTTTCTTTCTTTTTTCATTTAATAGAAAGTTTATGTCAACAAGTTTTGCTTTTGGATAAAGGTTCTGTATGTTATCTGAGTGGTAACCAGATACCTATGTTGTATAATAGTTGTACATTATATAGCCCGATGTTTATGATTCTGAAAATCTTGGAGAACGAGTCATACAAGCATTAAAATGAGATATTTCAAGATCCACTCTTCTCTTCTCTTACCTGATATCTATCCTCATTTCAGGCCCTAAAGGGAAAAAAGGAACTTTGGGACTTCCGGGTCTAGCTGGAAGACCAGGCCTGCCAGGGATCCACGGTCCCAAAGGAGATAAAGGGGAACCAGGTTATTCAGAAGGCGCAGGGCGAGGTCCACCAGGACCAAAGGTATGCAGACCACTGAACCAGTTACATTTTGGCAAGAATGGGGAGGCTTGGATATCAACAAAGACCAGATTTCATGTAGGATAAAAAAAAAACAAAAAAACAAAAACAAAAAAACAAAAAACCCAAGAGATTTCTATACATTCAGGCAGCTGTGGGTTTTTGTTTGTTTGGTTGGTTGGTTGGTTTGGTTTGGTTTGGGGGGTTGTTTTGTCTTGTATCTTTACACATTCCTATTTCTACAACAGAGGCTGTATCACATTCTCAATTTGGGAAAATTGGTTTCAGACACCAAGAAATTTCTCTGTCCCAGCAGGGGGCAGTAGTGACAGGCTCCCACAAACTGACCAGGAAGGGTTTCATTCTCCCTGATACAAACCATGAATATATCTCATAGAAAGCTTTTGTTCTTGCTGTTTTTTTATGCAGAAATTTTGCACTCTATATGCAGAACTCTTTGTCTCATTAAGACGTAAATAACAGCATAGAATAAAATAGAGAGTGTCACTAAAAAGTAAAAAGCTTAAGCTGCCTGTATGTACCCTTGTCTAGATGATTCTGAAATGTTTTCACTTCATTACACAGAACGCTCTTTACCTTGTCGCAGCGTTCTTTCTCTGGACTTGTGTTCCATCAGACTGAGGTTGGCTATCAAAACTCTTTCCAAGTGTGCCAAACACTGGGTGTTTCAGTGGGGGGCCTGCTTGCTCTTCTCAGTTTATTTCCTCCCAACCTTTTTATTTTCTTTTCGCACTTAACAGAGAGCTACACTAGTATAGATATTCCAGTAAGCAGAGCTTTTAAACCTGGGATTCCATGGCCTTCCCTGGAGAAATCGGCAGCATCCCAGGAGATGTCCTAACCTCCTAAACTGGATGTGAAGTTCTTGGGTGCGTGTTTTTGTAAGGGGAGCAGATAGTTTTCATCAGATGTTTGAGGCCTGAAGGAGCCACACCGTGGAGTTGTTTTCTGTTTTGAGGCAGCAGTGTAGCGCTGTGTCTCATGCTTCTAACTCTAGCTCTTGGGAGATGGAGGCAAGATGAGCAGTAGTGAGGGTCACCTTTGACTACAGAAGTTGGAGGCCAGCCTAAGCTACATGAGATCCTGCCTCAAGGCAGCAACGACAACAGCAACAAAATTGCTATGATTATTTCCATTTTCTACAGTAGTCACTGTTAGAGACTGCAAAGACCTGAGAACTCAAGCTTTCATTACTTGAAGCACAATTTTCCCCCTTCCTATTTAGACTGGTTTTCAGAAAACCAGAGCGACGCCTTCCACCGAGGTTTTTTCTCAAGAAGCAATCCTATTTGGTTGGGTTCTAGTTTAGTTCATTTCCAGCTCTGTCTAGATTCAGGTTTTCATAGAGAATAACCACATGAAATTTTAGAGCTTTGTATTGGCCACAGGCTGGGTTTTCTCAGCTTAGGGAGTCTCAGTAAGAGAATAATACATTCTAATCAGCCTTGATGGAAATTTTCTAAGTCACTGTCAACCATGCATGATCTGAATTGTCTATTAAATCAGCAAAATGACGTTTTAAACATGTGACTGGCAGACATGTGTCTTTAAGCACTGTATCTACGGGACACTTCTCTGTTTAGCCTACGTCTTATTCCCTGTCAGTCATCATAATTTGTGTAGTTTTCTACTTGTATGATCGTTTGATAACTCTCTCCCAGCTGGACTCTGAAGTCCATGAAGGAAGGGACTGTGCAGTCTATCTTCTCCTAGGCCCAGTGCTATCCAGGATCCCATCCTACTTAAATATTCTACTGTTGTTCTCTTGAAACCCTTTCAGTGTCTTTTAAAAGAGAGAGAGCATTTTCATTTTGCTCTGGGCCTCACGAAGCACACAGCTAACCTAGTTTCCATGCATTTCATGGTGCTGGCCTGTAGCAGACCCTCAGCGGGGATTGGTACATGGATAAGTAGTCTTTTACCTAAACCCAACCACATGTCCTGCTTATATGAGAACTTTAAAGGTGTTTGACTGGATTTTAAGGGCGATTCAGGACTGCCAGGTGACAAAGGAAAGAAAGGAGAGAGAGGCCCACATGGGCCGCCTGGACAACCGGGACCTGCTGGACCTGCTGGAGCCCCTGGGAGTCCTGGAAATCCTGGCCACCCAGGTGAGGCCCGGCTTTACAGCTCTGAAAAGTAGAAGCAATGTACCTTTACCTTTCAGAACCATCTTTGTAAACAGAATGCTACAATTTCAGTTGTGCGTGCTACAGGTGCTTGGATTCAACCTTGAACTTCAAATCCTATGGCACTAAAAACCAATGAATTCATCGGCGGCAGGGGGACACGGGGGGGGGGGGGGAAGGAGGACTCATTTTCCTGTTAGTGGACCGACATTTAAAGGCCTGCTTTTGTAATCAAACCATCTGAAGTTCTGCCTCAACGAATTCAGCCTAGAAGCATGAAATGGCACTTCCGGCACTAGCTTAGGTTAGGATGAGATCGCGGGGCTTGGATTAAATGCTTAGACTGGGTGGCTTAACAGAAGCCTGCTTTCTCACTGTCTGGAAGCCAGAACTCCACCACCAAAGTACTGGTACGGCTGGTTCTCGGGAGACCTCTGGGCGCGGCTAGCGCCATGTTGTCCTATCTCCCCTTGTGTTTGCCTCCTGATCACTTACAAAGATGCTGTGAGTGTTGGATCAGAGCCCTCACTTTTGCTTAACTTTCAAAAGTGTGTTATTTATTTATTTTGTGTGTGGGATGCATGTGGACGTCAGGGGACAACGTGCACGGAGGACAACTTGTGGGGATCAGTGCATTCCTTCCATCACGTGGGTCCTAAGGGATCGAGTCCATCTTGTCAGGCTTGGCTGCAAGCCCCACTACCCACTTAGCCATCCTTCTAGCTCTAATTTTTAACAACCGCATTGCTAAACCCAACGGCATTCTGAGGTACTGGGGGTTAGGGCTTTAATGTATAAGTCTGGGAGGAGCACAATTCCACCTGCCGTGCTATTTTAAATCTTTTATT
This sequence comes from Acomys minous, assembly GCF_964271855.1. Lineage (NCBI taxonomy): Eukaryota > Metazoa > Chordata > Mammalia > Rodentia > Muridae > Acomys > Acomys minous. Next base: position 92,799,124 of record NC_140486.1, on the reverse strand, counting down.
TTGCCTGGCCAATGTCTGGGCATGGATGTTGATGTTAGCTTATAACAAGTGTTCACTTTGTTTTATTAAAAACAACTGCTCGACTGGAGATGAAGCTCAGTAGTGCAGCATTTACCTCACCATACACAAGGCCTTACATTCACTTCCCAGCTTTGGCAGGAGGAGGGAAAGGTAGGAAGAAAAAAAATGTACTTAATAAATCTGAAAAGCAAACAAAAAACTTGCTGAAGTATTAGCTTAAAGCTGTAGGCCTACATAAAGATAGCATTTAACTGAAGTGTTTAAACACTGAGGGTTCAAGAGACTTGCAGTTAGCTCCTGCTCTTTAGCAGTAAGTCAGACATTGAGTGATTCGTGTAGGGGTCCAACTCAGGCTGTCAGACTTGGCTACAAGCACTGTTACCCACTGAGCCACCTTGCCAGCCCCAACTTCTGACAACCACATTGCTAAACACAATGACATTCTCAGGTGCTGGGTGTTAGAACTTCAACATATGAAGGCAATCACACCTGTGTGATTTCAGGAGCAATGTCTTTCATAACAAACATCTGAGGTGGCCTGTTGGGAATTCCCTGAGGGCACCCTGAGCACAGCTGACAGGAGGAACTTGCTGTTTCAGTGGCTGATGTAACTAACCACTTATGTCTTGGCATTCTTTTTTTCTCTCCCCTCTCTCTCTCTGGATCTTTAGGAAAACCAGGACCTGGTGGTGATTTGGCTCTTAAAGGAAAGAAAGGCCTCCCAGGCCCTCCAGGAAGCACTGGCCCCCCAGGTTTCATTTTAAAACTTATTCTACTCTTTTGCCCTAAGAAAACAGTTTGTCCTTGAGATTAAACTGCCTAAGTGTATTGTCCCTGTAGAATGCAGAATACTAGAGTCCATAGCACTATCTATTGATGTATCTGCCAGTATAAAATACTGGGATCATCTCGTGACAGTATTAATTTGAGCATTGTTACTTTTTGTTGTTGCTGCTGCTTAACTATGAATGCAGCTCTGCATAACTATGGTTCTGAAAATTCAGTACCCTTGAGCACTTCCCACCTCTCTCCCTGGTATTCACAGTAGGCCACCAGATGAAAAGAGGTCCTGTCTTTGAATGGCATGATTTGGGTTTCTGTTTGTTTCAGGTCCTCCAGGACTCCCAGGACTTCCTGGACCAATGGGTATGAGAGGTAACCAAGGGCATGATGGAATTCCTGGTCCTCCAGGAGAAAAGGGAGAAACAGGTACAGCTTGCTATCTCCCTTTGTGTGTGTGTGTGGGGTGTGTGTGTGTGTGTGTGTGTGTGTGTGTGTGTGTGTGTGTGTGTGTGTAATAGCATATATACATAATATGTCATTTAAAATATATTTTATATAAATGTAATGTATATAATATTTATTATATAGTGTGTGTGCATATATGTATAGATCTATTCATGCTGTAGCCAGTGTGTGGAGGTCAAGAGGATGCTCTACAGGGGTCGATTCTCCCCTTACCCTACATGGGTCCTGGAAGATTGAGTTATTAGCCTAAGGGGTGTGAGCTTTTAGCCACAGAGCTACCTCACTCACCCTTGCTTTTAATATTTGGTCTGCTCACTGGTTTATTAATAGCATTTCAATTCCACGTGGCTCTAATAATTCTCCATTGATAGAACTGATGGTCTCTAACACATTGTCAGTGTGAATTAATTGTACTTCCTTCATATATTGGATGTAACGAGATTAATCAAATGTTAATATATCAAAATTACCTCCTGCAGGCTTGCTGGAGGGCTATCCAGGCCCAAAAGGGAGCCCTGGTCTTCCAGGTAGGGAGCTCTTCTTCCCTGACATTAAAATACACATTTTCAAGATTGGAATCTACTTCTCTATGATTTGTCAAACAATGTAACTTGGCAAGTGAAAGATGCCCCAATGATGATACAAATTATCATGTTTGTTGATGGCTACCCTGTACCTCTCTCAACATCTGAGGCAAGACAACTTATCTAGTCCTAATAGTGAATTAAAACTATTTATCATCACAACAAAGGAAACAAATGCAAAGCTGTGTTCTGGCTTTTTTGATTTCCTTCTATGTAAGTTTTTAAAAATAAAAATAATTCATATATATCTGTGTTGTTGTTGTTAGTTGGTTGTTTTAATAACTTGACTCCTAAAAGGATATAGGTGGAGTTGGCTTGCCTGTGAGCACCCTTCCCTGCTGTTGCGGTCCGGTGGTGGTGCCACCATTTCCCACTTTGCTTCCAGCCCCTGCACTGAGCTTGAGGTTCATGTTTCTATTTGTCAATGGCTTACCCTGTACCTCTCTCAACATCTGAGACAAGATAACTTATCTAGTATGTTCCTCAAAGTGCCCCTTTCTCAGGCCAGTGGCATAGGATAAGCAGATTCTTTGAACTCTTCCATTTCATAGAGAGAGAAGCCAAAAGAAACATCAAACTGTTTGCACCTTTTAATGATCTTTATTAGCCTTGCATCCTATATATAGGAGGAATTCAGGGTAGCAATTACACTTTAGTCACAACGATTGATGTTATGAGAACCTGCAAAAGACGGCTTGATGGTAGACGTGAGCTACACTGGCGTTGGAGCGTGAAGAAGGCAGAGCTGCTCTTTCCCTCTGTTCCTTAGTGATTTGATTGTCCTTCTGGTCGACCTCAGTGTTTACACACCTCCCAACGCCTTCCATCCCCTATGAGCATTGAACTTTCCCCCTTCCAATGTCTAGTTGTAGAACTATAGGCAAAAGAAAAGTTTCTGTTCATATTGTTAGGTTAAGCTCAAAACCTACTGAGCAGGGAGTGCTGTATTTGCATTACTTTCATTTGACTGCAAATAACATTTCAAAGGGGGAAATCACACCTTAGATAAGAAAAAAAACTTTAAAAATAACAAGTAGCCCAGACAGCAAGGGATCGCATGCCTCAATGCTTCTGGGATAACAAAACATGAAGAATTCACTAAAACTTGGAAGATATGGGTTGGTTTAATTGGTTTATTCTCCTAAATCCTTAGAAGAACTCACATCAGAGAACAAAGAAAAGATTTTAACAAAAATGTAATATAAAACCCACAACATGAGTGCATGCAGTCATTGCTGTACAAAAACAGTGTTACAGAGCCAGGAACAAGCTGAAGGCCTCTGCTCACTTTAACAGCATGAATTATAGGCACTACAAGACTAAGGAATGTGAACACTCTACAGACAATACCGTAACAGTCAACAGTTTGGTTTTCTTCATTACCCTAGGCCTTTACTATCTACCCAACAGTGACCCACTCACAACTCTTCTCTAGTCACCAGCCTCACTCTCAGTTGCCTATACTCATGCCCTTTGCTCTCAAAAATAATATGGGGGCTGGAGAGATGGCTCGGAGGTTAAGAGCATTTGTTGCTCTTGCAAAGGACCTGCATTCAGTTCTCAACATGTACACAGTGGTGCACAACTACATGTAGCTCCATTAAATCGCAAGGGATTTAATGCCCTCTTCTGGCTTCTCTGGGTGCCAGGGACACACATGGAGCACATATGTACATAAAGGTAAAACATACATATAAAATAAAATACATAAAACATTCTTTAATTTAAAAAAAAAAACATAGAGATGGGAAAGAAAAGGGAAGATTGTTACCAGTCCATACTACACCTTTCATCTAGGAATGTCAAAGCACAGTTTCTTGGAGGTTTTCTGAGATGACAGACAATACCTGGCACTAAGATGTGACATTTCCAGGGTCTTCTTTCATATCTCTTGCCATGTTTATTCCCCCACCCCACCCCAGACTCAGTGTCACAGCTGTGGAAAATTTTACCCAGGAGACTAAGCAAGATTATGACTACCTCTAACTGGGCAGCAATTCCAAGCTCTACCCTGAACTTTAGCTCTTCTCTGCTCTATTGCATTGTCTGTAAATAAATAATGTCACTATAAAGTTCACCAAATAATAACTGTGGCTTACATTTCCATGACACCTTAGATCTTAAATCATGCCTTTTGTCCATATGTTGGCTAAATGTTCTTCAAAGAACTGTTCTCTGACAGGTATATTTTTACTTTTAAAATAAGAGAGTGGAAGGGCTGGGGAGATGGCTCCACACGTATGAAACAGGCACTGTTTCATGCCAGCACTGGGCAAGCAGAGATATGCAGATCTCTGGAATTCGATAACCAGCCACCACAGCCAAATCAATGATCTCAAGTTCACTGAAAGCATTTTTTCAAAAAATAAGACACAGGAGCACACACACACACACACACACACATACACACACACACACACACACACACACACACACACACACATGACAAGAGGGATTTATAAGATGTAGTGATTTTGCCTACATCAACACCTAGTCAGAAGAAGACCTATAGACAAATATTTTTGTTCTCTGGCCTTTTTTTTTTTAAACAAAGAAAATACATTATGAATCTTAACATTGTAAAAATAAAAAAAAATTATAAAGAGCCTACATTACTGAAACTAACCACAAACTATAAACCCAGCCGTGCTTTCTTCTCTACAGGTGTCAAAGGAGACAAGGGAGTTCAAGGCTTGCCTGGCCTCCCTGGCAGAGAAGGGGTCATGGGAGATGTTGGACCTCAAGGACCGCCAGGCATTGCTGGACTCCCAGGACCACCAGGTCTACCTGGGGCAATTGTCCCTGGCCCAAAAGGAAGCAGAGGTCTCCCTGGCTTAAGAGGAAATCCAGGTAGAGTGTTTCCTTTCACAAGTGAGTTGGTGGGGTGTTGAGGGACAGTGGCCTGTGTAAAACATTAGTAGGTTTAATGAAGTATCCTAAAGACAGCGACCTCTACTGTTGAGCTTCTGTTTGCATTGGGCCAGATGCCTGCCCACAGACTGTCCTCAGGGAAATGTGGTTCCTTCCTGCTTTCCCCCATGTTTCCCTGGTGTTCTCTTGTTCCATCTTCACCACAGTCCCACCTCCCAGCAGCAAAGAAAAGGGTGTTTGGGGGCAGTAATCAGGTGTGGGACTCCATGACAGAACTCACGAGAATCCCTTACTGGCAACTCTGACGGACTCTTTGTGAATCCAGGTGATCCAGGTCCCCCTGGACCTCCAGGACATATCGTAAAAGGCATAAAAGGTGACAAAGGATTTATGGGACTGCCTGGCCCCAAAGGTCTACCTGGAGCTGTAGGAGACATAGGCCCACCAGGACACCCGGTGAGTGTGGAATGTTACTAATGCAGTTCTGGCTTACTGTTGTTATACTGCAGGCATATTGTGTATATCATCAGTACTGTTCACACTTGCTCACTATTCATGGACTGTACTATTAACTGGTAAACTGACTGTTGCAATGATCAGTTGCACCTGAACACAGTACACTTTCACTATTTATGATACATCTGTGCAGTGATGTGATACATCCAAGGTCCCACAGAGCCCAGGAAATCAAAAACTTTTAAGGGCTGCAAGACCTTTATAACACATGGATCTATGGGGTACAAACCTCTGACTCTTGTTTATTTAAACCCGGAGCTATTTAAACTCTCTGGGGCGGGGGAGAGAATTCTAAGTACCTAGTAAATGACAATTGCCTTCAACCTGCCTCAAACAATAGTCATTTTTGCCCTCTATTAATATGCTTTCTTTTTTTAAAGATTTTACTATTATGTATACAGTATTCTGCCTGCAGGCCAGAAGAGGGCACCAGATGTAATTTTAGATGGTTCTAAGGCACCATGTGGCTCCCAGGAATTGAACCCAGGACCTTTGGGAGAGCAGCCAACAGAAGCACTCTTAACCTCTGAGCCCTCTCTCCACCTTCCTAATATTCTTTCAAAATGATCTTTGCTATCTTGCAAATATGTGCATTTTACCTCCCCCAACACATACATATGTATCGTCAAATGTTTGAATATAACTTCCATTTCCTCCTATTATTTTCTACCTGGTTCTGGCAGATTCAGTTCATTGTTCATCAGCCTTACCTCTACCGTGAATGTAACTCAGTTTGACAGCATCTCCTTTTAAAATGAAGCCAGCAACAGAATAACTTTCGGAAAAAAGAGCAAAGTCTCCCAGTGAGTGGCTATGGAAGGGAAGTGTCTCTCTGGTCTGAACATTACCATTTTAGGACTTCAGCCTAAGTTCCCTTTGGGCCACTCAGCTGACTCATGGCCACGGTGGTAATGACACACTGAGCTTAGAACCAGCTGTGCTCACAAGCCATAAAATTCAACTTCATTGTTGTAGACCGGTGACAAGGGGAGAAAGCTCTTTAATAGCACACATCCAACGCTGGCTAATGCCCAGGAGAAGCCAGCCTGGCATGGAAGGTTACTCATTTATGTACACCGTAGGCTTATACAGTGCACATAAGCTATCATCTACCCTCCCCCCACCAAAAAAAAAAAAAAGCCCTCTTGGGTCCCAGCTTTAGGTCACACTATGAACAATGTAAATTGAGATGGGAGACTGTAAACATAGCCATTTAGGCAAATGGGGTATTTTTCACCACAAAGATATTGCTAGAATCATTTTAAGCACACCAGGGTTGTATTTTTTCCAAAAAGTTGTTGCCCAGGTTCATCTTGGCCAACTGGCAGAATTATGCTTTTCTCGGGAGTAGAACCAGGGGCTTTATGGCAGGCCAGGATTTAACACTGCTTGCGACCCTGTATGCCCCCTTGAGCATCCTGGTGGAGGCACTTCTTCAGTGCTAAGCCTGATGACTGGTTCATTCTGGTAACATTTACATCCTCGCATTGTAACCCTTGCTCATCTCCATCAGGCCTGGTTACTGGGTATCTACTTGTCTTTGCAGTCCTTTGGAGGCAGAACTCCCTCAGCTAAATTCCACTTGTATGATTAATGCCTCCTAAGCAAACCCATTGCTAAATCCTTTATAACACCAACTCTCTTACTATGAGTTTCTCCTACAGCAGCATTTCTTCTGTGTTTTCCTTGTCTGGTCTTGTGCTGTTGGTGTTTGAGATGCAAGTGCAGAGCTTTTGCATTTACCTCCAAGGATATCATCCTGTTCTTGGAGGCCCAGACTTCCAGGGTCCCATCCCAAGAGCTTTCATGACTGAGTCCCTTCCTCACCCTCCCCCACCTCCCCTCAATTCTCTTAGTAGCACATGCAGTGAGCTCATTACTGTTTGGAAAGAGGTGTTGAATAGATGAGTGTGGGTTGATGCTCAGTATGGAGTGTGGACTCTGTAGCAGTCAACAGAGGTAAGGAGAAGTAGAAGATACGGAGATACATTGTTTTTACACTGTTACAAGGAAAGGTGGAGGGCTGAAGGAACACAGCAAGGGCACTGCATCTCCCCTGTGGAATGTGCTCAGAGCCTGAGTCTGAAGAGATGCACATCAGTTATCCAGAAGAACAAGTAAAAGTAACAAGTAAAAAAGAACAAGTAAAAAGGCTGAGAGGAAAGGAGCTTTCGGAGCCTAAAGACTGACTGCACATGTGTAGGAGGGGTACAACTGGAGGCTGAGGTTGAATGTGAACCTATCCAGAGGGCTGGAAAGAGTTGACATCAGGAGAGTCTCATTTTCTAGACTAAGAAACAATGCACCACAGCTGGAGAGATGGCTCAGTGGTTAAGAACATCTGCTACTCTTCCAGAGGACATGGGTTCCGTTCCCAGCACCCTCAGCTCATAACCATCTGTAACTCCAGCTCCACGTCATCCAATACACACACACACAGACACAGACACACACACAGACACACACACACACACACACACACATACACACACACACACCAACCACCTCTTCATTCAAGAATGCATGTCATTTCCTCTACAAGTTGAAATTAATCCTTTAAAGAACCTGCCTCTGTTTTGGTCATTCACCAAGCTTAAAACCAATCCTGATTGCCCTATGTAGCAGTCACTGTGACCACAAAGATATGGTGGAGAGGTCACATGAAAATACAGACTCTGCCAAGCCACGACCCAGCTCTAATACCCGCACTAGGGGTAAATATGGGGGTTCTGTGGCATGACTATTATTAGGAATCATGTAAAGCTGTTTTCATCTCTTGTTATTTGGTTTCTAGAATCGACTTTTTGAGATATCACCCGCCTCCAACCAATCTGCAGATGTTTCTCATGTACTCTCTGGTGCTTCAAAAGTTGTCATTACTGATGTGATGATTGCACCTAAAGTTCTTCCAGGGTCACTGGCAGATAGAACGTATGGTCTGTAAATAGGGCCTCTCGTAATTCTTCAGGTGCTTTTGTGCTCATTTCCAATGGAAAGATGATTCTTCTGGATGGATTTCCTGACTGGCCCTTTTAACATCTGTCTCTTTGCATAAAATACCTCCCTTCCCACCCAAGGGCTGAAGCTGATACCTGACTTTCTTTAGCTGCCTTTTGCTAAAGACAACAGATGGTTACTTCATCCCAGCAACTGGACTATGGTCTTTTCCTCCTGAGGGAGCTGACTCTAATAACCTTGTGATTCTTGGCACCTCTCTCATGATTTTTAGTTCATTGTTTTCAATAGCACTCTATCTCAATTCCTAGGAACAACGTGAGAGTAGACCTAAGGTATGGCTCTTTTTGGAAGCCCTGCTCCCTCTCTTCTTTTCCACCAGTCTTTGAGTGCCTCAAATATCCAACAGCAATTAATGTGAGCACCTTCTACTCAGTAGGCTCAACCTCTTCCCCTACTGCCCTTTGAGGTCCCATCTCTAGACAGTAGTTCTCCTGCTACCCTCGTCAGGAATAACTTAGAACTCTGACAGCTGAGCAGAATGACACTTGGGTTCCACAATGGCTCCACTGTCCTTGCAACAGTTACAGGTTCATTCTTCCTGAAATGACCCCCCAAACACAGGGCAGTTCCACTTAAATGCATTCAAAGCTAAAACATATGCATTACCATTAGATGCTCTCTCTCTCTCTCTCTCTCTCTCTCTCTCTCTCTCTCTCTCTCTGTGTGTGTGTGTGTGTGTGTGTGTGTGTGTGTGTGTGTGTGTGTGTGTGTGTGTGTGTTTTAAAGAAGAGCTCCTAAGAAGAGCTCTGGGAAACATAAAAGCTAAAAGTAGGTAGAATGCTGAGATGACAGATAAAAATCTTGTCTGTTAATTTTACTTTATTCTTATCCAATATGAAGTCACATCTTTTGCTTAAAAGTAATCTGTCATGAGTACTATATTTTTAAAACTTTATCTGTGGTTCTGCTCCTTCCCCTGTATTCAAAATATAGGGAGCCCCAGGCATTCCAGGTCTTCCAGGTCTCAGAGGTGATCCGGGATTCCCTGGATTTCCAGGCATAAAAGGTACTATTTTAACACCATTGCTCTTATATATAAATACACTGTAACTGCCACTCAAATCACATTTGTAAAACAGCACATCACGTTTGATGAACTTCTATGGCCACCAGAGACAGAAGGAGCAGTACAAAGAGGGCTGCAGTGTGAGGACCCACTCACAGGATTTCAGTGTGAGGACCCACTCACAGGATTTCAGTGTGAGGCTAGAGCACTCTACTAGCATCTGAACCCATGGGTTGAGATGAAAGCTACAACATGAGAGTGGAAACTATGGGACAATTAGAGACAATTGAAAGTGCTCCCTTTGGATGGTACCCTTCATCAATACTAACAGTGATATTTTAAAGTTTTGGCCATAATTTGGAAAGCTGATAAAAATCTTAAAAAAAAAAAAAAAACCAGCCACCAGGCCATTATGTGGGTGAAGTGAATTTTTAGGCACAGATTTATACATTTGTGTCTTATGGGGTTTATTTATTTATTTGCAGTAATAGGGACTGAACCAAAAAAAATCATATTTGCTGGACAAGAGCTCTAACACTGAAATCCATACCATTATTTTATTAATATTGAATGTAGTGTGATACGCCAGAAAGAGGCAAGAGGATCACTAGAAGTACAAGGTCAGCCTGCTCTACATTGTGAAGTCTAGACTTTCCAGAGCTATGTAGTGAGATTCTGTTGGGTGTGGGGAGGTTGTAATGTAATGCAAACAATTTTTTATTAGATTCATTGTTGAACTGTTCCTCTTCGTTATGGGTTTCTTAAGGGTGGAATCTTTTCTTTTCTGACAGCCTGTAGAAGTACTAAACAACAATTGTACCCAGTGTGAACAAAGCCTGGTTTTCCATGAAGGAAAATGGTTTCTAGGTTCCATCCTTTTAAGGAGCAGTTAGCTAAGGAGAGATCATTGTGAATGATTCTGAGGAATCTCACTGGATGTGGGGCAGATGAATACAGACAGGTCATCCTAGATCAAGTTAATGACTCCGCCTTCCCAAGTCTCAGAATAAAAACATCAACAATGTGAGAAGCACATAAAAGCTCAACTAAAGAAAGGAATTCGTGAATGCTTTTCAATGTTTAGAGGTAAGCAGGGAGGAGAGTCTTAAGACCAACTCCTGTGAATTGGTCTTAAGACTCTCTATAGGACACAATCAGATTTCAGAAGAAGGCCCTGGCCTTGAATAATGGCTTCACTCCTTTATTTGGGAAAACGTTCCATCACCGCAGTATTTAGGTTGCTTCTCATGCTCATAGGTGGACATTCATCCTTTCTTCTGGGTCTCAGAGGAAATGGATAATTTCTAGAGGAGTTGTCAGTTAACTTTGGTGCTGTAATTATTTTATTTTGTTTCTTTTATCTTTTCTGTTTTGCTTCTTTGAAAGAGCCTTGACCCTGCAATCTTGCTTCTGTCTCCCAAGTACTGGGACTGCAGGCCTGCACCTTATTGTATTTCACCTCTTGATAGCCTATTTATTATTGAAGTACTTTAGGTAATTTAGATCTAATGTCTATGCAATTTGTTACTGTGGTTGTTTTGAGACAGGGTCTCTGTGTGTAGTTCTGGCTGTCCTGGAACCTGCTGTGTAGATCAGGCTAGGCTTGAATTTACAGAGAGCCACCTGCCTCAGCCTCCTGAGTGTTGGGATTAAAGGTGTGGGCCACCATGCCGAGCAATTTTATGTCTATGCAATTTTAATACTCTTTAAAGGAGTATTTCTGCAAAACAATGGCTATTTCTTGGTAACCTCTTATTATCTGTACAGAAGATAATGAACCGAAGTGAAATGCTAGCGACTTTGTTACATAAAAATTTTTATGTGAGAATACCTGATATAAACTCTGAGCTATCTATGCAGCTAGAGCAACAAAATAAGAACGTGGGTAACTGAGTCAACTAAATGTAACAGCTCATCAAGAGAATATCGGCTCAGTGGAACCTCATAATTTACCCAAAATACCTCACTGGGTCCCAAACTAAAAAAGTACATGCTTAGGAATACTTCCCTAAATACAAGGTTCCTGCCCCCCCCCCCCGCTTTATTTATATTTTACTTTTCCTCCTCCTTCTTAGGAGAGAAGGGTAATCCAGGATTTCTTGGATCACCTGGACATCCAGGACCAACTGGGCCAATAGGACCACCTGGTAAATAGCTCTATTTCTCTACTGCTGTTCCCTATTTTAAAAGGGGGTGGGGCTTCATGAAGCCATCTTCTCATTGTGTTTCTGTCAATAGGCGCACCTGGAAAACCTGGCACACTTAAGATCATCTCTCTTCCGGGAAGCCCAGGGCCACCTGGTGCACCAGGGCAGCCAGGAATGAAAGGAGATCCCGGGCTACTGGGACCACCAGGAATCCCAGGTGCGGGGTTAACGCCATTAACCTGGATCTTTAAGAAAGGGTGAAGAAAGAAAATCTGTAGCACTTGGAAGCAGACAATAGAAAGCCACAGAAAACACTAGACACTGCAATGTTTTGTACAGCCAGTTTAGGACTGGGCTCATTTACCCTGACCAGCAAAAAAAAAAAAAAAAAAAAAAAAAAAAAGAGCTTAGACCCACATTAAAACATCTCGGCAAAGCAGGGGGGTGGTGGTGCACACTTTAAATCCCAACACTTGGGAATCAGGAGCAGGCAGATCTCTGTGAGTTCAAGGACAGCCTGGTCTACAAAGAGAGTCCAGGACACCCAGGGCTACACAGAGAAACCCTGTCTTAAAACAACAACAACAAAATCTGGACATAGTACAAAGTAGGAAAAACACACCTGAAAATGCTGTGTTTCATTTTTATTAGGAGAAAAGTATCTTATCTGTCTCCTTTGACAAACATCAGCTTTGGGGCTCAACTTTTAAATGAATGCCTAACTATATCCAAGTCCCATAAATTCGACTCCTCTAACAATTTATACACCAAGGTGTTAGGGGAAATGACTTTAAAGCCTTTCCATATTACTATATTTGGGAACAGAGCCTGAGCCCTCACAGACTTATCAATAGGACTCTTGCTCTCTCGCTTTGTCTGTATCACATGAGAGGTAAGAGCGGAATTACTTGTTGGCTTATTCCATGGGAATAGTGAGTTCTGGAATAAAGTGAAATGAAACAGCACACATGTTCATATATTCATGGTTTCTTGAGGCCTTTTGGGGAAGTTAGAGAGCAAATGTGCCAGTTTGTTCGAGACTAAAGAAAGCCTTCCTGGGATGTCAATCTTGGCTTGTGAAACTGCAATTCTGTGCTTACTTGGCTGGGTGGCAGGCTCACTTTTTATTCTAATATGATAGCATGTAATACACCAGTGCCTTTTGCCTAGGACCATGTGGGCCAAGAGGTAAACCAGGCGAGGATGGAAAACCAGGAACTCCAGGACCAGATGGTGAAAAGGGCAACAAAGGCTCTAAAGGTCAGCAAGGTAAGCATCCAGCCTGGGACCCTATGGAAGCAGTATTGTTTCAGTCTCCAGAGGGGACTTATTTATACGTATGCCCATATGACTGCACGAGTATTTTGGGTCTTCTGGTTAGTCCCATTGCTCAGATTAGAACAAGGACAGGGGGCCAGCTGTTCATTTGGAAGAAGCAGGAATCACAGATGACTGGAATGCACTGTCCATTCTGCCCTGGGCAGATGTACTTTTAATTTTTAGTCAAGGTGTACATTTTTGGCTAAAGACAAACAGAGCTGCTGAGTCACTAGTTGGTATCCTATTTTTAGAAAGGCTAATTGTTTTTTAGTTGCCTACAAAAGTTAGTTGGCTAACAATTTCTTATAGGAGTAATATGACCTGGACTGGCAAGTGCTTCTTCAGTGACAGGGTCCTAAGTGGGAGGGCCAGATCAGAAGATGAGAATATAGAAGATTTGGGATCGGGAGATCTTGCATAAGCCCTGCCTTATGCTAGGGAATCTCATTAAGAAGTACAGCATCTAATGCACTGCTTCTAGGAGAGGAGTGGGACAGTGTCTGTGGAGAGGTATCATATAGTGGGAAGAAGAGGGGGAAAGCTAAATCAACCAATGTTGCACACGGAGAACACGGGGTATCTCAAGGGCATCAGGGACCGAGAACAGGGCACCTCGGGACTGATAGCCGTAGGCCCTTAGGGTGGGAAGAGTTGGGTTCTCAGGATCCTAAGCCACAGCTCCGCTAAGGCCATTACAGTTCTGCCAAGCACATACCTGGTTTTAGAGAAAAAACTGTGTTCCTTCTTCATGGTGGGGGAGGGGGCTGGCTCCAGCTATTACTGACTCTGCCAAGCATGTTTCTGGGTTACAGGAGCTTTGTTCCTTCTCTACACACGAGGGTGTCAGGGAATGCTTTGGCTTGGTCAGGCTCTCAACAGTGGCATGTCATGCTGAGATTTTTGTTCTGTTGGTTTGGTTTGGTTTTCTTAAATACTACCTTGGCATGGATAAAACAACTTTGCGTCCTTCCTTTATTTATTTATTCTTGACTTCCTTATTTAACAAAGCTGACTTTTAAGTATACTAATTTTGAACACAAGTCAACAACTCAGGTGTTCTATAAAAAGGCCTCTTAAATATAATGATCTATGTAGAGTATAAGCTATGAATGTCAGTTTGAAAATCTGCAAACGTCTCAAGCACTCCTCTGGAAAATACTGAAAGTCTGACCACCTGAGGTTACTGGCTTTGTTAAAGAAGGCATAACTTCCAAGTATGATTTCCCAACTAAGTTAGACACCTCAATTCAAATATGGTACTGTCATGTTAATTGTGGTATTACGCTGAGGTTACTTTTGATATAGCTGGAATCTACATTAGAGGACAACCTGTTTGACTTCATTATGTGCTTTTCTCCATGGTTCTATTAATTTATACATTTTTAGTGGCCAAAGCTGGACTTTATAATGAAGTAAGAACAAGCACAGGATACTACAATACAAATTGTGTTGGGAGTTGATTTATCAAGTAAATCAACTTCTATAGAGGCCTCATAAGAATGATGCAAGGATTCAGGCTTAGACCCATAGTGATGCAGCATAGTCTAGCATAGCGCACATGAGCATGAAATGTTGCCTCCAGTTTCTGCCGTGCTCAGCTCATCATTTTATAGTTGCCATGGCGAGACTAGAAAGCGTCTTTTGTTTAAGATCCATGGTAGTTACTTTTGAGTCTCTGTGATAAACATCCTTAAAAGAAGCAACTTAAGGGAAGAAGGGTTTGTCACCAAATAGGAAAGGCACAGCAGTGACCACAGCTCAGTTTGTGACAACAGAAGCAGTCCTCGCCTCTTGGTGTGTCAGCAAGCATAGAAAACTAGACTTGCTGGCAAGTAAAATCTTCAAAGCCTGACCCTTAATGACTAGTTCTAGCTGTCAGGCCCCACTCCTAAGGATTTAGAGCCTTTATAATAGTGCCACAAGCCATGGAAGGACTGAGCATTCAAACCAGAAGCTTCTGAGGAGCATCTCGGATTCGAACTGTCAGAGCCATCTTACAGTCCACGGTTCCCTAAGATCCCTTGTCCTATCCGTGGCTTACCAGCTACATAAGCACATTTAAAAGAGTACTTTGGTAAAGAAGCGTGGTAAAGAGTCTGGTCCTGTTGCAACATGTATAACTTGTTTTTCGAAGGCCCACCTGGATCGGATGGATTACCAGGTTTAAAGGGAAAAGCTGGAGACCGGGGTACACCTGGCACCGGGACACGAGTTCGAGGCTTCATCTTCACCCGACACAGCCAGACAGTGGCCACTCCTTCCTGTCCTGAGGGAACACAGCCCCTCTATAGCGGGTTTTCTCTTCTTTTTGTACAAGGAAACGAACGCGCACATGGACAAGACCTTGGTAAGGTTCTAGATCCCTGTCACCTTATGATGCAGACTGTAAGATATTCGTTAGGATGGGAGCTTCCTCTGACGGCCATTGTAAACAATGTTAGCATCTTCTGGTGCATTTGACAGAGCGACTGTGGGCCCACGGTTGAGTTTCCATCCTGATGAATACACAGCTAGAGGGAACCCACCTAGATTGGTCAATGCCAACAACTTTAACCTCAACCATCTATGTTTTGTTCTTTATTTAATCTTCAAATTCATTTTTTCTAAAGCTTCCTCTGGTTATTTGCTATTGTGAATATCTGGAAATAGTTGACGCAAAGACATTGTCCCAACTGAACAACATCAGGTCCCAAGTTCTCTCCAAGCAGAAAGACAAAGGGCTGTGGGAAGCATTCTTGATAGGGCAGGGAGGGCCGCTTTGCTATTTGAGGCTTTGACTTCCATCATTCCTAAAGCTTTATAATACCACATTTTGCAAATAATTTTTTTGGTCCAGGATCGCCACAGGTTATGTGATAATTGCCCTGTTTCTAAATAATAATGACAATCAGAATAACTGTAACTTACTGGAAGTGATGCTCAGCCTCATGTTTTATTAGGTACTCTGGGCAGCTGCCTGCAGCGATTCACCACAATGCCATTCTTGTTCTGTAACATCAATAATGTATGTAACTTTGCATCACGAAATGATTATTCGTACTGGCTGTCAACACCAGCTCCGATGCCAATGGACATGGCTCCAATTACTGGCAGAGCCCTTGAACCCTATATTAGCAGGTAACAGCTCAACCCCTTCACTCTAGAAGAGGGTCGAGTGAATCACTTAACTCGTACGGAACGTAACGATAGAAAGGCACTGTCGTACTATTGGTTTCATTTTGCAGATGCACCGTCTGCGAGGGTCCTGCAATGGCCATAGCTGTTCACAGTCAAACTACTGCTATCCCGCCATGTCCCCATGGCTGGGTTTCTCTCTGGAAAGGTTTTTCCTTCGTTATGGTAAGAAGAAAATAGAAAAACCTTAGCACATTTCCAGCAATGAGTATTGCTTTTAGAATCTTGTACTGTAACTATAGCTCTTCCTAGAAGACGCCCAGAGCATTAGCAAATCTGGATCAAAGGGAATAAATTAGAGTTTTCTGGGGGTTTATTTATTTGTTTGTTTGTTTGTTAATATTACTGCTCCCTACCCATGCCCAAAATGTGGGAACACTTGCATTGAGCTCCAATGGGCAGTGTTTTTCACTGAGGTCTTTTTGTTGTGCTAGTTCACCAGCGCAGGCTCAGAGGGTGCTGGGCAAGCACTCGCATCACCTGGCTCCTGCCTGGAGGAGTTCCGAGCCAGCCCATTTATAGAGTGCCATGGACGAGGAACGTGTAACTACTACTCGAACTCCTATAGTTTCTGGCTGGCTTCATTAAACCCAGAAAGAATGTTCAGGTAACTATGCAGTGTTGGCCTTAATCTGATAACTCAATTGAACAACTGTACTTGCTTTTTATTTTTACCTCTGTGTGGATGTACTTACATTAGCTCTCTCAGGACTACCAATAGAATCCTGTTTATCTTCATACTCCCAGGCTAGAGGTTTTTTTCAAGTCAATGAGTAGCCTTATTTCTCACTGTGTCAGTAAAGACCAAATGTACACATGACTTTGTCTTCTCTAAGCACGTTCAACACGTAATGGGTTCATAGTAAAGTACTGAATAAAAACACTAGCTAATCTTAAGGTAATGTATTAGAAGGCTTATGAGTATTTAAAGGGAAGGAATAGTCTTGCAGGAAAGTCTGTATTCCATGAATCACAATGAAACACAATGAAATTTATAAAATGTCGATATGTGTATAAATGCAAACACAAGAGAATTTCAAAAATTCTCTTCTATAAAGGGAGCTGTTTCTGTAATAAACTAAAATTGGCTACAATACTAACAAAACTCAAAGCAAATAAGTATTCCCTTTTATCTACCAATCAACAAGCTTATTCATTTGTGTTTATTTCAGAAAACCTATTCCATCAACTGTGAAAGCCGGAGAGTTAGAGAAAATCATAAGCCGCTGTCAGGTGTGCATGAAGAAAAGACATTGAAGAAAGCAGAACCACATTTTCGTCTTTCTTATATGCCAAAATCGTGACTCAGAACATGCATTTATCTAAGCCTTTTTCTCTAGTTTTACACTGTTGTTCTGTGAGGATTTAGTAGGGTGGAGTTCCACCTCACAAGAAGGCATTTCATTCAAGTTAGTCTGTGATGCAGGTCTCAAATCTGTGTGGTTTCAATGTTCCCTGTGGAAAGGCAACAGCTTCTCACAGATATTAACTGATGTCACATTTCCGCTTGTACCCAACGCACTGTGTGAAGTCTGAACTACAGGGTAAGAGGGATTTGGCCCAGTGGATCCACAGTGTGTTCCTTGGCTCCCCCTCTTGACCTAGGGAGTTTGGTCTGCTTCCTAAGACATTAGACTTCAGCTAGCGAAAGAGATGGGGCCTACAGAACCTGAGCACACCATGAAAAGAATTGGAGGGTCCGACCTGTCAGGTGGTACAAGGCCTGAGAGCCCAGGACAGGTGAAGCCCGGGATGCTCCAGGACTCATTTAAATATGCCCAAAGCTAGGACCAAAGGAAGCCTCCCAAAGTGAGTCATAGAGGCTTGGATACGAAGTCTAGTTTTGTTTTCTGTTGAAGAGATTCAAACTGAGCTAACCGCTTGCCTTTAGAGAACTAACTTTTACTAGTAAGGATGTTACATTGAAACATTTCTCTTTATTGTTTTCAATGTACTCACAAGTGGCAAGGACACTACTTACTTGACGTGCACTTTATCCCCACTCCTATAAACACTGACCTTAAATAATCTCACCAGTAGTTCAATAACCCAGGAAAGAATAGAGGCACTTGCTGGTTTATCAGACCCACATATTTTTCGTTGCTCCAAACAGTTCATAACATGGCCTTATAGATTTGTTCCTTTGTTAATCTTCTACATGTTCCTTTGGATCTCTCTCTCTCTCTCTCTCTCTCTCTCTCTCTCTCTCTCTCTCTCTCTCTCTCTCTCTCTCACACACACACACACACACACACACACACACACACACACACACACACACACGTTTATGTTATATATTCTCACCAACCATGTGGAGAGAGACCACTGGGTGAAAACCTTACTGTACACAGCTGCTATGTCTTAAAACTTGCTTTCAAATATATTGAAACATTCCCAAGTTTACTTAATTCAGCTTAATAAGCATCTTCTTCAGTACCAAACTATGGCCCATATGCTATGCTGCGGGTGGTAGGGAGTACTGAGAGACTTGTTTCTGATCTAATCTCAGAGAAGGCAATTTATTCTGTGCAAAGTCTCTCATACATGCAAGAAACCCACCCCCACCCCCTGCACCAAAACCAACCAAACAAAAATAGTCTCATATATGGGTGTAGCTCTCCCCAGGTTTTTTTTTTTTTGTTTTTTGTTTGGGTTTTTTTTCCCCCACTGTCTTTGTATTTCATCACAAATCAGCAGGCTTGTTAAAAGGTTTAAAAATATGAACTACGGGTCTGGTTCAGCTGTTAAGAGCACTTGCTGTTCTTACAGAAGACCCTGGTTCAGTTCCTAGGACCCATACCTAGTGTTTCACAGTGGCCTGTTCCAGGCGATCCAATGCCCATTTCTGGCCCCTGCACACACACTCAGCCACATACACATATACACAATTTTTTTTTTGAAATTTTAAAATAAGATCTACGCCCAGGCTAAGTTCAAGCCTCTAGCTTCTCTTAGGCACCACAGAAGGTTAAAGTTGGGAAAAAAATATTAAGAAAACAGTAACATTTTAAACATGAAATAGTTGTAGCACTTTTTTGATGACTCTTTGAGGCCAGACATTGTGAGGCAAAGCCTTGACTACATTTCTTGATCCACTGAGGTGGAGCTGATGGTGCTGATCTTTAACTTCAGGCTGGTGCTGCAAACTCAACTGCTTTGTATTGGAAAAATGCAACCCGAGAGCACAGACAAGGGTTCATTCTCCACCACTCATGTGACTGTTGCCAAGACACTGTTACACCTGAACTAAGATGTGCAACATCTCATTTCAATTACGTATTTCACCTAACTTTTTATGTTTGAAAAACATCCTACTGCCCCAGTCCCTAGCAGTGACTAGAAGGGACCAAGCTCCTTGGCCGCTGTAATCCCCTAGTAGGAACAGGAGCAGCAGCAGCAGCAGCAGCCAAGAGCTTTTTCTAAATGCTAACTCCAGAACATTCTAAACCTGCAAAACTAGAAACTGTAATTGGAACCCAGAAATCTATATAGCCCAGGATGGCTCCCAAATCTCTGCAATGTTTCTGTCTCAGCCACCTGGGTTTTGAAACCCCTCCTCAGACCCTGGTGCACTCTACTCACCAGGCAAACATCCAAGAAACTGGCCACCATCCTCTCAGAAACTCACAGGTGACTTCCAGGGTAATCTATTCTCCCACCAGACCGGTGCTGACGCCCAACGGCTGCCCTTCATTTGCCCACGGGCCTCTTTCTTCTCTTGTCCTCTTATCAGTATTCAGCTTCCAGGGGATGACAGGTAATGCCCGATGCAGCCTGATCAACAGTCCCTCGATTGCACTTCTGAGAGTGACCATTAGAATACAGCCCGCGCATACCGCCTCCTGGATGCTGATGATTACATTATAAAGTTGTTTTAACTTCGTATGTGGCTGGAGACATTGCTCAGTGGTTAAGAATGCTGGCTTCTCTGCGGAAGACCTGGGTACAGTTTCCCATACCCAGGGAGGCAGCTCACCGCTGCCTGTAACTCCAGCTCCAAGGGTTCCAGCTGGCCTCCAAGGCCACCCATGCATAGGTGGCATTCACTACTAGCACAGCCAGAGCCATGTAACTAAAAGTAAGTCTTTCAACATTTCTAACTTGATCAACAAAATGTTTGCTTTAAATTTGGTGCTTCAACTTTGGAATTTCACAGTGTGCTAAAAACAAAAACAAAACAAAAACAAAAAACTACTTGTCAATTGTTTGGTTTTGCAAGATAAGCATTATTAATTTATTTATAAAATTATTAAAAATGTTTAAATTTGAATTTTATTGCTAATTTTACAAAGGTTTTTATATTTCAAATGTAACTTACTACCACTAAACTTAATTTAATATTTTCTTCTATAACCAAGTGAGATTTATTTAAAATATATTGAATATTTTATATTGTTATATCCTGACAAAATTATGATATATTACAATGTACTAATATTTCTTAAATATAACTAAAGTTCTATTGTTTTGTCAAAATAAAATTGAAAGAACAACTGTATCAGGTCTTTGGGTTTTTTTTAATGTAAATAAGTTTATTTTAGATTATAAAAATAATAGTTACTGTGAAAAGAATGGGCAACTTTGAAGTTAAGAATATCAAAGCTACTCTAGATGAGAGAATCATGGGAGAAAGGCAAAGTAGAAGGACCCACAGGGTCCTAGAAGCCTACAAGTAGAACATTATGATAGGCAGATTTGGGCACAGGGGTCCCGCTCAAACTAAGGCACCAGCCAAGGACAATACAGGCGGTAAACCTTAAGCCCCTACCCAGATCTAGCCAATGGACAGAACACTCTCCACAGTAGAGTGGAGAGTGGGATATTACTTTCTCACATACTCTGGTGCCTCACCTTTGACCATGTCCCCTGGACGGGGAGACCTGGTGGCAATCAGAGGAAGGACAGCAGGTTACCAAGAAGAGACTTGATACCCTATGATCATATAGAGGGGGAGGTAATCCCCCTCAGGAACAGTCATAGGGGAGGGGAATAAGGGGAAATTGGGAGGGAGGGAAGAATGGGAGGATACAAGGGATGGGATAACCATTGAGATGTAACAAGAATAAATTAATAAAGGAGGAAAAAAAAAGAATATCAAAGCTGCCAGTATTTAATATTCATTCTCACCCAAAATAACCATCAAATTAAGATAGTAAAAGATACCTATAGTATTATGAATCTTGATACCAAATATTATATATATATATATATATATATATATATATATATATATATATTGCCATAACTGAAGGACAGTAACTGAAGAAAGAATGTCTGAATTGAAAAAAGGAAACGTTTTAGATGTAAAACCTTATTAGAACCAGCCAAGGACAATATAGGCAGTAAACTTCGAACCCCTACCCAGACCTAGCCGATGGACAGGACATTCTCCACCGTTGAGTGGAGTGTGAGGTCTGACTTTCATATGAACTTGGGTGCCCCATTTTTGACCACATCCCTTTGATGGGGAGGCCTGGTGGCACTCAGAGGAAGGATAACAGGTCACCAAGAAGAGACTTGATACCCTATGAGCATATAGAGGGGGAGGATGTCCCCCTAAGTTACAGACATAGGGGAGAGGAGCAGGGGGGAAGCATGAGGGAGGGAGGGAGAAATGGGAGGATACAAGGGTTGGGCTAACAATAGAAATGTAATATGAATAAATTAATAAAATATTTTTTAAAAAAGAAGCAGGTAAATAAGCAGTCCTCCACACAAACAGCATCACTGATGAATCAAATGGCTGAGGACATCCAAGGAGAAGAGGTTTTTCAGGTGGAATCCTTACAATAATGTGACTATAAGAAATCGACTGTCAGAAACAAAGCTGTGTGATAAACAACTATTTCAGAAACAATGTCACTTATTCATATGCATTTTAATCTTGGTATTTTCTGGATTTCTTTATAAATAAAATATTAGTTGGAAGATTTAAAAAAGAAAAAAACCTTATTAGGGTTTAAGTCCTAATGGGAAACATATGCAGAAATGGCTAGGAACCATGCATCAGGATGAAACTAAACTAAATGAATGAGAATGTTTGGATTTATATACTATGAAGCTGTAAAAAAAAAAAGCCAGTGACAAATTAAGTCATAAATAGAAATACCCACATCAATGAGAGAAGAAAAGGAAGACCCACCATGAACCGAGAACACACAAAAAGGCATAGACTCTCCATGTGACTTGAGGAAACACCCTTCATGCCACATACCTTTTTTGTATTTTCCTGAAGTCTGTGCCACACCATTAGGTGCTCTGACATTCTGTGAAACATTGTCTTACTTAATAGACTCATATGATGCCAGATGTAAAATGAACAAATCAGGGTTACAGGAGAAGACTAGGGTTTGATCACTGAATTATGCATCTTTATTTAAAAGTTATGTTGGCTCTTTCCCACAAAGTTATTTCAAAAGACTTTGAAAAGAAAGGGTTATGGACAGAGGAAAAATCAATGTGCAACATTTCGGAAGTGTGAAGGCTAACGGATGCAGTGGAACCCTCACTCTTAAAGGTTTTGACCACATATGGTCTACACAGCTTAATCCCTACTTGGAATGACAGAATAATGTCACTTAATCTACCCATAAAGAAGGATTTTTGCCACTGTAAAGTAGCAGGACACACCACCCACCGCTGGCCACTTTGGAATAAAGATTATTTTGAGGCTTAGAAAGTATCTTCCCACATTTTTACAGTTTACTGCGACAGCCAACTTCTGATCCCAAGAGCTTCTTCGGGTCTTCATTTTCCCACTCCAACATACAAGCCAAAATTACTAAGTAAGATTGCATGTGTCCTGTCCCTCCTGTCCACCTGCTGGTTTGTGTCAATTTAATTGGGGGCCCACTGAGGCTGTAAGAGGGATGGTAAAGGGAAATTTTACTTATCCTGCACCAATATTAGGAAGGACACATAAAAATGCAATTCAGACAGTAGCACATGCCTGTAATCCCAGCACTTGGGGAGGCAGAGGCAGGTTGATCCCTATTTGTTCAAAGCCAGCCTGGTCTATAAATCAAGTCCAGGTCAGCCAAGGCTACACAGAGAAACTCTGTCTCAAAAACATGAAAAGCAAAACAAAAAGCAAATAAAACAAAACCCAAAAAAAACTTGCCAAATTATTTTGAAAAATGGTAAGATTTCTGGAGTATCATCTGAGGTTCTGTTTGTTTTGTTTTGTTTTGAGACAGGGTCCATTGTGTAGCGCTGGCAAGCCTGAAACTCCTCCCATCCCCTCCTGCTCCCCAGCCCCCCAACCTTGTCCTCTTACCTCTGGCTCCTAAGTATTGTGATTACAGGGATGAGTCAAAGATTGACCTTAGAACATTTTTAGATTCAAGACTACATCACTGGAGTAAGTACTCCAGAACCACAGCTCATACCCAAATCTACATGGTTAAGTCTCTTATATAAAATGACTTAATGCTTGCAGGGCACCTATGCACATCCTCACAGACACTTGGCATTGTCTCTAGATTACATATATTTAACCCAATACAG
Organism: Acomys minous; assembly: GCF_964271855.1. NCBI lineage: Eukaryota > Metazoa > Chordata > Mammalia > Rodentia > Muridae > Acomys > Acomys minous. Next base: position 92,775,713 of record NC_140486.1, on the reverse strand, counting down.
ATATGTTATACTCCATTAGTAGGGAATGACCACAAGGCCGAGTGTGGTTTTGATACAGATACTGGCACCGGCTTCCCTGTCACAGCATACAGGAAGTCCTGGTCCTCTAGCTTCTACCTCCCAAGCCCCCAGAACCTTATTTCCGGTGTGTGCCACCAGGCGGAGCTATAATATGACTGACCTGAAAGAGAAAAAAAATTCCTCAACCCTGGTTGTTTGACTCCAAGGATGGGAAACCGTGGATAAGGTTGCTAGGTTGTTTGTGTACATCGAAGCACACATCTTATTTTCTGATTGGGCTTCTGGTCCGTCCCAATAAGCGAGGCTGGTTCCTGCGTTCCCACCTTGTTCTTCCAGAGGGGAGCCACAAGTTGGGTGATTAGACTTGAAAAAGATTTCTGACAGCTACTTTTTTTTTTCAGCTACTATTTTTAAACCCAATTCAGATTCCCTTTTCTTTTTTTTTCCCGGATTCTTAATTTGTAAGTTTTAGGGAAATCAAAATCAGAATGCTAAAGAATTGACCCCAATATTTAGTTATATATGCAGATTCCCGGACCACCACGAGAATTTTTATTCAGGCAGTCCTTTAAAACAGGTTACTGGTTCCCAGCACTTGGGAGGCAGAGGCAGGCGTATCTCTGGGAGTTCGAGGCCGGCCTGGTCTACAAGACGAGTTCTGGACAGCCAAGATAACACAGAGAAACCCTGTCTAGAAAAACTAAACAAACAAACAAACAAACAAACAGGTTACTGGTTTACCTTGCAAACGTGAGGTTCTTAAAAGAACTCTAAACATAAAACCCCTCAACAGGAATCACCTGAGGCGGAGCGCTTTGCCCACAACAAAGATGGCTCCTTATCGACGTTTCACAAGCTTGAGCGCAACATCTGCCCTTTCCTTATCACATGACAGGCACCTACTTCCGCTACGGCTCCTGGAAGGGGCCAGTCCAGGCCGTTCTCGCTTCTGTCCCGGCTCCGCCGCGGCCGCTCCGCCGCTCCTTTTCCCGGGCGCTTCGGTGCGCTCGGCCAACGGCCTCTGCGAGCGCTCGCCCGAGCGCCCCGGAGCCGGCGGGCGGCGGCCCTCTCTCCGGGGACTCTCCAGCGGGCCCAGGGTGAGTGTTGTAGTCTCCCTAAGCGGGGCTCCCGGCCTAGCGCCGCGACAGTGACACCCGCCTCCCGGGCCGGGCGGAGCGGCCCCCCTCCTTGGCCTGTCCTCAGGCCTTGCCCTGCAAATATCTGGGACCAGCTTCTTCACCTTTTCTGCCTCGGCATCTTGTTCTGTGTATAGCCCAGAAGTCGAATTTTACTGACAAAACAAAAACAATTATTAGTTTGGGGTTAGGAAACGGAAGAAAGCCTGGGAGCTAGGATCTGGGCTTTTTGGAGCATCTCTTCCACGGCCCCACGCACTTCACAGTATGACCTTGAGCCTGCCCCCATTTAAAAGTAACTCTTTGTGTAAAATCCGTGTAATTAAAGAAAGGCCTTTTGGGAGGCCCGGAGCTGGCCGAAGCATCCTTCGCTGGTGGCGATGCCGGCTAGTTCTTTCGGGCGCCTCACCCCTCCCCGCTGGCCCGCGGAGCTAAGGCTCCGGGTCCCCTTTAGTACCCCCGGCCTCCGTTTGCAAAAAACCTTGTTGTCATTGCAAAACAAAACCAAACCAAACCAACCAACCAACCAAAAAAAGCCAGCGTCCGAGTCCCACTAGCTTAGGAGCGGGGCGCTCTCTCTGAATTGGTGGCGCTTTCTAATTGTAGAAGCGATTTGTGCCCAATAGAGCTATGCAGGCCTCCCGCTGGGAACCAGTGAATGAGAGTGCCTATTTTCCCCAGTGAGAGCCACCCCTTTCTCCCTCAGTCCCGCTGGCTACTAATGAGATTCCCCAAAGAAAAACCTTTAGGGAAAGTAGGATGGCTTAGCCCTATTTAGTATTCTGAGCATGCAATTAGATTGTTTGAGGAGGGGTCGGAAGTTTAATTTTGGTTTTCGAGGACTTGTTAATTGAGACAGCTCTACCGTGGTGTTTCTTGAGCGTACGCTTTTTATTGAATTGCTGTCCTCAGGGAGGAACTGTGTGTTGGCTCCCTTCCTGCCTGATAGGGCTGCCACATTTTAGGTCTGCAAGTTTTTTTCTGTCCCTCTGTCCTGACTGTTGTGAATGTTTTGTTGTTAATACGTATGGGATTGGGGTTCTTTATTAATTTTTTTTTTTTTGAGTTCTAAAATTCTAGCTATGACTCTCCTGTCAGGTGTCTACCCAACAGAGACGCTCTCCACTCTTAATTTCTTCAGAAACTTTATTTTGTGCAATGTCACTTGCCAATCCTTGCTGTCATTTTTCTGAGCTCCTTGGAGTCCTTTGCCTATGTACCTCAGGGTTTTTGTCTGTTTCCTTTAGAACTTTACCAGCTCTTACATTGACTTAATTTTTAAAATAGTTTTGTTTTGTTGTGTAAACTTACATGTGTATAGCAAGTTTGCGGTTCTAGGGTAGTGATTAAATATTTCTTTAAAAATAGATTTGTTTTTTTCAAAAACTAATTCCAAGTTAAAGAAGAAATTAAATGTAATATATGGGACCCTGACAAAGTTGATAAACACTCTAGATGTTTGGGTGTAGTCCAGAAAGTAGACCTGGGTATCAGATAGGAGTGTAAGGGATTTGGTCTTGAGATATACAGCAAGTATGTGACAAAACCTGTGGATTGAAAAACCTTACCCCAAATTAAGTTTATTTGTTACCAAAGACTATCTGAAGTACCATAGTTTATTGAGGAAGAAAAATAATTAAGATCTCATCTGTTTTATTGAAACATAAAATGTAAAAACTGAGGCAGTAGTAATAAGTCTTAATACAGTTAGTTCCTCAGGTTGTGGTGACCCCAACCATAAAATTATTTTTGTTGCTAGTTCATAACTGTAATTTTGCTGGTGTTATAAATCATAATGTAAATATCTGCAATACCACCCCTGTGAAAGAGGTGCAACCCACAGACTGAGAACTAATGGTGACACTAAAACTTGAGGTAACCTTAATGTTCTTTCTTTATCTTTTTGTTTCTTAGTGTAAAGCTTGTATGTCTCTGTGGCTTTTATTTGAAGAATTTTCAGCTAAATCTCTAATAACGGTATCATCTAGTTTCTCAGTCACTGTTCTTCTCCCCCAGGGACAAAAGTGGCTCTCAGTCTAGCACATGTGCATTGGAGCAATTTAAGGATTTAATATGAAGCACAGAAGCAGATAGTGCCAAATAGCAAGACCGTTGTTTCACATTTGTAAGTAAAATGTTCTCTTTGGCTCTGTTTTCTTAGCCTTTAAGCCATCTGCATGTCAGTTCCTTAAAATGCAGACATTTGGGAGGAAAAAAAAAAGCTGGTTGGCAGTCATAATCCATCTAGGCTTAGCACACTGTACAGTCACCAATGACTGCTGCACTCAGAGTCCTGGGGATGTTAAAAAGTGAAGAAGAAGACATCTGTATTGCCATAACCTTAGTCTAATCACAGAACAGCCTCTGTGACTAAGACATTTATATTATCTTTAGAGTTCTATTGTCCCCGACTTATAATAACTTTGCTAGGACTTTAGTGTAATTTGGCTTCCTCTTCAGGAAACCAACACTTACACATCAAATTTTTAGGCAATCTCAATACGTTTACTTTAACCCTTGCATTCTCTTCATATCTTGTTGGGATGTGATGAGGGGAGTTTTCTGGTAGCCACCCTTCTCCCTCTCTGACTGCACATTTCTGTATGTTACAATATAACTTTCACTTAATTGTAATTGAAAAGTCATGAAATGGGGACTATGCTTAAAGCCGTCTTTCTGACGTGTGGGGTACTGTCGAGTGACAGCTGGGACACTTGCAATGTGGCTTCTCAAATAGAGCCATTTTAAGTAAATACTTTTATTCGTAGTTCTGTTATAAGGTAAATTGTTGAAATACTGATTTCTATTCTTTCTTTTTTACAGCTGGAAAAGCAGTGTCCGTGTTGTTATGTACACCTCCAAAAACAGTTCAGATCTGTAGGGGAATTGTTGTGTAAAGTAAACAACTGCAGGGTAGCAGTATTTAATAGCTATTGTAGACGTGTATTTGCTCTATTAAAATGAGTAAGAAAACGGGCAGTGACACACCACTAGGAAGGTCAGTGAAATTTTTTTCAGTTGAGCTGGTATTATAGATTTGACAGACAGTAGCTTAAAAGCTGCTTGCCATAAGCTAACCATGCTCTTTTATGCTTTTCTTGGCATTTTTTATTTGGGGGCAACATTCTTTCAACTACATCTCCTTGGAATCATGGATCCCTCTCTAATTTAGAAGGTTACTCAATGCATTTGTACTACTCTTCCCTCAAAGAGTTTGATGCTTCTCAAAACTACGAGTATAAATATGATATAAAACATAGGTTAAGAATGTGAACATGTAACCCCTTAAAATGAGTGCATACATCAAGGGCTCATTAATGTAATCCATGTGTCTGGCATTCATTAGATCTCAGTCGTCAGATTCATGTGCAGTAAAAAGTTTGACTTGGGGGCTGGAGAGATGGCTCAGGGGTTAAGAGCACTGTCTGTTCTTCTAAAGGTCCTGAGTTCAATTCCCAGCACCCACATGACAACTCCCAACTGTCTATAACTCCAGCTCCAGATGATCTGAGGCTTTCACACAAATGCACATAAAATTAAATAAATTACTTTTTTAAAAGTTTTGACTTGCATTGCATTATGCATTATGTGATTTTGAGGAGACTTTTTTTTTTTTTTTTTTTTTTTTTTTTGGTAAAGTGAGCATTGGCCTTATTTACCATTGGAATCTGATTTTCATTATTGAAAGGCTTTATTTCATGCAAAATGGCAGTTGCATTGCTGTAAAATCCAGCAACATTCTTATACATAATTAGGATTTTTTTTTTTCCTTTACAGTTTTAGAGATTGAACCACGCTTCATGCATGGTAGGCAAGCACTCTACCTCTCTCTTAGCCTTCTGACTGGGATTTTTTTTTTTTTAATTTTATTTCAGGCTTTTTTTTTTTTTTTTTAGTTTTAAGGAGCATGCACATCTGCTTGCACACAGAATGTTTCTGTGTGTGCATTTGTATAATACTTTAAGAGCTTACATCTAATGGTTGGCCTTAGGGTTCATTTTCAGATAAGTCAGAAGCTTTGTATTGAGCAAAGTGTTTTCTTTGATCCCTTATTTTTCTTTTACTCACAAGTAAGCTGTTTCCTTTTGCTCTTTCTACTGTACGGTATTGCCTTCTAACATCACTGCATAGAAGAGGTTGACTTTTTAACACTCAGTTATTTTGATCTTAAAATTTTCCTTCTGTAGGGTGAGTGGGGCCGCATTTCCTTCTCCCACTGCTGCTGAGATGGCAGAAATTAGCCGAATTCAGTACGAGATGGAATACACTGAAGGTATTAGTCAGCGGATGAGGGTCCCAGAAAAACTAAAAGTAGCGCCGCCCAATGCTGACCTGGAGCAGGGGTTCCAAGAAGGAGTTCCGAACGCCAGTGTCATCATGCAAGTCCCAGAGAGGATCGTGGTTGCAGGTATCTCACACTTGATTGTATAAACACTTTCAGTTTTTCAAAATGTCATTGAGAAAAGGTATTTTCACAAGTTTTACAAATGTATCTAACCCCCACAGTCCAATGCAGAATATTGCCGTCACCTCAGAAAGCTTCCTGTTCCCGTTCTCCACCATTCCTTCACTCTCAGCAGCCACTTTCTTAGAATCTCCTATGAGGGGCTGCAGAGATGGCTCAATGGTTAAGAGCACTGCCTGCTCTTCCAAAGGACCCGGGTTCGATTCCCAGCACCCTCATGGCAGCTCACACCTGTCTGCAACTCCAATATCTGACACCCCCACACCAACATACACAAATTAAAATTAAATAAACTATTTAAAAAAAAAAAAAAAGAATCTCCTATGAATGGAGCCCTGCAGTATATTCTGCTTTGCCTGGCTTCTTTTGCTAAAAGTAATTTTTCTTTCTTCTATTTCTTTCCTCACCTGCTGATCTTTGAAGCTAGGGCCTTGTGCATTCTGGGAAAATTCTGTACCACTGACCTCTATTTGCAGCCCTCAGTATTTTTCATTCAAGAGGCCGGGTTTGCGTTTTCCACACTGCCCTGGAGTTTTCCCTGCAGAGCCTACAGGTCTTACGCCTGCCAGTCCTTCTGCTTTGGCTTTCTGAACTGCCCCAGCAAACCCAGTCTGCTTTTCACTTTGCTTTTATATTGAACAGATTTAGTGCATGCGGGAGGCACTAGGGATTCTCCTGACTTGGCTCCCAAGTGCTGGAATTGCAAAGCTTGTGCTCGTTTGTGTGGCTACTGTAGAATTTGAGATTCTTTCACATTGTTGCATGTATTATCTGTTCATTCCAGTTAACTGCTAAATAATAGTATATTATTCTAAATAATGTGTGGGTATATTATCTTTCGTTCCTCCATAGACATAATAGGCTTTTGTATTGCTTTCTCTCTGAGTGCATGTGAATATTCACAAGTTTTAGAAGGCCATAGATCTTCATGTCTCTAGAATGAAATGGCTATATTATAAATTGTATTTAACTTTTTCAAATGTTGACAAATTTTATTACAAATGCTGTGCCACATTTCTTTTCAGTCAGTGATGTTTGGGAGTTTTAGTTGTTTTATATCCATTTCCCTGGTAACTGATAATTTTGAACATGTGTGCATGTGCTTTTGACTGACTTTTGGTGTTAGCTGTTTCTGTTACCATGGTGAAACATCATGATCAAGGCAACTTTAGAAGGAAGGATTTGTTTAGGCTTATGGTTCCAGAAGGATAAAAAGTCCATCACCGTTATCTTGGTGAGGCATGGCAGTGGGCAGGCATGGTGGCTGGAGCTGCAAGCTGAGAGCTCACAGTTTGAACTGTAAGCCCAAAGCAGATTGGGGATGGGGGGGCTAGGGAGCCAGGGGATGGAGAGACAGAGAGGGAGAAAACACTGGATAGTGAATAAGGCTATTTATCTCATTTTTCTCTTAACCTCCCCCACTACTTCCATCACCAAGGCCCCTACATCCAAAACTTCCCCAAATAGTGTCATCAACAGGGGAACAAGTGTTCAAATGACCAAGACTACAGGAGATACTTGTCATTCAAACCAACACATTGTGAAGCATCAAATGTTTTGCCAATTTGAATTTTTCAGTGTTGTGAGAGTTCTTTATGTACTTGGAGACAGGTTGCTTGAGTTGTTTGTTTTGGTCACACACATATAGTAATGTCTACACCATGGTGTTAAATATTCGTGAAGTATCAAATGCTTAAAAGAAACTACCGCTGTTGGGTAGGTATCTGACAAGATAAAAAGCACCACTGTGAAAATTCTATTCCTTTTGTTTCCCTTTTCCTAGGAAATAATGAAGACGTTTCATTTTCAAGACCAGCAGATCTTGACCTTATCCAGTCCACTCCCTTTAAACCTCTGGCACTGAAAACACCACCGCGTGTGCTCACACTCAGTGAGAGACCACTAGATTTCCTGGACTTAGAAAGACCACTCCCAACTCCTCAAAATGAAGACGTAAGTAGAATTGCCACTGCTTACATTTCAAAGAATTAGAGTTAAGCAATGAGGCATGCATTAGCCACAGATGATGGAAGATTTCCATATGGCAATATTGTTATCAGTTGACTTAATAATTCCCCAAATAAGGTGTTAGGGGGTTTATTTCTTTGTTTTCCTAATTTAACAGTTACGTGATGGGAAAGTGAAAATCATAGAACAAGTATTGTTTCCATTTATGTAGACTTAAAGGAAGAACAGCTCTGTCACACCTCTAGTGATGCAGACAATATCTCAGAAGTTTCTGTTCTCTGCTGTGCTAGGGATTGAACCAGCACTTGAACCTGCTAGGCAAGTGCTTTATCACTATATTCCTGGGAAATGAAGTTCTGCACTAGGAAATGAAGAGTATATCCTGTTATAAAATCATCTGGCAAACCAAGGAAACCCCTGTCTGCTGATATTCCTGTTCTTGCAACTTGATGAGCGGTTTCCACTGAGGTGGTAGCTTGATGTCCCTGTTAATATCAAGCTTGTGGTAAAATGGTCTTACAGGGTATCAACACTGGAATTAAAAGTCCTGTCAATGCTATAGATTCAAGACCAGAATTGAAGTTTCTATTCTTGGAGACAATATTCAGACATATGTTTTTATTAAAACTGGCATTCCTATGTCTACTTTGACTTTCCATGTGGTCCTTTCCAAAGAGGGGTAAACATACATGTAAACCAGGTTAGTGTGATTCCTAGTACTGGGTCTTGCTGGTTTTAGGTTTATTCTGCTTAGGTAATTGAGATAATATATTCATAGATGCCAGTATGAATATCCTGCACATTTGCTTATTGAAAAGCACTATATTTGAGTGTTAATTGTGGCCAAAAATTGTCAAATTGCTTGTAGTTTTGTTTTTTTTTTTTTTAACTTGGCAAACATTTGGCGGGGGGATGCTATGTGTGAAACACTGCAGGAAAAAAATAAGTAATGTGCCCTCTGGACGTTTTCCGTCTGTGTAGCCTCAGAAGGACAGTGGAATGAAGTGAGGAGAGGACATTAATACACACAGAGGAAATTGGAGGCCTCTTTTCAGTACATGCACTGGGTAATTGTGTATCATCCAGGCACAGGCTAGAGGCATCTAAGAAGAAGGAACCCCAACTGAGGAAATGCCTTCATAAGACTGGGCCATAGGCAAGCCATTAGGGCACTTTCTCAATGACTGATGGGGAGGGCCCAGCCCATTGTGGACGGTGCCATCCCTGGGCTGGTGGTCCTGGGTTCTATAACAAAGCATGCTGGGTAAGCGAGTAAGTAACACTCCTCCATGGTCTCTGTATCAGCTCCTGCCTCCAAGTTCTTGCCGTGCTTGAGTTCCGACCTCCTTTGATGATTGAACTATGGTGTGGAAGCATAAGCTGAACAAACCCTTTCTTCCCTAACTTGCTTTTGGTCACACTGTTTCATTACAGCAATCGTAACCCTAACTAAGATATTATGGCTAATGTTTACCAATATTTAAAAGGTGTCTTTAGATAAGAAGATTGTTTGGTACTTCTTCCTACTGGAATTAATAAGGAGGAGTGGAGTAAACCACGTGAACAGGGCCTAATACTTCAGAATGCCCGAATCTTGGCCATTGTCAAGGTTCTTAGAGTAGATCTGGCTGTGTGACTAGGAGGCAGAGGCTTTAACACTGATGCTTCTCTCAGAAAGGAACTTCCCTAGCAGCTAGGGCCAGTGTGAGCTCTTAGAGGATGTGAAAGAAGGCTGTGGAGAAGAGTTTTATCTGCGATTTGACACCTTGAAGAGTGTTCAGGCTTGAGATTTGGAACTTACCATCATGTCCTAGCTGTCAAGCAAGAGTATGCTTTGAAAGATTAGCTATGATAACTGCGAAAGGTTCTTTGAAAAGCTCACCAAAGTACAAAGAGAAAACAGACCCTATAGGAGAGGTTGTAATAGCTTTTGCCCAAATTGGCGGTTCCTACTTCAGGGAAAAGTACTATAATGTCATCCATTTGTAAAATAAAGCCAGAAGTGTTGGATGATCTAGAAGGTACAAAGTCAGTTGGCATATAATAAACTGTGATCCAGTTTGAAAGACAAGAAAAGAACCAATGTTTTCAGAAAAGGAACTTTTGTTCATCGGGCTTAATCAATTTTAAGCTGTCAAGTGGCATCCACAGATGCCAAATCCAACATCTGCCTTGTTCAGATGAGCAGCCAGAGAGCTCAAGGGCTAGGAGAAAGTATATCCAGCTAAGCCAGCCTTATCACAGGGCACACATAGAAAGCAGTGGTCCTGGGGTCTGAAGATAACACAGAAAACTATGGACTACTGTCAGAAAGTTAACCTAGTAAGCAGTCATTCAAGGCAGCAGGTGGTTATCAGTACCCTATGGTGGCCCAATATAATTAATAAAACCTCTTTGAGAATGAGAAGCAGAAGACCATAGCTGACCTGAATTACAGTATACCCTGAACTTTCTGATGATGAAGACTCCCAGGTACTCAGTAAATGCTCCAGCATGTCCTGCAATGGCTTAAAAGACAAAAACAAACAAACCAAAACAGAAAACTATGAGTCTCGTTACAATCCAGTGGCAATTTGTTTTACTCTTTTTCTTCCCCCTTATTCATGGAAAATTGAGCTGGCACTACAGGAGCAAAAAAGAGCGAATTTTAAAAAGAATGTGTGTGTGTGTGTGTGTGTGTGTGTGTATAAAACATGGATGATTCACTGGTGTACACTCACATTCTTTGTTTAGTTATCATATCATACCCTTGGCTTAGAGTTTCTCTTGCCTTGATAAAACACCATGACCAAAAACAACTTGGGGAGTAAAAGGTTGGTTTCACTCACAATTCCATGTAACAGCCTAACATTGAGAAAATCAGGTCAGGCCTTGATATGGAGAAGTGTTGATTACTGGCTTGCTGTTCAAGACTCATTTACCCTGCTTCTTGCACCACCGAGGACCAGCAGCCCAGGGTTGGCACCCCCCACAGTGACCATCAGTCAAGAGAATGCACCACAGTCCAGTCTGGTGGACGATTTTCTCAGTTGAGGTTTACTCTTCCAGAATAGCTCTAGAGTGTGTCAAATTGGCATAAAGACCCTTCTGGTCATAGGCAGACCTCTTCGTGGTGACACATTGTTCATGTTTCCATCCCATAACCTTAATCAATGTCTCAGCTGTTCTCTGAGTTTGCTAGTTACTCCAAGTTTTGGAAATTGACCATGCTTTGAATGAGGAGGATATCTACTCCAATTGTTCTGTCCACACTGCCTTCTATGTTTCCCCTTTGCTGCAGGGTCTCAGAGAAAGCAAGAATTATGCATGGAGGGGGTCATACAACAATTCTAGTACTTGACAGGCTGAACAGGAAGATTACAAATTCCAGGCCAACTTGAGCCTACATTGTCTTAAAACAAACAAAACCTTAAAAAGGAATGTGGGGCAAATGTTAAGGTTTTTTACACAGTCTTTCGGGGAGGGGGTTCTCAGTCTCTTGTCATTACTGTTAACTGTATTGTCTGTTTTTTTAAATATATGATTACGTCACTTGTACAAACCATATTGCTCTTTTAAAATAATTAACTGCCATTTTAAAAAATTAAGCAGATTTTAAAGTAGTGATGAACTTAGTACAAGTCTAGAGAGCAGTGAACAAAGGTGTAAAAGAGCCTTTTGTTGTCATTTATGAGTAAGCATGTATAATTTGGAGTTTATATACACTATAGGAGACTATTAATGCATGTGTGCATCTTAGGTGTGGTACTGTGTGCTATATAGCTAGACACAAAATAACTTGTGGCCCAGCTGCCAAGAAGTAGCCTGGAGCTAAGGAGATTTTTTTCTTTCCATCCTTGCCATATGGAAAAACTGTTCCACTTTAAAGAAAGCAGGCATGACAGCCACAGTAGGCAGACAGGCAAGTACCAATCAGATTCTTATAAACCAACATAGTAGTACTCACTATACATGGTCATGGGGTGTTAAATACTTCACATTTTGGGGTTAAGCTTAAAGGATTTTTCAGAAGGCCCCAGACTGATTTCTGTGTTGAGACAGATTTCCCCGTGGTCTTGCTTTAGCACCCAGTGCTTCATCGTTGTTTGCCTTGTGCCCTGATTGTGTATACTGTATAGTTAGACCTTGAGTGGCAATGTCTAGACTAAGTAGGTAGAGACTTTTTTCTTGTCATTATTCCCTAAACAATAAGGTGTCCCATCTATTTATAAACTGTTTAGATCCTTATATACCATTAGGTACGTTAAGTATAGAGATGACTCAAAGTATAGGAAAATGTGCAAAATATTATGCCATTTTTCTATAGGTACATGATGAGCATTAACTGTATCCTGGAAAACATCTCCTATAGAATCAGGGAGAGAAGAGAACAATGTTACCAACCAAGATTGCTATTTACTTGAAAAGAAACTCGAGTAGCTTTTATTTAGAAGTAAGCAGGCACTCCCAAGTTTATGAGCATTGTAGTCAGTATGGGATCAGCGGCTGGGGAGATGACTCCGCAGTAGAGAGCTTGCTGTGTATGCATGAGGACCTGGGTTTGAGCCGCAGGACCCACGTGGAAAGCTGGATGCACTAGCACATGTCTGAGTAGTCCCAGCCCTGGGGAGAGGAAGACAAAAAGATCCTGTTAGCTTGCTAGCCAGCTAAACTAGCTGAATCAGTCAGTTCCGGGTTCAGTGAGAGACCCCCATCTCAAAAATTAAGGTGGAGAGTGATTGAGAAAGACGCCTGCCATCCACCTCTGGTCTACACAACACACACACACACACACACACACACACACACACACACACACACACACACACACACACACACACACACGGGGGAGAGGAGGATTAAGAACAAGTCCTTCCTGTCTGGCCTGCACAGGCTTTGCTTCTGGCTTTGCTTTTCTTAGTTCCTTGTAGTTTCGTGAGTAGCCTTGGACAAGGTCTTTTATGGTTTTATGCTAAATAGCTTCTAAGCTAAGAATATATTGTTCCTTTCCTCTGTTTGTGCCTTAACAGATCCGAGCAGTTGGCAGGCTAAAAAGAGAGCGTTCTATGAGTGAAAATGCTGTTCGCCAGAATGGACAGTTGGTCAGAAACGATTCCATGTGAGTAGAGCCACAGCATTGTATCTTTATAGCTTTTCTGCTGTATTTTGTCTGTACGTAGCTTTTTCTAAACAATTTTTATAGTTTTAAAAATCTGTTTTACATTGATGGAGATCATTTTGTACTTATACTTTTTATAGTCATAAAATCTGGTTGTTTTGTTTGTTAGAATTTCTCAATCCTGTTTTTCTCTTCAGTGTGTCTGACACTTTTATGAAAAGTGAATATTCTTCCCTATTCACTTTTTGGTCAGCTTTCAGAAACTCATCAGATACCCTTGGTCATGTCACACATGACGTAGCTTCTCTGGGAACTCAGAAAACTTCAGGAGATGACACATCTCCTTTGACAGCTTACAATATAATGAGAGCAGTACAGTTACCATTCTTACAGGGCATGATATTAAGTCATAGTTTAGAACTGGCTGTACAGTATGATGGTGCAGAATGGGCTCTTATGGGGGCAGGAGTTGAAAGAAGACTATTTTTGTCTTTGCTTTAAAAAAAGCCTGATGAACAAATTCACTGGTATCTTTCAGCGAAGTTGTATCTCAAATGTAAGTGTTTTCTTGCTTTATTGAAATTCTACTCTCTTTATGTTGGATGCAAGGGAAGCTATGAGTGGTTTGATTGCTTGGAGAGTCTCTCATGGCAGTGGCAATTATCCTGAAGGATTGCATAGGGAGAAATTGGGTTACAGGAAGATATGTCTCCTACATGAAAGAGTGTCTGAAAGGCTCAACCTTTATTAGCATTTTTAATGTTAAAATATATGTTTTCCTAAGTTATCTGGTTAGCAGATGTCAATAAACCCATGAAACTTGTTTGTCTAAAATTGTTTCCAGATACACAAACAGTAAAAAGACTCCACAGTGTAGTCTAAGGGCTGGTATGGGTAAAACCAGCTCTACTTGTAATGTGTAGTTTGTGAGGCAGCAGAGACTTCTAGTAGGCTTTCCTGCTATTTAAGTTAGGACTTGCTGTTTAAGCCCTTAGTTGACCTTTTGTATCATTAAAATTAAAACATGATTATTTAACTACTTATCTAAAAAGGATATAGTGTTGATGGCTGAGTTTAGATGAGATGAAGGGAATAAACTAATTTCTTCTTAATACAGAAAGTTAAGAGTGAACTAGTACTTAATTTTCTTTATTTTTTCTTCAAAATGCTATCACAGTATTTTCTAAATGTCTAATAAAAACAGAGATCATGATATTAATAAAAGCTTGCCCATTCTTCTCCTACCATGAATTTTATAATTTATAATTTAATTCCTATTTAAAGATTTCTGATTTTTAGATTGATTGTGGACCATTATGCATGAACTTTTGTCTGCCTCCACTCTAGTTTATTGCACAGCTCAAGAAGAGAAATGCAAAGGACAGAGGCATGGGCTGCTGTTGTCTTAGTTTCTTTAAAGAAACGATGAGGTTGATTGTGTCACCTGTTGGCACAAAAATGAACTGTGACAGTAGCATCGTGTAGGATTTTCTTTGTTATAAAAGCTGAATATGTAAAAGAAGCATAATTATTATTTAAGGTGGCACAGATCAGATTCTGCCCCAAGAAATAAAATTTCAAGGTTCCAAGCATCGATTTCTGCACCGGAGTACACGTAAGATTTTATCTGCTCTACTTTCCCCACGTAGGGATTGATGTGGTTTTGCAGGCTCACTAACCCGTTCACCATGTGACTGACATGATGTCCTAACTCTGCTCCAGTACTTCTGTCAGGGTTTCTCAAACTGTCACTATATACTTTAGTAAGTGGGACTGAAGGACAGCTAAGGACGTTTTATATGGCTCGGGAGGTAGATGAAAGGAGAATGAAATAATTTCTGCACAGAAAGACCAAATCCTTTCCAGTTTCTGTATTTTGCTTTGGTTGGCCTCTGAGTTCTCTGCAGATTACACTCAGCAAGGCTCAGCAAATCCCAATTGTCTTTTCACATTCAAAATCTTTCCTTGTTTTACTTTTTAAGCCAGAGAAAAATGGGGTCTTAGGTGTGGTTTGTCATTAAAATTGTTTTTGTTTGGTTTTCCTGTAGAAAATTATGTTTGGAGCAATCTTCTGAGATGATTAATCCCTTGTTTTCTCTAAGTATGGCAAACAGTGTATGGGAATGACTGCCCATGCCTGACAGTGTAACATTTTGGAACAAAGTGCAAAAATTCAAACAGCATGTACAAGGCTCTAGATTCCATACTCAGCCTGTGCAACACATGCTTGTACAAGTGAACAGTGACCGCTGTTCGCAGACAGCAGACAAAAACCACACTGATGGCCAGTGGCTTGTCTCTTACTCTGATTGGTTACTGTACTTCTAGGACTTACTAAATTTCCTCAGTCATAGGACAGCAAATTACATGTCTCTTCGTTTAGGGTCCTAGAGAGCCAGGCGTGGTGCACACACATTTAATCCAGCAAAGGAAGGTAAATCTCTGAATTCAAGGCCAGCTTTGTGTACATATACCATATTTTCAGGTGTATAAGATGACTTTTTAAACCCTGAAAAATCCGTGCCAAAGTTGGGGGATGTCTTATACACCAGGTGCTTACCTGCAGCTTGCTTCCCTTTGCTTCATATGTCTGGCGCAGATAGTGGGGGTGCAGCAGCTCCCAGCTCTGTGTGGGGAATATGAAGCAGGGAGGAACAAGGTGCCTCGAGGAGGAGGAGGAGGAGGAGGAGGAGGAAGAGGAAGAGCCTGAACCTTAAAGGGGCAGTGTGGGCTGGCACTAGCTGTCTGCTGGCATTTAATAAAGTACCTGGCTGTCTGTGCCCCCTGCCTGCAAATAGACACATGCCTGAGTCTGCTGCACAGAGTTTCCATTGGAAGAAGGGTAGTCTTATATGGCAAGTATGTTCCAAACTCTATATTTTAACTGGAAAAGTTGAGGGTCATCTTATATGCCCAGATGTCTTATAGACCAGAAAATATGGTAGCTAGTTTCAGAGCAGCCAGGAGTGTATGCTGATACATTGTGGGCATAAATAAATAAATATATACTGTCCCAGAAAAATGAACCGAGTTTGTATTTGTTTTGTTTTGTTTTAACCACTTTTTCAGAGGCTAATTCTTCAGTAAAAGCATTAACCTCACAGTTTGAGAAACATCCTTTGAAAGCCTGTGGAGAGCGCTATCCTACTTTGAACTTTTCTCTTAATGAGTTGTGCTGAGTCACTGATTTTCATAGAGTTCTGACATTGACTAGCCATTGTTTCCTTAACCCTTACGTGTGAGAGTCTGTGAGCATGAGGTAGCGCTGTTACTAATGAAATAACACGGTAAGCATGAATGCTTCTTCAGAAGTCATTACCCTTTTATTTAAAAAACTAAACTTGGGATTTTGTTTGTTTTCTTTTAACAATAGTAGAAGCAGTTTGTTATCAAAATGCATTGTATTAAATTATGTATAAGACCATATTTGTTTAAAAACCTAATCTCAGTACTTTGCATTATGTTATATTTTTACAATAGTTGACTTGTCAAAATTAAACAAAAGAAACAAAAAAAGTAACTAAACCTTGGTTAGCTATTTCCTCAGTAACTGGGCAGGGGTGAGAACCCAACTCCAATCACTCTGCCCCCTCAGTGGATTCTAATAGAGGAGATAACTTCTGATAGAGTACTTACAGTATTTGTCTTTGTTGTTGTTTTTTCAGTGAAATTTATTGGTTAAAATGTGTACATGAGTACCTAAAATTCCAAATTATTTTCCTAATTTAGATAAAAATTGCTAAATTACTGTTTCTAATAAAGATTATTTTGTTACCTTACTAATTAATCAGCCTAAAAATAACCCTTTCTGTTCTATTTTTCTTATGTCTTGAGGACTGCTATGAAAAGTTAATTGTTTTTTTTTTATTTTGATTTTCAAGACAAGGCTTCTCTGTGTAGCCTTGGCTATCCTGGACTCACTTTGTAGACCAGGCTGGCCTCGAACTCACAGTGATCTGCCTGCCTCTGCCTCCCAAGTGCTGGGATTAAAGGCGTGCGCCACCACACCCGACAAAAAGTTAAATTTCTTACCAGTCTTTGAAACCTTAATTTTTTCTTGGATCAAATATCTCTAATAGTATTGATATACTTGATGTCATGATCTGGGGAGTGTAGCTTGGTAGAGGACAGACTTGCTTGCCATTTATAGGTCCAAGGGTTTAGCACTGAGGGAAATTTTTTTAAAGATCTTTTGTTTTGCAGGACTTAATCTCATCCTTTGCTGTTCTGCATAAATATTTCTATTAAGTTAAGGATTAAGAATCAAAATAAGTTTTTTCTTGTTTATGACAAATCAATATTTCATATGATCATAGAATCTTAGAATTGGAAGAGATTCATAGATTTTCTTATTTTCAGTTTATTTGTATTGATTGATTTTCCTGATGTACATTAAAATCAGTCATTAATAATACAGTGAGTACTTGTAGATTATTTTAGAATCCAACCTTTATTCATTCCATCTTGAGAATTCTTTGCTGCTGACCTGAAGTTATTTATGCCTGACTATTTTGTAAGATGACCATCTCATTTCCTTATGTACCTTGAGATTTTTCTTCTTTTATTTCTTGCTTTTTCTTCTTTCTATTCCTTCCTCCTTTCTTTCCACCTGCTAACCTTAGGCATGTTAAGTAAGTACTCTACAATGAATTATGTCCTCAGCCTGCTTTTCAAATTTATATAATATATGACTTTTTTATATTTTAATGGACAAAAATCCATTAAACTTTACTATAAGTTTGGAATCCATCCATGACATTGTTGCTTTGATTCAAAATACTAAAAGTAAATAATATGCTCATTCTACAACTAGTTCACTTGTTAATATGGCATCCAAATGTGCTCCTTGTGAACCCTAAACTCAAAGAAGCAGTGATAGTTTAAAACTTGCTTAATGAAATTTAGCCAATTGCTGTCATCTTTACTAAGTGTATTTTTGGGGCCTGGAGAGATGGTTCAGCAGTTAAGAACACCGTCTACTCTCCCAGAGGTCCTGAGTTCAATTCCCAGCAGCCACATGGCGGCTCACAACCATCTATGCTGGGATATGATACCCTCTTCTGGCATGAGGTGTACATGAAGATACAGCACTCATATTTAAAATAAATAGATATTTTTAAAAAGAAGTAAAATTTTCCCAAACCTGTAACCCCATGGAAGTGGTGTGCATGGGACTTTCTTCCTCCTCTATTGTAATATCAGTCTGTCTTTCCACATTTGTCAACCTATTTGTCCTAGTGTTACAGTCCCATGGGGTAAAGGTGACTCTTGGATAGTGGCTCCTTCCCTGTGAGCCTGAACCTCACCTTTCATCCCACTCCCCAGTCTCCAGGATGCCAGTAAATAGTGACACAGAACTTAAGTTTACAGTCCTGTCCCTGGACTCATAAACATGAGTTCAGCCTGGCTTCTTGCACACAGGTGTTTGTTGTTCTGTCTAAAGAATGTTTAAATGCAGCCCCACACATATTCTACACTCCAGCCACTCTAAGAGTGTTGTTTGTTTGCTTTTCTTGTTTTCTTTTTTTTTTCATCCAACTATTTTATGATGTTTATTATGGGATTTTCCAAGTCCTGTGGATCAGATTATATAGTGATTTTTTACTATATATGTATGTGTATATGAATATATAAGACTATACATTGACTTACATATGTGTGTATATATTTATACACACACACACACACACACATACACACACACACACACACACACACACACACATTCTTCTGGAATAAGGATTGCCAGTCTCTAAACTGATATCTAAAAACTTTAGTTTGTCTTGATTTCATTAGACTAAATTCTAGAATTTCTGTATATGCCAAGATTTGGCTTAGATTTTTCTCTTCTAAGTGGTCTTCGGAAAGTAGCGTTTTTATATTTATTGCACCTTTCGCTTTAGATCATGAAGGTACTGAATTGTTCACAGATGTATAGATTTTGTTTCATTTTGGAAACTCTGAGGATATTAGATGACAGGAGCTATCCTTTCAAAACACCGTCATGTTCTTTAATTTAGGTTTCCAAGCTAGCACATGTGAAGGGGGAGAGATTACATGGAAGATTTTTCATGTATGCAGCTATTTATGGCTCTACTTTTTTTCTTTTGCATGTCATACACAAAATATAAGATGAGCCTTTGTGGTGTACACTTTTAATCCCC
Source organism: Acomys minous (assembly GCF_964271855.1). Taxonomy (NCBI): domain Eukaryota; kingdom Metazoa; phylum Chordata; class Mammalia; order Rodentia; family Muridae; genus Acomys; species Acomys minous. Next base: position 92,756,861 of record NC_140486.1, on the reverse strand, counting down.
ACTGAAGCAGAGGCAGGTGGATGGATCTCTGTGAGTCTGAGGCCAGCTAGGGTTACATAACATGACCCTGTCTCAAACAAACAAACAAAAAAACAAGATTAGCCTCATGTGCTTTCCCCCTGGAAACTACTGAGCCCTCATCTTAGACTCGTGGTCTTCTCTCTGTAAAGAGAACAAGTCTCAACTCCATGTGTCAGTCAAAGGTCTCCTGCTTCAGTAGTAAACAGCTCTCTGGAGATGCCAACACAGACAATAAGAACCTGGGCCAGAGCTGCACCAATAGCTTTGTCTAAATGTGGTCAGCGCACCAAAAGAAATTGTGAATCTCAGCTCATATATGAAGGAGTAATTTGATCACTATCACCAAAAAGTCAAGAAATAGTTGCCCTTCTGCCATCGTGCTAATGGAAGCAGTGCCCTTGTCTTCTTTCTTTCACTGTATGCCCAGACCTGGGCAGTTTTATGCTTTGGAAATTTAGCTAATTAAACAGTCAAAATACAGCTAGTTTTCTGAGGATTTGCTTTGTTGTCTTTGTGAAGTATTTGAACTGGTGTCTTTATAGAATCATGCTGAATTCATGTGTTTAGATGTTGATATTACATCGCAGAATTCTGTGTTCCACTCTGTCATCCGTAAGTCACATACAGTGTTGATTTTTAGGTCTTTGCTTTACTGAATTGCTATATATGTGTGGCACTGAATAAACAGTGTCTCTGTTCTCCACACCAACCCCTGAACACCCTTGTTGCTGGGTATTTTCCCTCCAAGTTGTTCCTTCTGCTTAGACTGATACTTAGAATTTCAAACTTACAAGCGCTACATCATAGCTGCTTTTTAAAAAACAACTCAAATGTTTTTAAACTTCTTCTGTTTGACTGTTCTCTTGAGGTAGATTGGGGTGGGAAATGTGGGCAAGAAAACAGATTAAAAACTGCTCTGCTGAAGTTTTATGAAAATCTGACTTGAGTGTTTTTCTCTTCATTTGCTGTGCTTATGTGAACAGTGTGACACCATCGCCACCACAGGCTCGGGTCTGTCCTCCCCATATGCTACCTGAAGATGGAGCTAATCTTTCCTCTGCCCGTGGCATTTTGTCGCTTATCCAGTCTTCTACTCGTAGGGCTTACCAGCAGATCTTGGATGTGCTGGATGAAAACCGCAGGTGATTGGTCAGCAGTGGCCTTGCCACTTTGTTGCTTATGTTTTGGCTCCTTATTTAGTGGACTGTGGTGTTGTCTTTTTTTTTGCTTGCTCCTTTTTAGTCTCTTTCTAAGATGCAATGGATTGAAATGGCTTGCTTGCTTCTTTTAATTTGAAATTATTGTCCAAAATTCACATTTCACAAGATTCTATTAGCTTTCCCTCACTTGTGGAAGATATTTAGCTCTGTGCGTAGGACATGTAACAAGTTTTTTCAAAGACTTTGCTGACTGACTAAGTGCTTGGTTCCACTTGGAAATATGTTAAAGGGACTGTTGGACTGAGTGTAACATCTGGGACTTGAGCATACTAGTTGTCTTCAGCCTTTTGCTTTAATCACCTAGTGATAGGAGGGAAGTAATAAAGCAGGTAGGAGTAGGCAGTAGCTCCCCGTAGACTTTACTGTGAGCTGTGGAGTCTAGGCTCATACTAGAAATTCTATTTCTGTGTGCTATTACTACTACCACTTTTAGATAATGCTGATATTTTCAGTATATTCATAGACAGTACCTTAATTTTGAACAGCTCCAAATAGTATCATTAGAATTATACTTTGGCTTATTTAAGCAAGTAATTTTTTTCCAATCATTTAAGATGTTTTGCTCTTTGCTTCATTACCTTACAGTATTTTTAAAAGATGGAGTCCCAGGGCTTTGTTGACATCCTGTCATGCTGTGGGAGAGTCAAATAAGCTTCACTCCAGCTCTAAACATTGGTCCAGTGGCCTTGAACGTCAGTGTTAGTGTTTGCATTTTTGAAGAACTCCCAATAAATTAAAACTTAATTTCTTAATTTGGTGTGTCTCTGGCTCACTCGGAACAAGGTTGTTGTTGCTGCACCTTTAGTCCTCCCAGACCCAGCTCTTCACTTGTGCCATGAGTGTCTGGACTCCTCATGTTATTGAATCCAGGGCCTTCTCTGTCTCCCTAGATTAACACAACAGTGTGTATTTTGGCCATAGAACATCACACTAGTGAAAAAAGCTTTAGGTCCATGGCATCAAAGGGGCCATGTAAATACTTAAATTCATACGTGTGTGTGTGTGTGTGTGTGTGTGTGTGTGTGTGTGTGTGTGTGTGTGTAGATTTATTTTTATAGTTGTGCTTTGTTTCTTTTCCTCCGTGGGCTTAACATCCCTTGTTTTGCCCTCTAAGCTTGGTGGACTCTGGCTGTTTGGAAGGGATGAGCAGCAGCAGGGTTCAGAAGAAACGGTGTAGGGTTAGGAAATCTCAGCCGCTTTTTTGATTCTTCCACTAAACAGCTAGCTGCATGCTGGCCTTTGAGCATATGCATTGTCTCTTCTCTCAGGTGAGAAGGAGATTGTACTTGGCTGATCAGATTCTTATGACATCTCCTGCCCTTCACTATTATTTACAGTGTGGGGCTGATGTGTCAGATTGTTTCCCTAGTATAGCTAGAGACCTGTAGAGGCAATGAACAGAAGGCCTTAGGAGCTAACATTGGGAAAGGCCGTTTTCTCCTTTCTCTTTCAAACATTTTTTTCCTACCTTCTTTAGAAGAGATCACATTGATGGGTCAGAATTTATCATGTCCAATGCTATTGTAGTGAAAACATCTGAATGAAAACAAGCAAACAATTTCTAGATCCTTTGTAGGTGTCTCCACTAGATAGATGACAGAGCTACCGTCCACTGTTCTGATCCTCCCTCCCGCCAGCACATCCACAGTTCAGACACGTGATAGGGAACTTGCAGAAGTGTGGAGTTTTTCCCACTTACGGCACGGAATAAATTACCTAAAGCTTAAACATCTGAAATCTTACCAGTGTAAAATTTTATGCTTTACTATGAAAAGCTCTTTGGGACACTAAGTGAATTTTTTACATGATAATATCTTAATAACTTCAAATTTATCATGTTAGCCAAATAAATTTTCAGAAATTGAAAGCTGAGTGTGGTGGCTCACACCTTAATCCCAACACTGGGGAAGCTGAGACCGGAGAATTGCCCTGAGGTCAAGGCCAACGTGCTGTGTAGAGTAGAACTTTGAATCAAGTTGCAAAAAGGAGCTGGGCAAGGTGGCACATGCCTAATCCCAGCAGCACTCAGGAGGAAGAGGCACAAGCGTGTGAGCTCCAGGCCACCCAGGGCTGCATAGCTTCTGTGTTCCCTGACTTGTGGCCTTGTTTTGGACAGTGAGGTTCTCCTCAGCCTTGCCGGGGCTTTCACTACTGAAAGGGTTTGGGGTTTTGTGTTTTGTTTTTGTCTTGTTCTATTTTAATTGTACAAAGTTTAGTCAGAATTGTAAATGCCGAATCACTTTTTGTTTTATTATGGAAGAGTTTAGCCTGCTTTTCAAAGAAATGGGAATGTGAAATTTGGATAATGTCCTTGCATGATTATAAAATAAATATTGCTTATACAGTTTTCAGCGCTTTTATGTTCTTTGCTGTTCATCTTTTTGGTGTTTTGTTTTGTTTTGTTTTGTTTTTTGTTTTATTGCTCTTGGCTATCATGCTAATGCAATATGTATCTTTGCACTTGGGGACTGCACATTAAATACAGCAAGTTTAAACTCGAACTATTTGTCAGAAAAGCAAGAGCCTTCTGTTTGCTTTTGTTGTAAAAGGACTTTTAGTTTCTCAGCTTAAGAACTACTTTTACTTTGTACATCAAGTGGCACTCTGTACTGGATTTTCTGCTTCTGTGGTGGCCTTGGTGTAGGTAATCTAAACAGAGTTAAGCATGAAAACTAAATGAAATTCAGGTGTTGTTACAAAGTTCCTACAAAGGTAGTGCTGTACATTCGGAAGACTGACAAAAACATCAGGAAGAAGGCCAGGTGTTGTTTGCCCAGTTGGCAGCAGTAAAGCACTGTTCTTTGCCAGGCAGAAACTGTCTGTCTTTGGTAGATAGACGTCTCATCTATACTTGTTAGAGCTGTGCATTTCATTCCCAGTGTAAAGTACTAACATCTTTCTGAAGCAACTTAGTCTGTTATATGTAAAACATTATTTAAGCACTGATGTTTGAGTTATGCATAAGCTTCATTTTGGGGGCAGGGGCTTCATTATTTTGTTTTTCTTTAGCCAGGTTGTACTTTCTTTTTAATGACTGGAATAAGAAACCAGTGTATGAATAGTTTATGTTTTTGGCAAATATCCATAAAAATGCAACATGGAAGACAGCTCATACAGTATCTCTTGTAACTTTTCTTCTTAAAAATGTTTAATTTTTGGTCCTCCAATTAACCTGCTTAATTATACAATAATTGATAATTTTGTTGAAAAGAAGTGCATTCTCTTAATTTAGGCCATTTATTAACTCAAAAATATCAGTATAGAAATTACTATAAAAATCTAGTAGCCTTAGATTTCCTTCCCTTTTGCCATTCTAATTACAAAATACACTATTGAATGATTTCTTTTAACATTAAATCATTTTTATGGTAGAAACTAGTGCTTGAATGAAGTTTCTAATTTTGCCAACTATCTGTCTAATTTACTTTTATATTATATGTATCAATTACCAGTGTGAGAAGACAAAATGAGATACGTTGTGAAAGGTAACTGTATTGTTTTCTCCCTCTGCATTTGTAAAAGGGAAATCTCTGTGGTGGATTATGTTCAATATGGCAGATCAATTTGGCCATATTGACACACACATTTTTTAAAAGTTTAGGAAGCACACAAGAGTGGCTTCATTTCATTGGCCATTCTCGTGTTTTAATAGTTTAAATAACTTCAGTACATAGCTTTCCTTATTTCATGAACTAGAAGTGAGTAAGACTTTAAAACCTATCTGAAAAAATGTGATTCATCAGTGTTCTAGAGCAAGCAGAAGGAGGCGAACCTGTCTCCCCCTCCGGCCTCTTAATCCCTGTGTCCCTGCGTGCTGGTATCACGTTAGGGCATGCGGAAACTCAGCATTACATTTTCCTCTATAAACTTTTCAGGTTTGTTTGTTTGTTTCTGAGTCATTTATAGGGCTAGGATTGTAGGTTAGCTGAAGTAGTTGATTAGCATTGAAGTGCCCCGCTTTGATCCCCAGCACCACATGCTCCACAGATTTAGCCAAACCGTGCTAAATGCAACCTTGTGTCAAGAAAGGAAAGAAGAAAAAATTAAAAGTGGAAAAGAAAATTGTTTATATTCTACAGCTGTAACCCTGTTATGCTTACAGTGAGGCAAGCCTGACTAGTTAGAAAATATCCCATCTTTCTGAGTAGTAAACAGGGTTATTATTGTAAAGAGAGTTAACTGGCAGGGATTTAGAATCTGTTTCTTGATTTTTAGCAAATTTAATTGGAAAGGTTCCAACTTAGTCAGGTAGAGAACTAATTGTCCTCTCGCAGCAATGCATGTATCGAGACTGAATGACAACCCCACAAAGTTTTCCAGCGCACCTTGATCCTCATGGAGCAGCCCTGTGTGTCACTCATGGTTGTCTCGAGCTCAGACCCACTCTCCAATTGCACTTTGTAGTTTCCCTATACTCTCTCAGCCCTGTCCTTACCCTGCCCAGTGTTTGGGTGAGAGACAGCTGCATCAAGACAGAAAGCTAGTCTGACTAATCAGGGTTAATGAAGCAGGAGGGATGGAATTGTGGGCAGTGGGCAGTTGTTTAAACACTTAGTTTATATGTATGAGCAACCATGATCATGCAGGTGCTACTCTCAGGTTCTTGATATGCTTTTAAAATGGCTAGTTTTATTTTTCCAGTTGGAAGTGAAGAATTACACTTTTTAAACATAGAGAATTATATGATGGTGCTACTTTGTCACATTTTTCTCTTTTTCTAATTATGAAATACTAAATTATGAAAATAATTTAAAATGGGGAGGACACATAAAACAAGGATTTTCAAAGCATTTGAGGGATATTATATTGTACTGAAGCATACAATATAATCCTATCTGACATTTATTTGTCTTGTTTTTGCTTTATTTTCCTACTTCTCTGTTTCCTGATTCTGTCTTGTGTCTTCTGCAAAAACCTGCCCTAGACCTGTGTTGCGTGGTGGGTCAGCTGCCGCCACTTCTAATCCTCATCATGACAACGTCAGGTAACTTGGAGACTTTGTGATTACCAAAGGACACAGAGATTTGATGGAGCTTGTATTGTTCGGGACATCATAATGCATGCATAGCCATGATTGTTTACATGTAAACAGCTTAGGCCTCTGCAGCTTTCTTTTAGGAGAAATTCTGTGTTTTGCTAGGAACAGGGTTGATAATTAGTCCTGACAATTGCCCACCAGAATATGAGAACATTGTATAATAGTAAAAGTTATGGTTGGGTACGAGGGCACAGCCTTTAATCCTAGACAGAGTCAGAGGCAGGTACATCTCTATGATTTTGAGGCCAGCCTGATCCTACATAGTGAGTCCCAGGCCAGCCAGAGCTGCATGGTGAGACCCTGTCTCAACCACCCTCCTCCCAAAATCATGGCATGCTGTGAGAAGAACATCCAGTGTACCTTACAGCGGTGTCTTAGTAGCCTTATATGGGATCATGCTAACACAGAGAAAAGGCGTAATCTTAAATCTTGTTTTATGTTCATTAGCTATTGCTATCTCCTGTTGATTTGCCTCTTGTATTTGCCCTTTTCCTACTGTCAGATATGCTTAGCCCAAGTCATCTGCAAAGACAAGGAACAGCAGGGGCCAACACCTCCAGCTGCTTCCCCTGTCTTCCGCACGGACACATGTTGCCAATCAGATACTGTCACTCTAATTTTCCAAGCCAGTTTTACATGGAATTATGTTAGCTATCACAGTAGGTTTAAAATGACAGCATTGTTTCTCTTCTCCAAAAGAGGCAGACACCCTCTTAAGCAAGAAGAAAGGGAACCATGCATTTCTTGTTAATCTCATCCATGTTGCACTGGTGGTCCCTGACCACTGGGCTTACTCAGTTCTTCTGCATAGTTTCCCCTGATAGTTTTTTAAAATCAGTTTTAGTCCCTTTAACTTTCTGTCAAGGTGTTTTCAGTAAGTGGTATGACCATTTGTTAGGAGAGATAGTTTTAGCTTAAAACGATTTTATACTTTTTTGTTTAAAATTGACAATAAAATCTTGTTATGTACTTAAATATTTTTTAACAAATGCTGAGTATCTTTAGAGTTCTAAAAACTTTGGTTGATTCAGTATTTAACTGGTAATTTTTTTCATGTATACTTTTATTTCCTTGTTAAGGCTAGGGGTGTGTGTGTGTGTGTGTGTGTGTGTGTGTGTGTGTGTGTATGTTTGGTATGCACAAGCATCCCTGTTCCTTTACCTTCATGTATGGCAGGGTGGGGTGCCTGTATAAGTGCAAGTGCATATGCATGGAGAGCCAAAGGTCAGCCATGGGTTCATTCCTCAAGTGTTGTCCTCCTTGGTCTTGGTTTGCTTGGAACTTGCTGATTGGGCTAAGTCGGTTTGTCAGCAAGCCACAGGAATCCTCCTGCCTCTACCTCCCCAGCACTGGGATTACAAAGATGCTCCACCATGCCCAGCTTTCCTATTTTTAATGTGGGTTTGAGGATGAAACAGTAAGCATTTTCTGGCTGAGTAACCCCCGAGCCTTCCATTTACCTTTGAGGCAGTTGCTGATATTCTTTGATAGCCCCTCCAGTCATTCATTTCATGTGTGACCTTGGAGAAATAGAAAATTTGTATTATTTTGAGGATAAAACACAGATTTTTTTTTTTTTGGCTTTGGTTTTGGTTTTGGTTTTATGAGGCAATGCTTCTCCATGTAGCTTGTCCTAGACTCACTTTTATAGACCAGACTGGCCTCGAACTCACAGAGATCCACTTGCCTCTGCCTCCCTGATTTGACCCATATTTTTTCCCACTGATCATTTAATAGTTTTGGGGGGAAGGCTGTATTATTAGGGCCCTGGGAGGCAAACCCAGGAACTTGCACAGGTAAGCAAGTGTTCTGCTACTGAGCTACACCCCTAATCCCAATAGTTCTATCTTAGTATCTATAAGATTAATTTGCTCAGTTTACAAAAAGTAAACTTATGAACTACATATGAACTAAGTTTACTTCTCCTAACTGATAAAGTTTATTTTGAGTATTTCAAGACACATTGTTTCTAAGAGGAAAGGCATGGTTAGTGTAAACCATATGACTTGGCTGTAAGAGAAACTACAGGCCAGAGATTGCTATGGTTTATCTATAATGGGTACATGCTGTCTGTTATTTAAACTCTCCTTTGCATGCTTTATTAAAGTGTCTGGGGTGGTTTTAACATCTGAAACAATAGAACTTTGTGAATAAACATATTAGCATGCCTAAAGGAACATATAATTCTCCTTCACATCCCTTTATGTGAGGTTATATAGTTTTTCTGATGGGGAGTTGCTGGTAATATTAGAGTAATAATCCATGTGTCAACTCTGTGTAGCTTACATAAGAGTAATTTTTAATTTTGCTTATATTCTGCTCATGTAGAAAGGTTACCATGTCATTTTACTAAAAACTATATAGAATATAAAGTAGATATACATGTAAATAAATTATACTGTCATATATATATATATTATAATAACTTCGTTAAAATGAATTTTAAAATGTAGAAACCTGGTGCTGGAGAGGTGGCTTAGCAAGTCGGAGTCCATGAAGCTTCTTGTTGGTTTATCATTGAGACAGGTCTGTAGCTGAGTGTAGCTGTAAGAGATTTAGAAGATTGTATATTCACTTTTGTGGGAGAATACCATAGTAGCTCGAAATCAGAAGTAAAGTAAAAATAACAAATGAAAGGCAGGCAGACAGGGAAAAGTAATGAATAATCAGTCTTCTGTTCATAGTTCACTTTTGCATCCCCTGTCGTTGCGTCTTTCTACGGAATGACACGGGCATGGTGCCTGTAGTAATTGCTGTGTGTCAGTGTGTACACGGTAGCCCTTTCAAACAGAGACCCTTCCATTAACATGGCTGCATTTTCTGGCTTGAAAAAAGAAAGCATCTAGTAAGAGTTTTTCCTCATCTTTTCCAGTATTGCAGATAGTCATCTTACGCTGCTTTTTCTTATTTATCAGTTCAAATGGAAAATGCTTGTTTACATTGTTAGGTATGACTTCTTTGAGTGTATGCAGCACAGTACATGACTTGACAATTGTTTTTAACATGGCTTTCAATATCTTACCTGCTAGATATGGCATTTCAAACATAGATGCAGCCATTGAAGGAGCATCAGATGACATGACTGTGGTAGATGCAGCCTCATTAAGACGTCAGGTAATTACTGCCCCCAAATAAAATATAGCCTAAAAGCTATCTACAGAATATTTCAGAAGAATAGTTCAGATGATTTTATTATCCCCACCGCGCCCCCCCCCCATGGATCCCATGCATTTAGATTATCTAGTAAACCATAATTAATTTTCTCAAAATTATTAGAGATTTTTTTTAATCACCATTCAAATATTTTTGATCAACATAATACATTGCTACCAAAATGATTGATATAATTTGGCCAACATGAAAGACTATAGATGTACTTATTAATCAGTCTAGTTCTAAATTGTATGCCTTTGCTTTTGCTATGTTGTCAATCACTTTGGGGGCCTTGTTACTGTATGTAATTTCTTCATTTTGGAAACCACTGCTTTGAATGTTCCCACTCCCTCTCCGTACATATTTCATGACCCTACTCATAAGCCCAGTCTGTGGAGTTTGTGTGCTTATTTTTAATATGCTTTACTGCTGTCGTTACAGAGAGGCATTCCATGCAGGGAAGGCATATTTGGTGGTCTCATTATATAGGCCAAATATATAATGAAGGTCTTGAGTAGCGTATCAGAGGGCCCACTATAGTAGGTAATCTGGGGCTGTGGGGATCAAAGTGGACCGGGAACACTGTTATCCAAGTCCAAGGCTGCGTACACAACCTAGGCTCTTGGAAAAGCACAAAGAGGAGCGAGCATCCCATGTTCCCTCTGCTGTGAGAGACAGACCCACCAGACACCCAGCCTGGCTCAGCAGTGTCCTTAAACACTCTGCCTTACACGTAGATTTACAGAACGTAAATGGAGAAGCAATTTACACTGCTGTGGGTAGTGTTTTGTTTTCTATTTACAATTGTGTTCATTTGGTCCAAATGAAACTTTCTATGACATCCTTGACAAATTAATACATTACTTTTTAAAAAGCTGATTGCATTAGTGCTATTTTGTATTTTATGTTTATCTTTCACTTAGATAATCAAATTAAATAGACGTCTACAACTTCTGGAAGAAGAAAATAAAGAACGTGCTAAAAGAGAAATGGTCATGTATTCAATTACCGTAGCATTCTGGCTGCTTAATAGCTGGCTCTGGTTTCGACGCTAGAGGTAACCTCAGCATTCACAAACATTGTCTCAACACCTGGAAATATAAAGGATTTGCAAACTTCACTGTTTCTGTCTTTGCATTGTATGCCGTTTTTCTAGTCCAAGCCCTGAAAATGTATTTCTTCCAGAGTGCAGGGAGGACCTGCGTCTGTAAGTAAAGGCCTGTTCTTGTTGCTGATCTGCAGTCAGCCAGTTCTGCAGTGGCACCTACACACGCTCCTTTTGCATGTTTTGTAAATAAACTCTTGGTTTGTTTGTTTTTAAAGAAAATAATTTTTTTGGTCTCATCAGTCTGTATAGCTAATTCTCTAAACAGAAATGACAGTCATAAAGCGTGAGTCTAGAAAACTACCTGTAAAAGAACAGTGTTTCGTCCTGTTCCTCAGATGATTAAACAGTTTCTTTGGTAGTTGCTTTTTGTATCTGCATCTCAACATTAATGCTTTTGAAGTCATAGTCTGGTGCAGGACTTAAGAAAAATCAAACCACCTAATTCTTCTTGATCACCTGTACAGATGGAATTTAGAAAATCCCAACAATTGAGCAGTTTATCTGTGTGCAATTTGTTGTTCTTTCATCTTAGTTTTCTATAAAATATGTTTTTACCAAGTCCATGTGTGAATGATTTAAAAACGTAAAAAATAAGGTATAAATGTAGTGTGCTTAATAAACTGTCAACCAAAGCAATGTCTATGGGAAGATTTATTTCATCATATGGTGCTGAGTCCTCCTGTCCCAGGAGCAAGTAGTGCATTGGTGAACTGTAGGTCACAAGAGCCTCCTGGGTTCCTCAGCTCTCCCACCCTGGTGAAGGGCTTGCGGGTACTGTGAATGGTTTGCTAATTTATTGTGTCTATGAGAACAATTAAGGTTTATTTTAAAAAGTCAACCCTTATAGAAGTATGTATCCTTTTTCTTACTGTAATATTTGCTTGTTAACACTCTAGATCTCATAAAAATTAATCATAAGTAAAGCTGCATTTTAGGAGCCTTTAATATTCAAAAAAATATTTTTTCAAGAGCAGGTAGAATTCAGCTAGGTTCAATATTCTTTACACATCATCAGTTGTCTTTGTACAAAGAGGTTGAGGAAAGACCTAAGATTTAGGGAGATTTCACACTGCTGTTCTTACTTGTCCATTAATCCAGGAGGAGGGCTCTTTCTTTCACTTAGATTATGTGACTTTGGTAAATTAAATGTGTACCTTCTTTTGCTGAGCAGGCATGGAAAAGATTACACAGAAGTGCTGGAAGTAAAAGGAGCTCCTGGGTGATGAGTACAGAAGCTGCTGTTTTCCCTGTGACTGTTACAGTGACCTGAACATTGTTACATAAAATGGGCTACATTGGTTAGGCAAAAGTGGCTAATTACCCAGGGGTGGGGGTGGGGCATAGGAATAGGTATTAAGAACAAATTCAACCTTACTCAGGATAGTCAGGAAATAGTTTGTAGATGCTTGAGCAAAAGCAGATTGGAATTTCAGTAAGCAGAGAACAAAAAAAGATTCTGGGACCTGAAGCATCAAAGGATAGCTAGGGCTGATAGTATCAAAGGATAGCTAGGCCTGATAGTATCAAAGGATAGCTAGGGCTGATAGCATCAAAGGATAGCTAGGCCTGATAGCATCAAAGGATAGCTAGGGCTGATAGCATCAAAGGATAGCTAGGCCTGATAGTATCAAAGGATAGCCAGGGCTGATAGCATCAAAGGATAGCTAGGCCTGATAGCATCAAAGGATAGCTGGGGCTGATAGTATAAAAGGATAGCTAGGCCTGATAGCATCAAAGGATAGCTAGGGCTGATAGCATCAAAGGATAGCTAGGGCTGATAGCATCAAAGGATAGCTAGGCCTGATAGCATCAAAGGATAGCTAGGGCTGATAGCATCAAAGGATAGCTAGGCCTGATAGCATCAAAGGATAGCTGGGGCTGATAGTATAAAAGGATAGCTAGGGCTGATAGCATCAAAGGATAGCTAGGCCTGATAGCATCAAAGGATAGCCGGGGCTGATAGTATAAAAGGATAGCCAGGGCTGATAGCATCAAAGGATAGCCAGGGCTGATAGCATCAAAGGATAGCCAGGGCTGATAGCATCAAAGGATAGCCAGGGCTGATAGCATCAAAGGATAGCTAGGGCTGATAGCATCAAAGGATAGCTAGGCCTGATAGTATCAAAGGATAGCTAGGGCTGATAGCATCAAAGGATAGCTAGGGCTGATAGCATCAAAGGATAGCCAGGGCTGATAGCATCAAAGGATAGCCAGGGCTGATAGCATCAAAGGATAGCCGGGGCTGATAGTATAAAAGGATAGCTAGGGCTGATAGCATCAAAGGATAGCTAGGCCTGATAGTATCAAAGGATAGCCGGGGCTGATAGTATCAAAGGATAGCCAGGGCTGATAGCATCAAAGGATAGCTAGGGCTGATAGTATCAAAGGATAGCCAGGGCTGATAGCATCAAAGGATAGCCAGGGCTGATAGCATCAAAGGATAGCTAGGGCTGATAGCATCAAAGGATAGCTGGGGCTGATAGCATCAAAGGATAGCTAGGCCTGATAGTATCAAAGGATAGCCGGGGCTGATAGTATCAAAGGATAGCCAGGGCTGATAGCATCAAAGGATAGCTAGGGCTGATAGTATCAAAGGATAACCAGGGCTGATAGCATCAAAGGATAGCTAGGGCTGATAGCATCAAAGGATAGCTAGGGCTGATCGCATCAAAGGATAGCTAGGGCTGATCACATCAAAGGATAGCTGGGGCTGATAGCATCAAAGGATAGCTGGGGCTGATAGCATCAAAGGATACCTAGGCCTGATAGTATCAAAGGATAGCTAGGCCTGATAGTATCAAAGGATAGCTAGGCCTGATAGTATCAAAGGATAGCTAGGGCTGATAGCATCAAAGGATACCTAGGCCTGATAGTATCAAAGGATAGCTAGGCCTGATAGTATCAAAGGATAGCTAGGGCTGATAGCATCAAAGGATACCTAGGGCTGATAGCATCAAAGGATACCTAGGCCTGATAGTATCAAAGGATAGCTAGGGCTGATAGCATCAAAGGATACCTAGGGCTGATAACATCAAAGGATAGCTAGGCCTGATAGCATCAAAGGATAGCTAGGGCTGATAGCATCAAAGGATACCTAGGGCTGATAGCATCAAAGGATAGCTAGGGCTGATAGCATCAAAGGATAGCTAGGGCTGATAGTATCAAAGGATTGCTAGGGCTGATAGCATCAAAGGATAGCTAGGGCTGATAGCATCAAAGGATAGCAAGGCCTGATAGCATCAAAGGATACCTACAGCTGATAGCATCAAAGGATAGCTAGGCCTGATAGCATCAAAGGATACCTAGGGCTGATAGCATCAAAGGATAGCTAGGGCTGATAGCATCAAAGGATAGCTGGAGGTGATAGCATCAAAGCACTAAGAGTAACAGGTAGTACCACGCTACTTCTGACACTTGCCGTGCTTCTTCTGGAAATAATTTAGAAGCATTTTTTGTTTTAAAGAATTAACTGATTAAGAGCACTGGTCCAGGAGTGAATAAAGCACCCTAAATAATGAGGACTGTAAGTTGGCAAGATGATTTAACAGGTAAAGCTGCTGCAGTCAGTCTCTGGGGCTGGAGTTTGAAAGAGCGAACTGACCCTAGCAGTTGTCTTGTGACTTCCATGAGCACTGTGTTGGCACACACACATCATAAGCAAGAAACATTGGAAGCAGGCGGTAGTGGTGCAAATCTTTAATCCCAGTACTGGGGAGGCAGAGGTAGACAGATCTCTGAATTAGAAGCCAGCCTGATCGAGAACAGCCAAGACTACACAGAGAAACCCTGTCTCAAAACAAAACAAAACAAAACAAAAAAACAAAAACAAAAACAAAACAAAAACCCAAAAGCCAACAAAAAAAAATTGAAAAGAAAAGAAGAATCATTAGACTTTACTGTTAGGTGGAAAGGTGCATGTTCACATGTATACAAACAAGCATTTTAGTTTGGATACCAGATCAAAGATTGAATGCCCTCAAAAGATGACAACTTCAGGTGGCCTGGGGGCTTTAGGTATTCAAATTGTAGCATCAGTGTCCGTAAGACTAAAGAGCATAGAAATAATCTGCCAGCTATTTCCACCAATGGTGTTACTGTCAAAGATCATTTCTTTTTGAAACTTATCTTTTTTTCTGACTGAGCAGAAATGTGGACTCATGTCACAACTTTCCAGGATGATGAGAAAAGTCTTAAGTTCTATCTCAGATTTTGTCTCTGTGCATATATATATATTTGTGTGTGTGTGTGTGTGTGTGTGTCTAATTAGCTCACGCAGGTACAGTAAGCTGGCATTCGTTTTATCTTTTTATTTCATGCCTGTTGGCAGGTTAATATTAATTTAGTAAGCATTGTCTTCACTAATGTCTGGGTGCTGAAGATGCTGTTCATTCAGCAGGCCAATCCCTTCCCTACTTTGTATCAGGTACCATGCTATGCACTGATTACCCCAGGAGAAAATAAAATGTATGTGTCCTTGCACCCATGGAGTTTCTGATTTGGTGTAGGACAGTACACTATAGCAGTGTAAGAATCACACACAGGTCTTGGTAGGGGTTCGAAGTTTACTGCCTATATTCTCCTTGGCTGGTGCCTTAGTTTGAGGAGGACCCCAGGACCCAGATCTGCCTGTCATAAAGTTCTTCTTGTAGGTTTCTAGGACCCTGTGGGTCCTACTATTTCCCCATTCTTCCATGCTGCTCTCGCCTAAAGTCTCAATAGGATGTCCTCTCCTCTGACCCACTTTCTTGGTAAGTAAAGTTTTTCATGGGACGTATCCCTTGGACTAGTGTTTTGATATAAGTGAGTATAGACCTAGCCGACGAACATGATATTCTCCACTGTTGAGTGGAGAGTGAGATCTGGCTCTCACAGGAAATCTGGTGCCCCTTTTCTGACCACGTCCCCTGGATGGGAAGGCCTGGCAGCACTCAGAGGAAGGATAGCAAGTTACCAAGAAGAGACTCGATATTCTAAGAGCATATATAGGGGGAGGAGGTCTCCCTCAATCACAGACATAGGGGAAGGGAGAAGGGGGGAAGTGGGAGGGAGGGAAGAATGGGAGGAAACGGAAAGGGCTAACAAGATGTAATATGAACAAATTAATATAAATAAATAAATAGATAAATAAATAAAGGAATCACACACAGAAGGAAATACTAGCATCAGGACCAGAGAGATGGCTTAATAGTTAAGAGCATGGTTGCTCTGCCTTAAAACCCAGGTTCAATTCCCAGCTCCTACATGATGGCTCACAACCCTCTGCAATCTTAGTCCTGGAAACTTGATAGCCCCCTCTAGCATTGCACACATATAATGCACAGACAAGTACCCAAGCAAAACATACATATACATAAATACAAAGGAAAGAAAATGCTAACAGTGTTGTGCTGAACTCTACAGAGTTGTGGTACTTAGTGTTTGTCAGCTTGCTCTTGCCTGATGCTAGAACCTCTAGGGAGATGGGCCTGTGGGGGAATCATCCTGATTGTGTTAAGTAGTGTGGGAAGACTTTTCTTAATTGTACGGGTAAGGACACCTACCCCCACCTCCCCACCCCCAGCCTTCAGCACACTCCTCTGGATTGTATAAAATGGGAGAGAGACCTAAGCACCAACAAGCATTCATCATCTGCCTCTTGACTGGATGCAGTGTGACCAGCTGCTTCACAGGCTCCTCCTGCCTTGACCTCTGCCATGACGGACTGTGCCTTGAACTGGGTGCCAAAATAAATCCTCCTTTACGTTGGTCGCTTTTGTCAGGATATTTTCATCACATCAACAGGAAAAGAAACTGAGACAGAGGGCAAAAAAGAATCCTACTTGTCGGTTTGACAGTCATTGTCACACTCTTTAATAGTCATGATGTGCTGAAGGATGAAAAAGACTCAGCCAGAGGTAAGCCACATGGGGGTAGGAGTGGGACTTGGATGGGACGGCGTGGTTCCTGATCTTTTAAGTTCTGTGGTAGATAAACAAAAAGATTAAAAAAAAAAAAAAGACCTTCATGTTTCAGGAGAATTCACTGGCTCGGGTGATTACTGACTTGGTTAGTTGTGATCATGCTCACAGGGAGACTATTAAGTATATCCTAAAGCTAAGTCTTAAATGTTAATGGGTATGTGGGGAGGAGATAGTTTAGGGAGACTGTCTTAGTACAGTTTAGTCTAGAAAAGGGCTCTCAAGTTCTTGTATTTGGACAGTTATTACACAGTATTGCAGTTACATTCCAGGACTTTTTGTGTTCTGTTTTTAAGATTTATTCTTATTGTATGTGTCAGAGTGTTTTGCCTACCGTGTAAGTGCATGTGAGCCTGGTACCAAAAAGGCCAGAATAAAGTACTGGACCTCCTGGACTTTGGATTACAGACAGTTGTGAGCCACCATGTACATACTGGGAGTTGTACTCAGGTTCTCTGCCACAGCAGCAACTGTTCCTAAATCCTGAGCATCTGTCCAGCTCACTTGAGAAAACACTTTCTCAGCTGTACTTTTGTACTGGCATGTGCACAGTTGCCCTGCAGTCTTGAAGAGGGTACTGGCTCCCTGGAAGCTGGAGTTACAGGTTGCTGTGACATGCCAATGTGGGTGCTGGGAATCAAAGTCCAAATCTTCACAGGAACAGTGAGTGCTTAGCCAATGAGCCATCTCTCTATCCCACTTTATAAAGCCCAGTAAAACTGAGAGAAAATTGAATGTTAGCAAGAGTGCTAACATTCAGAAATTATAAATTTTGTTTTCCCTAGCCTGGGAGAATGAGGAAATAGAAGGATCCAGCGGGTCCTGGAAAACTACAGGCGAGTCTGGGCCCTGGGGTCCTCCGCAAACTATGGCAACAGCCAAGGAAAATATAGGCAGTAAACCTCAAACCCCTACCCAGACTAGCCGATGGACAGGACATTCTCCACTGTTGAGTGGAGAAGGAGATCTGACTTTCACACAAACTCTGGTGCCCCATATTTGTACATGTCCCTTGGATGGAGATGCCTGGTGGCACTCAGAGGAAGGATAATAGGTCACCAAGGAGAGACTTGATACCCTATGAGCATTTACAGGGGGAGGAGATCCCCCTCAGACAGACATAGAGGAGGGGAGTAGGGAGGAAGTGGGAGGAAGGGAGGAATGGGAGGATACAAGGGATGGGTTAACAACTGAGATGTAATATGAATAAATCAATAAAAAAAAAGAGAGAAACAAAGCAAGAGAGCTTGAAGGAACCAAGAGATCACAGTAGTGCCTACTGGCTCAGCAAAAATATCCCAAATGGTTCTCAGCTATATTGAATGGATTTGGTTCCTTTCCTAATTAAAATTTATGACATTAAAAAAATTTGTTTTCTCTGTTTTATAACATTTCAATGCAGTAAATACATTTTTGTTACCTGTCTTTTAAAGGTCAGCATAACATAGATAGAAACCAACTTCTAAACAGCTGAGTTTCCTCATGAAAAGATACAAACATAAGAAAATAGAGTATTGCCAAGTGCCCATCAGCTAAATACAACATTTTTCTGTCACATCAGGTTTTGGAGTAAAGTATTTTTAGAAATGTGGCCTACCTCCTTAAACATATAATTTTTTTAAAGATTGATTTCTTTATTATGTATACAGTATTTCACCTGCATGTCAGAAGAGGGCACCAATCACATTATAGATGGCTAGGAGCCACCATGTGATGACTGGGAATTGAGCTCAGGACCTTACGAAGAGCAGACAGTGATCTTAACCTCTCAGCCATTTCTCTAGCCCCAATAGATATTTCTTAAACTAAGACCATCACAGTATCATGGGGTCTAACAAATGTTTTTCTCAACACACAGGACAAAAAGAAATAAAAAAGCTTCTCTACACCTCTCTCCAGTATCAACCACTGATGACTTTGTTTTTTTCTGAGTGGAGATGTACTGCATGTGCAATATGCTTTGTATGTGAAAGGTTCATTTGTTGGTTTTTGTTTTCAACACAGAGTTTTTCTATGTAGCCCTGGCTGTCCTGGAACTTGCTGTGTAGACGAGGCTGGCCACCAGCCAGCCTCTGCTTCTGAGTGCTGGAATTAAATGGATGCGCCACCACCACCTGGCTTAATAGGTTTTGGGGTTTTTTTTGTTTGTTTGTTTGTTTGTTTGTTTTTTAAAGTTGCTTCAGAGATGATTCCCAAAACAACTTTTTGCATTAAAATGATTCAGTATTCCAGAAGATGCTTCATTATTGAACTTATAAAAACATATATTTTAAATGCAATTTTCTAATTATTCAAAGTACTGAGACTCTAGTTTATTACCCTTTAAACTATACAATTTGGCCCCTTCGCCTAGAAACACCACACAGGCAGCCAAGGAAACCAATGAGAATCTGACTGAGCCCAAACAGGACTTCGAGGATCCCAACAAGCAGGAGGCTCAGAAACACTGAGAAGTGGAAAATCCTGTGTCTGTCCTCTTCAGAGTTGGAGTTGGGTATCTTCCAGTTACTGCCCATGCTATTGTTAATGGTGGTCTTTAACTCAGTGGGAGAAGCACAAGTTTCATTGAAGAACCACTGCAGATTGAAGGATTCAGGACCAAAGTTACTAGAGGGAAAAAGGAGAAGGGTTAAATGTGCCTATTAAGAAAATAAAAGCCTCAGTATACTAAAGTCCAGCAGAAACCACAGCTAAGATCTCATTTTCTGAGCACTTGTGCACAGCCCTAATGCTTAAAACTTTTACTTCCGAGATCAGATGAGATTGGGCACGTTCAGGGTGACACAGGGTGAAGGGGCTGGCATCAGGTTGTAAAGTGATTAAGTAAAAAATAAATAAAAATGCAAGTCTTACACATCTTATTCTTCCTAGAACACCTCGTCTTAGGATGAACCATGTAAGACTGATGCTCTCATGTCAGGATGAAAATAAATACCAACAGGGTCAGGGGTGTGAACCTGTCTGTGCAGCCTTCCCACTTACTTGCCAAAGACAGGAAAGCAAATGAGATCTCTTCTCTCCCCTCCCTCCCTCCCTCCCTCTCTCTCTCTCTCTCTCTCTCTCTCTCTCTCTCTCTCTCTCTCTCTCTCTCTCTCTCTCTCACACACACACACACACACACACACACACACACACACACACACACACACACACACACAGCTCAGTTTTCCACATAGATCTGCTCTAAGGCCAGATGAATGGTTTTTACTCAAGACATTTCAAATGTCTGATTAAAATGATGTATACCTCTTAACATAAAAAGCTTTTGGTCCTAATACATCTGTCTCAATTTTTTTGATTTTTGCTTTTGTTTATCAGAATAAAATGGAGTACTCTTAGGGAGTACACATTTCTGGACTTTGGACCTGAGACCATAACAGTATTTGCAGCACATGACCTCTGAGGCTATGGATTTGTCTGAGAGCACAGGATTGCCCTACTGTATTGGCCTCCCCAGATGTCCAAGAGCTCCTGTCCTCACAGGGTAGACAGCTGCCTACTACATCAGTGGGCTGGTATTCCTTGAGGGTTAAATGTGTGCAGTAGATGTGGTTGGGAGTTAAAATTTTTCTTACTATTAAAGGAATTTCTTGGAGGTTTGATTAGTTCACACTAATACCTGCTATGCAAATGTTGAGAAACTTATATTTAAGTAATAGGGAGGACAGTTGTTTAATAAAGTATAAAAGATCTGGTGACTTTCTGAAACTAAATGGCTAATTAATGATACCTAATGAATTAGATTGCCTTACTGTTTTTGAAAATGCAGGCATAGAATTGTCTCAGTGGACCCTTTATATGCAATTGCTAATGTTCTGTCTTACTACATAGCCTAAATATTTTTATTCCTGTCTATAAGTATATAGAATCTACTAGCTGTTGTTTTGGGTTTTGGTTGGTTGGTTTTTTTTAATTTCAAAAGTACAAAGGCTGGGTTGGTGTCTCTATGAATAGAGCCTGAGAATCAGAGTTTACATCCCAGCACCCACATGAGAACCTAGCACTGAGGAGGCAGAAGCAAGAGAGTCCCTGAGCCTAGCTGGTTAGCTGTATCATCAGGCTCCAAGCTCAGTGAGAGACTGCCTTGATAAATAGAGAGAAATTGAGGACACCTGTCATCAACCTCTGACCTCCTTATGCGTATATGCACATCTGTCCACCCAGAACCAACAGACATTACAAATACATGAACACCATACACGCACGCACACACATACACACACACACACACACACACACACACACACACACACACACACACACAATCTGTGGTTTACAGATTTAGTAATTAGGGACTGGTAGGATGGCTCAGCTGTTCGGAGCACATACTTTCCTTCCAGAGAACCCAAGTTCATTAGTTCAGTTCTCAACCAAGGATAGCTTAGAACTGCCTGTGACCCCAGTTCTACAGGGATACATCACCTGTAGATTCAGGATACACACACAACAACAACAATAATATAATAATAAAATAATAAGGCCTAGAGAAATCGCTCAAAAGTTAAGAGCTTTTGTTGCTCATGCAGAGGACCTGGGTTCAGATCTCAACATCCACATGGTGGCGCAAATACAATTTGCAACCCCCATTCTGGGGTACAGTGCCCTCTTCTGGCTGCCATGGTTAACTGCACACATGGGTGATGCACTTGCATGCAAGCAAAATAGTCCTATGCATATAAAACTTTAAAAAATAGTGCCGACTTGTAGGAAGAAAGTGTCCCCCTCATTCCCCCATCACTGTTCCCCAAGGATTTAAATTAAGTGTATATTCCAAGAACTTCTAGGAGACACGCAGATATAACCGTGAATGTTCACAAGACAAGTATAAGCCACCTGAGATCAGCCAGACCATTTAGATGAGGCCATACTCACAGCATTCAGGATATGGCAGCCCCTCCACTTCTTTATGAGACGCTACCTACTGGTATTAATTTACAAGTCCTAGGAATGTCCCAGTAGTTAGAACAGAGAAAGGCTTGCCTTGTGCACAATGGTTAGCTACAGCTACGTGAGAGAGTGACAAAATGCTACTCACCTCAAGTTTTTCAATGAAAATTCACAAGTGGCAGTATTGTTGGCCGGAGTGTTACAAATGAGAGGCCCTTCCAAGAGAGCCTTCACTGATACCAGCATGCAATACACAGCACCAATGATGGTGATTATACTTAACAGTGATGAAAGAAACATCTGGAAAACAAAGCAGGCACATTTGTACATGTCATTGTATGTCCATCTGTTTCAGGTTATACAGCAGCAAGTGTGTAGCACTTACAGTTGTAGTCAGCTACTGACCGTAGTTCTCCAGTTCATCTATGGCCCTAGATATTTTTTCTTATTTGTAGGTATATATATGTGCATGGTATTTGTACATGTTTGTGTAAGTATGTTCTGCACATGCATGTGTGCGAGTGGTGTAAACTACAGGTTGATATTAGGTCTCTTTCCTTACCACTTCATTCTCCACCTTGTTTTTAGACAGTATCTGTCACTGAACCTGGAGCTCAACCCTTCTGCTAAGCTGGCTGGCCCGTGGGCTCTACCTTTCTGCCCCTGTAACACTGGGGTTATAGGCAGTTGCCACTGTACCCAACTTTAGTGTGATCGAAACTGAGATCCTTATGCTTGTCCGTCAGATACTTTCCTGACATAGCTATCTCCCTAGCCCTGTGCGGTCCTGAGTCTCGAGACTGCAGTTTCTTACGCATGGATTTATGAAAGAGGCAGGGAGCAAAGTCTGCCGTTGATTGTTGCCAAAAGATAGTTACACTTGTCAACGTCTCTGAAAAATTTCAATTTCCATATTCCTAGGCTTTACCTGTTCCTTCTGGCCACTAAACTCTGGTCCTTCCTTCCTATTGTATATAGTTCTAACTACATTGAATCTCCACTAGATCTTAACCACCTAAGTTCTGATTTCTGGCCTCTTGGTTCCCAACTCTTCCATCTGTCTTTGGTTGGTGCTGTAAGCAGTCCGTGGCCAGCATCCTGAAGGAATCAATCAGCTGCGGCATCGAGAGCAGGACTGTTCAGCTCTGCACACTGAAGTGGACATTTTGCTACAGAGAGCCCTTCAAGGCAGGGTGGGATGAATCAGGATCCCTGGTCACCACCCATCAGATGCTGCTGTCACTTCCTTCTCCCAGTCCAGTGTGACAACTAAAAGCTGTCTCAACAGTGCCACGTGCCCTTTTGGGGTAGTTGAGAATACCATGTTGGAGGGAAAGCTTGATTCTGAGTCACACAAATAATGGGTGGAATTTGGCATTAAAAATGGAAATTAGTTGAAATCTGAATAAATTAAATTAAATTTTTAAAAAAAGAAGGAAAGAAAAATGGAAATTAATGTTGGATGTGGGTTTTTTGCCCCCTCCCAAAATAATGTTTGTGTTTCACAAAGTTGTTAGTGATTGGGATTATTTCAAAAGTAAAAATGAAACAAGAGAACACTTTGCCTCTCATTAGCTCCTGGAGGATTGTGTGCTGTGTGTTTCAGACCCTTGATGAATAGGCAGGTATGTCGAAGACCATGTGACGCCACATGTATTATCTCACATAATCCTTTGAACAACTCTGAGAGAGATCTATTGGTGTTCTCTTCATGGAGAAGAGAAAACTAGAAAGGAGGCTGACAGCTCATTATGAAATTCATCTAAGAAGTACTGGTGCTCTGGTTCTTGCCACTTTGTGTCCTTAGATGAAAGCACACAGTAATGGTAGTTCGGGCCAGTTGTAAATCCTGATTCTCCAACACCACTGTGTCTTGTACAAGCTACCGAATTTACTCATTAAGAAGTGCTGCTCTTAGCTCTGACTTGTCACTGCTAAGAGGCCTTGCTATACGCGATTTTAGGCTTCTGTATTTGAGGAGTCATTCAAGTGATTCAGCAAAATCATATCATATTGAGAAACAGAAGGGGAAGGAAGCAAAGAACTGTTAAATGGAAAATAGCTGAAACAGGAAACCCTGGCGTTACAATGTATACTGACACCTGGTGCCCCCTTCCTGCCCTGCCGGGAAGAGAGGGGGATTTTATGCCACCTCAGTCTTATCTTGACCCAGAAGGCACCAACTGTAACTTGAACACCTGGCTGCCAGCAAGTGAAAAGCGTTGATTGCTAAGGAGGTTTTATGACATTGATAATAAGCAGGCAAACACTACTGCTAATGGCATGAGTAATATTAAAGAATGCCTCTGTGCCACCCCCTCTTTGCCACCAGCAGCCCTTGAAGATCCTCAACCTATGGTTTTGTTGAAGTATGACTGAATTATTTTCAAGGTTGATGTGAGCAAAATGGCCTGCTAACTCAAAGCCAGTACCTACATGCAAAGTGCCTCGGTGGAGGGCTGGAAAGGTGGCTCCGTGATTAAGGGATCATCCCTTCAGGGCACTCAAATTCAGTTCCCAGCATCCAGTTCCACATCCTGACACTCCAGCTCCAGAGCATACACTGCCCCCTTCTGTCCCCAGTACATACTCACACAGACACAACATAATTGAAAAATAACACCAAGAGGATCATTTTTCCTGAAAGGGCATGTGCAAAAAAAAAAAAAAAAAGTTAATAGAAACTAGATTTGAGAAAAGTTCCAGTGTTCAGCTAGTTTCCAGGTTCAGAGCATCAGAAGCAAACCAGAATGTCTTGAGAATTTGCATCACACAGAAGCAAGGTCAAGCCCAACTGCATTAAGGTATGCTAGTTTAGGAACAAAAGTGACAGGCAGTAGAAACCAAAAACTAAGACCTATTGAGTGCTTAACAAAGTAGTAAGACAAAGGCTAAAACTACCATGCTTCAAGTGATTATTGTAACCCTGGATAAACAATGCCAAAAGCAGGCTCTGTTTAAAAAAAAAAAACAAAAACAAGGACAAAGGGGGCTGGAGAGATGGCTCAGAAGTTAAAAGCACTGGCTGCTCTTCCAAAGGTCCTGAGTTCAACTCTCAGCAACTATGAGATCTGGTGCCCTCTTCTGGTGTGCAGGTGCACAGTCAGGCAAAATACTGTATAATCAAAAAATAAATCTTAACAAAACTATTTTCTGGGGCTGGAGACATGGCTCAGCAGTTAAGAGTAATTGCTGGCCAGGTAGTGGTAGCACACACCTTTAATCTCAGCACTCTAGATACAGAGGCAGGTGAACAAACGCTGTGAGTTTGAGGCCAACCTGGTCTACAAAGCCAGTCCAGGATAGTCAAGGCTACACAGAAACCCTGTCTCAAAAAACCAAAATAATAATAATAATGTAATTGCTGTACTTCCAAAGGACTCAGACTCAATCCCCAGCACTCACGGGTCAGCTCACAGCCTTCTGTAACTCCAGTTCTAGGGGATCAAACACCCTCTTTTGGCTCCCACAGGCATCGGCAAATGCAGGCAAAACACCCAGTATACTTAAAATAATTAAATTTTAAAAATCACAACCTATCTTCTATGGACATTATTCCCTTTCGGCCAGTGGCTCTTACCCCACCCCACATTGGAATCACAGGGTACTTCTGAAGAATGACACACACAGAATTTTGGGGAATACTCAGGTGCTTGCATTTTTTAAAAATCTCCCTTGGTTTGTGGGTGTGTGTTCCCATCTGATTAGGAACCACTGATTTAAAACCTTTATGCTAAGTTCAGCCCCATGTACTGATTATGGGTACTTGCCATTGGTCTACCCCTACCTTAGAGAAGTAGACCCTCAGGTCCTGTTCTTGGTGTAAATAGTATAAAGACTGTGAAATTGGGAGTCTGGTGGCCTTAGAAAATACTGTGCTGCCCTGGCGAATTATTTCTTGTTTTTTGCTCTCTCTCTCTCTCTCTCTCTCTCTCTCTCTCTCTCTCTCTCTCTCTCTCTCTCTCTCCATCATCATCATCATCATCATCATCACTATTTGGTCAATAAAAAGAGTTGCCAGATTATGGCACATGCCTTTATTTCTCAGGGGACAGAAGCAGATGGATCCCTGCAAGTTCAATCTGACCTAAATAAGAGCAATTAACCTAGCATACTAACCTTTCCATACACACAAAATAAATAAATAAATAACACCATCAAAAAAAAAAAAAACCCTGAGGGTTCATGGGCCCTAAGTAATTTATTTACAACTCAAAACAAGTATTTTAGTATGAAATGGATTACAGTTCTGGGTGTGGCATAAACTCTCACTTGAAAAACTTCTGGTTCTTTAGGTGACTGACCTAAAAGTTAAGGGAAGGACTGAAGGCTAGCTAAAAACTTAAAAAAAAAAAAAAAAGGAAAGAAAAAGAGAAACAAACCAACATAAACTATCTTTTCACTCTTTACTATAGGCAGCCTCAACAGCATGGATCCAAGGCTGCGGCCCAGCAGGGCCTGATGACTCAGGGTGGTTTTGCTCAGCAGTCATTGGCTGCTAATGACTTCCACCCAAGCCCACTGCTCGTACTCACCCCAGTCTTGTTATTGCAGCATGCTCTTTTTCTCGCTGACAAGGACATGGCTGTTGACGGGATGGCCTGGAACAAACATTACAGGAAAGATGAGTGTTATCTCTTCTTATCACATGAAAACTCAGTCCTCACCACCTTCCATTTATTGCCCCTTGGGAGAATTCAGTGCTCGGGAGAATCTGGCAACATCCCTGTGTTGTGAACCTTAACACCATTTTCGGCCATAAAGATTGAAAGGGCAAGAGTCAACAGCAGCCGGGAAGCTTTCTGGCTACTTTCCTGTTGACTCGAGTCAGCCACAGCCTCCTGAATTTTAAAAAGAATAGGATGACTTATTTATGTATGAGTTTGGGAAGAATCTTAAAGAGTTGGTCCTGTCACCCCAAATTTCCCTTTTCTCTCTCTCCACTCCCTTCATCTCTCTCTCCCCTGTTACCTCTCCCCTCCCTTCCCTTTTCAAGTTTCTATAACCAGCAGTCATATCTAAGTTCCTGTAAATAAGCCAATCTGGGAAGAAGGAAATTAACAGGGGTTTTTTGTTTTGTTTTGTTTTCTTGGTTGGTTTGGTTTGGTTTTGCCTGTGACAGGGACCAATTCACCACCACCCCCAGTTGCCTCACTTTCGACACCCCAAGCCACCATCATCTTGCCAGTGTTCTCAAGCCTATGACTGCTGGGCCCCCATGCTCTTCTGGCTCCTGTATCCCTAAAATGTACCCATCAAACTTTACACTGATGTTTAGAGGACTTTGGGGTTTTTTTGTTTGTGGTGTGTTTGTTTGTTTGAGACAAGTTCTCGCTATGTATAGCATTGTCTGGCCTTGAACTCGCTTAATATAGACCAGGCTGGCCTCAAACTCACAGAGATCTACCTGTCGGTGCCTCCCGAGTGATGGAATTAAAAAGCAGACAAAAGTTTAGTATATATTGCATTCTATACTGCTGAGGAGAGCTGTAAATGGTACCACATTCTTAAGAGTTAGTTTTCTATTTTTAAAAAGAACTCGGCATCAGCTGTGACTGGAAACTCTTCACTAGGAGTTTTGTGTCATTGAAGGACAGACTGTCGGTTGCTTCCTTCCACTTGGCAATTTTCAGCTGTGAAGAGCATTTGCCAGCTCGGCCCAGGTGCCCTCGAATAATTCCCCAGCTGCCCTGCTTTGCTAACATGGCAGGCTCTGTAGCTACGGACCAGGTGTTTGTTGGGACTTGACATGTTTTGGGTTGTGCCCCCCAACACTGGTGTATGCCCTATCCCCCTCGCCCGCTGTCTAAACAGGTGGAGCAAATGTGAGGAGCCTGCCTGAGAAAGTCAGAGAGTTCAGAGCCAAGCTAGACATGGGGTCTCTAAGCCACTGCCCCACATTGACTGATGGCTTAAAATTCACAAAGCCACTCTTTCTTGTCTCCTGGAACCCCACCACCCTTGCTCATGTCAACCCCCCTCTTAATTGTCCCTTCCCTCATTCTCTTCTGAAACCATGACTCCCTGATTTTTTCTAGAACAGATTCATGGCTCTAACAAAGCAGCTTTCCCAACATATGTCACCCTATCTAATCAATCACACGCTGACTCGATGTCACTTTGTGTTGTGGCCAAGCTTTGTTTACACCGTACCAACTCAGAAGCCTCACATACATATGGCCTGCTCAGCTACCCCTGTGCATAGCTGAAAGCCCAGAAAGAAAGGGGAAAAAAATCTTTGTCATCATTTATACACTAAGCTTTTTTGGTCGTTCCCAGAAGACACTGCTTTCTGATCTCACATAACAAATAAAGTAGAACAGGAGCTGGTGAGTATGCACTCCCCACCCTTATCACCTCACTTTTATAAATAAAGTTTTATTGGGACCCTATCTCATTTGCATAGTATCTGTTGCTACTTTTGCATTAAAACAGTAGCGGTTGATTGTTCCTAAGCATATTTGAATTCATAGGGTTTTGTGAAATTCAGTCTTGCTTCTCTTGGATTTAGAAATAATTACCACTCATTTTCTTGGCAGGAACCCATGTTTTTCCCCCCAGTTTTAGAAATTGTACAGCTTTATAAAGGAAGCACACAAGAGACTTAGTTAAAAACTATGATAGGAATCAAACTATGGGAAACCCTCTAGGCTCTTGAACTTGAGAGCAGCACACAACGCCATAGCTCAGCATGAACACAGAAGCTCTGTTTTGTAAAGGTTTTTGCATGCAATCTTCTAGTCTGTTCGACTTACAGCCATTTGTTTTGCATTAAGATTTTAATAACTGGCTTTGACAAATTACCCTTATGTAATGAATAAAATCAATAAAGAGAATGATTAAGACCAGGCTTATAATTAACTTTATATAAAGTAAAAGAGCTTTTCTGTTTATAGTTTTCAAGGAACATTTTAAAATGCTTTTAATGCTTGATCAAGGAACATTTATATTGACGTTCCCCTGGCCCTTAGTAGATAATGTCAAAGATAATTAACTATATGGTGTTTTACTTGGTTACAGTTTCAGAAGATAAGAACCTTGACCTGTGATTGGTGTTGGTGAACTAAATGATTTCACAAAGTAATCAGTAATGAGCCCCAGAGTTTGTGGTATATGCAGTGTCCTGTAAAGTTCCCCATTTCTAAAGGGATCCTAACATGAAATGTAGCAACTGCCCAACAGTTCAGGACACTTAGTGAATTCTTCTTTGTAAACTGTCCTGCAGAAGCCAGAGTCTTGATAGATGTCTCAAGGAACAGAATTTCCCTTGGAAAAGATATGCTTCTACCTTTATGGGGAGCCAAGGGTCATGAGCGTATGCTTGCTTCAGGAGCACTGCTGTTAGCCACCTCTTTGCTTGTGGGCTAAGCTCCCTCATGAGGGTCTGCCTATGAAGAGCATCAGGCTTTCCCATGAGTTTGATGCTTTAATGATTTTTCATTATTCTTTATTGAGGGAAGCAAGATAGACTTAGCTGTGGTACAAGGAGTCCAGATTCTCTGAAGTGTTCCGTGAGTGTGGAGACCTTTCTATGACTCAGCTTCCTGGTTCTTATACTTCATAGATTTTATCTTTGACCTCTGTAGGCCGGAGGCAGGGATTGAAGACTATGGTATTTAATGAGCTTTGGCATTAGATAAATCTAGAATTGGATATAATACCTATTGTGTGACCTGACTAACATTCTCAGCCTTCTGGTTTTTTTTTTTTTTTCCTAGTCTACAAAGTACAAGTGATAACTGCAGCTAAGACTAGGCAGCATGTAAGCTAAACTAGACATCCTAGAATCCTCTCTTGTCATTCTTGGTCTGTCTGGTCTCCCCTCTGGCTCCTTGCTTTCAAAAAAAAAGCAAAAAAAAAAGCACCAAAGATGTAAGTGGGTGTCATCACTACCCTTTGCTCTTTAATACTCGTAGCAAATCTTAGAAATACTCTTTCTTGTGCTTTGGGGCAATGCTACTTCATATTGAGAGACAGCTGAGTTTTTCTGATCAGGCTGTCTCAGCCAGGGCACTGCTGGGAGCTGAGCAGAAGGTGCCTGGAACAGACGCACTCTGCAGGCTTCTGACTCTGCTTACACCAGGTGCAGAGGAGGCCAGCCCTGCTCAACTGCCGGGGAGTCTCCCAGAGGACAGGGGGCAGGCACAGTGCCTTGCTCTCGCTTCACGTTGGTCAGCCTGCAAGAGAGCTGGCCTGGTGGTTGGAAGAGGTAGCCCAGATTTTGCAAAAGTTTTACCTGTGGCTGTGTCTGCCTGAAGCAGATGGCCAGATCACTCCTGGTGGCAAAGGAAAAGAAGCCATCGACCTGTGGGCAAGGCTTCTTGAGTGGCTTTGCATTGCCAGATAGGCTCAAATCCAGGGTGTCGGCCAAAGGGCAAAGTTTTATATACTGTGACCTTATAGGTTTTGTTGCTTAGGCGTTTTGGTTTGTTTTGTAGGCTGCTTTGAGTTATTTTGGCTGGCTGGTTGGCTGGTGAGTTTTTAGAGACCCACTGTTATTATTATAGCTCAGGTGACTTAAGACTTAAAATCTTCTGACCTCACTTTTTTCAGTGGTATGACTCTATGTATATGTCACCATATTCAGCGCTAAGAATGTTTTTATGTAAGCGTAAGGAGAGAGCTAGTAGTAGCAAATTCATCTTCACTAAGAATTAGTGACCCATAGGTGGGAGAGATGACTCAGGGATTAAGAGCATGCACTGCGTTTGTGAAGAACCCAGGTTTGGTTCTCAGCACACACATCAGGAGGCTCACAACCACCTGTAACCCCAGCTCGAGGGGACCTTATGCCCTCTTCTGGCCTCCACAGGCACTACACATATGTGCACAAACCCACCTCACATACAGTATGTGTGTGTATACATTATATACACACACATATATTAAATATGTGTGTATATATACACGTAATCTATTTTATATTTTGCATATATCATATATTATACATATACATAATATACAATACACACACACACACACACAAATATAGTGATTCAAAGCTGGGTTTGTTCGTTCACTCATATAACCACAATAAGATCCCAGGTGTGCGTAAAGAAGGAGGGGAAAAAGTGAAATGAGGCAAGGGGTAAGCCACTTCCTCCAATAATTAGATCCAAGTAGAGAAATAGAGAACTCCTCTTTTATGTTCTCAGTTTTTAAAGAGTTATTTCTATGTATAATTATCTGCAAGACCCTTGTAATGTCACCGTTTATAGCTCTCTCTCTCTCTCTCTCTCTCTCTCTCTCTCTCTCTCTCTCTCTCTCTCTCTGAAGCTCATCTCTCTGACACTAACTATACCCACTATATATTACTTTCACCACACAAGAGAGATGGGAAAAATGAAAGCAAGCCCCTCGGTGCTGAGTTGTTGCTTTCAACATCCCTAATCCTATTATACAGGGACCAACAGCCGAGCCCTAGGATAAGTGGTTTGGTAGTGGCCGTAGATCAGAGACAGACAGACCCACAGTCTTTCATATTCTTCCTGATCTGAAAGCTGGATTCTATAAGTGGGTGCTGCCCAGACTGGCTGCACCAGAATTTCTAGGAGAAAATGTAAAACTGACTCAGCAACGCTCTTAACGATTCAGTGTTAAGAACTCAGGAATTCTGTGTTATACCGCTTTGCATCAGATTTCCACAAAGATGCCCGTTCAATATCCTCGAACTATAATATTCTGGCATTCTGGGATCTGTGTAATAGCCAAAACAAAAAGTCCATGAGGTCAGATACTGTCATAGTCACTTTTCTATTGCTGTGATAAAACACCATGACCAAGGCCAAGCAGCTTATGAGAGAGGCCCAGGATTTTGATCTGTATATCATAGGCCAACCCCTTTGAGAAGCAGGCTAAGCCTTGTTATGCCATCTCCACAGCTGCCCAAGCACAGGAGTGCTTCTCACTCTCAGAGAGCAGCTTCCCACATTCCCTATGATACTTAGAAATCAAAATGGGCCAAAGAAAAAGCTGAGGCTATGGGGTAAAAAAAAAAAATCCCACAAAGTGGTGGGTAACTCAGTGGCTTAGAATTCTTAAAGCCCTGCGCACCACCTCCAGTACCGCATTTAAAAAAGAGGAAACTGAAATTCCTTAATATTAAAAAATAGGGTTCAAAAGTGTCATCCTACCTGGGAAGAAATGCTGTCACTAATGACTTAACCAACTTCTTGCCATAAGGTCCCTAAGATGGACCACAGTTTTCTCTGTGTAAACTATCATCCTTTACAACGTAACAGTATAAGTCAATGGTAAACCACATCCCTAATTGTATCCTACAAAGACATAGTTGACTGCAAGGCTGAAAGACACACTTAAAGACAGCAGTAAAAAACCAGTACACCTTTCTCCAAGTCAAGCCAGGTGGTATTACTCACCATCAGACCTGCTCCTATGATTCCCGGGAACCACCACTCATAGCAAGAGATGGGGTTCTGAGAAGCCGAGTCTCCCTCAACTAGGCTGATACCCAGAGGTATACAGTTGATAACCACTCCTAGCAGGACCAGAACCAGCAGGCTGAAGCCATTGCAGGACGTCCACCCCTCGCAGCACGTCATGGTTTTCCCAGTTCGGTTGGAAACCTCCTCAGAGTGGCTGCGCTTGTGGAGCTCTGCCTGGCCTTTTATCCCAACGTTCTGGTTAAAGTTTAGCACTTATGAAAAATGAGTTGCGGAAAGCAGTTCAGAGTCCAGTAGGACAGGATGTTATGAGGATAATGACGGGAACCAATAATCATTTTATATTATGATGAGATGAAGGGAAAAAATCTATGGTTGCTGTGCGGTAAATTTACTCTTGAATATAGGCGGGTAAAAACTGAAAAAAGTGGACTTGTTTAGCATAACTCCTCCAAAATATTCCTTTCCTGATATGCCTCATAAAAAGTAAGAAGACAAGTATATTCAATCAGAATAATTTTCATATATCGGTATTATCATATAAGAGGTATCTTCATTTTGGAGTTATTAAGTAATAATATGAACATATGTAAGATTAGGAAAATGTTTCTCTTCTGTAAGTATTCCTGATTATTCTGAATATTAGTGTTCTATTTCAGGCTGTTTTCTTACACACAGAATTTTTTATTCTGAATTCTTCCAGTCTCGTAGATGATTTTTACACAACCCACCTATGTCATCTGGGAGGTTTGGCTAATGACACCAGAAGTGAAGTGATAAAATATGGAAACCATGACAAAATTAACAGGAGAGAGACTGGAGGGGAGACGATAGTGTCTGGCTTTATTCAAACCTTGCACCATGTACCACAGTTTCTCTTTCTAGACTCTGGTTCTGTGCTGTCTACTGTTAGCTTATGAGGCTCTCGTGAAAAGACTTAATCAGTTGGAAGAAGCTTCAAATGCAAAAATGCTTGTTCACACTGAGTGGTCACCATAGCCCACAGGAGGCTCCACTGATGGCCCTCAAGAGGCCCAGATGAGCCCCCCAGCGGCAACTGGATCCAGGCTCCAAATATACCGAGGCCATGTTTTAAAGTGCATCTGCTCTTATTATTGCCTGAACTTGCCTGCTCCATTTCTCTGCACTCACTGGAAGGTGAGTCACTGGCCTATACCTGAGTATGAGTGGGCGGTAACATTCAAATGAGTTCACCCAGAAGAAAGAGGCAGACCCCAGCCAGCTCCATCTGTAACACCCTCCTTCCATTCCCGGAACACAGATTCCACAGATGCTGCTGGAGGTGGTGATGGGGTACAGTGTAGAGTCTGCTGGATTTACTAGGGATTGGGGGGATATGTGCTTGGAGATGGGTGGCTTTAGTGACCTCTATGTGAATTTCTACATCTCAGTTTCTACTTTACAAAGAGCGACTAGAGTCCAGTCCTATAGTCCCATAATAAATTACCCTCTCCTGCTCTTTTAACTTCTGTTTTTTGGCAGCCAAAAGAGCTAAAAAAGAAAAAAAAAAGGTTACTAAAACCAATTATTGGAAAGCACACTAATCATTTGGCTCATGGCGTGACAAAACCAGAAATCTGAATGCTCAAACAAGTTTATTCAGATGGGCTGGGAACCAGTGTTCCCTTATGCTTTGAAACTGGCTGAAGTTTGACAAAGGGGTGATGAGGAAAACATTCTTTTAACCATGTGAGCAACTTGCAGGAAAAAAAGATTCTTCTGTCTGTGTTAAGTGAGAAGAGACGCACTTGAGGAATTCTGTATGTAAAATTGCTGAAAAGGCCAAAGGAAAGGCTCAGGGCTTAACTTGTCAGCAGGAAGCCTTCCCAGGACATGACTACCTGAAGGGACCTGCTGCCTCCGCTGCTTTCAGAAAGGCAGAGACACCAAGCAGCTGCCCCCAGGAACAGGCAAGTCCAAGCACACACCGACTTAGGTGCAGGGACCACTACCGTGGTTTTTATCAGCACCCCACCACGCACTCCAGGCTGGTGAATGAACCACGGAACACTGACATTGCCACTGCATCTTAAGGTCTATGAAACTGTCATTGAAACCATGAAACTCAGAAGATTCGGTGTCCAATGTGTTCCTTTTCAACAGCCGTAGACAGAGGAGCAAGAAGATAGCCTTTAGGCTGCACTGCTTTCTGTATCTTTCTCAAAGTTCCATCTGGTCATTGCATATTCTTAGTGCTTGCATATCCACATTCCAGATGCAGAGGACCCTGGGGAAAGTATATCCTTGTTGTACAGGAAAGGCAACTGGTAAGACACTGGAATGGGAAACACACAAGAGAGTTCACCATAATTGTAGACTATCTAGGTTAGAGCCCGAGATCGTTTGACAACCGTTTGGACCATGCTTATGCCTGTGAGTCTAGGATGGTGTGTAATATGTTTAAAACAATCAGGGCTTTCCAGTTCCTACTACCTTCTCAACCCTCTGTTCACATCATGTCAAGCAGGCCTTAACCATGCAGTCTGCTGCTCGCCTGTTGAACTTATCCCAGCAAGAATTCACGGGATATAAATAGGTAGCAAACACTCACCAAAGCTAACTTAGTATGTCTCCTTAAATCAGTTCAGAGTCTTGATAGAGAATGAGCTGTATATGACACACATAAAGCATAGTTAACCACTGATATACATATGTGTGTGTGTATATATATGTATATATATTTCCTCTCATGTTCATTTCCACATTTATGCATTTCCTCACTCTGCCCACTTACAGCTAAGTAAGACCATGTGACTACTTCAAACAAATGGACAGAAAGGGAAAGACAGCATGTCACTGTCAAACCAAATTGCTTTGCAAACACTAGGCTCTGTCTACCTTGTGTTCCACTATAGACTGGGAACAACAAAACTATCTCAGAAGTCATGCATTGACCTTCTTCAACCTTGCTCCCAAATAACTAAATGGAGACTTGGCCCACATTCCCCTCTGCCCATCTAACACTACCCAGGATTATTGACATCAGCCAGAAAAAAAAAACTATCCTATTGACTCACTGTCCATTTTTGTGTCTATTTGTTTCTGTAGCTTTCATTTCCTTATTATAGTCTGTGTCCAACCTTGTCTATCTTCCTATAACTTTCCTCGAGTTTGCAACCTGTGTTGCTAAAGCATCAGTTCCAATGGTCTGCAAACAAATCAAATCAAAGATAGTGAAACAGTGTTTTCCCATTGTTTTATTAATAAATTATATTGAGGAAAGAAGGGAACACCTTAAAGTTAAGACACATGGAGTATACAACCAGTGCAAGCAGATATATAAGTACAGGCATCCCATCGAAGGTCAACATTTCAAAATAATAGAATATATTAAAAATCACTTTCACTCAGCTGAGATCATTAATGTGAGTTTTTCTGGACCTTCATGAACTTTGTCATGTTTTTGTTACAATGCAGATTATAATTGGCAGTTCATCGTGGGCTGAGGATAAATTTTAAAAATATAAACATATCACAATGCTCTGTAATCAAGTTTGTTGTTGTTGTTTGTTTTGTTTGATTTGGTGTTTTTAGACAGGGTTTCTCTGTGTAGCTTTGGTTGTCCTAGACTCGATTTATAGACCAGGCTGGCCTCGAACTCACAGCAATCTGCCTGCCCCTGCCTCCCAAGAGGTGGGATTAAAGGCGTGTGCCACCACACCAGCCTGTATTCAAGTTTTATATACAATGTGAGATTGAGGAATAGAAGAGAAATATTCCAAGTGTAAAAGTGGAAGGACCATGAGTTCAGTCTTAAGACCTCAGTAGGTACAGATGCTACTAAAGTTGAGGAGGTCCTTAGAGATTCTGAGTGCAACTTTATCATTTCATTGATAAATGAGCAAATTCAAGGAGGCTGACTCATTTACCTATGGCTAAGCATGTCCAGGAGAGCATAGACTTATCTTAGTCTTCTGTGTTCTACACAGATATGTTTCTGTTAAACGCCACATCTTGATATTTAGGTGAACTGGAAGAGATTACAGTATATACTGTCTAAAAAGCTAGGCATATGAGCCTGCGTCCTAATGTCATCTGCCCACAGGCCAGGAGGCCAGCAGCCATCCTAGCAGCAGCACTTTTTGCAGCAGCACTTCTGCTGGCAACAGCCCTTCCCACAGCCACAGCCACAGGAGCCACAGCCACAGGAGCGGCAGCAGGTGCGGCGGCAGCAGCAGACCACAGGTTTGCAGCAGCCACAGCAACCACAACAGCCACAGCAACCACCACAGCAACCGACCCGGTAACACCTGCAGGTGGTGCAGCTGTTGCAGCCACCACAGCCTCCATAGCCACAACCACCACAGCCGCCACAGCCACCACAGCTGCCACAGCTGCCACAGCCACCACAGCCACAGCCACCACAGCTGCCACAGCTGCCACAGCCACCACAGCCACAGCCACAGCCACCACAGCTGCCACAGCCACCACAGCCTCCACAGCCACAGCAACCCATAGTGTCAGTAGAGAGGAGTCAGGTCAAGTGAGCAGAAGAGTGATTTGGCAGAAGAGAGGTTGGTCTGATGTCTTCTTCTGTTAGAGGCAGGACTTATATACCATCTTGTGGCTGGCATGACGCAAGCACATGGTTTCTATTATTTACTTCAGCTTCCTTGAGAGAATTCTTCAGCACTTCAGGTTTACTTCCTTCTTAGCCTCTTTTAACCTCACAAACAGTTTATTTTTAGCTATGAGTTTATTTGTTCTGAAAACATGTTTACGGTTGGGCCCTGGAGTAGTTTGCTTACATACTGTTGTCTGCACAACCAATGAGAGTCTTACTGTGAAGTTTTTATTTGAGCCTAGCATGCATTGGAACTGTGGGACCAGCCCTTCCTCACATTCTTTCCATGTATTCACTGATCCCTACAGAGATGATGCAGAGAAATACCTTTCGACGACCTGCCAACCAAAGACCTCAAAATGAACATTTCCAGAATTTACGTGCGCTTGGCTCACCCAGGCAGTAGCTTGGGTTTGATCCCAGGGCTGCAAAGACTAAGTAGGCAAGGTTTTAGGGGGTTGGTTTTGGTTTTTAAGAGAGAGAGTGAAAGTCACCTCAAAAGTTAGCATAAAGAGGAATCTTCCAGAAGCTGACTGTGACATCTGGAGCTGCTGTTGGACCACTAGTCACAGATGATGTATGCAGATAGCCCTTGGTCCTGTGCCTCCTGGAGTGTCAGGGACAGTCTTCCCCAATGGTGTAGAGCCTTTCTACGGGATCATAAATGGGACAGAGGGAATAGTAAGAAAACAAAACAGTGTTCTAAGACCTTTGAAAGACACCCATGAATGAAGCACAAGGAAATCTCCCTTGTAAGCTTAGTCCCCGCCCCTACAGCAATCTGCACTGTGGCCGTGGTGTCTGTGTAAGCAGGTCTTTCAATGCCCAGGGCTAAGCCCTATCTTGAAGACATTTGTTCCGGGAGCAGTGGCAGACACCTCTACATGCTATCTCTCATGCATCCGGAACCACCCTCAAATCTAGATAAGAGGTGCCCATACCAGAAATACTTATTAGATTTCAGACTTTCCTATATCACAGTGCAGCAAACAGTAAATCTAATTTAAAAAAAAAAATTGAGGGAGAGCACTGAGCTCGATGAATGAGATCACTTGCTGTACAAATGGAAGGACCTGAGTTGGGGTCCTGACACCCACCTAAAAAAAAAGCCAGGTGTAGCAGAGAGTGTGCATATACAGAGGCCAGAGACATGAGGCTCACTAGCCGCCACCCCAGCTCCAGGTTTAGTGAGAGACTCTGCCTCAAAGAAGTAAGGTGGAGAGTCATGTCCTTCTCTGGCCTCTGTATCTTGACAAGTCTGTGCCCCTACTCATGTCTACACACATGTACCACACATACACACTCAAAGACACACACACACACACACATACACAGGCTGGCCTCTCTGCCTCTACAGATCAGGGCTCAGCCTGGTCCTTTTGCTGTGTGACTAACACAGGTCAGGCTCCCAGGATGCGGATGTGCGTTCCCAAATATGTTCCTCCACAGCCTCAAACCGGAGATGCCTGTCACGAAACAGCATGACTGACATCATCCATGGCTGACTGCTTCTGAGTTTGGGGAAGATTGTGTGGTAAACATTTTGTTTGTTTGTTTGTTTTTTCAAGACAGGGTTTCTCTGTGTCCTGGACTGTCTCTGTAGACCAGGCTGGCCTCAAACTCACAGAGATCTGCCTGCCTCTGCCTCTCTGAGTGCTAGGGTTACAGGCACGCGCCACCACACCCGGCTTGATAAAAAAATTTTTTTCACTTTTTATTCTTTGTGAATTTCATATCATGCACCCCAATTCCACTCATCTCCTCACCCCTACATATTCGCTCTCCACCCTTGCAAGCTCCTTCCAAAGAAAACAAAAAGTAAAGAGAGAGAGAGAGAGAGAGAGAGAGAGAGAGAGAGAGAGAGAGAGAGGGAAACATTTTAAAAAATCTCCGTGGAAGCTGCAGTGTGTCATGGTGTGTGTCACACAGTACATCCTTTTGCCCAAACAACTTTTCTTATAAATGTTCATTGCCATGAGTCATTGGTCTGGTTTGAGGCCCTTGGCTTCTGCTAAGCTATCTATCAATCCTGGATCCTCACTGGGACTTCTCTGGGACATCCTGTTGTTGCCCTGTGTCACAGAGATGCTGCAGCTTCGGATCTGCAAGCCTGGCCCCTTCACACACTCCAGCAATTCAGAGATGAGGTAGATGTTGGGGTGGGTCAACTCAAGGCCTTGGATCTGAGCCTGGGTGGTAGCTGTGCTGTGCAGGCCACCAGCTCTCCTTTGTTCAAGCCAGGAAGGCCAGCTCTCCTGCTTTGCCCAGGCAAGGGGCGGAGCCAGCTCTCCATTATGTGGGAGCTAGCAAAAGAAGGGACTGGTTCTACTGCTCTCATGCCCTCAGGGCCAGTTCTCCCATGTCCAACTCTATGGCACTGCCCAGGGGAAATGCAGCCCACACCGATGCTGCAGCCTGTGAGAGGCAGGGCCAGCTGTCACATGCTCATGCCCTTGGGACCAGCTCTCCTGCACCTGCTCCAGCAGGGCCAGCTTTACTGTGCTGCCCAGGCAAGGGGCAGGGCTGGCTCTCCCAAGTGCTGTAGCTGGTGAAGTTTGGGACCAACTCTTAGGCCTTTGGACATAGAGATGGCTCCGGGAGTCAGTCCAGACCAGGGACATCTACATGGCCTTGGGTGGTAACATGGGCCGTGGACATTGACACAGACCCGCTGCAGGGCCATGGATCCAGACATGGTCAGGACCTCACCATCAGGATGCTCCTCAGCACCCTCGTGTCTCCAGTTCCGCTGTCTTTATAGTCACACACCACACAAGGTTGGTTCTCTTCTCTTTCTCTCCCATCTGCATACTTGCTTATAGTTGCGGCGCCTCTGGGTGTCTTCTGCCTTTCTACCGCATGGCACGGCTTCGGAGCTCACCCATGCTCTCCTCAGGGCTCACTGCACAGGGGTGGGTAAAGTGCTTGCCATGGAAGCATATGAACCCAAGTTTGGATCCCTAACACCCAAATAAAAAGTCCTCCACACTAATCCCAGCACTGAGGAGGCAGAGACCAGGGGCTGGCTGAGCAGGAAAGCAAGCCTAAAGCAGTGGGCGCCATGAAAGGCCCTATCTCAACTACGAAAGGGGAGGAAGACGGCCTGGCATCAACGTCTGGCCTCAACACATGCCCACATTGGCAGGTGCGCCTGCACGCATCCGTGCACACACAAACACCATGCATACATGTATGTACACAAAAACTAGCTGCTCATTGGTAGTGATTTGAGCCTTTTATCTTTAACTTTGCACATGATATTGACAACTTTTTCAAGAAATTTAACTATTTTATCTGTTTCCTTTCTTTCTCTCTTTTTTAAAACGGAGGTCTCAGTATGTGTGTCGTTTATGTATTCTTGAACTTGAGCGATCCTTCGCTCTCAGCTGTTTGAATAGCTGGGAGTGGAGGTGCGCATGCCCATGCCAAGCTTAATGAAGGTAATGTTGAAGCATGTGACAAACTTCCTTTGTCCTCCTGATGAAAATATATGCAAACCTTATATAGTTTAGACAGACGATGATAATAGGACAGGAAGGTAGGAAGCAGGAAGGAACCCTGGAAAAGATAAGGCCAGTCGCGGGGAATACCTAAAAAGGCCCTCTCAAAGACGGTTGTATTTGTCGCAGGGGTAGCACTGCAGGCTTAGGCACAGGAAGAGGAAAGCCCAACACTCTGCAGAACGAACGTGTTGTTCTCCTATGGGGGCAGTGAACTGCCATACTTCAAAGCGTCTCTTCCATGAGGGCAACCCTGAGGATGCCACTGCCCTTCTGCAAAGGACTAGAAAGTGTGGTCCCAAACCTCACCTTCAGAGAACTTGCCCTGGCCTTAGAAAAAGAGACCTGAAAACTGTTCTTCCTTGAATCACCTAAGGCAAAAACAGACTAAGAGAAAAGAGAGCACATTCTTTAAAATGGAGCATGTAATCTATTTTTTTCCCTTGTTCCTAGGATGCTACAGATAGAATAGCATTTGGGGAGCTGTTATTGAATGTAACACCAAGAGGGATACCATGATGTACTTGCGGGGAAATACGGTGTGGTGTATACAGGAGGAGCCCTCCACACATTCAGCTTATGTGAATCCTTTTTGCTTCCTATGTCTTTATGGTAAGTAGCTCCTTGAGGGGCTGGGGATGTATATCTCAGTGGTTAGAGCACTTGCCTAGCATGTGGCAGGAATTGAGTTAATGCACAGTAACACACGGTCTGTCCGCTACCTACCTACCTGCCCAACAATCCTATGTCGCGTTCTGTACCTCCTGATCCATGGGCACTGCTTATAGAAAACAGACACTGTTTGTTTTACTTTGTGAGATTTCAATTGACAGACAGCACAAACCTTGCCTGCCAATCATTTCTTGTCTTTCTAAAATGCACCGCTTTACCCACAGGCTCAACTTTACACATTTTTCTTAAGAAAACAAAACAAAAACCACTTGCTCTCTCTCTCTCTCTCTCTCTCTCTCTCTCTCTCTCTCTCTCTCTCTCTCTCTTTCTCCCTCCCCTTAATATCCTGGGAAACAAATGTATAACTCTGGATTAGCGTGAAAGGGAAAATCGGATGACGACCATCCATTTGTCAGCGTGGGACCAGAGCAGGACGAAAACCTTGAGGCGGGGAAGGAGCGGGTATGAGAGTAGTGATTCTGAGAGGCACTTCTTACAGATCTACAGTAAACAGTTATGAGTGAAATAGCAGCCTGGCATTGCTCAGCAGCAAGCTTTCTAATCTGTGAGGTGGAGGGTTTGCTTCTGGGAAGAAGCCTCTTGGGTGTGGAGGAATGGCCTGACAGCGCCCACAGAACCGCTCAGGACTGTAAACATGCCTGCGTCGCTGGAGAATTGCAGCCTGGCACGTGGGTTGATTTGCTTCACCCGGTGCATGTTTACTGAGCAGCTACTGCGTAGTAGGCACTTGTTACCAGTGAGCAAATTCTGTACCGGAAGCTTCCACAGCTCGAGTTGCCTGTGGACACTGCTTAGAGGAAACCAACACTGTTCATTTTAATTTGTGAGATTTCAGTCCATTGAAAGCATGGTTGTCCCTGAAGCTTCTGTATCCACAGGAGAAAGCAGGAAATAACGTTGCAATTAAATGGTGACGTGATAAGCTCAGTGCAAAGCAGTATCGGGAAAAGACAAGTCTGTGGGCGGCTTCTCAATTTCGAATAAAAAGCTCCTTTGTAATACACGCTCATATGCAGCCTTCTAAAATGGGACAAAGGCATAGAATACAAGCGACCTTAAAAAATAATTAGTTATAGAAAGGTGAATTACAGTATGAGATGGCATTGGAGGGGCTGAGTTTTGAAAAGACATACAACTTTCACACCCCATGCCAAGATCCTGCAAGCCTTGCACCCCTCTCCCCAGAGAGAGCAGCTGAGACCGTGGAGCCACTATGAACAGGCTGGGCATCTCGCTTTGTCCCAGAGGATTCCCCCAAACTCCACCTGTCACCTAATTCCCACGCCCTCTGAGGCCATACACCTGCATAGGCGGCTGTTCTATCTGTCCTCTGTGACCATGGCCAGTGCAGTTGCAGCGCATCAGCAATCCTCTTCCATTTCTTCCCCAAGGACCACCATGACTGTTGCACTCTGAGCTGGCTCTACCTTGGCAAGTTTTTCTTCCATTTTAACCTAGATCCCTTTCTTTCTTTCTCTCTTTCTTTCTTTCTTTCTTTCTTTTTTCTTTCTTCCTTCCTTCCTTCCTTCTGTTGTTGTTGTTTGTTTGTTTTTTCCAGATAGGGTTTCTCTGTGTAACAGAGTCCTGGCAGTCCTGGAACTCCCTCTGTAGACCTCAAACTGGCCTTGATCTCAGAGATCCACCTGCCTCTGCCTCTTGAGTGCTGGGGTTAAAGGCTACACCACCACTGTTATTTAACCTGCAGTTCTAAAGCCTTTGCAGAAAGAAAGC
The DNA here is from genome assembly GCF_964271855.1 of Acomys minous. Lineage (NCBI taxonomy): Eukaryota > Metazoa > Chordata > Mammalia > Rodentia > Muridae > Acomys > Acomys minous. The sequence goes on along the minus strand of NC_140486.1, from coordinate 92,714,565 downwards.
AAATTGCCTTGTTCCTTGTTTACTATATTCCGTCGATAGGTGTGTGTGTGTGTGTGTGTGTGTGTGTGTGTGTGTGTGTGCGCACGCGCGCGTTACATAAAGTCAAAATTAATCAGGATTGAAAATGATTGTTTTTGTCCATTGCCTGTCTGTTCTTGTAAAACATCCGTTGATAGTGGGATGCCACAAATAGAAAGTTGTCTTTGCCTGTCAAATGTGAGGGGATACCGTATGGAAGCTGACAAGCCCTCCAGCACGAAGTGAGCTGTCAGACCCAGGCCAAATCCTCTGCCATGAATCTGACTCATTCTCCCTTCTAAAAATGGACCCATTAGTTGTCATCTCAACTCTTGTTTTGTTGACTATAAAGCAAAATCTTTATGCTGCTGTTAAAATTTTAAAGGCAGGATTTAGTCAAATATTACTACATGATGTGCTGTGAAACTTTAATTCCTGTTTAAGTCAGAGTAACTACTGCTTTTTTTTTTTTTAACAATTTGTTTGTTTGTTAACCTGGACCCATTTCCCTTGGAGACTGGAGACATCCACTCAGTATTCAAGTTTGAAACTGAGGACATTGCTGGGATGTGTTGGCTCACACATGTAACTCCAGCACTCATGAGGTGAGGCAGAAGGATATTTGTAAGCTCAAGGCCAGCCTGGGCTACCCAGTAAGTCAAGACCACCCAGGGATACAGAAGGAAAGGAGGGAGGGAGAGGGGGAGGAAGGAATGAAAATGATGCTACTGAATCTTAGGATTTCATCACTTTACCTCACGTCTCCCAAGTGGTGGCTGAACACTGAGACTCTAAGCCAGGTCTAGGTGCCTCCTAGGGACTGACTTGATCTACTTCCCCCAGGGAAAAGGCTCTTTTATCTACCCTGTTGCTCCCACCCACCTCTCCTTTATGCCACTTCCTGTGTCTCATTCTTTTCACTCCCCCTCTGCCTCTGACTACGTGGACCTGCCGTGTCATGCCAGGTCTATTTTCTGGACTTCCATTTAGAGAACAGAACTCTTACTTTTCTCAGGAATCCACTCTAACCCACCTCCAGGTATGAGACCTGCTTCAAAAAAACCAGTCTCACTCTAGGCTCACAGCCAACCGGTAACAGGCATTGGAGCTCACACCTTGTGTCCCGCTCCTGTGATGACACTGACGTAGAGACTTGGGTCCGGCTAGATTAGAGCCTGAGTCAGTGGGAGAGGTGAACCATGGCTATCTCTTTTCTTTATCATCCGGCCTGGCGCTTCTGTGGCACATACATATTACGCATTTCACTACGTGAGCTTTTAATATGCAATGATGACAGGTAATTTATAGCCTTATCGTTGTAAACGTAAGTATAATAGGCTTATGCCAAAGTTATAAGGAGTACTTGCATACTTTGTACTTCCTTGCATTGAAGATTGCCTAGTCCACCCTTTGAGGCTACCAGACTAGCTGAAAACACAGAGGGTAACTGACAAACAGCATTAGAAGTAAAGTCAAATTTTCATGCTGAATTCTGATATAAGACTAAACTACTACTCATAACAGGTACATATAATTTTAGGGGCACTCAACATTGTTCAAAGTCGGGGAGCTGGAGAGATGAATCAGTGGTTAAGAACACAGGCTGTTGTTCCAGAGGACCCTGGTTCAATACCCAGCACCCACAAGGGGAGGTGCCTGTAGGCACCCACACACAGACGGCAGTCACGAAGAGACGCAAATACACATTTAAAAAACATATGGGCTAAAGAAAGGAATCAGCAGTTAAGAGCAACTGGCTGCTCTTCCAAGGGACCCAGATTCAATACCCTACAACCCCATCTCAAGAATGCATTTTCTTAATTAAGCTTCTTTGTTTTATTGTTTTGTTTTTTGTTTGGTTCAGTTTTTTGGGGGGGGGGTTGGTTTTTGGTTTTTTGAATCAGGGCTTTTCTGTGTGATGGCCCCAGGCTGTTCTAGAACTCACTAAGTAGACTAGGCTGATCTTGAACTCACAGAAACTCATCTGCCTCTGCCTCCTAAGTGCTAGGATTGAGGATGTGAGCCACCACTCCTGGAGTGTTAATTTTAAGGAGGTTCTTAAGGTTTTTAATGAACTCATCATTTTCAGATGACTTTGGCTTGTGTCAAGCTGACGTAAAACTGCCTCTTTGGGACTGTCTCAACAGCTCCTGACCCTGAAAAGAAAGAAACAAAACCAAAACTCATCTGGTGCCTCTAGTTCACCGTCCACTTTCCTTCCCAGATGTCTTGACCTGCCCAGCCCTCTTTCCCCAGGAGAGATGACTCAGTGCTTAAGAGCACAGGCTGTTGTTCCAGAGTACCGGGGTTCATTTCCCAGCACTCACAAGAGGAGGTGTCTGTAGGCACCCACACACAGTTGACAGTCACGAAGAGGCACAAATACACATTTTTTAAAAATTGGCTAAAGAAATAGCCGAGTTTCATGTACTACCTTTTCACTGGTAGCTGTAACCACAGTTCTTTTTCTTGCTTATTTTAGGCCCTCTCCCACCATGTATAATTGTAGTAATAACTACAATTTTCTCACAGCTGTGGGCCCAGTACCCATGACCCCAATGATCCCCAATGACCCCGTGCACGCCAAGCCATGGGTCTCTACGTGGAGTTATGGAGTCTGTGCCCACTGCTATAGTGACACCTGAGGTTTTTGCTGTGTGTTCACAGAAGGGCTTCATTGGGGTCGTAGCCCTACAAGGAGTGTTGCCCATATTTATGATGTGTTAGGAGACACATAGACGTCTCCTTTAAGGGACTGGAGATGTGGCTCACCTATAAGCATCTGATGCTCTTGCAAGAGGCCTGGAGTTTTGTTCCCAGCCACACAGGGCTACTCACTACTGCTCCAAGGGGTCTAACACCTTCTCCTCCTCAGGCACTTGAACGCATCTGCTTGCATGTGAGCACACAAATGCTTGTAATCTCATTACTTGTGAGGTGGAAGGAGCCTTAACTACACAGCCAAGTCAAGGCTAGTCTCAGAAAACCAAAATAGCAACAGTGAAATCCCTACCATTAGCCACAACACGGATGGGCATGGGAGTCACTATGCTAGCTGTAATAAGGCAGACACAAAGCTAGCAGGAGGGTAGTGAGGGTAGAGAGCTGTAAGTCAGAAGATGCATAGATGTTGAATGAAAAGGTTAAAGAACTCCCATCCCCGAAGCCTACAGCTAGCAGTGTGCTTGTTCTGCGTCTTAACTAAATGAGTAGATAGTCCTGACATAGAGAGAAAATGGGCGACTATGTTAGGTGATAGATTTCTTAATTTGTTCCATTATAATAACCACTGTACTGTATATGTATCTCTTAGCATCATGTTTTATACTTTAAATATAGAAAATAAATTTTAAGTTACTACTCCTCCCTATTTTAAAGGGCCAGCATGTCTGTCCCTGAACTCATGGTGATTTATATTGTTAGAGAGAAAGAGAAAAGGGAAGGAAGAGGAAGGAAACAAAAAGAAAGAGAGAAAAGAGAGAGGTAGGGGGTATATGGTAGGCGTAGTGGTAAGCCAGGTTGCCAGACATGAAAGAGTCAAGGCCTGGCTCCTTCCCAAACATTTATGGTTTGTGGTTTTATGGCACTGACAGAATGAAAAGCTTCTTTTTTTTTTTTTCCTGAGATAGGAGCTCATATAGGCCAGGCTAGGACTACAGACGTGCACCACCATGTTAGACCTCTACTACTACACAAAACTGCTATTTCTTCTTCCTCTTCCTCTTCATCCTCCTCCTCCTCCTCCTCCTCTTCCTCCTACTTCCCCTCCTCCTCTTTCTTCTTCTTCTTCCTGTTTTTTCTAGACATGGATTCTATGTGTGACCCTGAACTGGCTTTGCAGACCAGGCTGACCTTGAACTAACAGAGATCAGCCTGGCTCTGCTTCCTAAAGTGCTGGGATCACCCAGTGACTTCTATTTCTTGCTTTTGGGTGTCTTTTTGGTTTTTTGTTTGTTTTGGGGCTTGGGGGAGTTTCAAGACAGGATCTCTCTGTGTGGCCTTGGACCTCTACTTCTTAATTAAATAAATATTTCCCATTGTTGTTCAGGGATAATTTCTAAAACTTGTAAAACACAAGAATCTCTAAGCCAGTGGAGCAGCTGCGACCATGAGATCTCTACCTCCCTGCTAATGCAGTATTTACTTACCATGGACTGTGGCTAATCCCTGTTTGGGTGTGTCTGAGAATATGTTGATCAGCTATAAATATCTTTTATAAGGAACACTGACTGGACTTCCAACTGACAATCGATACTGGGGAATTTCCAAAATGGTATTTATAACCTTTGCTGCCGTCCTAGGGTCCAGCTCTTTCTGAAGAGTCCAGGAGGGAGCCCCGCCTATTTTCCATCCTCTGGAGCCATCACCCCAGCCACTGCGAACACACACACACACACACACACACACACACACACACACACACACACACACACACACACCGCCTTTCCCCTCAGCCCATGTTTTACTCTACACTTCCTTTCTCCTAAGACCTACAGTGATGTGACACTCTTGCACGGGTGGAGCAATCAGTTAGAGTTCTTGATCTTATCAGCTTCTGCAAGTACTTCACTTCCTGGCAAAAATCTCAGCACTTGACTGGAAAAGGCATCCCTGGCCTGGAGGTTCATGGGAGCTGAATTAGTGAAAGCAAAGTATTTCATACAGACAGCTGTGCTTCTTATCAAGTCCTAGGTTGGCAACCCTTTGTATAGGTTTATTATTTTTATTTTACGAATGTGAGTGCTTTGCCTGTGTGTGCACTGTGTGCATGCCTGGTGACTGAAGATGCCACAAGAGGGCACTGGATCCCCTGGAATGGAAATTACAGACAGCTGTGAGTCACCACAGGAGTGCTAGGAAAATGAACCCAGGTCCTCTGTAAGAGCAGCAAGTGCTTTGACTGCTCATCCTCCAGGCCAAGTTTTGCGTGATGTTTCCTGTTTTGTGGGTTGGGTTTTTTTTTTTTCATTTTGTTTCATTTTGAGATGGGGCTTTATTATATATCCCTGGCTATCCTGGAACTCCTCCGTGTATCCCACACTGGCCTCAAACACACAACAGACTTTCTGCCTCAGCCATCTGAACGCTGAGATAGCAGGCTTCCTCCACCAAGCCCAAATAAAAGCCATTCTAATTAATTAATTAATTGTTAATCAATTAACTAATTATTAATTAATTAATTGTTGACTAATTGACAGACAAGGGTCTTGTGTATTCACTTTGAAATCCTTATGTAGCTAAGTGTGACTTGAACTTCCTGCCTGTAGCTCCTAAGTGTTGGGGTTACTGGCATATGCCATAACAAATGACTACTTTTATGTGGTGCTAGAGGCTGAACCCAGGCTCTCATGCATGCCTAACAAGCACTCTACCAACCGAATTGCATCTTACCCCAAACTCACTGTTTGAAATGCCAGTTCTGTTCTTCAAAAGCCTCCTCAGTCTGTCCACTTGAATCCTCCTTGTACCTTCTATCTCACAGCACCCATCTCCCCTTCCTTTCTCCTTTGCTGGCATTTCTAGATGAACTGCAAGTCGATGTTGTTGCTGTTCATCTCCAGCCTCTCTTCTTGACAGAACACTGAAGTCCTCCCATAAGCATCCACTTGAAGACTCCTTAAGATGCTCCTTGGCTAAATGGTCCTCCAGTTGGATAGTTTCCACCACAGTTGGAAAATACTTGTGACTGGAGTGTGGAGGAGAGAGACAGATAGACACACATACACACACACACACACACACACACACACACACAAAGGGAGAGAGGAGAGAGAGAGAGAGAGAGAGAGAGAGAGAGAGAGAGAGAGAGAGAGAGAGAGAGAGAGAATATCAGCCTAACTGCGTAGTTGGTTACATTAATTTGTGGGTCGAGGAAGGTGTTCTGGAAAACACAGCTGAGAGCTAAACAAGATCTGGCAAATGAAAATGTAGGCAAAGAAGAGCATTTTGGTCAAAGGCAAGAACAAATTCAGAGAAGATGATGGCAGAGAAAGGCATCTGCAAGTATGTGAATTGGGAAGGAGAAAGGAAGGAAGGAAAAGCTGTGAAGACCTGTGCGGTTCTAATACCATAGTAACTTTATCTTGGTTGAGCAGGCATCCTCTATCAGGACAGAGAGGTGAAAGGGCTAAGGGTGGAGACAAGAACCCCCCCCAGGAAGAAGATCCTAGAATGGGCAGAGATGTCGAGTGCATTTGGCTGCAACTGCAGAGGTTCATGGAGTCAATAGACTTGGTGTATATTGATTTATTTAAACACTCATGTTGTGTGTAGTGTATGTACATGTGCTTGCATGCCTATGAGCGTGCATGCACACATGTGCCTGAAGACTGCCGAGTGTTCTCTCCCTCAATCGCTCTCCACCTTAGTTTTTGAGACCAATCCTCTCACTGAACCTGGGGCCCACCTATTCAGCTAAACTAGCTGGCCCAGGGATGGTCTGTCTCTGGTGCTCTAGTACCCGGGGTTGTAGCTGCGTCCAGTTTTTTTCTGGGTGTTGGAGATTTGTTTGTTTGTTTGTTTGTTTTCCTTTTCTTTTCTTTTCTTTTGTTTTCTCGAGACAGGGTTTCTCTGTGTAGCCCTGGCTGTCCTGGACTCGCTTTGTAGGCCAGGCTGGCCTCAAACTCACAGCGATCCACCTGCCTCTGCCTCCTGTGTGCTGGGATTAAAGGCCACCACCGCCCAGCAGTGTTGGAGATTTAAACTCAAATCTTCACAATTACACAGCAGGCAGTTTACCAGCTGGGCCATCTCCCCAGCCCCTGGGTTATATGCTTAGGAAGGACTTAATGACTGATTGGATAAGAGAGGCCCTGGGGGAGGGGTGGCAGTCAGGAATTCCTTCAGGCCCTCGCCTGAGTGCACAGGTGATACACTTTGGCTGCTGGGATTGCTTGTGGCAAAGTAAGATGGCAACTTCAGAGTCCCCGGACTGAATTGGACGCTTGTGAGCATATGGAGGTGCCAGTGCGCTGTTAGGAGGAGGTACCCAGAGCTGGGGAAAGGGTCTAGAGGACGATTGCTCCTGAAAAAGTGCTAGATGGTGGGGACAGATATAGAGCTGTCCCGTTGGCACTAAGGAAACAGAATGGGAGAACAGGGCATGAAGAAGAAGAGGCAGTGGCTTGTAGCCAACCAGGGTGCCCCAAGAGGGACTTTAGAGTGAGGGGGATTCCCTGTGACGGACCCAGGTCACAGTGGACTGAGCAGGAAACACAAGTGGTAGTGAGGAGCGAGCAGAACTCTTTCTATAAAGAGTCTGTGTCGTAATAAGACAGAGGAAAAAACCCCTGGGAATCAGTGAATGGGGTCACATCGTGATGTTCAAGAAATGACCTGGAGGGCTCGGAGCTGGGGATGAGTTGAGAATCTAATCTCCTTGACAACGGAACACCAAGATACTCAGCTCCAATCTTTACCTTTGACCTCACTTTAAGAGAAAACCAGGGGGGAGGAGGGAACGAAATCATTTAGCATGGTGCAAATCAGAGCCAGCCGTGTGCTGCTTGCGCAAGCCAGGCTTATTTCCTGGCATTGTATCTTGTGTTCTTTGATCTGTGACACTGGGAAAAGCAAGCAAAGAAAAACAGAAAGGCCTTTTCTCATAGAGACACAACAGAAACCGTGTTTATGGGGCTGAGAAGATGGCTCAGTGGGTAAAGCTAGCTGACCACCAAGCCTGGCAACCTCAGTATGATCCCAGACCCCACATACTGGAAGGAGAGAACCAACTCCCCAAAGTTTTTCTCTGACCTCTCTATGCACACACACACAAAATAAGTAAATTAATTTTTTTTTAATCTAAAGAAAACATGTTTATGGACCAGAGCTATATCTCACTTGGTAGAGAGCCAAGAATGCCTGATGCCCGGATTCCACACCTAGTACTTCGTAAACTGGGTGTGGTAATACAGGCTTGTGATTCCTGCACTCAGGTGGTGGGGGCAGGGAGATCGGAAGTTTAAGGTCATCTTTCGCTGTTGAGATCAGCCAGGGCTACATGAAAGCCTGTCTCAACAAATCAAAGCAACACTAAAATAGACAGCATACTTGAGGAACCGGAAGAATAGTGAAAGCCCATGATCATGCGGCCATGAACATGGTCTGAAAATTTGCCAAGCTATTTTTCTGTGTTTGAGGAAAGAAAATTGGGCCCTATTACAACAAGGGCCTGAAGAACACAAGTCAGGCGCTCATTCATTAAGGAAAAATCGCCACTGATGGGATAAAAAGGTTGAAAAGGAAACTTGCTACCTCATATAGTTTCTGGTTTGAGCTTGCCAAAGGGACAGCTCATATCTGAGAGATGCTGGGTAGAAAAAAAGTGGGCTTTACTGAAGATGCTTGTAAAGCAAGAGGCAGCCTTCTGAATGGCCCCAGGACCATCTCCCAAGGATTTGAAGAAATGGGAATGAAATTAAGGCCTCGGTTCAGAAGTCAGCACTTCCTAGGAGCTCAGCTAAGGCAATCTGATGTTCTAGCGTTTGGATGCAGACCACAGAACCTGAATCCCATCGTGGGATTTCTTTCATTTGGAGAGCAGAGCATTCTAGTCTTTGGTTCCATTTGTGGTCAGCAGCTGGTTTTTGGAATCAGTTCCCCAAAGATAGCTGTCACTATCAACTTCACAAAATTCCCGACTGTTGCTGACATCCTGGGAAACTGGCTTGTAAGTGTGTATCTTTTCTCTCTCTCTCTCTCTCTCTCTCTCTCTCTCTCTCTCTCTCTCTCTCTCTCTCTCTCTCTCTCTCTCCCTCTCTTCCTCTCTCTCTCCCTCCACCACTCTCTCCTCCCTTTCTCTGCTTCTGAGCCTTACAGGCTTAAGGGCTGTGAAAGGCTTCAGAATGAAACAGAAAAAGCCAACAAGAAAAGATAAGGTTTAATTATAAGATTCTAAGCTATACATGGTCCCTCAGGCTGGTAATCCTAGCACTTGGGAAGCTGAGGCAGGAGGATTACCATGAGTCTTATGTCAACTGGGTTGCCTTATGAAGCTCTGTCTCTCTTTTTTTTATTATTATTAATTTAGTCAGATTAAAACTCAATTGTTCTTCCATCACTCGTATCCTTTTGTTCCTCCTACCCCTCCCACTCCCATGCTATTACCCTCCCTTAGGTCCATGTCTGAGGAGGATCTCCTCCCCCACTTTATGGTTGCAGGCTAACAAGTCTTATCTTGGTAGTCTGCCTATTCTTTCTTTGAGTGCCGCCAGGGCTCCCCACCAAGGAAAGGTTGTCAAATATGGGACACCAGAGCCCATGTCAGAATTAGTCCCTGCTCTCCACATAACTATGGAAGATATCCTGTCCATTGGCTAGATCAGAGTAAGGGTTCAGTGTTTTCTACTTGTATTGTCCTTGGTTAGTGCAATAGTTGGAGCAGACACCCCTGGGCCCTGATCCACGTAGGTTTGCTTAGCTTTAAAGAGACAGAGCCTTGGGGGTCTTGGCTGCAAGGCTCTGTCTCTTTAAAGCTAAGCAAACCTACCAAACCTTCCAGCTGGCTGTCCTTGAGCCTGCAGGAAAGCATCTTATGAGTTGTGTTAGAGACACAAGAGGGCGCTGTGTGCTCACCCGTCAATCCTGCGGCTCAGACCTCCTCCTGGAAGGTCTGGCTGTTCTCTCAGACCTAACAGAAATTAAGGGAGCTTTGAGGACCAGCATGGTTAGTCCCCAAGTCTAGTCTCTGAGGCATAATGTGAAGTCAGAGCGTAGAGACTTTGCCCGGAACGGGGAGGAATTCAGACACTAGGATCCAGCCCTAGAACCTCATTATCGAGCCTGCCCTGTGCCATGTTCAAAAAGGCTGACTTTGAGCCCCAGAGAATCTGAAGTCATCTTGCCTCTGGTCTCTAAAACCACCATTTAAAGGAAGCCGCTCATTCACTGGAGGGAAAATGGTATTGTTTGGTTGGTTGAGCTGGGTTTTGTGTTTTTGAAAATGTTTTTTGTAGACCAGGCTAACCTCAAGCTCACTATGTAAACCAGGCTCACCTTGACCTTCTGTTCTTCCTGCCTCTGTCGCTGGAAGGGTGGTATCACAGACTGTCTGGATCACTAGAGAGAGTGTGACTGTGCAGGTGTTATGTGCTAGGCTGGAGTTCAGGGCACAGAACATAGCCCCATGCAAAGTGAAAAGGGCCTAGAAAAGGGATAAATCCACAACCTCCGCACACTGCCTTCTTTTCTTTTCTCTGGGAGCCTTCCCAGGCAGCAGGAACCACCATCTATTCTTACTTAGGGAGTGTGAGTCACACAGTCGGCTCTCCAATCGTGGCTGCCAGCCATGTCTCTCATAGGTCCCATCTGCTCCCAGTGTATCTGGCTGTCGAGTGGCGAGTGGTGATTCCAACACCCCCACCAATGGTGTGCTGCCGAAGGGAGGGCTGTGCAGGCCATCTGATGCCTTGAGCTTGGGCTCAAGTCACTCACTGATTTGGGGTTCCCACTGAACAATGCATAGCCCTGCCCATTGGAACCTTCCTCAATCTCTTCAGCCAGAAGCATGCCCTGCCTCCTCTTAGGCCCCAAATCCATACATACATAGCACAGTTGTAGGGACCACAGATGCCTCAAAAGTGCTGGACCACCACACTGTGTCTTATTTCACTCACAGATTTTCAGTATTCTAATAGTTTGCCACTAACTTTTTTTTTTTTTAGTGGAGATCCGAGGAAGTAAAAGCAGAAATAGCTGTAGCAAGCAAGCCTCACCCCGGCCCCCCGCCACACACATATACACACATGCATAAATGCACACACCACCCACTATGAGATGGTAACACTTATTTATGCACCCACCTCATGAAAGGCCGCGTTCCTCTGGTTGCTATTATCATTAATATTAGCTAATATCAGTGTTTGATGGGCATCTCTAGAGAAGTTCAAGGTCCTTATGTCCTAGAAACAAAGAATTGGGCCGAGATGCGTGACTCATAGGCAGTCTGCCATATTGTTTTCTAACTAGGTATGCTGCTGCCCATAAGCTGCTGCCCGCTTTGATCAAAGCAACTCCTTTTTGCAGTGAGCAGCAGTAACCGTAGAGCAATGGTTCCTAACCTGTGGGTCACAGCCCCTTTAGGGTCGAACAACCCTTTCACAGGGGTTGCCTATCCTATATTTGCATTATGATTCATAACAGTAGCAAAATGACAAGTTATGAAGTGGCAATGAAATAATTTTGTGGCTGGAGGTCGCCACACGAGGGGCTGTGTTAAAGGGTCGCAGCATTCGGAAGGTTAAGACCGCTGCTGTAAAGCCTTACTGAGGGTTTATCCTGCTTAGATAAAAACCACCAGGACCAAAGGCAACCTGGGAAGGAGAAGGTTTGTCTCGCTTAAGCATCACTGAATAAAGTCAGGGCGGGAACTGAAGCACAAGCCATGAAGGATGGTTGCTTGCTGTCTTGCTCCTTATGGGATGCTCAGCCTGCTTTCTTATACAACTAAGGACCATCCACAATCAGCTGAATCCTCCATTATCTGTCATTAGTCAAGAAAATGCCCCTCAGACTTGCCTGCACAAGTCAGTTTTACAGAGGCATATTCTCAATCAAGAGTCCTTCTTCCCTACATATGTCTAGGTTTGTGTCAGGTCAACAAAAAAACAACAACCAGCACACTTAGAATTGGTAAAAATGATGAGAGTAAGTGATAGTTAAATGCCTCCAGGTTCCATGCGGTACACACACACACACACACACACACACACACACACACACACACACCAGAGTACCTCAACGTGACCCTGTCGGCATAATGTTCTTGTACCCTTGTTCGTTCAAATGCTGTCTTCTCTACCCCACTATCTGGTTTCAATCTGGGCCCTGCACTGTGATGTTTACTCTAAGTATCTCCTGCCCCAAGTGTGTGTAAACATGCCGCCATTTGTTCTCTGTGTTGCCAATAAAAGCCAACTAGCCAGTGCTGAGCAATACAGAGAACAGGGTGGGACATCCAGGTCCAGTGAGTGCAGGAGAAAGAGCAGGAAGGAGAAGGTGCACGTGGAGAGGACCAGGAAACACCAGGAGAAACGAACTGGACCTAGAATATGAGTAAAAAGCAAGTATAAAGTGGGAAATCTGAATGGGAGGAAACTCTACTAGCTTGGAGGTTTAGGATGGAGTAATTATTGTGCAGCATTGTGCTCTGCGCTAAAGAAATAGGTATAGTTTCCCTGTGTGGTTATTTGTATATAAAGCTGGTTAAGGAATAGTAATAATATTAATAATCATGCAACATGACCCATCGCTTAAATACACAGCTCCAAGGTTCAGGGGGCGTCATGGAAAAGAGGGAGGAAAGAATGTAAGAGCAGGAGGAAGGGGTAGAACGCTGGGGGCTCAGGCTTCTAAACACAACCCGGCTGCTATGCTCTTGAACTCGTAGTAGCCGTAATTACCTGAACAAGATCTACAGAAGAGTGAGTGCATCAACATCCCACCATAAAGCAGGGTGTGGGGGAGGATGCTTGTGAGCACCGTCTCCTCCCTGAGGATGTATAGGCAGTTGATGGTTGCTAGGGGAGGAAAAGACATTTTGGGAGGGGGTGGATGTAGCCTCTGCTAAGGTGACCTTGTTCCTCCTGCAAGCAAACCTAATGAAACTGATTGGGTTACACACACACACACACACACACACACACACACACACACACACAAATACAAACCATCAAAGTAAAAAGAGAAGTAGGCCAGTCATAGTGGCACAAGCACTCAGAAGACAGAAACAGGCGAATCGCTGTGAGTTTGAGGCCAGCCTGGTCTACAAAGTTAGTCCAGGACAACCAAGGCTACACAGAGAAACTCTGTTTCAAAAAAACAAAAAAACAAAAAAAAAAAAAAAGGAGAAGTAGTTGGGAGAAGAAAGATGAGTGGTTAATCCCAGCACTAGGCAGGGAGAGACAAGTGGATCACTGTGAATTTGAGGCCAGTCTGGTCTACAAAGTGAGTCTAGGACAGCCAAGGCTACACAGAGAAACCCTGTCTCAAAAAAAAAGGAAAAAGAAAAAAGAAAGAAAGATGAGTGGGAGGAAGGCAAGAAAGAGTAATAGGAATGAGTATGACCAAACTACACTGTACAGGTGTATAAAATATGAAACCTATTATTATGTATAATTAATATATGCTAATAAAATACTTTAAAACTCAACGAAACATGTAAAAGACATTCCTAAAGAGCCTGGGAGGATCAAACGTAGTATTAAACATGAATTAAGCACAAATAAAAAATAGACACTTTCAAGGGAGGAGGAGCACGCTAGAACAAAGAGAGTGCAATAACTCAAATGGTCCCACGGTACAAAGGACAGGGCACTTGTGCGACACAGCTGGGCCATTTGCACATTGGGTGTACGTTGGTTTGCTATTTTGTTTTGTTTTGAGACAGGATCTCCTATAGCCTAGGCTGGCCTTGAGCTTACCATTAGTAGAGGATCCTCCTGCCTCCATCTCCAGGTGTGCATTTAAGCTATGTAGCACATTCCAGCACTCTGGAGTGACTGTGCACCGGAAACAGCTATGGGATCTAGTCGCTGGAGGTGTTTTCCAGTCTTCCTCTTTGTCAACTTGTTTCTTCGTTATGTTGGTTTTTATGAAGCTTTCCCATTATCCCACCCCAGCACCAGAATCAGTCTCTCTCTCTCTCTCTCTCTCTCTCTCTCTCTCTCTCTCTCTCTCTCTCTCTCTCTCTCTCTCTCTCCCTCCCTCCCTCCCTCCCTCCCTCCCTCTCTCCCTCTCTCCCTGCTGTACAGTGTATTTAATTGTCCCCATGAGTCGTTATGGCTGGTTATAGTTAGGGCTGTGGTTTAACACGCAGGCGCAGTAAGCTCTCAGCCACGTGGACGCACGCCTCTCTGAGTCATCAGTGTCCCTTCACAATCTATCTCCTGTAGTCACTACTTTCTTGATCTGCCCTGTGTCAGCCACATAGTACTCACAGCCACAGGGACCCAAAGTGCATCAGGAAAACGAGCCTCAGCATCGCCATGCTCCTCACTGCGAGCGACCTCTTGAATGCTGTGTCAGCTGATTCTAAAGAAATGAGAAATGGCCCTACCATGCGCGGGATACGGATGGAAGCTGGATGTGACGGCTGGAACGTGCCTGGATTCATTGAATGAGCTGACAGTGAGGAAGACAGCTCTCTCAACGTGCTTTGCATAATTGCCCCGTCTCAGTTTTTGTGAACAGTCCAAATCCTGTCAGGCATGCTTCTCTTCGTCTGTCAGCACCCAGCCCCTCGCCAGGATCCTCGGTCTATCCATCAGGCATAATTTCCAGACTCTCTCTTCCCTGTCACGAAGAATTTAATTCTTCGTTTTCCTCAGGCCTTCAAAGAATTTCTTACTTTGGAGAGAAAGGGAGGATTTGTAACAGAAAAATAAAGCTTTCAGATTTATTGGGGTGGGGTAACTAGGGCTTGGACCTGGAGCTTCACGCGTCCTTGGCGAGTATCCTCATCACTGAGCCCATCCCCTGTGCTCTTTTTCACTGATTTATTTGGAGAAAAGGTCTCACTTAGTTTCCTAGGCTCCCTCAACTGTCAGATAAGCAGGCCTTTACCTTGTGATCCTCTTGCCTCGGCCTCCTCAGTAGCTGAGATTGCAGGCCTGGAAGACCAGCATCATTCTTCATATATATGTACCATGAATAGCTGGTGTTTGTTTTGCTTGGGGGGGGGTTGTTCTATTGTACTTGTGGTGTGTGTGTGTGTGTGTGTGTGTGTGTGTGTGTGTGTGTGTGTGTGTCTGTGTCTGCGTGTGTGTCTGTGTCTAAGTGTGTGTGTGTGTCTGTGTCTGAGTGTGTGTGTGTGTCTGTGTGTGTGTGTCTGTGTCTGAGTGTGTGTGTGTGTGTGTCTGTGTCTGAGTGTGTGTGTGTGTGTCTGTGTGTGTGTGTCTGTGTCTGAGTGTGTGTGTGTCTGTGTCTGTGTCTGAGTGTGTGTGTGTGTCTGTGTCTGAGTGTGTGTGTGTGTGTGTGTGCGTGTGTGTGTGTGTGTGTGTGTGTTTGTGTGTGTGATAGAGATGTATGCATGTAAATGTGTGTGCTTACTTACACGTGTACCAGTGTATGTGCCTGAATTTGCATCTACAAAGAAAATCTTGGGTGTCCTACACTGTTACATTCTCTCTTATTCCCTTGATACACTGAACCTGGGGCTAGGTCACGTGACTACTAAGCCCTATAGATCCACCCACCTTTCTCCCCAAGCCCCACCCCCACCCCCACCCCCACCACAGTGCTGGCATTACAGCATACAACCATGTTCAGCTTTTCACATGGGTCCTGGGGATTTGAACTCAGGTCTTCATGCTTGTGCAACAGTACCCTTACCTGTTGAACCGAACCATCTCCTCCACCTTAGATATACTTCTGAAGTCACTTATTTGTGAGTAGATCATGCTCTTCCTACAAATGTCAAAAGCCTCAAACTGAGCTGGAGAGACACCTTGGTGGTTAAGACTCGGTATTGATCTTCCAGAGGATCCGGGTTTGGTTCCCAGCACCTCCACCAAGCAGGTTACAATTGCCTATAACTCCAGGTCCAGGGCACCTAATGCCACCTTTTAGCCTCTGTGAGCCATAAATATATATATCACACACTAACACAGACATGCATACACACATAAAAATTACAGAAACAAAAATCCTCTGAGGTGGAAAGATGGCTCCATGGTTAAGAGTTCAGTTGCCACCACTCACAAGAGGTAGCTCACAACCACCTATAAACTGTTTTTTTGTTTTTTTAGGTTTAAATGCACCGACAGTGGAAATTCACGCTGTAATCCCTGTTTGTCGGTCCCCTCATTTCTACTGAAGGAGTCAAGTATGCATACCCAGGTCTTTATCTTTTCTAAAGAATGTCTCTAAAATGTTAGTTATTTAGCATGTTAAGTGAGCATTCCACCACTGAGCAATCTCACTTTTTTGGAGATGAGATCTCAGTGTTCAGCTCAGGCTTGCCTTGAACTCCCAGTGCTCCCAGTGCCAGGATTACAGTCATAAGACCCAACTTGCATATGTCTTTGAGGACGTCTTTCTGTCTAAATGCAGATGAATTCCTAAAAGCAATACATCAAATGCCTATCATTTTGTACTAAGGGTATTCGCATGCTTGGTCCAGAAAAAAACCATGGTTCTAGAGGTGTTTGCTGTGAGACCACTCACAGGTGGTTGCACTGTGATTGAGTTCTCTAGAGTCTGATACACCACGTTTCTTGTCCCTTAACACCCAGTTCCTCTTTCTTGAGTCACATCAGTTAGTCATTTCCCTTTTACACTGAGAGAGGGGCCTCAGTCCTGAAAACGAGGGCACAGAGCTTTGCATGCAAGATCTTTGGTTATGGAGATTCAGCAAAGGAAAAAAAAAAATCTAGTTGAAGATCCAGCTGGTCACACTGCACAATACTGTCAGGACACACTGGGCAGCCAGAACATTGCCTGGGTCTGCGAAGATGATGCACCTGTTCTGTTCCTGCAGCTAGGAGCTCACTGTACCCACAACAGCTGTTGCAATTTTTAAAAATGTTTTTGAGAAGAAGGCGGCAAGAAGGGGATACTTAGGCAGAAGAATCTGGAGTTTGAGGCTACTCTACATGACATAATGACCATATCAAATCTATAAATAAGTCAATAAAAGTTTACCTAAATGATGCAAAGCCCCTAGCATTGATAAGACTGCTTTGATTAGTTTCAATAGCATAGAGGAAACAGAATGTGCAGATTTGATACCCTTGGGTGTCTAGAAGAATCTGGTTTCTTCCACTAAGAGGCCTGCCTTGGTACACGAATAACAGTGTATAAATCTCTCCTAAGCCTACGGAACAAGTTCCCTTCTTGTGTATGTCCCCTGCTGTGCTGGCAGCAGCTAACTGTTAGCTTGAGGTCTGACGAACAATTAAAAGCTTCTTTTAAGCTCAGCTTCCTAAATCTTAACGTATGACACCCTCACTAATTTTTCAACTGCTTTTCACAGTTGAACCATTTGTCTGAACACTTTATTTATAGGCTGACAATTCTTGGTAGCCCCAGGCAGTCTCACGTGTCTTTCACAAGAGCAGGGACCCACCTCCTCCAACTGCAAGCTGTTCTCCTTGGAGGGATTGTGAAAAGGCAAGGGGAGCCCTTGTGTCTGGGTGTATGGACTCTGCAGGCTATGTGGACTCTGAGAGACTCTCTCTCTCTCTCTCTCTCTCTCTCTCTCTCTCTCTCTCTCTCTCTCTCTCTCTCTCTCTCTCTCTCTCCTTCTCATGACCACACAGAAGAAAGTACATGGAGCTTGCTGGGCAGATATTGTTGCTGGGCAGGGATTGTTCAGTCCAAAGCTTTGACATTTTACCAAAGTCCAACATTTGAGAGCAAGAACTCAAGGCAACTGTTCCTGCTATTTAAAGAGAAGCCACAAGTATAGCAGCAAGGGAAGGCGTGCTCTGGGACGCAGATCAGCCATCCAGTCTGCATAGGTTCCTTGGCCTGTGGGCACACAGGCTTGTCAAACGGGATTCTAGAGCCTCTAGGGTCTGTGTGATCCTTGACATTTCTTTGTACAGTCTTGTGCTTCTAATTATTCCAAGCTGGTTGTCTTTTGGTCAATTCCCCCATCCCCATAGGCAGGAAGAGTAAAAATCAGCTCGACAACTCCTCTCTCAAACCCACCAGAGAGATGGGAACCTCCTAGGGCTTTTTTTTTTTTCCGTTTTCCTCCCTATTGTCCCCAGACAGTGGTTCTATTACACAAAACCACTCTTCTGCGTATCAGCGATTACACAGATAAAGACATTGAACCCACAGCTTTGACAGCAAATGCCCAGCTAGGAGGAACTCACACACCTGGAAGGGCCAGTGTCTCTCGAAGCTTTTTTCTGTTTTGTCACAGCTCCCATCCAGACAAAAGAGGCTGGGACGATGAGGCATCCCCAGCCCTGGGAACCCTGGGGAATAGCATCTCTATCCACAGAGGAGCAAGAGGAAGAGAATGGATGCTAACAGATCCTACTTCTGGTTGCCTTGCATAGGAGCGTCCCTCATCCCCACAACTGAACAGCCACCATCTGGACCCCTTCTTTCCCTCAGTGATCTCGTATCTGTCACTACCCACCCAAGCCAGCCTATGAAGAGTCGGAGTTCCCCAAGCACAGAGTATACCTGATTTACATATTACTAAAAACATGACCTCATTTGCAAGCATTAAAACTATTTATCAAATGCATGGGCAACCTCTACTAACGTGAGGCACAGAGTCAGGCCTGGCCATACCAACACTCTAGGTTAGGTTCATGAGATCATCAAATGAATATGCTTTAGGTTTATAGTCTTTTCAACCGATGATGGCTATAGGGGGGTGTAACCCCGAGAAGCATCTAAACTGAAGAAACCTTCTTGACATTCACGAGTGAACAGAGCCCAGGTCAAAATGCTCAGAACTGAACTTAGGCAATTCCCAGGGTTAAATTAATGAAGCTCCTTCCATTAGCCCGTGAGTATTTACTGAAATCCTCCTGCATAGCAGAATCCATGGTGTGCACAGGTGAAGAAAAGAAAAAATACAATAGACACCCACTCAGATGTGGAAAGCTCCATCTGATAGACTAGGGCCCTAGACCGACTGGTAAAACAGAAAGCAAGTTGAGTGTCAGCATCCATCTCTCTTTACTTCCCACTCCTGCAGCCATAATTTTCCTGCTATGGTGGACTGTATTCCCTAAAACTGTGAGCCAGAATAGACCCTTCCTCCCTTAAGTTGGTTTTGTCAGCTTTTGTTTTGTTTTGTTTTGTTTTAATCAAAACAATATGTGCAGGCTGGGTGTTGTGGCACACACCTTTAATCCCAGCACTCAGGAGGCAGAGGCAAGTGGATCACTGTGAATTTGAGGACAGCCTGGTCTACAAAGTGAGTCCAGGACAGCCAAGGCTACACAGAGAAACCCTGTCTTAAAAAAAAAAAAAACACCAATGGAAAACAAAACAAAATAAAATAAAGCAAACTAACAAACAAAACAATAAGAGAACAGTACTTTTGGAAAGCCCTTAAAAGAGAATTCCCTAGTCTGGGAGCACAGCAGGGTAAGAAAAAGTAGCCAAGGAAATAGTTATAGAAGGGAACTCAGTTTACCTTAGAGATTATAGGATATTTCAAGGAAAGGAAATAGCAGATAGCCAGGACTTGCAATACAAAGTTCTGGAAGCAGTCACTCAAGGGAATGGGAGGGAAGATGCCTGAGTCAGGAGCCCACAGGAGGAACTGTGTTTCCAGCAGGTTTCAACGGACAGAGGGTAACTGAGATCCAAGCTGTACATGACATCACATTCGGAAGAATTCTATGCCAAGCAGGAAGAAGCCCAGGCCTGAGTGACTCGGAAGAGCAGGTGCCAATCAATGAGGAGAGGGAAGGAGCAAGCAGAGATGCAGGAAGCCAAGTAAGAAGCCCAGAGAGGAAAGACTCATGAGGGAGTCTCCTTGTGCAGAACTGAGGAGGGCCATGGTGGCTTACACCTGGAACCCCAGCACGTGGGGGAGGATGACTGGGATGGTGCTGAGGTGAGAGAACTGTATAAGCTCAGAAGTTTGAGCCCAGCCTGCAGCATAGTGAAACTCCATCTCAGGATAGAAAACAAAAGCAACAGTCAAGGGCTGGAGACGTGACTCAGTGGTTAAGAGTGCGTACTGCTCTTCGGGGGACTTGAGTTCTCATCAGGCTGTTCACAAACTGCCTGTAACTGCAGCTCTGAGGGGTGGCCCCCTTTTCTGGCCTCCACGAGTGCCTGCACTCACACACACACACACACACACACACACACACACACACACACACACACCCGCCACCACCGTCAACACACATACACACTCACACACACACACACACACCACACATGGTCAGATGTGAGCTGGGTGAAGGTGTGGGGAAAGAAGAAAGGAAGGGAGGGAGGGAGAGAGGGAGGGAGGAAGGGAGGGAGGAAGGGAGGGAGGGAAGGAGGGACAGAGGGAGGGAGGGACGGAGGGAGTACATACTCCAAAGCTTACTTGGCTAGGAAATGTTTAGGTTTGTTTGTTTCCTTCTCCTGTGAGGACCTGCTTTTGTCAAGTTTTATTGGAACAAGTTTTACTCACTCGTGTACATACTATGCGAGAAGCTGAATTATGTCCTTGCTCTCTCCCACAGTGCACCATCTACCCAGAGTAAATGATTTTTAGAGTCAAGTGAATTACATGTCCATGATGGTAGTGTGGTAGAAAGGATCTACTGTCTCATCTCTTAGCGAAGTCCCCATGTTGTCTTGGTCTGCTTTCTGTTACTATAACAAAAATACCTAAAACTTGGCAGTTTACCGAGAAGAGAGGTTCGGATCACTTTGTGGTTGTAGAGACTGGGAGGGTCAGTATCTGCTCAGCTTCTGGTGAGGGCCTTCCTCTTGCGTCAGCAGTATAACCTGATGGAAAGCATGGCGTAAGGGTGACACAGCAAACACACCGAGTTGGCCTAGCTTCTATAATAAAGCCACTCCTTCAGTGACCCATTGACCTACAAATGCACTAATCCATTTACATTGGCAGAGCTGACCCATCTGGCCAAACATCCCACCACCTCCGGAGAGAATGAATATGAATTTGGATGATGACGTTTCCCCATGCATGAAATTTCAGAGAGGGGCGAGGCGCTAGAACTCCATACTGGAGTTGCTGCCCTAACATGGTCAGTGCTCTGTGTTTGATTCACAGCATGACAAGTTTATATGTAAAGTATGTATTATATGTGTATGCATGTGTGTATATACATGTCTGTGTGTGTGTGTGTGTGTGTGTGTGTGTGTGTGTGTGTGTGTGTGTGTGTGTATAACTGGGGGCATAGTCAAATTATAATAAATAATTAAATCTAGTTGTTTGATAGTAAGTTAAGCAGGGCATAGTGGTACACACCTTTAATCCTAGCACTTTCGGGAGGAAGAGGCAGGTGAATTGCTATGAGTTTGAGGTCAGCCTGGTCTACAAAGTGAGTCCAGGTCAGCCAGGGCTTGTTACACAGAAAAAAGCCTGTCTTGAAAAAACAAAAACAAACAAACAAAGAAACAAACAAAAGTAAATAAATTGATGTCCTTACTTTAGGAACTCTGAAGAGATGGGGCAGGGAATTGAGACTGGGTTTCATATAGGCCAAGCTAGCACTAAATGCATTATGTAGCCAGGCACAGTAGTGCAAGCCTGTAATCCCAGCACTCAGGAGATAGAGGCAGGTGGAGCTCTGTGAGTTCGAAGCCAGCATGGTCTACAAAAGGAGTCCAGGACAGTCAAGGCTACACAGAGAAATCCTATCTCAGAAAAACCAAACCAAACCAAACCAAAAAAGTATTATGTAGCCAAGGCTGACTTTGAATTGCTAATCCTCCTGCCTCTATCTCCCAAATTCAAGAATTACAGGGATGTGCCACCAAGTCTAACTTTGGTACCGATTTTTTTTTTTGTCTTGTTTGGTTTTAGGTTTTGGTTTTTGGTTTTTCAAGACAAGGTTTCACTGTGTAGCCTTTGCTATCCTGGAACTCCTCTGTAGACCAGGCTGGCCTCGAACTCACAGGCTGGCCTGAAACTCCTGCCTCTGTCTCCCTAGAGCTGGGATTACAGATTTTGTAAGTACAGATTTTGTTTTTTTGTTTTGTTTTGTTTTGGTATTTTAAACAAGTACCTAATTAAAACCATCTGGTGAGGTCAGATCCATAAAACTTGCCCTTTATAAGAAGTAACTAGTGTGCTGGGGGTGTAGCTCGGTGTTAGGGTGCCCACTTGGTAGGCAGGGGGACCCGGACCACAAGAATGAGCAAGGTAATGGGGGAGGGGAGGCCCACGGAGGCCAGTGGCATTTGTGTGACTGAATAGTGCTAACAGGCTACATGGTGAGCAAAGCAGAAAGTCTGCACCAGCTGGTCCTTTACAGCATCTGCTGACTTCTGGGTAAAGTGACTGTCTCAGGTCGTACAGCTGGTGCATTCCAGAGTCAGGATTTGAACTCAAACGGACACCAGAGCATCCTGTTCCCTGCTCTTCCCCAGGAGCTTGCTGTCTGGCCTTGGCTGTGAGTGCTGATATGCACTGGGTACAGCCAGCATAGCTCTTTTATTTCCTTCAGTTCTGCTCTGACATGTGGGCAGCTGTTGTGGGGGAAATGCCAAGTCATAAATAATTCTTACATTAATGCCGAGGCAGCCGAAAGGGAAATGTCACTAGGAAATGGTATTTCAAATAAGTACAAATTTCATAATCTAGCCATTTCTCAGAACAATATTTCCTTATTTTGAAGTTTATGGTAAACTGCTCATCATTCATAAACGTGGAAGAAACTTACCTTTGCTTGGACGTTCGACCCAGAGATATATGTGATATAAAAATGAAGCCATTTTATTACCAGCTAGAGTGGAACAAGTGGACCACAGGAAAAAGAGGAACAATCGGTCTTATTTATAAAAACGGACACTCGCATCTCGAAGTCGCCCGATACAATTATGGTATTGTGACAATTCTGTTGCAGTTTATAATCCTGAGGCTCCAGAAAACTTGGTCCCAACTGACCAGAATTTTCATGAGTGTAATTTTATAGCAGAGGGCAGCTCTCAACATCAGCTTCTCTCACAGCAAGGCCCCTTCTGGGTGAAGCTCTTGTCCAGCCTGGTAGTTTAGTCTATTAGGTGGAGCAAGCTGCTGTCCCCTCCCCCGACCCTTACTCTGTCCTCTGTGGCCAGCTGTCCTCAAGCCTTCTGCTTTTTTCACAGGAAGCCAGAAATCCAGATTGCATCAGAAATTTCCCAATCACTAAATCTTAACAACTAATTCCATTTTTTTTTTTTTGCAAGGGGAGGGGAGGGAATGACAGGATCTTATGTAGCCCGGTCCAACCTCTAACTCACTACGCAGTTGCGGGTTACCTTGGATTTCTGATTCCTAGTTTATACAGTGCTGGAGATCAAACCCAGGGCTACATGCACACTTGCCACGCAGTCTGCCAACTGGGCTATATCTGCCACCCTAGTTAATTCAATTTTAAAAAGAAAGCATGGCTAGGGTAGAAATACTTTATATAGGAAATGGTTCCAGCCATGGCCCCCGTTAATGACTCCTGCTGCTCTGGTCAGGCCACACTGCCAGGGTAAAGGTGCAGAGGCCTGAAAGGGAAATGTGCTTGCTATTAAGCAAGCACTGCAAGAGCTCTCCTTGTGTGGTCTCCACACACGTACATTTTGAGGGTCCTCCTGATCCTCCTGCCTCTATCTTCCAGTGCTAGGATTACAGGTCTGCTCCATTGCGCTGCCTACCGTGGCTAATACTATAACTACTTCCTCCTCTTCCTCCTCTTCCTCTTCCTTTTGTTGTTGTTGTTGTTGTTGTTGTTGTTGTTGTTGTTGTTGTTGTTCTTCTTCTTCTTCTTCTTCTTCTTCTTCTCCTCCTCCTTTTCCTTCTCTCCTTCTCCTTCTTCCTCTTCCTCTTCCTTCTCCTCCTCCTTGCCCCTCTTCCACTCCCTCCCTTTCTTCTCCTTCTTCTTCCTCATTTGTGTGTGCACATGTGAATTGTGTGAGCATGTGAATGAGTGTGTGGGATGTGTGTGCATATTACAATCATGGACCAATCACCCTGGCTAGATTGAAATTTTAACACTTTGCATTTCCAGCAGCAGTGGCTTCAATAAGCCCCCAAGAATCCCAATAACTTAGTAAAGGGAAGAGAGAAATCAGGCACGAGTTTGTGTGGGTCGGATGTAGATCATGTTCTTCCTTGGGTGTCAGTAGCTCACAGCGTGGAGACACTTCAGAGACCCAGGAGAAGGTAGAGCTGTTCCCTACTGGGTGGAACGAGAGGAAAGCCCACGGACAGAAGCATCAGAATTCCTAGCTCACTCTCCAGGAAACAAAGTAGTGTTGATAACTACACCCCCCAAAATATTCCTACTGTACCCCCACGTATATCCAGGGACTATTACAAAATGAATAAATCAAGAAATGGGGGGTGCTAAGTCTAGATTTAGTGATGCACATCTCTGATCCTAGCACTGAGGATGTAGAGGCAGGAAAATCAGAGAGAGAGAGAGAGAGAGAGAGAGAGGAAGGAGGGAGGGAGGGAGGGAGGGAGGGAGGGAGGGAGGGAGGGAGGGAAGGAGGGAGGGAGGGAGGGAGGGAGGGATGTCTGGCGCTCCACTTGAGTCTGGTTGAAGGCCCTCCATGGTATTTCTTCCCACTATCATGTTTTCTATCCCAGTCTGTTTCTTTTGCTCCCCAGCCCTCGAGGTGAGCAGAGGAGACGGAAGGCTGCTTTCTATAGCAGCTGTCTCTGTGAGTTTAGTGTGGCCATTGTGCCTTTAATCCCCTCTGTTGAAACAACTGATGCAGCATCTATCTACTGACTGGACCCTGCCAGATGCACACTTAAAGCTGGCTCTGTTTATTCATCTGACTGTGGAATCGGGTTCACACTGTGTGCCAAGCTTCCTGCTGAGTGCTGGGACACAGAGGTGGCTAAGGCTGACAAGCTCCAGCTCTCCCAGTGAGGAGGGAAACAGTAAACAGGCACCCACCTCCACTGACGTCAACAGCTCACTTTCATTGGACATCACAGTAGATTCCCTCCTATGGCAATATGAAGTGCTTCCACACCATCATGGAAACCATTGACCCATAGCTGCTGGGGCTGATGTCCCAGCTCCAGAACCCCTGCTTTCTGAGGTGAGACCCACACATATCAGGAGTCTATTGTGTCCCACAATTTATACCTCTGACTGTGGTGGTCACTGAAATCATGTAGAATGCCACGTAATGGGTGCTAAAGGATGAGGATTATTTTCTTAAAAACCAAATTACAGGAAGGTCATTATCAACAGTGACACAAAGGAGCTGCCATGTGCCTGAGAAGGGCTCTTTGTCACTATTGTATCCTCTCCAAAAGGTGTAACTTGAGTCTGATCAAGACAAAAGTGTAGGGTGGCCCTGAGTTGGAAGACATCCTATAGGACACGTGACCAATGTTTCTCAAGACTGTCACGGGGTAAAAAATAGACAAGAAAAATTGTCCTTGGCCAGAGGGCTCTGAGGAGACAGGACAACTAAATGCAGCAAAGCACCTGAATTGGATCCTGGGACAGAAATGAGACAATGGAAAAATGGTTAAAAAAAAAACCTAAATGAAGTCTGGGGTTTAGTAAATGACAGTGGGCCAGTGCTGATTACTCAGTTATGACAATTGGACTCTATTAACATCGGCGGCAGCAGCAAAGTAGCTGGGAGGAGGGTGTACCCAGAACTCAGGGAAAGGGGGTTACCCAGAATTTGGGGTGGAGGGAAGGGTACCCATAACCCAGCACCAGCTCTGCAACTTACGTGTGAATCGAAGATTACACCAAAATACAATGTTTGTTTTTAATAGGAAAGCAACTAAATTACACGCTTTGAGAGATTCGATAATTACAGCTTGCTGTTCAACAATGCTGTTAAATTAGGCACGGGCAAAGACCTAACTGTAAAAGATAAAGAAAAAAAATCAAATCTTATTTTACAGTTCTCTTTATATTTGTTCTTCACTTTAAAGACAATTAAGAATTGTACAAGACAGCCTATGGCTGCAATTTGTGAGAAAACAAAGATGGTACCTGCTTTTAACTCTTAGGAGGTAGAAGCAAGCAGATCTCAGAGAGTTTGCTCTACAGGGTGAGACTCTGTCTCAGAACTACAACAAAAGACACTGGGAACCCATACACACACACACACACACACACACACACACACACACACACACACACACACACACGTCATTATATATATACCATTATGTACATGCCATTATATAGACACCATTATAGATATTATATACATGCGTGTATACAATTATATATGTAATCTCTGCTCTTGCCTGTGAGTGTGCTAGCTGCTTCAAGTTCCTGCCCTGTGTCTTCCTCCTCACAGTGGCTGAGTGCAACCTGACACTGTGAGCCAGATCACCATTCTCTCCAGTTAGCTGCTGGGTCAGAGTATTTGACCACAGCAATAGGACAAGAAACTAAGATACTAGGTCATCCAGATGCACAGTATCATTTCAGAAGTAGCAGATTCTGTTCTTCTAAGGAAGGATCAAAAAAAAATCTATTACAATATGCACTGGAAATGTGGTGCAATGGGCCACCCATCCTCAACTGTGGACTGTACCATCAAACCCTGAGCCAAAGTAAATGCTCCTTTAAGTTCTTCTCCTCAGATATTCAGTCATAGCAATGAGAAGAGTAACTGATCCATGTTACATCAACAGCTGCATCTCTCCATGGAGCCAGTACTTAAACCACATCAGCTCCCTTGTGTAGGCCTGAATTTGTTGTTTTGTTGATTTTTCTAAATGAGTAAACAGCAAACTTTTCATGTTAAAAAAAAAAACCACAGCCTATATATATATAGGCCTAGGTGTATACATATGTACCATGTGTGAGTGACTAATGTCCAAGGAGGCCAGAAGAGATTGTTGAATCCCCTGGAACTAGAGTTAAAAGTGGCTATGATGTGTGTGTGTGTGTGTGTGTGTGTGTGTGTGTGTATAATATATATATATATATATATATATATATATATATATATATATATTAGGAATTTTGATAAAATTATCTACACTTAGATATACTTTTGTGTACTGGGTAGCTGTGTGTGATAGCCAGTCTTGGTTGTCAACTTGACTACATCTGGAATCAACTAAAATCTAACCCACTAGGCTTACCTATGAAGGATTTTTCTTGATTGCACCATTTGAGTTGGGAAGATTTAATGTCATCTACTTATCAGCATATACACTTGTGCAGGTTTCTGGCTTAGTTGGGAAAGTGGGTGTGGGTGCTGGAAAACAGGAGGAGCAGTTTTGAAAATCTATCCAAACAAACTTCGAGTTCAGTTTGGGGTATTTTAAATAATTAGAATATCTTACTTTCAGATGTGTGCACATGCATGCATACACACACGAGAGAGAGAGAGAGAGAGAGAGAGAGAGAGAGAGAGAGAGAGAGAGAGAGAGAGAGAGAGAGAGAGATAGATTCTAAAACCATTAAGTCTCCAGCTACCATATTCTGTGGCCCCAGTGAAATAAAAGGACACTGTGAAAGCTGTTTACCTTCAAGTGGGGAAAGGTGTCATCCCCACAAAAATCTAGGTGATGGTGACATTCTAATTTTGTGTGTGTGTGTGTGTGTGTTGGCCTAGGTGTATACATATGTACCATGTGTGAGTGACTAATATCCAAGGAGACCAGAAGAGATTGTTTAATCCCCTGGAACTGGAGTTAAAAGTGGTTATGATGTAGGTGGGCTCCAGACTTAGCACAACTGACTCCATGATGGTAGTACCATTCAGGCTGTGATGCTCAGCATGCGGACAGCACCACCAGGCAAAACTAAAACAAAGGCTTAATCCATCAAAGTCCATTTAATTCTGGGAAAGTCTCAAGATGCACTAACCTTAGTTTTTGGCTTCTGTAGTTCTGCTTCTGGCTAACTGTTCCTGTTAACTGAGGTGTGTCAACCCAGAACATGGTTTTTGTGCTTGAAAGCTCATCCTGACACAGGGATCCTGAACACTCAGTGTAGTTGCCAGCCAACCAATAAAGACTTAATATTGTCTTCAAATCATGTCCAAGCAGTCTTTTCTGCAGGGGAGGAGGGGGAGGAACTCCACAGCAATGAGACACCAGATAGGATGCTGGGAAACCAGATTGAGGTCCTCTGCAAGAGCAGCGAGTACTCTTAAATATTGATCCATCTCTTCAGCTCCGATTGTCAATTACAATAAAAAGCATGTGGCATAAAATTTACCATCTTAGTCATTTACGTGTGCAGTCCGGTAGTGTTAAATACAGTCACATGATGGGACAACAGAACACTATGACTTTTTAGCCCACAAAGATGAAATCCTGTAGTCTTGTAAATACTATGTGTTGCTGATCTTTTGCTACTTTTCCCCACCCTTTATCCCCCACGTTTCATCCACTAACACTAGATAGGAGAGGAAAAATAATAGAGATGTGTGTGTGTGTGTGTGTGTGTGTGTGTGTGTGTGTGTGTGTGTGTGTGTGTATGAGAGAGAGAGAGAGAGAGAGAGAGAGAGAGAGAGAGAGAGAGAGAGAGAGAGAGAGAGAGAGAGATCCCTGAAATCTAATTTCTTTCCCAATGGTTCCTCCCAGTTTCCTGCCCAGCCCCTTCAAACGTTTTCTTCTCTCAGTTCCCCAACAGCCTGCTTAAACAGTCCTTTCTCCCAGTTCTCCCAATACTAGCAGCTCCAAACTATACTAACTGTTCTATCGTATCTACTCTGCCCAGCTTCTGGCTCAACTGTCTCCTAACAATAGTGACTGCCCCAACTGCTTTCTCTTCTCACTGTACTCAATCTCCCTTTCTCAGCCTCTGCTGGCTTTTTCATATCCACCACCAAAGGTCATAGAGTCAAGCAATGTTAACCATTAAGAATTCTTAAAGGTCCAGTTGACTAGCAACAGGGGATCCTTTAAAGGGCCAGGCACACAAGAGAAATCACACCACAACTATGAATTTGTTCCAATTCCCAAAAACCATTCCAGAGACACAATGGGATTAAGGTTCATAGTTAAATTTCCAGGATCCTCCTGACTCTGCCTGTCCAGAGCTGGGATTTCACACATGTACCACTGTGTTCAGCATTTTTAAAAGACAGATATTACATGCAGCTATTTAACTAATTGTGTGTGTGGTGAGGGGGGGCGGGTACCATCACCATGAGTGTATAGCGAGCGCTGAGAGTCTCAGGAGTCAGCTCACTCCACTGTCATGTAGGATGTAGAGACTGACCCCAGTTCAGTTCGGCCTCGGTGGAAAGCACCTTTATCCATTAAGGCACCTCACCAGCCCAGCTTTTTCTCTCCCAGACCCCCGTGGGCTCGGAAGGATAGAATTCAGGTCCTCATGCTTAGTCCTTTACTGACTGAGCCACGCCCCCAGTCAGATTCTCTCAGCTTCTTTAAGACAAAAAGTGTTTCTTCTGGGGTTTTAGTTCAAGTGTTGCGGTTTCTAGCTTCAGAGCCCAGGTTGGGCTTCAAATAACCGCTTCCATCACACTGTGTAAGGACGTCTGTCTTGAGGCTGGGGCTAGAGCTCAGTCTCTGTCTGGGCTGCTTCACTCTGGTCATTCCTGATCACAGTCTAAGAACAGGAAGTTTGCTTATCAAGCAAGCCAGTTTGAACCCCCTAGCGTAGTAATTTGGGAGTAGTGATGAGAGAATCTGTAGGCTGCTTCCTGCAGATCTTTTCACAGATCACCGTCTATCAGATCGTTGACAAGTTCCCCAAAGACAGGAAGAAGTATGTGCGCATGTGGTGGATGTGGACATGTGTGTACGTGCATGTGTGTGCTCACTAGTATGTGTAAGCCAGACATTGGTGTTGCCTGTCTTTCCCAATGTCTTTCTCCACATTATTTGGTGGTGGGAGGAGGTTTCAGTTTTCAAATTTTGATACATTTTCTTCATTTGATACTCTGTGTATGGCTGTTTTGCCTTCATGGGTGTCTGTACCATGTGTTTTGAGTGCCCACAGTGGCCAGAAGAGGGCACTAGATCCCCTGAGAATGGAGTTACAGAGGGTTTGTAGACTACCCACCATTTGTTGTTTGTTTGAGATAGGGTTGCTCTGTGGAACAGCTCTGGATGTCCTGGACTCACTTTGTAGACCAGACTGGCCTTGAACTCACTGAAGTTCACCTGACTCCGCTTCCTGAGTGCTAGGATTAAAGGGGACATGCTGATTTTTGAAAAGATGTGTTTTATTTATGTGTATGTGTGTTATGTGTATCTCTCTCTCTCCTCTCTCTCTCTCTCTCTCTCTCTCTCTCTCTCTCTCTCTCTCTCTCTCTCTCTCTGTGTGTGTGTGTGTGGGTGTGTGTGTGTGTGTGTGTGTGAGAGAGAGAGGGGGGGGGGAGGGAGGGAGGGAGAGGGGGGAGGGAGGGAGAATGGGTACCCTTGGAGGCCAGAATAAAAAGTTAAATGCCCCTAGAGCTGGGTCCTCTGGAAAAGCAACCTATGCTCTTAACTGCTGACCTATCTCTCCAGTCCTGAAACAGGGTTTCTTGCTGAACCTTGAGCTTGCTCTTTTAACTAGACTGGCTGGCAGAAAGGCCCTGTTGCTGCAACCCCAGAGCTGGGATGGCTGGAGCTCACCATGGGGCCCAGCTCTTGACCTGGGCCCTGGGCCTCCAAACTCATGTCCTCACACTTGTATGGCAAATGCTTTACTGGCTGAGTCACCTTCCCAGGCTCGTCAGTATTTTTGTGTACTAGATGTTTCTGTGTCTATTATTGGACATGCTTGTGGGAAGTTTTATGATGCTACCTACCAGAAATAAGGTGGAAATAAAGACACATTTGTATCTCCCAGTTAGCAAAACCCACAATGGAAATAATTCACATATTTCCTCATAAACAAAGAATGTCCCCTGGATCACTTGAGACAACGATGTCACAATATTAGGAAATTTGGAAAAGCCGAAGGAGAGTACTGACAGGGACTGTGGGGTAGGAAAGACCTACGTATGTACATCAAAGGCCTTGGGACTGAGAGTCATGGGATGTCAGACAGTTCAAAGGTCACTTAGTATAGACTGGGGCATAGGTCAGGTCATCAGGCATGCGTGGCAAGTACCCCTTACCATTGAGCCATTTTGCTGGCCTGAAGGATCTTTTGAGATAAAAATGCCTGCAGCTGTTTAAAAAACAAGAAGATGTGCATGCAACTCTATGAGACGTGCTGCAGCCTGCTTAAAGTAGACGAAATCAAATGACACACCACGGAAAACATGGGTTTGTAACAGTCCCGTGACAACCCATTGAATTTCAGTGTGTCATCTGAGCAATCAGTCAAATGATAAGTAACATTAAACAATATACATAAAAACTGTGTGGTTGGAGCTGGAGAGATGGCTCAGAGGTTAAGGGCACTGACTGCTCTTCCAGAGGTCCTGAGTTCAATTCCCAACAACCACATGGTGGCTTACAACCATCTATATAGAGATCTGAGCCCCTTTTCTGGCCTGCAGGTATACATGCAGATAGAGCATTCATATATATTAAATAAATAAGTCTTCAAACAAAAACACAAAAACTGTGAGGTTGGTCAGCATCCCCCATGCATGAGGACCTGAGCTATGCCCCCAGCCTACACTAAGTAGAAATACCTTACATTTGAGTAGTGACTGTATTTCACAGATCAAAATAAACATTGAAAAAATATCTTATGAGTTGAAGAGATAACTCAGAAGTTAAAAGCACTTGTTCCTGCAGAGAACTCCTGGTTTTTTTTATTTTCCAGCTCCTGGAGATCTAGTATTTTTTTTCCTGACCTTTAAAGGCACATGTATGTACACATGTACATACACCCACACACAGACATGCACATAAATAAAAATAAAATAAATACTTTAAAAATCAGCCTTGGGTATTTTTTAGAGCTGTATCTACAAACAGGAGCATGCATGCCTTTAAGTTTAGTGAACTTGGACAACTGTGCTTTCAGGTAACTATTATAGCTCTCACAGTCGAAATATAGAATATTTTCATCAGTCAAAAAATTCTCTGATGAGGCTGGAAAGATGGCTCAGAGGTTAAGAGCAGTGACTGTTCTTGCAGAAGACCCAGGTTCAGGCACTAGTGACTACACAGCTGCTAAGAACCATCCTTAACTCTAGGTCCAGAGGACCTGATACCTTCTGTGAGCATAAACCTGATACTGATACATATACCCAGGAAAAATACTCATACACATGTTTTTAAGGTCTCTAATGAGACAGGTGAGACAGCTGAGCTAGCAAAGAAAGGCACTTTACACCAGAGCCTGATGACCTGAGCCTGATGCCTGGGTCTCGGGCTGTAGGCGAGAATGGAATCCTGCAAGTTGTCCTCTGATTTCCACACATGCACCACGGCACGTGTGCCATCCCACATAAAATAAATAAATATAAATAAAGCAGCTCAGAACAGTACTTAGGAGCCTAAAGTAGGGGTGGATCATAGTGAATTTGAAAGCGACCTGGGCTACGTACGAGTTTCTGGCCAACCAGGGTAGAGTGAGACCCTGTCTCAAAACCAACCAACAAACCATTATAAATTGTAGGCTTCAGGATGTTTTACTCACTAAATATTGTCTGTATTTCCTAAAGCCACAGCATCTCTTATAGGACCACAGGACAACTACCAAAAGCAGGAATTTACTCTGAACAGTGCCATTCTATTCTCTACAGACCTTATTCAATTTTGTTAGCTGCCCCAGCGCTGTCTTTTACAGCGAAAGGAACCCAAAATTTGAATTCCATCATCTTGTCTCTTGGGATGCAGGACACTTGAGACCCATTCTCCGAACTCGGGTGTTTACTTTGCACATCATCCCTCAGTTCACTTGGATTTGTGTGTTCACTCAATCTGGGCTCAAGGAGGTCCCCTTTTGACAGAAATGTCACAGGAAGGATGCAGACTTCTTCCAGTACATTCTGCTAGGAGATGCCTGAAGCTTCAAAGTTACCTTTGGCCAGTTGGCTCTGATGGTGTCTGCCAGGTTTCCCCATTTACCCATGGTAAAATTACTGCTTTATTCTCCATAATTCCAGTGTGCGTGCGTGCGTGTGTGTGTGTGTGTGTGTGTGTGTGTGTGTGTGTGTGTGTGTGTTTCTTGAGCTCTACTATATTCATTAGCATCCATGTTTGTGAGCTTTCTTCTTCTTTGGGAGGAAAAAAAAATTGCAATTGGCCAGAACCAACTAAATGGAAACTGGAAACTGGCCTCTGCCAAATGTTTTGTCATTCTCTACAATCTGGTGGAAAGAGACAGACAAGAACTGTTTCAGAGCTGGCAACAGGACTGTCTCCAAAAGGGTTTTTCTGGGGTCTGCTTGGTGCTCTGCCTCCTGGCCCCACAGCTACTGTAATTGGCCGGTTATCGCTGAAGTTTAGATTTCTTAGTCCTCCGGGATTAACTCGGATGTGATCCTTCTGAGCTTGGGAATTTCGGGAGGGTTTGTTATTTTAGAAAGAATTCCAACAAAACACATGAAAATACTGGGGGTGAGGGTAAAGGGGCTCTCATTCTCTACTTAAGACTTAAACAAAAGCTTTCTGATCGAGGCTCTCTACCACATAACAAAGCCCTTTCTAAATTGTTGACAAATGTATTTTCCCCCATCCAAATAACCAGCCAAGATAGATCAAGGCTGGGTGTACTCGGGATGGCATATGACTGTAGACTGACAAACATATTTTTAAGAAACAGAGCATTGTTCATTTACATCAGTTTTGACTGGGTGTGGTTTTAATCCCACATTGACTATTTTGCACTTTTGTAAATGGATGACATTATGCTAATAAGCCCGTAGCTTTTTAACCACAATAAATTCCCTTCTGGGCTAACAGCTCTCAGACGAACATTCCTGGCATCAAGTCATGTGATAAGCAATGGGCAGGAACTATGTTCCTTATCTAAGCTCATCTTCTAGAATATCTTTTTCTTTTGTTTCTCTAGAAGTGTGGGAAAAGGTGCCACACATATTTCTCAGTGCCAGGCTGGTCCCACTCAAACGGGGAGGGGCAGACTCTACATGTATAGTCATCACTGCAAAGGCTTTCGCTCGCATCTTTATGTCTGTCGAAACATGGGATCCTTTGGTTCCAGATGCCTTCCGTCTTAAGAGGATGCATGGCTGAGCAGTAGGTCTCACTGAGAGACTGTGGCTTCCTGTTTATTCACAGGCACGGACAGACCAGAGCAAGCAGAGGAAGCCTCCCAGCTCTTCTCCTCCTTTCTTTCTTTTTCAGATTGTGTCTGTGTGTCTGTGTGTGACTGTGTACATGCCTGTAGGCTTTTGTTCTACCTGGATCAAATCGTTTGTTCTGCTTCTGTGAACTCTTTCTGAAAGCACGACCATCAAGCCCTCCTTCTTGGTCTAGCCCAAGCCCATTGGGATTTGTTTCAACCTTACAAAATATCTCAGGCAAATCCTCCAGAGGCCGCGTGCACCTCAGTTAATCTGTTAACATGGCGGCATGTGGATCTAGAATTCTCCCCAAATTGGAAAGTTTATTTATTTATTTATTTATTTAAAAACAAACAAACAAACAAGTTATCATGTATCAGGCTGTTCTCAAACTATCTAAATAGCCCAAGGTGATCTTGACCCTCTGACCCTCCTGCCTCTAACTTCCAGGTTCTGATATTATGGTATGTGCCACCAAGTCCAGCTCTGAGGTTTAGAAACTGTAACGTGATGGTATGTGTAAAAGGAGCTGTGACTGGGGGCCTATAATTCTACAATTTTCAGTACTTTGAAGTATGACATTACTTTATGAAACAAGCAAAAGACTGGAGGCTGAGGCAGTCATCTTAGGTCTCAGACACTGAGGCAGGAGAATAATAAGTTTGATACCAGCCTGGAGCCACATAGTGCATCCCGGTCTCAAAGAAAAAAAAAAAAAAACAAAGAAACTAAAGTCAGACTGAGGGAAAGTGTCCCTCTTCACTCTTTTTACTCCTAATTACTCTTTTTAAATTACTTTCATTTTTGAAATGAAAAATATAATTGTGTCACTTCATCCTTTCCTTCCTTCAATCACTCCCGTACCACCTCCTCCCCTTGCTCTCTTTCAAGTCCATGGACTCTTCTTAATTATTTTAGATAAACATAATTATATATGTATAATATTCCTAAATATGTAAACATAATCTGCTCGGTTTATATGTTACTTGTAAGGACATGATTTCAGACTTGACTACTTGGAACTGGATAACCAGTACCAACTCCTGTTTCTCAGCTCCTGCAGCATAGAACCGGACTAGAACATCCTATGCCAAGAGCCTGTTTCCTCTTTGGGCTTTTACATGTCTTCTAATAATTTTCACATTCATCACAGTGCCCTGAATGCAACTGTTATTTTTAAATTTTTACTATGTCTGAAATCAGTCAGCAGGAAAAATAAACCCACAGAATTTGAGTCATTTCAAAAAAAAAAAAACCTACCCAAAGCAAACATACTGAATGTTCTGAATGTTAAAGACATTGAAAGAAAGCCTAATGGTAGTGAGAAGCACCCACAGTGTGCTCTCATGTGAGAAGCACCCACAGTGTGCTCTCATATGAAGTGTTCCTTTGACTCTCATTAAGCCTGGAATTTCTCAACATTTAGAAACTAGACCAAAAATGTTATTCCTAGATTGTTTAACCATTTCCCCATTTGTATTCAGGCCCCTACAAAGGTATTATTAGTCCCAAATCAGCCAGGAGAAACCTTAAGAGAATGATGCCCCATTTCCTTTAAGGGTGGTTTTGTAGGTTTTAGATTGCTTTCTTGGGCTATAGAGGGCTATGCTTTCTTTTCTGTTTTAAGATTTATTTATTTATTATGTATGCAATGTTCTGCCTGCATGTACGCCTACATGCCAGAACAGGGCATTAGATCACATTATAGATGGTTATGAGCCACTATGTGGTAGCTGGGAATTGAACTTAGGACTCTGGAAGAGCAGCTAGTGCTCCTAACCTCTGAGCTGTCTCTCAAGCTCTGGAGGGTTATTTTCAATGGGAGTTGGTTATAAGTTATTATTGGTCTTATTTAGAAAGAAAACAAGGTTGGACTCAGGGATGTCTCTCTTTTCCTTTATCTTCCATTCTTAGGTTTGGAGATAGGAGGTGAAAAGAAAGAAGGAGAAATATAGAAATATATAGGGAAGGATAGAATAAAATAGAATAAAGAATAGAATAGAATAGGAAAAAGAATACAATAAAAAGTAGATTAGTGAATCTATTCCTCAACTTAATGCCTTAATTGTCACTCATAAGATTATTTTTATTTTACTGGTATAGAATTTTGAATATAATTGTAAAACAAGTTTAATTTTTGATACAATGGTATACAATTCAAGTTTAACATTATTTTTCATACATTATATATATATATATTTCTACTTAATATGTGATATTGTACTCATATGACTCAATTATAATATAAGATTTACTTCCAATACTTTGAAAGGGCTATTGCAGGCTGTTTAGGATAAGTAAGTTATACAAGTTAATTGTTAGTTTATCAAATCATGGTCACATGAATTACTAGTCTATTTTTATCACAAGAATATATATCTTGGGGCTGGAGAGATGGCTCAGAGGTTAAGAA
The DNA here is from genome assembly GCF_964271855.1 of Acomys minous. NCBI lineage: Eukaryota > Metazoa > Chordata > Mammalia > Rodentia > Muridae > Acomys > Acomys minous. Next base: position 92,678,381 of record NC_140486.1, on the reverse strand, counting down.
CACTGACTGCTCTTCCAAAGATCCTGAGTTCAATTCCCAGCACCCACATGGTGGCTCACAACCATCTACACTGAGATTTGGTGCCTTCTTCTAGTGTTAAAGTGTTCATGCAAGCAGAATACTGTATAAATAATAAATCTTTTTTTTTTTAAAGAATGTACAGGCTGGAGAGATGGCTCAGAAGTTAAGAGCACTGGCTACTCTTCCAGAAGTCCTGAGTTCAATTTCCAGCAACCATGTGGTGGCTCACAACCATTTAAAATGAGGTCTGGTGCCCTCTTCTGGTATGCAGTTGTACATGCAGATGCAACATTGTATACATAATAAATAAATAAATTAAAAAAAAAAGAATAGACATCTTAGGTACAACAGATAAATGTGATTCTCTAGAAAAATAAGGCTATGACCATATAGTGGGGGAGGAAGTCCCCCTGGGTCTTAGACCTAGGGGAGGGGAATAGGGTGAAAGCAGAAGGGAGAGAAGAACAGGAGAATATAAGTGCTGGAATAACAATTGAGTTGTAATCTAAATAAAATAATTAAATAATAAAAAAAGAAAAAAGAAATATAAGGTAAAATAGATAAGTTCTTCAAAAACTTCAGAGTTTTAAAATGTTTTTATTGTTTTAAAGATTCATTGACAAAGGCTGGGCATGGTGGCGCACGCCTTTAATCCCAGCACTCAGGAGATAGAGGCGGGCAGATCTCTGTGAGTTTGAGGCCAACCTGGTCTACAAAGTGAGTCCAGGACAGCCAAGGCTACACAGAGAAAGCCTGTCTTGAAAAACCAAAGAAAACTTAAAAAAAAAAAAAAACAGAGCAAAACAAAACACCCAAACAAAACAAAACAAACAACCCCCCCAAAAAACCAACAACAAAAACAACAACAAAAGCAGGCCTGTTAATGGCAAGGGCAGGAATGATGGGCCATTCCAGAAGCAGGAATGTAGGTTCTCCCCGAGGCTTGTTTTTTCTGGGTGCTGATATCAGCTATAGGCTAAGAACATAGGAAGTGTCTTCTAGTTCTGGCATGGCATGCCCTTGGGGAGAGAGAGACCCTTTCTTCATCTGGCTTTCTCCTTTGCCTGAGGACACTTCCCAGGAGACCCCAGAACACCTTTCCTCAGGACTCAGCTCAAGTGCCCATGTTGGCAGCTGAGATGTATCCTCAGACAGCTTCCCAAGGGCTCAGCTGCCCCTGGGAAGCTGTGGGCTGCCTGGGAGAGAGCCAATTGCTTGAGCTAGTTGACCAGGAGTAAGGAAGGCTGACGTGAAGTCTTATCTGCAATGCCTTGTCACTCCCACTCGGGCTGTGGCTTTTAGTTAGGCCTCTCTTTCTACAGATTACCTATGTATTGTTTCCAGCATCTAGCCGATCCAAATGTAAGAAAACAATAGAAGTTTCCATTATTTTCTGTCCTTGATGATATGTGCTAATATGACAAGAGCAGTTAGGTTCGATAAACAATTGACAAAACCAGGTGACTTCTGGCTTGTTGATGAGGTTAGGAAGTGGGGTTTTGATTCTAAGAGACAGAAAAGCCCAAGAATGTGAACAGTTGATAAGAAGACAGAAGACTGTGAGCGAATCTAATGTGTTGCCCCTTAGCCAGACCAGAAGTCAGCAAGCCTCTACCTCTGAAAACCCTATTTGCATGAATCAGATACAACAATGTGTCCCAGCAGGTGTTCAGGAAACAAAAATTAAGTTATAGCTAAGGGGGACAAAAAGCCTGCTAACAAGATAGGCGCGGGCAGGGACACAACGCTGCTTTAGGGTTTCAAGGCTGTGGTTAGTGAAACAGTCCAAGGGTCCTCCACAGGCTCACAGTGCTGACCACTTGCTTCACAGCCAAAGAAGGTTCTGGAAGGTTCTAGAAACATTAGGAAATGGAGCCCTATGGCAGAAAATAGGTCACCTTTGGAAGGGTGCCTTGGAGGGGCCCAGTTCCTTCCTCTGCTCTGCTTCCTGCCTACTATGAGGTAGGTGAATGGCCACCTCCAGTGCTCTGGTGGCCCTGATGTCTGCCTCAGAATCAACAGAACCAAAGACAATGGATGGAGACCTGGGTGTGAGCCAAGAGAGATTGCATCACTGGAACGAGAGAAGTAACTAGTACGATGAGATGTCAGGATAGTGAAGCAAAAGAGATTCAAGGCTGAGACCACCACACTCGGTTCTATGATCTGGTTGATATGCTAGCCCCCACGCAGCCTCCACAAACAATGATAATTTATTATGTTTAAAAGCTAAAATTTAATTTTTAAAAAGTTTATGTTCATGTCTTAGTATGAGGGTGTAGGAAAGCCATGGGACTGTATGCAGGGGTCAGAGGACAACTTGTGAGAGTCAGTTTCCTCCTTACACTCCTGGAGAGTGAAGTCAGGTCATCGGGCTTGGCAAGAAATGCCTTTACAAAAACAAAAACAAAACAAACAAACAAACAAAACAAAAACAAAAAAAAACCAAAATTAAATAATAAATAAATAAATAGAAAGTGATTTTGTTTTTTGTTTTGTTTTGTTTGAGACAGGGTCACTCTGTGTAGCCTTGGCTGTCCTGGACTTGCTTTGTAGACCAGGCTGGCCTCGAACTCACAATGATCCACTTACCTCTGTCTTCCCAGTGCTGGGATTAAAGGCCACGCCTGGCTAGAAAGGGAAATTTTAAAACTTGCAAATAAGTGAAACATTTCCAAAGAACTTGTGTATCAAAATCACACCATACACAGAAACCACTGATGGCTGGCAAAAATTATTTGGCCCATCACACACAGTAATGAGCATCCCTTACTTTCTCTGTTTGTCTCTCCAATTTCTTTGAAATAATGAGATCTTTCTGGTACTGGCCTGGTAAGGGCTTCATGGTAATATATATATATATAGATAGTACTGTGAACTCTGGGAAAAAAGAAAAAGAAATTGGGACATAGGAAAAAATAATTTTTTCTATTCTTCTCTCTAAAAACTTCTGGGCAAACTTCTGAGGGACTATTAATAGTGCTGAGTTCACAGAGCTGAGGAAAGAGAAATTTTACTTTTCCTACCACCCTGCATGGCGTGCATTAAAAAAAATATATACCACGAACATGTATGGTGGCTGTTATCATTACAAGTAAAAATGCCAAGACAGGAAAGGAGCTTATTAAACGCACCCCACAGTTGATAAGGTTAGGTCCTGACTGATCGATTCTTACTTCTGCTAGGCTCAGTGCGGCTGTCTTCCCAGCGGAGAGCTCCTGTTTGAGTTACCCTTGGCAGCTCCAAGTGGGACAAGAGCAATGTGACTGAGCCCAACAACGAGAGATGGGCGGTCTCCGCGGTGCACTTTGTATAGCTGCTTCAAGTACTAAATGTCACCACTGGCATCTCCTCTAATCCTGAGCTGCACTGTTCTAGTGACACAGCAAGAAATGTCCAAAGATCAGACATACAGCTAGCACCATAGGAAATGGACCGATTATAGCCGCTCCAGCAACAGATTTTTAATTTAACTCAGATCAATGGCTCAACCTTTGACTCCGTGGGAGGGGTGTGTGGGAGGACACAGGCGAAGGCCATAACCTGGCAAGATGGCTCCTATACAGGACAGATGGGCTTTGTTTTCAAATGTGTGAGCATTATTTTGATAATGATCATAGGGTTTAAAGCTACATGGTATGCAAAGATAGCTCACAAAGATTCTTAGTGTGGTTGGCTTGCTTCTCAGGTTTTAAAAAATGTTTAGACTACCCTGGGATTTGCTCTTTGGTCTTTGGAAATATTAACTCTTGGATTCACAGAACTAAGTAGTTGCAGTCACGGCTTTTGGGGGGCATACTGTTTCATCTGTTTCCCTCTTGATGTTGAGCACTGAGATATACTTTATAGATGAGATCAAGGCCAGTGCCAAATGAGTTGGGGACAGAACAGGCAACCAGGAAACATATGCTGGCTGGGACCCTATCAGATCTGCAGCGACAAAACTTACGTCTCTCCATTTTCTTCCTTTTACCCTTTTCTTTTTCTTTTCTTTTTTAAGATTTATTTATTCATTTTATGTATACAGTGCTCTGTCTGCATGTACACCTGCAGGCCAGAAGAGGGCACCAGATCTCATTATAGATGGTTGTGATCCACCATGTGGTTGCTGGGAATTGAACTCAGGTCCTCTGGAAGAGCGGCCAGTGTTCTTAACCTCTGAGCCATCTCTCCAGCCCTACCCTTCCCTCCCCGCCCCTTCCTTTATTCCATCCCTCCTTGCTATGCTCTATATTCCTTTCCTTTTTTCTTAAAGAAAAATTGATCGTGGGAATGATAGAGGCAATTCTCTTGGAACAGTAGTGTAGGATTAAAAGCTTCTCACTTATGCCTGGACTTCAGAGATCTGCTCTGCTCATATAAACTTCACTTACATGGTGACAATTCAAGAGCATCATAGGCTAGATGAGACTCTATCTTAACAAACAAACAAACAAACAAACAAGCAAACAAACAAGCAGTGGGGTTCAGAGAACTTGCTGCTCTTGCAGAGGACCTGGGCTTGGTTCCTAGCATCCACGTGGTGGCTCACAGCATCCACACGGTGACTCACAACCATCTCTGCCTCTATTTCCTGGGTAACCAATGGTTTCTTCTGACCTCTGTGGGCACCAGTCTTGTACTTGGTGCACATATACACGCAGGCAAAACATTCAGTAAATCTAAATATTTAAAAAATGAATTTAGTGAAAGGCAGGAGTTGTAGCTCAGAGGTAGAGCATTGACCTGGTTTAAGACTCTAGTTGGATCCCCAGAAGTACAGGCCAAAAAGGAAAAACTTGTGCTTAAAATGGGATATTTCAAAACAATGTGTGCTTTCTAGAGCCATTGGGGAATCAAGTAGTTGGCTGTGTGATAGGAAAGCAGTTTAGGAAGAAATGATCTTGGGTGCTCTGCCTCAGCATCACTGGCATCACAGGCAGGCTAGTGTTCCCTTGTGGGGCCATCCTGTGGCATGCGGATACCCAGCAGACCCCTTGCCCACTAGACACAAGCAAAATCCCTTCCCTTGAAAAAAAAACCCTAACCCATATCCAGATATTAGCACATAGCCCCACAGAAAGACAAATGATCTGTTGTAGGGACCCTCTCACCCAAGCTCATCAGCAGAACCACAGCATGATCCTTTTCCTTCTGAGCAGGAAACATTTTCAAATTAAAAAAAAAACTGTACCAGTTAAAACTTGACACAGCAAAGTTTTCCTCACTCATTGGTCAGTGCTAGCCTGGCCACTTTCTCTCATGGGACAAGTGGCCTGCTCCCGAGATGAACTCTGATAGTCTAATAGATCTTTTCCCTGTCTCGTATTCTGCCTTGTGACAGCATAATTAATGTGCTGATGCTGAAAGCACAGTGGGGACAACAGGAATAGATTCTCTTTAATAGGACACTGCAGAGTATGTTTGTCCACAAGGGAGAAGAGTGCCATTAATTCAGTTAGAACAGAAAGTTGGCCTTCAGGGAAATGCCGTCTGACCTCTGCGTGCACATGCATAGCACTGTCCCATATATATATGTATATATATTTGTTGCATTCAAGCCCAGTGTACCTCATATACAGATGAAGCTTAGATATAGTCAGAAATGCATAAAAATTGAAATATGCCACCAAGTAGCTTAAAAATCACAGCCAAGACTGCATATTCTACATGGCATAGTCCACTTAGAACACCTATTTCCTGTTTGGGACACAAATCACACTATGCTCCCAGATTCTACTGAATTGTGAAATGTAGAATTGGAGACTTGGTCATAAAAGCTGTTTTGTTTTGTTTTGTTTTCCTCTCCTCATTCCTGCTCTGTTTTATCCCCACCCTCATGCCCCCTTCTCCCGACCTCACCTTTTTTTGACAGGGTTCACACATGCACGAGAAGAGTCGATTTAACACATCTGGATTCTGAAATGAACCATGAGGTGTGTGGATGATTCCATGCAAATATTATGTGCTGTTGATGTCTGCTTGGAGGCTTGAAGTCAAGCAGCTGCTTTAGGACGCTCTGGGAGGAAGGACACGCAGGTTTTCCTAGAGTATGGTCTGAGTGCCTTGCTAGGTCCTACCAACCAGGTCTCACTGCAAAGGCTCAACATTACTCCACAGACTGGCCCACTACCTACTTTGTACAAGTGGCTTTCTCTCTGTGTGGACCCAAACTCTGGGCTTGCTGTTGGGGTGGGGAGGGTTGAACAATGCCCGGTTAACGGGAATTCATCCCATTCGAGGATGCTCATCAGTGTTTTTTAGCATTGTTAGAAAACAGTAAGGATTTTTTTTTCTGTAGATATTTTGCTTAATGTATTTGAGAGAGCCTACAGTCTTACCACGTAATGCAAGCTGGCCTCAAACTTGTAATCCTCCTGTTTCAGTCTTCTGGGCACTAGCCTTAAAGGTGTGCACTACTACACCCAGGCAGAAATTACTATTAAAGTTAAAAAACCAATTATAACCTCACCTTCCGGAACTCTATGCCATAAACAGACCTCTCCCTCTGGGTCCTGTCCCTCTGTGATTCCTAATTGCTTGTCTTGTTTCTTCTGCCTGGGACATTCCTTCCTCCAGGGGCCATGTGCGGTCCAAATCCTGCCCCCTCCGTCCCAGAGCCTCCCTCCCTTTCCTCCTCCAGACAGAGGAAATCGGATTTCCCACATTCTCTCGCTGCCTCGTGGCATTCAGGATCATTTCCGTTTTCTTCCTGCTGCACAGAAAGCCCTCTGGGATGGGAACGGCATCTGGTGACTCCTTCTATTCCCCAACACCACATGGCATTGGACTTTGTACACTGAGTTCAGCAGATAACATGCTAAATAAATGACCCATTAGACATCACGTCTCTGCCTGATATTTGCTCTGCCCTGAGTGTGTCCATCTGGAGTGTGAGATAATGCAGTTAAGCTCCCCTCCGGCCCCATCAGCAGTCCCAGGTGAGGAAAGGCAAAGGCCACTTTCAGATCAAACCCTTGAGCTGATGTTGCAATCTTCCCTCAGCAAACACAAGTCAGCATTTGGTGTTTCCATATCTTTCTACGGATTTCCAGAAAGCAGAGAATGGCTGGTTACTGAAATGGGGACGGTTCCTAAAGACAGAGCCATGGCTTTCCGCCCTGCGCCACCCCCCACCCCCCACCAGCTTCTTAGGTTGTATAACCCACCAACGAGTGTTCTCACAATTAGAAATGGGGGGTGGGGGGGTTACATCACCTAGTCCTGCCCTCTTTTGTAGGGATCACTGCCAGAATGATGAAATGACATTATTCTAAAACCTTAAAGCAGTCGCTGGAAGTGAATCCTCACGGGTGAGGACAGACAGCAGGGAGGGTTCCTTACAACACTCGCGCTTTGCTAAGAATGAAGCCACAGAGGTGAGTTTTAGACATCTTCACATGTGTTATCAAAAGCACGCTTGTGTTTTCCCTGCAAGGTTTGCTAACTTAACAACTCCACTGGGATTCCCAGTGGCCCCAGAATCTTCCCCAGAATTGCTGGTGGATGTGGACTTCCAAGATTGCTAAAGAAAAATAAATTATATTTTAAAACCTCTTTGACCTGTTATTTTATATAAATCCGTATTTCTATTTAAAATAATTTTTTTTCAGCTGAATATTTTCTCACACAGAATGAGTTACTTTGGGTCTCTCGGGCCCTTCCTCTTTCTGAAGATTGAACTTAGACAAGATAGTTTCATTGCTTTGGTTTTGTTTTGTTTTTAATTTGTGCTCACTGCTTCCCCCTCCCAAGCCCCCCTCCCCGGTTTTTCCGAGACATCGAGACAGGGTCTCTCTGTGTAGCCTTGGTTGTCCTGGACTTGCTTTGTAGACCAGGCTGGCCTTGAACTCACAGCAATCCACCTGCCTCTGCTTCCCGAGTACTGGGATTAAAGGAGTGTGCCACTATGGCCAGCTGCTCACTGCTTCTGTAGCTGCACCTAAGAATCATATAAAGTGTATTTTATTGTCAAGGTGGCATGCCATTTATTGAGTCTCAGATGGTACTAGGAGAGAGGCAGCAGGGTGGGGTGGGGTCAAACAGCAGATAGGAGAAGAGTTGCCTGTCTATATTTGTGTTCTTGGTTGTAGCACTGGTGGCAGTTTGGGTTAGAGACTGCAAAGTGACTTCTCTGACTGCTCTGTGAAAATGAGCTAACAAAGGCATAGCTCTCAGACGAACGTGCTCTGTAAAGTTTACAAAGCCGTGTAAATATCATTTTTTTTATTATATATGGGACCCCAATATCCAAATAGTACATTCATTTCAAACCAGTGCTTGGTGTTTAAGTACAACTTCCCATACAAGGGGCAGGGCAGAGAAAGTTAAGCAGGAGACGCTGGCCAAGTAGCCAGGCGTGGTGGCACACGCCTGTAATCCCAGCACTCGGGAGGCAGAGGTAGGCAGATCGCTGTGAGTTCAAGGCCAGCCTGGTCTACAAAGTGACTCCAGGACAGCCAAGGCTAATACAGGGAGACCTTGTCTCAGGGAGAGAGAGAGAGAGAGAGAGAGAGAGAGAGAGAGAGAGAGAGAGAGAGAGAGAGACTGGCCTAATGAGTTGAACCTTGTTGCTTTGTATATCTGAAGGAGTCGCTTATCTGCTGTGTGCTCTGGTTTCTCCATTGTCTGACAGATGCGTCCTCACTACTCTGTAAGAACAAATGAGCCAGCCTTGGTGGCCCATGGCTATAATTCTAGCACAAGAGGAGCTGAGGTGATAGGATGGTGAGTTTGAGGACAGCCTGGGCTTTGAAACCATACAAAACAAAACAGAAGAGAGGGGCCTGGGGGTGGGTCGCAGAAGGCATCGAAGCCAGGCGTGGTGGTATGGTATATATCTTTAATCTCAGCACTTGGGAGACAGAGGCAGGAAGATCTCTGTGAGTTTGAGGCCAGCCTTGTCTACCTGGAAAGTTTCAGGCTAGCCAGTGCTACATAGTAAGATACTGCCTCAAACAGAAAAGGCATTGAGCCCAACATCTGTGAAATCTGGCTATTCCGTAAATGGTACTTTTCTGATGAACACATGCTGGCCAGCCTAGCATCATGGGAAGTCAAACAACCAAGAACTAGCACATCAATTAGAAAAATCCAGACATGGGGCTGGATATGTAGGTCACGTGACAGAACTTCTCTAGCATGCATGCAGCCTGAGGTTTGATCACAGCACCGTATGAAACGAGGCATGGTAGCGCACACCTCTCATGCTAGGTCTCTGTTATGTAGTGACTTTGAGGCCAACCTGGGCTATCTGAGACCCTGTCTTTAAAAAAAAAAAATCAAGACTGGAGAAGCACTATTGAAGACTTAGAATTTGGCTAGAGCCACCTTAATAGATTTCTACACTGAAGCAGCAATACAAATAAGCTCCATGCCTTGCTCATTTCTTGTTTTATTTTGAATTTTATTTGTTTTTTTTTTTTTTTTTTTTTGCATGTGTGGGTGGGTGGTCAGAGGGCAGGTTACGGGGGTCGGTTCTCCCTGGTACCGTGTGGATCTTTAGATTGAACGCAGCTCATCCGTCTTGGTGGCGAACACTGTTAACCCACTAAGCTAAGCCGGCACCCCATGATCCGTTCATTTAGCACTCAAGTGGGTTTAGTATTGCCACTTGCATTCTAAAACAAGAGGGCCGAGGCACAGCGAGTTGACAGGGACAACCTAAAGCGTCACTGAGGAGTCCTGGCTGAGTGGGGAATATACGCAGGCAGTCTGGCTCCCGGAGCCTTAGCTCATAGCCACCACTTACAAAGGGCTGGGATGGAGCTGAAGCGAGAACAAGCACTGTAGGACCAGAGAGTAGGCTTTGAGCCTTGTGTTTTCTTTCTCTCGTGAGGTCGCAGCTTAAAGAGGATGAGTCAGAGTTTAAAGGAAGCCTCATGTGATGAAAAACAGTTTCGAGTCAAAGGGCAAGTGGGACCGAGTTCTCACAGTCACAAGCCACAAGAAGGTGCGGAGAATGGCCTGTATCTGCATCAATTACTACCTGTGGGCTGCGAAGGCAGTTAGTTAGGAGGAGGCCTCTGGGTTTTTTTGTGAAACCGCATCGGCCCTTCAAAGGTGGCCTGAGTTTCTCAGGAGGCTGCCTCGTCTAAGAAACCAAAGCTAGAAGAAACCAAAGCTAGCCCTTTCTCTGTCAGCAAAATGCTGCTGCTGCTGTTTCTCTTTAGAGACAAACCTTGTGGTGGTGTCTCTCACCAGGGCTTAGTAGTTACAGGCATTTCTTCAAAAGGTTAGACTTAAGATGTTTGTTTTTTGTTTTTGTTTTTCAGATTTGAGCAGTAAAATGTCATTGTGTGCACTTAATTAATCAGGCCAGAGTCAGGATTGGGAAAAACAACATTGCAAAGGGTGTTGAAGAAAACAACAGTGTTTAATTCCTTAGAACAAAAACAGCCATTAAAATGGCATGTTTTCCTGGGCAGGGGCTATAGTTCAGTGATAGAACTCCTGCCTAGGATGCAAGAGGCTCTGTTTGTTTTGCCCAAAACAGTGGTGAAAAAGAAAAAGAAAAAGAAAAAAAAAAAAAACCATGGTCCTTTTATCACAAAGACTCAGAGCCTGTCTAGCTTGTAATGTTGTTCTGTGTGTGTGCAAGAGGTCGGCTCTCTGCTTTCAGAGAGTTATGGACACACCTGGAACTGTCCTCAGGCACCAGGTTCTGACACACTTATGATGGCCTCTTTCCCCAGCGTTGTCAGCCTTTCGTGGCAAAGCTGCAGCTCCCCCACAGTTGGATTTGGCGGTGGTTACTGATTGATAAGACATGTCACTGGCTTAGTGTGACCGCTGGTCTGTCTGAACAGTCTAGACAGCAAGTCTCACAACGGCTTTTTGGCTCCTGGTCACATGACCTCACGTCTGTGTGCAAAAGTTTGCTTCCAGCCATTCAAAGGCAGTTAGTATATAACTACTCAGCCATTTAGCTCCTTGCTCTGTCTTCTGCCCCTTCACTCCCATTAATCCATGTTTTATTCCCAATTGGCCCCTTCTACTTTCTTTCTATGTCTATTTATTTGGTGACCCAATGGATTTGATTAGGGTTGTTTACAAGGTGTGGGCAGGATTTTTTTTTTTTAAATAGGAGCATGTACACCTTACCAGTGGCAACACCACACAAGAAAAGGTCTCCATCTCCTTCAACAACGGTTATCTGCGCATAATTTCTTAGGAACAGATGGGGCCCCATAAAACACTTGAATTTTAAGTGAGTTCAGTGTATATTAATTACTGTTTTCTCTACTTATCTTCCAATAAAGAGAAACCTGGTGTTTCATTAGAGTCCTCTACACAACTGTCTTTTCATTAAACAAAGCAAAACAGGGGGCTGCAGAGATGCTTCAGAAAGCTCTTGCAGAGGACCTGGCTCAGCTCCTAGCATCTACATCAAGTGGCTCACAATTGTCTGGACCTCCAGTGCCAGGGGATCTGGCCCTTCTGGTATTCCTGAATATCTGCCCACACATGGCGCATATAAACTCACATAGGCACACACACACATGAACAGAAATAAAAATAACAAATCTTTTTTTAAAACCCATATGATTGCTTTATAAAATAATTACCGTAACTTTATGCTCACACTTTTGTCAGTTTTATTTCTATTTTTTTTTAAAAAAGAGGCATGGCGTCTACATATATGTTACAGTTGTGTAGCTGGGTCTTCTTGTGGCACTCCTAGCAGTGGAAGCCGGGGCTGTCCCTGATGGTTTTTTTGCCTGGTTTTGTGTCCCTTTCCATCATACTGGGTTGCTTTGTCTAGTCCTTAATACACAGGAGAAAGAACCTAGTTTTACTGTAACTTGATATGCCATGTTTGGTTGATATTCTGAAGAAAAACAGAGGAGGAATGGGGTGGGGATGGCAGAGGGCTGTGGGAGGAGGGATTGAGAGGAGGAGAAGAGAGAGGAGAAACTCTGATCAGGATTTAAAAAAAAAAAGCATGAAAAAATTCCAGAACAAACTTGGAGGGACCCTCCCTAAGACCCTCTTATTGGAGTCACACTGACATTCAGTGGCTACTCAGCATGTGTGCAATTCTATTTGGACTCAGAGGTTAATAACAAACAAAACAAAAAAAAACAACACAAAGCAAGAGGCAGATGGGATGGGGTACTGGGGTGAATTGGAGTGAGGTGTAAAAATTATTAAAAATCATTCCTTAGGTGATCTCTTCTATGAAGAATCCAGCAAGAATAAGGAGACTCCGGAGTGTGTGGTCCATACCTGCAGATGATAAAGCCAATTGGATGGCTGGCTTTCTTCTTAAGGTTTACAATACATGGGGTTAGATCAATGGCTCAGGCAGTTAGAGCCCTGAATGCTCTTCTAGAAGACTATGGTTCAATTCCCTGCACATGGTGGCTCACGATGGTCTGTACCTCCAGTCCCAGGGGATCCAACTCCCTCATCTGGTCTCCTCAGGCAATGCACTGATGCTGTGCCTGGACATACATGCAGCCAAACTACCCATCCACATAAAATAAAAATAAAGCTAAACCAAAAGGTAAACACATAGAATACATCGTTTGAATGGCAGTGTTTTCACACATTTTCATTCTTCAGAATATGTATATAGTAAATGTTATGAAATTGAAATGTGGAAAGTTCAGGGAGAACGTAAAGAGAACAGAGAACGTTACATTAAAAAAAAAAAAAACAAGGCAAACAACATCAATGAGTATGTACTAAGTGCAGAAGAAACGCCATCCAGCACTTTGTTCAGTCTTTTCTGCTGTTTTCCCACCATTTTCTTACTCCCTAAACCTTTTAGAGGTGACACTCTGACTACTAATCCTCGTTCAATGCAGCACCGAGGGTTCAGTCCTTCAACATAGGAACAGCCCTCTAAGTGTTGAGCTGTACGTATTAGAAGCGCTTAGAATACATTAGAGAGAGAAAAAAAAAAAAAAACCAGAAGAGACTCCAGCCTTCTTCGACCTCACAGTCTCCTGGGGCATGGTTAAGACATCAAACATGATATACGAGAAGCATATAGTATCTAGGATGTTCCTACAGAATGAGCTAGTACATGTGTGGGTGGTAAGAAAGGTCAGACTGTCCTATTAAAAAGGGTCAACTCAAGACAGCTCCAGAGCAACACTTGCGATGGAATTAAGGAGTTATCCTGGCCAGCATCTGGCTAAAAGCAGAGCCAATACCTAGAGTGAAAACACCAGGTAGGGGTCTGGTGAGGGCTTTTTTGTTTGCTTATGTGTGGGAGTATTTAGCATGCATGCATGTCTGTGTACCATATGCATGTCTGGTGCCCATAAAGGCCAGTAGGCGGTACTGGCTTTCCTGGAACAGGGGCTACAGACACTTGTGCACAGCCTTCTGGGAGTTGGGAAGCAAACCTTGGTCCTCGGGAAGAGCAGCAGGGACTCTTAACCACTGAGCCATCTCTCCAGCCCCTGGTGAATGGTATGAAGGAAGAGGACACAGGTACGAGCAGAGCTTGGATGTGGGACTTTCCTGGGTGGGTAGTACTGTGACAGAATGCTACTTCTGTGTTTGGATGGGCCCTTCCAGATCTGAGGTAGGAGGAACAATGGTCAGCATGGGATGGAGGGAAACCAAATTCCTACTTTCTGAAGTCACATTAAGAGCCTGCGGCTGGCCGGGCGTGGTGGCCAGCACGCCTTTAATCCCAGCACTCGGGAGGCAGAGGTCACCCTGGTCTGCACAGGGAGTCCAGGACAGCCAAGGCTACACAGAGAAACCCTGTCTCAAAGAGGAAGAAGAAGAAGAAGAAGAAGAAGAAGAAGAAGAAGAAGAAGAAGAAGAAGAAGAAGAAGAAGAAAGATCCTGCAGCTGTGGTCCAGCAAGCATGCAGCCCTGGATCCCATCCCTAGTACCATACACACCACCGAGGTAGCACCGCCTGAAATCCTAACACTCTGGAGGGAGAATAGGAGGATCTGGAACTCAAGACCATCCTGTGCTACATAGAGAGGCTGAGGTTAGCCTGAGCTACATGAATCGCTGTCTCAAAAACAAAGAGCAGCAACAGCAACAACAAACCACAGACTACAAACTAAAAGAGAGGTAGCTTAGTAGGGACAAGCTCTTTGCCCAGAAAAGCCTGATGTGACTCACAGAGCCAAGTAAAAGTGGAAGTAGAGTACAGATTCCACAAAGTTGTCCTCTGACATCCACAGGGCATCCATGCATGCACTCCTTCCCCAATAAGAATAAGAATTAAAAACAAGCCAGGCGTGATGGTGCATCCCTGTAATCTCAGTATTAGGGGAGGCAGATCTCCATGAGTTTGGCATCAGCCTGGTCTACAAAGTGAGTCCGGAACAGCCAAGGCTTCACAGAGAAACTCTATATAGAAGAAGAAGAAGAAGAAGAAGAAGAAGAAGAAGAAGAAGAGGAGGAGGAGGAGGAGGAGGAGGAGGAGGAGGAGGAGGAGGAGGAGGAGGAGGAGGAAGAAGAAGAGGAAGAAGAGGAGGAAGAAGAGGAAGAAGGAGAAGAAGGGGAAGAAGAGGAAGAAGGGGAAGAAGAGGAGGAAGAGAAGGAAGAGGAGGAAGAAGAAGAGGAAGAGGAAACAGAAGAGGAAGAATTAAAAACAAAAGGATAGCAAGGCAGGGACTGGAAAGTTGGCTCAGAAGTTAAGAGCACTGACTGCTCTTCCAGAGGTCCCGAGTTCTACCCCCAGCAACCACATGGTGGATCACAACCATCTATAATGTGATCTGATGCCCTCTTCTGGTGTGCAGCTGTACATACAGATAGAGCACTGTATACATAATAAATAAATCTTAAAAAAAAAAAAAAAAGCAAAAAGTAACCCAACATTTTGCTCAGTTGTTTTCTTGGACTTTTTACTCCCTTGCCTGGAAACTGCCTCCACCTCACTCCATACAGTCTGAAGCATGCTTTTTCACTTTAGAAAAGCAAGGGGTCTGCATAGCTTTCCTGTGTTCCCTCAGGAGTGGATTACCCTGGGCATGATGGCACACGCCTGTAATCCCAGCACTCGGGAGGCAGAAGCAGGCGGATCTCTGTGAGTTTGAGGCCAGCCTGGTCTACAAAGTGAGTCCAGGACAGCCAAGGCTACACAGAGAAACCCTGTCTCAGGGAAAAAAATAAGGGGGGGAAAAAAAGGAATGGCTTAGCAAACACCGACATAAACATAAGGCTGGAAAGTTCTGGAAGTGGTTCTGGAATGCTGAGTGACACAAAGAACGGAACCAGGAATGGCAGCAAGCAGGATCCTGTGTCTCACCAATGTCCTAGATACACAAGACAGAGAACAGAGATGACAGAGCAGAGTGTGGTGGCGCACACCTTTAATCCCAGTGCTTGGGAGGCAGAGGCAGTCACATCACTGAGTTCAAGGCCAGCCTGGACTACAAAGTGAGTACCAGGACAGCCAGAACTAAGAGCTACACAGAGAAACTTTGTCACAAACAAACAAGCAAACAAACGCATGCAGAGCACTGCCCCTTACTCTGTGTTGTCTTCTTTTAAGACAATTTTCTCTTGAGGCAGCGTGTTCTAGTCCACTTTCTTTCTGTTGCTGGGATTGCTACAAGCAGCAAAACAACTTGTGGGGGAAAAACAAAAGCAAAAACAAAACACAGCTTGTGGGACAAAAGGGCTTACTTGGTTTGCAGTGGCAGCTTATGGAGTCCATAAGGGGAAGCCAAGGCAGGAAGTCACACAGGAGCCTGGAAGCAGAAATGGAAGCTGAAACCATGAAAGGACCTTGCTTAAGGCTTCCCTCCTCTAACTTACTCAGCTACCTTTCCAATACATCCCAGGCCCACCTAGCCAGGGATGTCACTTAGCCAGGGATGGCACCACCCACAGTGGACTAAGCCATTTGATACCTATCAGCAATCAAGAAAAATGTCCGGCCCACAAACTTACTGGCCAAACCTCAATTCAGGTTGCCTTTCCTCAGGCAATTCCTCAGTTAAGGTTTCTTCTTCCTAGGTGTGTCAAGTTGACAACCAAGGTTAGTGCTGGCCCAGGGTCGCCCTGTGTAGCCTGCACTGACCTGAACTTGCTATGTACACCAGTCTGGCCTAGAACTCATAGAGAGCCACAGGCTTCTACCTCCCAAGAGTTGGGATTAGCCAGGTATGGTGGGGCATGCCTGTAATTCCAGAACTCAGGAAGGCAGAGGCAGGTGGATCTTTATGAGTTTGAGGCCAGCCTGGTCTACAAAGCTCATCCAGGACAGCCAAGGCTACATAGAGAAACCCTGTCGGGGGTGGCGGGATTGGGGGGGGGGTGTTGGGATTAAAGGCATGCTCCACCATGCCCACTCTACTTTTTTGCCTCTAAAACCAGTGGTTCTCAACCTTCCTAATACTGTAACACTTTAGTACAATTTTTCATGTTGTGGTGACTCCCACCCATAAAATTACTTCATTGCTACTTCATAGCTGTAATTTTGCTATAATGATAAGAATCATAATGCAAATATCTGATAAGTAGAATATCCAACATATGAACTCCTGTGTTGAGAACCACTTCTCTAATGGTAATAAAGGAGCTTAGGTTTTGCAGAAAGTCCAATGTGAAGAAGACAGGAGAGGCAGGTGGGGAGGGGGATGCTGACAGGTTAGTAGTTACAGAGGTAGATAATGGAAACACTTATTGATAGGTAGGAGGGGTTCAGAAAAATTAAGACAGAAGGTCTGAGGCCTATAAATATGATCAAACTTGAAGCTTCCCAAAACAAACAAACAAACAACTGTTGTCCTAGCCTTTGTCATCCTTAGGAGCATTTCAGCAGGAGTGGTCAGGGTTCTTAACTATTCCACATGGCCGCAGGTGTAGGAACGCAGCTATTCAAAGAACTCCTAGGAGAGACTACTGCCCTAGAAAGAGAGGTCTCTTGGCCTCAGATGTGCCAAGGAAAGCCATCAGGAAGTTTAAATGGAACTACAGGGATCAGTCACATGAGGACAGAGGCAAGGTCGAAAGACCAGTGAGCCAAACAAAGGCACAGCTCCCGGCCACCTGGATCACCTGGAGCAATCAGGTGCCGGTGAGGAATGGTACAAGGGTGACCGATGCCCTACAGGCCATCCAGGCAGAACAGGTGACCATAGACCACACCTTTAGCATTGCTGAAGAGGTCCCTCTTGCCTTCCTGGCTATTTGTGTTCAAAGCACAAAATGAGGGGCTAATCTAATTTTTCAAAGACCGGAAGAGGACAAGATATGATTCCACTTCTTCAGAGGTGCCCAGGTTGAAACTTACAGGTTTTCTGGCTATGGTGAAGTGTGGGCGGGTAGATTATGCCCCAGGAATCCACAGAATAGCCTCGCCACTATCCGTGTCAACAGTGGGGGTGGTGGAAGCCATTTAATTGTCATAGCAACTTTCCTGAGGTTTGGTAAAGTTTCTCATTTTTTAGGTGAGGAAACTGAGGCACAGAAAATTCCAACAAATTGCGGAAGGTTGGAACTGAGACTGACTCTAAAGTCCTTCCTTCATTGCTATCCCCATCTCCTCAAGGGCAGGAACACAGGGGAGAGTCCAGGACCACTTGAAGATGGACTTCCTAAAAACACACGGACACAATACTCCATCCACTTCCTCTGGGTAGTTAAACATTAGTAAATGGAGATGTCATTTCTGTGGTGAGCGGCAGGGGGCGGGGTGGGGGGGTGGCAGTTCATCTGATAAATGGACTGAACTGAACTGACCTTCATTGCATATTTACTCAGAACAAATAAAAATTTGGGGTGGACTGAGTAAACCAGAGCCCTTGGTAGGGGCTGTGGACTGACTTCCAGGCCACTTCGACCACCGCAGAGACGCCAGCCAATCAAAGTGGAGTAGTGCTCTAGTCAAGGAAGATGAACGGGAGGGGATTTTTGAGTATAGAAGCTTCTGGAAATTGCAGCCAAATCAGGGCTGTGGCTGATGTGATGGCCTTGAGGCGACACTCACAAAATGAAGGGGGAGTTCAAACTCCGAGAGTAGTTTATTTACAGTAAAAATGCCTGTAGGTATGCTCTTTACACTTGCTCCAGAGGTCACCTCATTTCTATGGCATCTCACTCCAACCTCTCAGCGTGGCACCAGTGACAGGTTGCAACAGGAATGCTTTTCAGATTGCATATTCATAGCTTTTCCCCGTGGGGGATAGTGTGTTCCCGCATGAGTGAGTGCCTGCGCTCATGCATGTGTGCGAGAATTTCAGGTAACTTCCCTGGTCTGAGTAACTTTTCAGGTGAAGAGCTCTTCTGTGAGGAAAGGAAGGCTGGGGGGGGTGGGGTGGGGGGGGCGTGGCAGCATCCTTCCAGAGGAGGCAAGCTTCGGGTCAAAGGAACCCAGCGGAGCCTTGTCCCTAGATTGAACTGGGAAGAGGGAATCTGGACTTTGGACTTTGGCCATCAGCCTTTTCCGGGTCTGACACAGAACAGGGGTGGATTCCCAAGAAGAGGTTACAATAGTGACCAGGCTACCGGTGGTGGAGGTTAATGGAGTAAGCGTTCTCTTGGCCTGACCTGGGGAAACCACTAAAGGGCTTATTTTGAGTGTCCAACCTGTCACGGTGGGGGAGGGGGAGGGGAGCGGCAGGAGCTGAGGCAGTTGGTCACCTTGTATTCGTAATCAGGAAGCAAAGAAAGAGATGAACGCTTGCACTCAGATCATGTTTTTTCTTCCCTTCAGTCAGTCTGGGATCTCAGCCCACGGGACCTCACTGCCCACCTTTGCGGGAATATTCCCACATCAATGATCATACCGGAGAAAATATCTCACAGATGCGCCCAGAGGCTTGTCTCTTAGGTGATTCTGGATCCTGCCAGATTGATCATCTGGTTAAATTGGCTAAATTATGGCCTAAAACAAAAACAACACTCTGGAGGCAGAGGCAGGCAGATGGATCGCTGTGAGTTCGAGGCCAGCCCGGTCTACCTGGTCTACAAAGCGAGTCCAGGACAGCCATGGCTACACAGAGAAACCCTGTCTAAAAAAAAAAAAAAAAAAAAAGAAGAGCAATAGAGAAAAGAAAAAAAAACCACAAACAAACAACAAAGCAAAAACCAAACCAAAACCAAAACTAAAACAAAACAAAACAAAAAAACTCCCGCTTCCTTCTCAGTCCAGACCCACCACTTCCCAGCTCCAGGACTGTGGCACAGTCATTGGCAGCCTTAATTTTCACCTGTAAAATGGTCCTAACAATAAAACCTACCTGCAAAGGACTAATAGAGGTCACTGTACAGAAGGTGCTTAGTAGCAGGAAATGTCAGAAATTATTATTGAAGTGTCACCTGTGTTGTTCTGGGCAAATCACGCATCTCATCTTAGGAGGGACAGCAACACCGGTGGCTCACAGGAGGTACTTTATGCTCAGTTCACCCTAAGTTGTATCAAAGCCACTGCCTGACTGCTGGAACTTGGTGAGAGAAGTGACGAGTGTTTTAGAGACCCATTTTTAAAAATATCTCCATCTGGGCCAGGTTCTCACCAAGCTTGGCAAGATGAGTTTGATCCTTGTGCCCTACATGGTAGAAAGAGAGAAATCACTCCTGATTTCCACATGGTACTGTGACACACACATGAACATGTTTGTGTCCGTGTGTGTATACAACATGTAATAATAAAATATCCCTTCAAGTGGAGAAGCAACAGGAAGGGTCTTTTTGCCTTTTCCTGTGGGAACAGAAAGCCCTGTGGGGAGGGGTTTCTTTCTGATAACTAGAACAGGGTTTCCCCCACACACCCCACAGGGGCTTCTTTCTTTCCCCTGAACCAGAAGGGAAGCTCCCCTTTCTCTTTTCAGTCGTGGGCAAGAACAACGTCCCATTGACAGTGTGAATGGAGCGTTTCTTACCCCAGACTCTTCCTGTTGCTGAGGCAGGAGCTTTTTCTCTTTCCCTTTGGCTGCCAAAGACTGTGACTCAAGTTCTGTTCTGGCCAACAGGATGGCCTGGGAGTCTTGATTCTGGCACAGTCTGACAAGGAAGGAAGGCTGCTTGGTGCAGTCTCCAGGCTGGGTCATTGCTGGATGTCATTTCTCAGATGGGCAAGTCTGACGACTGTCCCTCCTTCACCTACCCGGAAGCAATCTGACCACCCTGTGGCATCTGCTCCTTTCACGGTATCTTCCATCACCCCAGTTCTTCTGGCCTCTGAGTTATCTGGCCTGTTATACTTTTCATGGGAGCCCCCCACCCCCACCCCCACCCCCACCCCAGACACTGTGTCTCGTTCCCCGTCTGACAGATAGCTGACGCTCAGTACACAGACGCTGACGGAAGCCTGGAAGCTACTGCTGGTTTCCCTTACAGGCCTAGGAACTGCTTTTCTGATAAGTGAATAATAAAGCCCGAGGAGATTGCTTTGAGTTTCTGGAATGGCCTGAGGTGAGCTCCTCGTTAACCAACTGGAGAGTCTTCTATGGCCCAGCAAAGTAAGAAACACAAGGCGCCAGGTCCCAGGACTCTCTGAGCACACTGAATTCAGCTGGCAAGAGACAGTTAAAAATGAGTACAGACAAGAGAATTCAAGTAGAAGCAACAAAGTAGGTCTTCAGCAGCAGGGGCAAGTGCTTAGTGTGCAGGTATGACAGGGAGACAGACACCTGTGACAGGGAGGCAGCAGCCAGGTGACTGCCTGTCAGCCTTGGTGGTGAGGAAGGCACTCACAGCTGTCTGGTTTTGACACTCTGGGTGCTGTCTGCACAGTACCCAGAAAGCACCCTATTTCCAGGAAGTGCATGCCGACGGCCTGGTTCTTAGTAATTTCTTCCCCCACCCTCCCCTTTCCAGCCCACTGCTTTTTGAAAATTGAAAAAGTCAAGCCAGGAAGCAATGTTAAAAAATAAGCAGACCACAGCTGATGCAAGGCACTGTTGAAAGAAAAGGAGAGGAAAATATCACGATGATTTTTCCACGGTGCTTCATACTCGAGTGGTTATCTGCCATGTGAAACCTGCAGGGGGCCTGGATGAGTGGGTGGGGCCAACATCAACTCTTCCTTTGTGTTACTTACACGGGCCATAACGATTAATATGGACTCCTTGGCCAAAAGCCAGGGGGTGTGGGGGTGGGAGGGGGTAGGAACTGGGGGCGAGTGGAGTCATGCCATGGGAAGGGAAGAATGCCCATCCAAAGAGAAATCCCACAACCCAGGTTTCCCTGCACTCTACATCCTCCTTGCCATCAGTTAACTCCCGCCTCTTCGCAGACTCAGTCTCAGCTGCCTCAGGAGCCTGAGGTGAAGGAACAGTTGAAGACAAGAATGGAAAGGGGTAAGGCCAGGCATGGTGGCACATGCCTCTGATATCCCAGTGCTCGGGAGGTGGAGGCCGGCAGATTGCTGTGAGTTCGAGGCCAATCTAGTCTACAAAGAGAGTTCCAGGACAGCCAGGGCTACACAGAGAAACCCTGTCTTGAAAAACCAAAAATAGCCAGGCATGGTGGTGCAAGCCTTTAATCCCAGCAATTGGGAGGCAGAAGCAGGTGGATCGCTGTGAGTTCGAGGCCAGCCTGGTCTACAGAGGGAGTCCAGGGCAGCCAAGGCTATACAGAGACCCTGTCTCGAAAAGCCAAAAAAGAAAAAAAAGAAAAAAAACTACTACTACTACTTCTACTACTACTACTACTACTACTACTACTACTACTACTACTAATAATAATAATAATAATAATAATAATAATAATAAATGGAGAGCAAAGCTCGCTGACATCCAGCCCAAATGGAATGGTGCTTGGGGAAAATTCTGGAGGCCTCTTTGAAGCTCTGAGCTATAATTTTTGGGGCCAGGCAAGACAATCAGGCTTTGGAAGTGATTGGAAGGAAAGTCGGTAGCCACAGAGAGAGAATTCATGCTTACTTTTCTCCTGTTTGTTTATTTATTTATTTTGGTTTTTCAAGACAGGGTCTCTCTGTGTAGCCTTGGCTGTCCTGAACTTGCTTTGTAGACCAGGCTGGTCTTGACCTCACAGCCATCCACCTGCCTCTGCCTCCCGAGTGCTGGGATGAAAGGTGTGCACCACCACGTCCGGCCCTTTTTCTTTTCTTTCTTTCTTTCTTTTTTTTTTTTTTTAAGATTCTGATAAAAAGAAAAGTCAAAATGGGCCTCAAAATGAAGATATCTTTAAAAAGTAGTTAAACTGCTACAGACTCCTGTTTTTGAATACTTTGTGCTCATAAGTGGCATATTTATTAATTTATTTTTTGTGGTACCCAGGCATATCAGTTACTTTTCTGTTGCTGTGATAAAACACCACATCCAAGGCAACTTATCAAAGAAAGGTTTATTTGAGCTTCCAGTTCTGAGGGCTAAGAGGCCATGATGGCAGGGAGGCAGGGCAGCAAGTGGCAGGCCTTAGCAGCAGGAACAGAACGTGACAGCTCACAACCTTTACTGTGAGCAACAAGCTGAGAAAGCAAACAGGAAGTGTAGAGTGTCTATAAACACATAGAGCCCACCCCCTAGTGACATACTTCCTCCAGCAAGGCTCCACCTCCCAAAATTTCCACACTCTCATAAAACAGCACCACCAAAAGGGGACCACGCATTCAAATATCTGAGCCTATGCTGGACACTGTCATTCAAACCAATGCACGAGGGTTGAACGTAGGACCCTGAGCGTTTTGAGCAAGTATGGTGCCGCTTATCTACTTCCTTGCTGTTAAGACAATCAAAAGAGCGACAAAACTCTGAGACAGATTCTCACTAAATTGCCAAGATAGGTCTTGAACTTGCCATCCTCCTGCCTCAGCTTTCTGAGTGGTTGGGAATGCAAGCCCATAACACCATGCCTGTCCTGTCAGGACCACATTAATCATCTCTGTACCATTCCAAGTTTAGCAGAGGTGGCGTAGAAGCGAGCACCCACGGTATTATTTTGAAGTCCTTTCACGGGGTGGAGGTGGGATACGGTGGCTACAAGTTAGTCTCTAGGGGTAAGCTTCTGAACACGTGGCCCTGTTTCCAGCCTCCTGTTCTCTGCTGATTTGTGGCATGTGAGCAAGCCTCTACCATATACTCCCGGTCCCATGAACGCAGCCATACCTTCCCTGCCATGGTAGGTTTGAATGCCCCCACAACCAGGAGCCAAAATAAGCCCTTCGCTCTTTGAGTTGTTTCTGTCCAGGATATATAGGGTTGTAGTAATGCAAAAATAGGTGACATAAAACTTAGACCTTTGACGTCCAAGAAAGCCAAATAAGGCAACCATGCTATTGGCTACCTAAGTCCAAGCTACTGCAAATATGAACTGAGTACGCTGCAGGTAGCAAGGAGGACCACGGGGACAGGTTCCTGTCTGGCAGTGGATCTCTGTGACTCTGTGAAAACAGGTTTTGTCAGAAGGCTGAAGTGTGGTCCTCCATGAAGCAGAAGCCTTCTTCTCCAGGGGCTGAAACCTCCGCCAGGCAAGCCGTGGGGTTAGCTAATGCTTACAATGGCTCTGCTCTCCAAGGGCCTGGCCTGCAGCTTGGAGGGTGAGTTGGCCGCTGGCTCCTGGCTCTGTGGGGCCTCTCGAATACCAGGGTTTGTTCAGCACATTTTCTCTGACTCACGCCTACAGATAAGACAGGGAAGGGCCTTGGAGCGACGCAGTCAGCATTCATGGAGGTTTTAGATTCTTTTTTTTTTTTTTTAAACCATTGGGGTTTTGATTTCAGACATTGCAAGATCCTTAATAAAACCACTGCAGCTTTGGCAGCACTTGTCCTCATTCTGGGAGCCAAAACAGCAAAACAACAACAAACAGAATGCTGAACCCTGCTGCCTCAGACTGAGGGGAGCTTTACTATCTGGCAGTTTGTCGCTGCATCTTGTCTAGTCACTAACTAATATTTACTGAGCCCTTTCTAAGTGCCAAGAGCATGTTAGGTGCTGGCGAAATAATGTAGTTCTGGGACCTGGTATCCAGTCTCTTCCTGAATAAAGCCTGCAGGGTTGCCTGCTTGTGTGTGTGTGTGTGTGTGTGTGTGTGTGTGTGTGTGTGTGTGTGCATGTGCTCTCGAGCAAGTGTGTGTGTGTGTGTGTGTGTGTGTGTGTGTGTGCATGTGCTCTCGAGCAAGTGTGTGTGTGTGTGTGTGTGTGTGTGTGTGCATGTGCATGTGCTCTCGAGCAAGTGTGTGTGTGTGTGTGTGTGTGTGTGTGTACAGCAGGATGAGAGATGTAAATGAAAACCACAATGTAGTATAAATAGCCACGACACTGAGTGCTGTAAAGAAGAGGTAATTGGGCTATCAATATATATTATGGGATGGGACTTGGTTAGGTAGATCTCTGAAAAAAGATCTTGAGCTAGGACCAGGTGATGTGTAAAAAAAACTCATCGGGAGGGGAGAGTGCATATAAAACTAGACGCAGGAATGGAGAGCAATGGTAAGACTTACAGTGGTACCCAAAGGATGTGCGGTTGGGCCAGGGAGACATAACTTGGTAGACAAGAAGCCTCGTGGATGGGTAGCTCAGTTCTTGGTAGAGCACTTCTGTTACACGCAGAAGGAGACAATCTGAAGGACAGCACAAAATCGAGGCCTGTGGCACAAGTTTGTAATCCCACCCTGGGCAGGTGGACGTGGGAGGACCAGAAATTCAAGGTCATCCTAGCCCACATGGTGCGTTTCAGGCCAATCTGGGCTACAGAAAAGAAGAAGCCACCTGGGTTTTCATCTTAAAAGCAACATGAAGTCACTGAAAGGCTTAACAGGGGGTGGGAGGAGTTTGTTTTTTGTTTTGTTTTTTGTTTTTTTTTTTTTGGTAGGGGAATGCCTGAATTACATTTGCATTTTGAAAAGATTATTCTGGGCGGTGGTGGTACATACCTTTAATCCCAGCACTCTAGGGAGGCAGAGGTAGTTGGATTGCTGTGAGTTCGAGGCTAACCTGGTCTACAAAGTGAGTCCAGGATAGCCAAGGCTACACAGAAAAATCCTCTCTCGAAAAACCAAAAAAAGATAGAAAAGATTATTCTGGCTGCGGAGCTGAGATCTTTTCAGGTAATTTCTGCTCTGCAAATCCACTGAACACAGCGTGGAGGGGCCAGAAGAGATAGAAGCTGCTGCCTTGCAGTCAGATCAGGGTTTGAGTCCCAACTGTATACCTCACTGATCACACGGCCACAGAGCAGACAACCTTTTCAGGGCGTCAGTTTCCTTGTCTATAAAATGGGATAATAATCTCTCTCCTGTTCGTGAGAGGCTCAAAGGAATGAAAATAAATAAAGCCCTCCTACGTCACAAGCTACTCTCTGTTTAAAAAGTAGAAATTGATTTCTTAATTGATTTCTTGCCATATAGTAAGAAAGCTAACAGTCAGTGGGCCAGTTTTTTCTTAGACAAAACACCTTGGACTTCACATGAATTTCAGCTGGCTGTACATCCATCGTTTGGCAATCATCGCTCTTCAACAACAAACACAGGACAAACACAACCACTCATTTAACATAGTTGTGTAAGCTGCCGCTGCTTCCTAGTCTGCTATTTACTAGACGATGGACCACAGGAGAGAGGAACAGCCAGGAAGCAGACAGATGACAAGTGAGCCCTGCAAAAATGGAAGCCAAGGGTTGTGGGAGGGGGTGTGCGGGGCTGGGGAGGGTATGGGGGGTGGGGGGGGGGAAGAGGTGTGAGAGATGTTTGCCGGTAACCCTTAAGAGACTATGGTGGTGTCCTCTGGTCAGCGAGCATGATGTCAGCACTTTTGTTCTGTTCTGATAGGCCTGCATTCTGCATACTCTCTCGTCTCTTGGCCAACCCCGGGACCCTTAGGTTTTGCTAAAACATACAAGAGCCCTACTCATAGCCTCCTCCGGCCAGTGGTGAGATGATTGCAGTCAATGACGATGTGCAATGGATCAAATATGTATCCGCCCTTGATTCATAACGATGCTTAAAAACTGTGATCGCTCTGGGAAGATGAAGTGAGACCCATAAAGGATGGCCTTAGAAAACTGAGAGCAAAGGCAAGGAATCCAGTATTTGTCTTGTGTGTGTGATGTATATGTTAGTATATGTGAGGACATTTTTCTGATTGATTGATTGATTGATTGATTGAGGCAAGACCTTACCATGTAGTCTTGGCTGTCCTGGAACTCGATGTGTAGAGTGGGCTGGTCTTGCCCTCACAGAGACCCACTTGCCTCTGCCTCCTGAGTGCTAGTATTAAAGGGATGTGCCACCATGTCTGGCTTGGTTTCTTGACTGTTTGCACGGGGAATATAATATCTCAGCTTAAAATAGAAGAAATGGGAACAACGGAGCCAGACTATCATCATTTTGTATTTGTGACTGTAGGCGTTAATTGTCGGTGGCTGCTAACATCACAGAAAGACACCCCAGCTGCATGCTTCCCAATGGGAAAACGTAATGCTCTTGCCAAAACTGGGCCGGATACAAATAAGCTAGATCTAACCTCCTATCTGTAGAAAACAGAGAGGATGGGGGTATGTTCAATGACACAGACAGAGACTGTAGGGGGAAAAGAGAGAATGTGCGCAAAAGAGACTGTATGGAGCACACCAGCTGTTAACTGCTCTAGAGGTGGTGGGGCCTGGGAGGATGGCACTCATAAAAGGGGCGGAAGAAAGTCTCACCCGACAGCATCGCATGAGTCAAGGGCCCAATCACAAGGGCATGTGGCAGACAAGCTGGAGAGGAAAAAACATGGCTTCCCATAGAGGCATATGAACAAACACGAGGAATCTGAAGTCAACACGCTCCTGTCTGCCACCCCTGGGAGAAGCATGAAAACACAGTCCAAGGACAATCCAGTGATTTTAAAGAAACTGAGGTCACAAAGCTCTTGGTCTCGGTCTCTTGGAGTTTTCTCAGAGGCACTCAGAAATCTCCTTACATGACTCCCTGCTAGGACTGTATTCTGATGCTACCTAACTATAATTGTACACAGAGTCAAGGAAAATATTAAACTCTAAAAAAAAAAAAAATACTGATAGTACAGCTAACACAACAGTGGTGGGACATCTGATGATTTCTGAGGACTTATTCCTAATTTTCTATGTGTGCTAGTTGTAGTGGCATGGAGGGGTGGGGGGAAGGAGGGAAGGAGAGAGGCAGGGGGAGGGGGAGGAGAGGGGGGAAGGGGTGATGGAGAGGGAGAGGGGAACTCTTATTTTTCCAGGGCTGGGCTCAAACCAGGGCCTGCTTATACAAGACGAGTGTTCTGACACTGAGCTAAATTCTTGGTCCTGACCTTTTCAGTAATAGATTTGTTTTAGGATAAATGATATGACAGCAACAGTTGACTTTAAATTGGGAAAGAGGACAGACAGGCTGGGTAAAGGTTTCAATAAAGCAAGATGAGGCACGAGCTGATAATTGCTGAAGGTGGACTTGGGATACTGAGGAGAGTCGGGACCTCAGGACCTCAGCATAGTTTAATATTTTTCATGAAAAGTTCAGAAGCACATTAGCCAACCTATCTGCCCCCCCACCCCTTAATAATAATGTCATTTACTCTTACTAATAATGTTACGTTAATCTGCCGGCTCCCTGGGCTGACTCAGCACTTCCAGCTAAGAGACTTGAATTCTCCTCTTGTGAAAACCACTCTGTTTGTGGTGGGGGACAGGGACAGTATTCTCTAGAAGTCTCTCCATACTCCTTTGATAAATGAGGGCACAGATGGTTTCTCATACCTTAAGGCAGTGGTTCTCAACCTTCCTAATGCTGCGACCCTTTAATACAATTCCTCATGTTGTGATGGACCCCCCAACCATAAAATTATCTCCATTGCTACTTCGTAGTTGTAATTTTGTTACTGTTATGGACAGTAATGTAAATGATTGCGGCTCCTCTAAAACTAATGTTTGACCTTCAGGTTGAGAATCAGTGCACTAGGGGCTGGCTGGCAGTGACTGTCTGCAGCAACAAAAAGTGGGTGTTGCTGCTGGACTGGGTTGGAACTCTGGCTTCCACAGGTGAATATCATAGTAAATTTACCCCAGTGCATCAGACTCTCCCACCTGGTGGCACGGAAATACGAACCAGGCTTAGCTCAAAAGCGCAGCCAAGAAGATAGCAAGATACATGTCACGCATCCATTTCCACAAACAAGGAGCTCAGAGCCTTCAGTTCAGGAAAGTGTACAAGGAGCAGGCCGTCTGCAGCCTGAAGGGAGAGTCCAGAGCAGGCAGGAAACTACTTCAAATAACCGTAGGTGCCTGTGAAGGAACCATGAAATACAACATAGTAATCTGGGAGGGGGAGGAGAGGGCAGCTCCCAGAGAGGCGAGCTGCAACCATGGAGAGTGATCTGGGGCCGTCTGGCTGGTTGAACCTCATGTGACCAAAATGAAATAGCTTGTTGGGGTGGGGGTGGGGGGGTGATCTGGCTGGTCCTCCCCAAGCAGCAGACGGTCCCATTCCTCTCTACCTCCCTGGAGATCTGGCAATGCGTGACGATATTTGGTTATCGTACCTTGGGAAAGTGAGGGGCCGCGCCGTTATGGCATTTAGTGGACAGAGAGTCCAGGCATGCTTCCCTCCAAACTATGTCAGGAGCGGCGAAGTTGATAAACCTTGTTTGCTACCCAGAGAACAGCAAGGGCAGGAATGAGAAAGAAGTAAGCTGAGCTGGAGAGAAATCTAAGTCTAGAGTAAATGAGTGAATGGAATGGAGTGGAAGCAGGCGGCTAGGCTAGACTCTGCTGGTGAGGAATTTGGAGGGAGTTACTCCTAAAGCAGAGGGAAGCTGTCGGGTACATTTCTGCCGGGAGGAAGATAGGCTATGTGAAGCGCGTAGCACGTTCTGGCACCCAGTGGATGGATAAGGTCTGTTATTGTCACCATTGTGTCTTCTCTACCCCGCCCAGCTCCGACCCCTGCAGCAGCGTGGCCGCAGTGACTCCTCCCGGCCAGTTGAGGGCGCCGGCTCGCACTTGGCCGCCGGCCGCCCGAGGCGGGCCTCCTCTTGTCTCTCCCGCCCCGCTCCCCCCGCCCCCCCTCGTCTTTTCCCCCTTAGGAGAAGTCGGGAAGGTGGCGGCGGCGGCGGCTGTAGTGGCGGTTGTCCCGCCCGGCCGGTTGGTGTGACCGGTCGGCGCGTGCTGCGCAGCGGCCGCGTCTCGTCCAGCCGAGAGGAGCGGAGCGGAGCGGAGGCCGAGGCCGAGGCCGGACCCCGCGCGGGCGGAGGGCGGAGGCGGCGGAGACCAGGGCGGCCCGTGGGAGGGTGCGCGGGGCCCGGGCTGCGCCGCCGGCTCCCGGCCCTGCCGGCCTCCTCGGTCGGAGCCGCGGCCATGGCGGCCAGCGCGAAGCGGAAGCAGGAGGAGAAGCACCTGAAGATGCTGCGGGACATGACGGGGCTGCCGCACAACCGCAAGTGCTTCGACTGCGACCAGCGAGGCCCCACCTACGTGAACATGACGGTCGGCTCGTTCGTGTGCACCTCCTGCTCAGGCAGCCTGTGAGTGCGGGCGGGGGACCGGGGGTACCGGGCCGGGGCAGCGGGGCCCGTTGGGGATGCGGCCGGCCTGGGCCTCGGGGGCCTCGGGGGCCTGGGGAGGTGGGGGTGGGGGGGAAAGCGCAGGATGCTCTTTCGCTATGGCCCGGCGAGGGTCCAGCCTTGGGGGTGGCCGGCGTGGGTGGGGCGTGGGTGGGGTCGGGGTCAGCGAGCGGCGCGCCCGACGGAGCATCCCGGCTTCCCGCCGCCCAGCGGGCGTGGCCGGGCCTCGGGTGGGTTGGGGGGGGTGCAGGCCCGGAGCAGCCCCAGGAGGGCCGTACGGGGCCTTTTGTGCGACCCTCAGCTCCGCGGTTCTAAGCCCGGCATCTGCTCGGCCCCGTGGAGCCGGTGGGAGGGGAGAGAGCAGGGGCGCAGAAACTGGGGCTCTTTCGCAGTTCCACAGCACCTAGGTAACTGGGACTGCGGGCTGGGGCCTGGGGGCGAGCCCGGTGTTGATGGCTGAGATGTGAATCCCAGGAGAAAAGTTCTCCCCTCGAGGGAGGTTGGCAGGAAAAGCATGAGGGTTATGGCTGCATGGTTCCTAAGTGTCCCGAGTCGGGGAAAGTTTTACGGGAAATGGGGTATCAGGAGTTGTGTGGTTCAAAATAAGTAAGGATGGAGCTCGAAGAGATTTCTGGCTCAGTACCTTAGTGTCCCAGCTGTATGGAGAAATGGGGACAGGGAAGACAATATTGAGAGAGAAGATAGCTTATGTCTGGGCCTCTCTGTTTAAGCTGGAACTCGCTGTATAGACGGGTCTGGCCTCGAACTCACAGAGATCCCCCTGCCTCCACCTTCCTAGTGCTAAGGCTAAAGGTGCGCACCACCACGCCCTGCTTGATAGGTGTTTTTATTCCTGTGAAGTTTTACTTAGAAAGGTTGCTGGTGATTCAGGAACTGATTAGATGCTATTACACACTAGTTATGTTAAATTCGATATAAGTTATTAGTGAACTGGTAGTTAATATTCCTTGGATCTTTAAAAAAAAATTACCATGTGTCACAGTGTGGGGGCATGTGGGTCTGATTTGCATACCTGGGTTCCATTTTACAGGCTGAGCCTTTTCACTGGCCCTCCCCAAAATTTTCAGTACACGGTTAATAACAGTGTACCTCATAGGTGGGAAAGAATTTCTAAAAAGTTGAGAAATGTTGGACATGGCTAGTAGTTCACTGTTGGCCTTTCTTTCCCCATTTTAAATCTGGGCGAGTAGTCATCCTTGGTTCTCCATGAGTATTACATTATTTTGGGTGGTACCTATTAGGTTTTGGAAGAAGCTTTAGGGTGTGGTTTGCATTTACATTCTAATGGAGACAGTGGAAATGCTTAAGTAAGGAAAGTGTCAGGGTGGTATGCTGAACTTGGGAGTACTGTAGTAAAACAAAACAGTCCCAGGAGTTACTTTCAGGTCTGTAGTTAGAATTTGCCACAGCTACATGGAAAGTAGGAGATAGTGTGTGTGGTTCATGGTTTTCATTCATAAATGAAATAAAGTTAGGACATTATAGTCACTTATGTTAGACAATGTCGTTTGTAAGAGTAAGCTGATAGTCCAGTTTATTTACTGTGTGCTTAAGAAGTATGCCCTGTTTTTGCTAAACATGAGGTCCTTTGATGCATTTGAGTCTTTGGGTTGATATACATGCATATTTACATATATATATATAATTTATTGCTCTAGATTTGACATGTCTTTAGAGCTGTTTATAAGTACATAGGAGGAAAATATTTTCAGTGTGTTAGAAACATTAGATGTATAGGATCTATCAGTGTAATTCTTGTTTGTTTGTTTCCCTCAGGGTTTCTCTGTAGTCCTGGCTGTCCTGGAACTCCCTCTGTAGACCAGGCTGGCCTTGAACTATAGTGCTCTGCCTTCCTCTACCTCCACCTCCAGAGTGTTGGAATTACAGGCATGTACCACCACCACACCTGACCCAGATCCATAGTTATTAACCCTGCACAGAACTCAACTCCATATGGATCAAGGACCTCAACATAAGGCCAGATGCACACTACCTCCTAGCTCTTTGGTGTCGTTTTTTAAAGTTACACTTGTTTATATTGTATGTAGACATTTATTTTCTGTACACATGTGCATACAGTAACACTTGGATGGCTGTCAGAGGAGTGATTGTAGGATCAGCTCTCTCACCATGTGGATATTGGAGATGGAACTAGGTCACCAGGCTTGGTGGCAAGTGCCTTTACTCCACGGTCTCTGGGCTGCCAGTATAATTGTTTATTTTAAGGAACCTCCCTCCCCCAACCCCCCATGAGTTTCCTAGCTTTGGAATATATGAAGGTTCATAAGGAGACTTTGCAGAGGACTGAGGTCTGAGGAAAGATCTTCAAAGTTCCAGGTAGCAGCAGCTTTGTGTAGGAAAGTGGAGTATTGAGGAGCTAGGTGAGCCTGCTTTTCATTTTGCCTCTAAAAAGCTGTGTAATTAATATTGAAAATATCACTCAGTAGTTTTTTTTCTCATATATGAAGTAGTGAGAATAAAGGTTTCTGATGCAGATTTGCTTTCCATCCTATAGAGACAGAACCTCATGCAATGTCTGCTACCTAGTAGCTGCCCAGTACGTGTTACTCACACAAGGGAGATGATGAGTCTGTTAGATCTTTTGGGCTGTAACAGGAATCCTGACTCAAATTGACTTAAAAATATGAAAGCAGTTTGCTGATTGGGTTTAAGTGATATTTCATTTCCCTCATCTGAAAAGATGGTTGCCCCAAGCTCCTGGAGCCACAAACTGCACTTGAGTCTAGTTGGGTTAGCCAGTGTCGCCTGCATGCTCTGTTCTCTCGTTAGTAGAACAGGGATGCCCAGAGTTCCTAGTTGAGAAGGCTCAGAGTCCTGTGAAGAAGGCGTGGGTGCTGCAGCTGCAGCCGTGGATGCTCTGCTGTAGCATTTGGGGAAACGAGATCCTGAGGGTTTTTACCTTTGGAAAGCCATAATGCTGGAAAACAGTTTAGGAAGAATCAAATACTAGATTTGTGTTTCTTATGTAGATAATATGGTGGAATCGAAAGAGTAAGCCATGTACATGTTGGCTTAGATCCATTCCCTTGGTTTAAGATTTAAATTGTGATGATAGCATACTGTATGCTCATGGTTGTTAAGTGGGAATAGCACATGTGTTGTGTTCACTTACTGAACACACTGTGTTTGAGCAGTGGGTGGGCAAGGCTGAAGTAAGGCTTGTGGCTGCCAGTGCCTGACTTCTCTAGCAGTCACTGCATAGGTAAGCAGTGTCTGGTACATAGGTCTGCGGTGTAAGTAAATGGTGTTCTATACTTTAAGATAATAGATAAAATAACCTTTTTTTTTCATTTCTTCGATACTATCTTTGTTTAGATGAAGCTACCATTTTATTGCTGATATTACTAGATTCAAAGCTAATCTCTCTTGTATTTTTTTTTTCCTTTCCCAGATTTCTGTCCTATAGACTCAGATGGTGCTCACTCTGAATAACTGAATGTAATTCTGAAACTTTTAAGAAACTTGTGATTTAGATACAGTTCAGTGTTAGGGAGTGTTTGTTAGGGTTAATGTTTGTCGCGATTTACTGGTTTGATTCTCTCTTTCTCTATAGAATACTTAAAGGCATGAACAGGTACTCGAATCGTAAAATACCAGTAAAAACTTGCCTTCGTGGGCTGTATTAATAAGCTAGCAAGCTGGAGGTTCTGTGTGTATCTCCAGGATGGAGGCTAGGGTATGTGATAATTGCCTTTTGTTGTTGGAGACAGGCTTTCATGTAACCCAGGCTGGCCTCAAACTCACTGTGACGCCAGGAGTGGCTTTGAACTCCTGATGTTGCTACCACTGCTTCCCAAGCACTGGCTTCACAGGCCTGCACCCCCATGCCTGGCTTACCCAGCACCGGGTGGGGGGGGGGGGCAGGTGCTCTAACCACTGGGCCACACCCTACTTCTTGTTTTTGTTATATTGATACAGGGTCTCACTGTATAGCACACACTGGCTGTAAACTAGAGGCAGTCCTTCTGCCTCCGTCTCCTGAGCCGCTGGGCAGGGCCTAAGGACTAGTTTGGGATAAAAATTATTTGTTCATGGAGATTGTAAAGAGTGGAATCAGTAGCAGGAGATTGCTTTATTTTGAAAAAACAAACACATAATTTTTTAAGTGAAGGCTTAGGTAAAATAAAAAACTAACATCTGAGGAACAGTGTGCCATTCATTCATTCCTTTTTTCTTTTTCTTTGTTTCTTTTTTTTTCCCCCTGAGACAGTGGCTCACCATATAGCTAGGATGGCTTTGAATTTACCATACTTGTTTCTTAGCCTCTGGGATTACAAGTTTGTGCCATCATGCCTGACTCCAGACAACTTTTAGTCAGCCTAGGACATTGTGTGTTAGACACTGCATGGAACTTTTCCAAAGGGAAGTCAAAACATGGATTCATTCATCAGGTGGGTTAAGGGACAAGCACGTCTGGACTGATCTTTTTATGAGCTATATCTGATACTCATATTTGTGAGAACCTCTTAAGAACTAGGTATCTTGAGTTGGAGAGATGGCTCAGAGGTTAAGAGCACTGGCTGCTCTTCCAAAGGTTCTGAGTTCAATTCCCAGCAACCACATGGTGGCTCACAACCATCTGTAATGAGATCTGGTGCCCTCTTCCGGTGTCCAGGCAGACAGAACACTGCGTACATAATTAAAAAAAAAAAAAAGAACCAGCTATCTTTACCCATGTCAGTTTCTTCCCATCATACATGGTTCCGTTTCAAATGAGTGAAGTAATGACAGTCTGCGGAGCACAATGTGAATTTCTCTAATGTGTGTACAAAAGATGAGTCATTTATAGCTTTTGAGGACTTTGTAGCACCTTCCTTATGTCTTTCTTTTGCTTCCTTCCTACGCTAGAGCTATGGCCCCAGAAACACCTTACTTTACATAGTGAAAAGAAAATGTCACTTTACAATGGTGACAGGAAACCTATTGTGAATGTGGTGTACTTTAAAAGTTTGAAGGTGTTTAGTGGTGGTGATGATGGTTCATGCCTTTGTTCCTAGCACTTGGGAGGCAGAGGCTGGCAAATCTCTTGAGTTCAAGGCCAGCCTGGTCTACAGAGGGAGTTCCAGGATAGCCAGGGCTACACAAAGAAACCCTATCTCCAAAAAAAAAAAAAAAAAAAAAAAAGTTTAAAAGTAATTTGTTTAATACTTCTCAGTAAAGTATTGATCTTTTTTTTTTTTTTTTCAAGACAGGGTTTACTTTCTGTAGCCTTGGCTGTCCTGGACTCCCTTTGTAGGCCAGGCCGGCCTCGAACTCACAGTGATCCATCTGCCTGCCTCTGCCTCCCAAGTGCTGGGATTAAAGATGTGTACCACCATATCTGACAGTATTAATCCTTTTGATTTGAATGCTGCATCCTCCCCCCTTCCCCTAGACAGGGCTTCTGTATTTAGCCTTGGCTGTCCTGGACTCACTTTGTAGACCAAGCTACCCTCGAATTCACAGAGATCCACCTACCTCTGCCTCCCAAATGCTGGAATTAAAGGTGTGTGCCACCTCACCTGGCTGAATGCTGTATCTTGAAGAAGAAAAGGCTGGGGCAGGATGGGAACACTGTACAAATGGTTGCTGCCTGGGTAATTTAAGCGTGTTGTAGTAAAAAAGAATAATAGATTTCTTTTGTGTTAGTCTAAGTGTCAAGGGAAAATAGGGTACTACAAGTGAAAGAAAAGGAAAGAAAGTTTTCTTAGAATTGTTGTGTCTACTTTTCTCCATTTTTTGTTAAATTTTACAGGCTCTTTGTTGGAATTAGAATCTAAATTACTAGGGCTAGTAACGTAGGAACATGTGAAAACCTTTTCCATTTTTCTTTCCAAGCTTTTAATCTGTTGGTTCTCCCTTGGAACACTTGTTCAAAGTGTTTTTCTTATAGTTGCTAGTGTACAGTCAAGAATCTTGGAATTCTTGAAGCTCATAAAAGTCCTTAAGTCTTATAGGAATATTTTCCAAACCAGGCAGTGCACACCTTTATTCCCAGTACTTGAGAGGCAGAGGCAAGTGGATCACTGTGAATTTGAGGCCAGCATGGTCTAGGCTAGCCAATACTGCACAGAGAAACCCTGTCTCAAAAAAACAAAAAGGAAAAAGAAAAAGGAATATTCCCCAGCATTTGAAGAAAATATAACATATATATATGTTAGCTAAGTTTAAATTTGAAAAGTAATTTGATTCATTTTATTTTAATTTTACAGATTTTACTTATTTAGAAAACACCACATAGAATTTTAAAACATTAAAGGCTGGGAACAGTGGTCCTCTGCAAGAGTGACAAGAGCTCTTAAGCACTGACCATCACTCAGTTTCTGATGGCCATAAGAAGATTTAAGCCCTTTTAGCTCCTTCCATATTTATTGTTATTAGCTACATAATAATCCTATTCTCTTGTCCTCCAGTCTGGCCCTTCCCAACTTGTTTACCATAGGAGGAAGTAGATAGAATTTAGTCCTGTTCTCATCATCCTTAAGTTTCTAGTTCTCTAGTTTTCCTCTTGCTTTGCTTTAGTGTGTAGATGATTACCTGGCTTTTAGATATCATCTGTGACTGAAGTGTAAAACTTCTTTCAATGTGATAAGACATGCCAGTTTATTACTGAGTTGGTGTGTAGTGTATATGTGTGGTGTGCACTAGAGGCCATAGGACAGACATGAGGATGCCTGTTCTGTCACTCTCCACCTTGTGTCTTTGAGACAGTCTTTCATGAACCCAGAGCTAGGCCAGTGGCCCCCCAGCCCCAGGCTTACAGGCCCTTGGTAGCACACCCAGCTTTTGAAGTGGCTTCTGGGGAATTGAACTGGGGCCTTGTGCAGCAAGTGCTCTTACTCACTGAGCCATTTTCTCCCAGTCCATATCTGTTTGTAATCTGCTTTGTCAGTGCTGCTTTCTAGGCCTCTGTATAGCTACAGTTAGGGATGCCTTTTCCAAGCTTCATTCTGTGAGTTCCCTATCACTGTGGACCCTCCACTCTAGAGTCTTAGTTAACGATGAGTGGGGAGTCACTTTCTCAAGCAAGATGGCTGGAGATGTCTCGTGCTCCTCTGCCTTAGGGTTGCACGGAATATACTCTTGTTACTGATTCTGCCATGTCTTCTCTTCTCAGAGTATTTTTTATTTTGTAATCTCTGCTATTCTGAACTGTGTTCCTAAATGGTGAGTATTTTGGTGTAGGTCTTTTGATCATTTGTGGTAGGCCCTTTTCTCTCCTTTCTTATTGTTCCCCTTTAAATGTAAAAATAATGAGCTGGCAAGGTGGCTCAGTAGGTAAAGGCACTTGCTGTGAGGCCAGCCTGAGGGCCCACATGGTAAGAGAGAGGGAGAGTTGCCTTCTACCACACATGATAAATAGAAGAATGTGGAACTAGTGATAAGTGTTCATTCACCATTATGTACAGTAAAGTGCACTATTAAATATTTGAATACTATGAAGCTATTCTTTTGAACTATTAGCCCAGATACTTAAAAAGGAAGTCTGCATGTGAAGCATGAGTGGGTAAAGAGGAAAGAAGCCGGTCAGTTACTTATATTGTAAAATGTTTAGCCATTTGTGTCAGCAGGCTCTAACATGCTCACATCTCCAGCCATATGATTGCAGTTCCATAAGCAGTTTTCTATTTTTGGTTTTTGGGACAGAGTTTCTCTGTGTAGCCTTAGGTGTCCTGGATCATAGCCTTTTAATATACAGATTTCAACTTAGTATAAAGGAATGTCTCTTATATCCACTTAAGTGTCACTTAGCTAAACAGCAGCCTAAGTGAGGATTTGTCTAGCTTTCTTGTTGGTGGCAAGTTGGTAGTGATAACATTTTGCAAATAAATTATTCCATTTGTGTGATGATAGAAGAATGAATTATAATGTAGCTGATTTTAAACTATCTCACCCAAGCTTTGTTGTTGTTGTTTTGATTTTTTGAGACAGGGTTTCTTGACTCATGGAATCTCAAAGAAAATTTTATTAGAGTTTAGGAAAAACTCCTACAGCAGACAAGCTGTGAAGGAAGAGAGAAGAAAATCCTGCCATTTAACTGGCATGGTGGTCAGACACGTGGCAGATAGGCAGTTTACATGGTGGGGAGTTGTCTTAAGAGCAGTGAGGAAACCCAAAGTATTGGGGGAAAGCCTAATATTAGGAAAGCATGCTTAGAGAAGAGAAAGAAGTTAGGGGAAGTCATGCCGTTTCTGAATAATTCAGAGAAGAGGTGGACTTAGGAGGAAGCTCATGGCCACAGCCTGCTCAGCTGCTGCAGCAGGAGGGGATTCTGGGAGACAACCATAGTCCCTAATTATTCTACCTAGTTCTTTGGCTTGGCTGAAGGGTAAGTCTGCCTTCCTAGGGATGGCCTCTTGGCCCAGAGGATTGACCCAGCACAACTGCAATGTTAAGCTTCCTCATTGACAAGAAGTTTTATTCTCTGGGCCAGAGGAATTTACTTTATGGTAAATTCTTTCTTTATGACAGTTTCTTAGGGTTCTCAGGATGATGGATTTTGATGGATGTGAATTATGAAGCAGGTTTTATTTTGGGGAAGTATTAACTTTTTAAAAGCTCCCCCCACGCCCTGCACCCTGAGACAGGGTTTCTCTGTGTATAGCCTTGGCTGTCCTGGAACGCGCTCTGTAGACCAGGTTGGCCTCGAACTCACAGAGATCTGCCTGCCTCTGCCTCCTGAGTGCTGGGATTAAAGGTGTGCATCATCACCACCCAGCTGGCTAGGAATTGCTTTTTCTTTTTAATTTAAATTTTTAAAAATTAATTTCAGAGATATTTGCTGTCATCTTTTTTAAAAGAAAAGGCCTGCCTTCCACTGTTCCTAGAGTTAGTGGAGGGAGTAACAGGAGCATGCCATCTGTCATTCCATATTAGATATGTCTGATACTCAGTTTTTTTGTGAAGGCTAACATAAATCCCCTGCTCTGCTTGTGTCTATCTTTCATAGGACTTGTCTAGATTAAACTTTCCCTCAGACTTCGCACAGGCCTGGTGGCTGCTGAGGAGTTTTGACCCCAGCTGCATTCATTCTCTCAGTGAGTCTTGCTGTGGGTCCTGTGGTGGGAGTCAGGACCTCCCCCTTGGCTTTTCTTGCTTTGCAGGAGTTCTGCTGTGGCTCACTCTGCAGTCAGGTACTGCTGGCACATTGATGCTTCTTTCTTTGTTTTTGATACAAAGACTCACTATTGTCCCAGGCTAGTCTTGAACACCTGGCCTCAGCTGATCTTCCTGCCTTAGCCTCCTTGGAGGCTGGAACTAGAGGCCCTGGCTTGGCATACTCAGTTTTTTCTTCTTCCAAAGTTTGCTATTAAAGAACTGTAGCATGTTTATGTGTTCCTCAGTGGTTTTCATTCCTTTGTTTCTCTAGGGCTAATCTTTTTACTTTTTTTTTTCTTTCTGTCATTTCAGTGGGATATGGAAGAGGTAGTGAACACACTGGTGTTAGTTTTGTTCATCATTGTTACTAGTATGTATCAGTTCAGTACTTGAATATTGCTTAATAGATGGTTGCCTTGAGTATTTTAAGGATCTTGAGATTGTGGCTTTCTAAGGGAAAAGAGTAATTTTCATGCCTTACACACACACACACACACACACAGACAGACAGACAGACACAGAGATACAAAGAGACAGAGAGATGGGGCTGAAGAGATGGCTTAGAGGTTAAGAGTGCTTTTGCTGACTGCTCTTCCAGAGGACTTGAGTTCAATTCCCACAACCATATTGTGGCTCATAACTAGCTATAATGAGATCTGGTGCCCTCTTCTGGTCTGCAGGCAGAATACTGTATATATAATAAAAAAAAAATCTTAGCCAGATGTGATGGTGCATACCTGTAATCCCAGCAGGAGACAGGGACAGGCGGATCTCTGTGAGTTCGAGGCCATCCTGGTCTACAAAGTGAATCCATGACAGCCAAGGCCACACAGAAACCCTGTCTCCAAAAACCAAAACAACAAAAAGACAGAGAGACACTGCACTGTGGGTAGATTAACACCTTGAACAATCTAGTGTATTAAGAAATCTTGGAGCCAACAGAATTGTAGAATCTTAACCTATTAAAATAATATTTTATCTGTTTTAGATTTTAAATGTGTCATTTTTATAATAAGAAACATTTTTAAGTATATAGCTAATGTTAGATCTAATGTCAAATTAACTTTATTACTTACTGACAGTAGTATTAGCAACCAAATACATTTTCATAGCCTATTAAAATATTTTGAACAGCTTCTCCCTCAGTAGGAGAAAAACAATTAATAAAATCAACCAAATGAGCTTTCTTACTCATCCAGCACAGATTGGTATTTGAGTTGAACAAATGACTATTTGCAAGATTGAGGCATAGTTAGGAGCATACTGGCAGACATATGTAGTGAGTCACACCATCTGGTTACAGTCATACCTAGGTGGTGGTCATTAAAACAAAACTCCTGGGGATCTGTATATGACTTAATTACACTGCAGAAACATATTGGGCTGACTTGGCAGGTTACTTCGGAACTTAAAGCCAATTAACTGGCATACATGCTTTCAAAACATCAATGCTGCACTTACTAAGTGAGTCAAAAAAAATACTGGCCCAAATTTGCAGTTTTTTTAAGAGTTCAGGGTGGGCAGTGCTTTAGTACTGGCTCTGAAAAAAAAAAATTGGTGATTTTATTTGCCCAACACTTTCATTAAGTAGTGTGACTAATGATTATAATGGGCTGTGTTCATGTGACAAATAGACTAGCCTGAGAAGTGGCATCAGTTTCCAGGAATATATGCTAAGAATGTGTCAGGTTCAATCCATTAAGGATTTTTTTTTAAAGATTTATTTATTATTATGTATACAGTCTTCTGCCTGCATGTACACCTGAAGGCCAGAAGAGGGCATCAGATCACACTATAGGTGGTTGTGAGGCACTATGTGGTTGCTGGGAATTGAACTCAGGACCATCTCTCCAGGCCAAGGATTGTTTTTAAGATACTGCATTTGATAGGTGGAGAAGACGATCTGCATGCTGGGCATGGTGGTGCATACCTGTAATCCCAGCACTCGGGAGGCAGAGGCAGGTGGATCTCTTGAGTTCCAGGCCAAGCTGGTCTACAGAGTGAGTTCTAGGGTAGCCAAGGGTACACAGAGAAACCCTGTCTCAAAAAACCCAAGCCAAACAAAAATGTAAATGTAGATTTCTGGATCTAGCTATCTCCTGAATCTGGTCTCTCTGTTCTCGAGGGTGTTTCTTACTGATTTGTTTGTTTTTTGAGACTTGGTTTTTCTGTGTAACAGCCTTGGCTCTCCTGGAACTCTGTAGACCAGGCTGGCCTCAACTCATGGAGATCTGTCTGCCTCTTGTCTCCCAAGTGCTGGCATTAAAGGTGTGTGCCAGCACACCTAGCTAGGCTTCCTCTTGAACATGTACTGATTATTGAGGTGATTTAAAAAAGTCTTTCTTTAAATCCTTACTTGAATTGTTAGGTGTTACTGCTGCAGTTGATGGAGTGAACCTAGGAGAGTGGAACCTAGAAATGAGGCTAACTTGTCCCATTCAGTAGCCTACTTGATTGAGAGCATTGAACTATTTATGTTCTGAGAGCATCCTGGGGTTTAAAGCAAGGTCATGTGAGCAAAGTCAGAAGGGCAAGGTCTCATGAGTTAGACATCTAGTGTTTGCGAACATCGTTCTGGATAATAATGAGTAAAATGGTGGGCAGTCTGACGCAAGCCCACTCCTTTTTACTACAGGCAGGGGTGGGGCACAAACACATTCCAAGAACAAATCTTGCTTTGTTGACTTGGAGTTTTTTTCACAAGGTCTCAGAAATTTTACACAGCTTCATTCATGACTGTGCTCCAATAATAGGGAGATGGGACTTTATTCAAACTGATTCATTATCTCAGATTTTCTTTTGAAAACCTTTCATACTGTGTTTTTTAATTCATGTCACATATCTTAGTACATCATTATTGGTTCTTAGGGAAACACAAAACTATTTAAATAGTTGCAAGGTTCTTTACCATAGTGCTCTTTCTTCTGTCCATCACAAATGCATCATGGGAACATTTTTCTAGAAGCTCATGTGTTAGAGGTACTACTTGTTCCTACTAGGTAGTTGCTCAGAGTCACCTTGAAGAATGCTAGTACTGTGGATTCTAACTAAATTTACTGTGCCTGTATGATAAGCAATAGTTTAATATTAAATACTTCTGTTTATGGAATGAAAATACTTGTAAGTTTAAATACACTATTTTGGATGACCAAAATAATTAAAATATATAGAGTAGTAAAATTTGTAAAATATTTTATCTTTTAGGAGAGGGTTAAATCCACCTCACAGGGTGAAATCTATCTCCATGACAACATTTACACAACAGGAAATTGAATTCCTGCAAAAACATGGAAATGAAGTAAGTATTTTGTAATTTTCAACTTTGTTGCAATCGTTTTTAATGTGATTTAATAAGTTGCTTAAAATGGTGAGTTTTCTTGTCTCAAATGTTAGATTTGTATTCTGTATTTTTTTATTTTGTATTCTGTATTTTGTATTTCAGAAAGTTCTTATTTGATAAAGTGTTTGGAATTTATGCTTAAGTGATTTACTGTAAACCTGAAGTAAAGCATAGGTACTTAAAATTTAGCCTGTATTGACTGTAGAAGGCAGCTTTGGTGGATGTCTTGTGTCTATCTTGATAGGGGAAGAAGAGCCAGCTCTGTCATGTGGTACTAAGCTTGTTAGGGTGCTGTGGATGAGCTTTCATTTGAGGCCATTTGTGTTCTTTTTACCAACATTCTCATTACATGTATGTGATGCTTGATGCTTAACAAAGGAGAGGATCCCTCGCGCTGAAGCCACCTCTGACAGGCTCCCTGTAATCCATGCTGTTTGCTTATTTATTTTCAGATTTAAGTTTTGTTGCTAATAAAGGTAATGACCTATTGTTTAAAAAATAGGTAAAATTAATAAAGAGTGTGAGATTGCTTTTTAATTTTGTTCTGGAGGGCCGAATTTGAAACAGGATCTTACTATGGTAGCCCTGGCTGTCCTGGA
The DNA here is from genome assembly GCF_964271855.1 of Acomys minous. Lineage (NCBI taxonomy): Eukaryota > Metazoa > Chordata > Mammalia > Rodentia > Muridae > Acomys > Acomys minous. The sequence goes on along the minus strand of NC_140486.1, from coordinate 92,635,914 downwards.
ACTACGCTGCAGACCAGGCTGGCCTTGAACTCATAGAGATCCATCTGCCTCTGGGCCATTATGCCTGGAAGGAATGCTTTTCTAATCTTGGTAAGATTGTGTGGGTCAGCTCAGCTCAGTTGCTTGATAAAAAAAACATTTTTATTACACAGGAAATGCCTGCTTTCTAGGGGTGCAATAGAATGTCTGGTGTTAACATTCTGGTTGCATATCTGTGTAACTTCAGTCACGAAAGAGGCTGAATGTTAAAGCTTTAGTCACCTTATTTCTTATTAGTAGAAAATGTATACAAGCTTATTATACTCTTTCCCCATTGCTTCAGAGTTATTACTTAAAATTATTTACCAGCGTTGGGCATGGTGTCTCATGCCTCTAATCCCACTACTCGGGAGGCAGAGGCAGGAGGATCTCTGTGAGTTCGAGGCCAGCCTGGTCTACAAGGGAGTCCAGGACAGTGAAAAAAGAAAGAAAGAAAAGAAATATTTACCGAACCCACCAAACATTGTTGCATATATTGTAGTCCCAGCACTCAGAGATAGAGGCAAGAGGATCAAAAATTCTAGGTCATTGTTGGTTATATAACAAGTTCTGGGCCAGCCTGCCTGCGTGAAAACCATTTAAAACCAAAATGGAATAGAATTGTTTGCTTGCTATGATGCACGTGTAGTTTTGTTTCTAAACAATTGAAGAGTGACTTCATGATTGTGAAATCCTCTAAAATACATAGTTAGAGAATAGAGCACACTTTAAGTTTGCCAGTGATAAAATATTTTGAGTTAGATGATTTAAGTACAATATACAGAGATACAAAGCTGGGTGAGATAGCTCACCAGAAGAGTACATACACCCAAGCACCCAAGTTAGGTAGCTCATGACTGCCTGTAACTGCAACAGCAGGGGATCTGATGCCTTCTAACCTCTGAGGGCACTGTACTCTGTGTCTGTCTGCCTGACCCCTCCCCACCCCAAGAACAATCTATAAAAAAGGTACCACACTTAAACACATATATAGAGGATTAAAATGGCAGCACCATACATCTTATACATGAATGAATTTATGTGTGGAGATGAGTGTTTCTTAGTTAGGAAATCAGAAAGTGTATTGGCTTTCGCAAATGTTCTTAGATATTTTCTTCTTCCTCTGCTTCAGCAGCCTAGAGTTTTAGTGTGCTGGGTAATGTGTTTGATTGTTTTCACTATTGTAAAACATTGCTAATTTAATCTGGAGAGCACCGTGGATGATGGGTAACTTGTATTGAACAGAACTAGCCTGCCATGTACTGTATATAGTCACTCAAACATTTAGATAATAGAAAGCATCTATGTACAACCATATGCACATATAAATTAATCTATGTTACATGTATTACAGTACAGTTAACTGCAAAAGAAAGCCATGCTTCCCGCCCAGAACTAGTGGGAAAGATTACCAAGGTTCAAGACAAAGGCACGGAAGTATGAAACCATGCATTGAAACCCTCAACGTATAAGTTTATTACATGTGTTCAATTAAGGGGATGATCATATCACTCAGAACTTTGTCAATACTTTTTCATTAATTTGAAAAATTATAAAACTAATGGTTCTAGTCATCATTGAAGTACCTCTGAAGTACCATTGGCTTGTGTTGGTAGCTAGCTATGATAAGCAGTTGATACTGTTCTTTATAAATATGCACGAAGGCCAGATGTTTTACAGAGTATATCTTTACTTTCTATAGCTATGCTTTATAAATTATTTGACTATTAAATGTGTTTAGGACTTTCACAGAATAGAAACAGATGTAATGGAATATGCTTCTTATTAAGTCATGGGGCATGGAGTGCCAGTTAATAAGGATATATGTGACAACAAATCACTGTTATTTGTTTGCTGTGTTTTTGACAAAAAATTTATTTTACAATTTTTTCCAGATACTTCACTCTATAGCTTAGTCATCTTTTTGTCACTGTAATAAATTCCCTGAGATAAACTCATAAAAGAGTAAAGTTGAAAAAAGTAAAATTACCTGAGAAACTTATAGTGAAGTTACTTTGACTTCAAAGCTATTTGTGTTTTTATTTTTGAGATAGCATTTCTATACATCTCAGGCTGGCCTAGAAATTGCTGCCTCAGCCTTTGAATGCTCGGACAGGGCGTATGCCACCACGCCCAGTATTAAAAGAGTTGTTTGGGTTCATAGTGTTGGAGACTTCAGCCAGTTATCACTTGGACTGTGCGGAGGTAGCAATCATGGCAAGAGGCTTAGAGCCAAGTTACGTGTCTCAATACCAGGGCAGGAAGGAAGGGCCTCGGGGCTGGGGTACATAGCTGTCTTCAAGGGCCTCCACAGGCCTCTTCGTAGATGTTCGGGCACCTTCCCATAGTAGCACCATGGGGTCCAAGCTATTAGCACATGGCCCTCTGGGTTACATGCTATATCTGTCTGCTGTAATCTGAAAGCGTCTTGTGATGTTTCCTTTATGTCCTAACGTTACTTCAGTTTCTGTCTGATGCTGGCTGCACAAGCATGAAGACCCACGTTCAGATGTCCAGAACCTACATTAAAAAGCCTGGCATAGCAGCCTGTGCTTGTGGCGCTAGCATTTGGGAGGCAGTTAGAAGAATTCTGTGAGCTTGCTGTTCAGCCATTGTGGACAGTGACACACACACACACACACACACACACACACACACACACACACACACTATGTAAATCCTAGTGATGACTGGACCCTCTCTTTTCCTTTCTTTGAAATTGAGACAGTCTCACTATACAGCCCAGACTTTATCAAATTCCCCTTTAGCCCAGGCTGGCCTCAACTGCTCCTGTTTGAGCCTTTTGAGTGCCGAGATCATGAGCATGTGTCTCCATAGCTGGCTCTTTCGGTTTTTCGAGACAGGGTTTCTCTATGTAGCCTTGGTTGTCCTAGACTTTGTAGACCAGGCTGGCCTCAAATTCACAGCAATCCACCTGCCTCTGCCTCCTGAGTGCTGGGATTAAAGGTGTGCACTATCATGTCCGGCTATGGCTGGCTCTTTTATCTGTGTTTTTATGACCAGAACCCTATTTGAACAAACTAGTAACTAAAGACTCCACAATGGGACTAGGAATAAAAATTTGTAGTTTTCATTTCATTACACTAATTTATGAGCCTTGTGATTGTAGGAAAACCATTTTTCTCTCTGGAGCCTCATTTTCTGTTGTAATCTATAATGAGTTTTATATTATTTATTGCCTGAGGCTTAAAGAACAGTATCTTAAAAATTGATATATTATGTTGATGTAAGATGACACTTTTATGTGGGAAGATACTTCTCTGATTGATTTCTAAGTTTAGAAAATAATCATCACAAAGGAACATGTTGTGCTTTGAACAGAATTTAGTATACAGAGAATTTTGTAGAAATTTTTCCCTGAAGGCAAACAGGCATTACTGTAAGAGACTGTCATTTAAAACTGCCCTGTTGCCCCTAGACAGCACCCTGTAGTAATGGCCGTTTGCCTCTAGCAGCAAAAGACTTCCTTCATTTTATAGCATTATTTCCTATGTACTTTTTTCCTGAGACAGGGTTTTTCTGTGTAGCCGTGACTGTCCTGGACTCATTTTATAGACCAGGCTGGCCTCAAAATCACAGAGATCCACCAGCCTCTGCCTCCCAAGTGCTGGGATTAAAGGCCTGTGCCACCACGCCCGGTTTCCTGTGTACTTTTCAATGCCTTCATCTAAAATAGGCTTCAGTTATTCTATTTAAATATTATCCTTGGATGCTTGGGAGACATTATTGTGAGTTCATGTTTGCACCTATGTTAGTAATCAGCAGGAACCAGCAGATGCTTCCTATGAAGCGTGAAATGTAAATATTTTAATGTATTTGTTGAAACTTATCTGTACATGTATTGTAGCCTAAACTGGTCAGACCCTAGGTAAGCACGTAACCGTGGTTATTTCAATAACACTTGGTCTATGAAGAAGACCTTAGGCCAGGTCTAGTTCACAGGATGTGATTTGCTGACCTGGAGGGGGTCAGGGGGAGGAGAGGAGAGGAAAGGAAAAGAGAGAGCATGTGTGTATGAGAATTCGGATCATTGAATTTATTATTTCTGCCTAAGTAAGTAGGGAACTAAATGCTCTAGGTCACCATACGTATTTTAGATGGGACAAAGGAAAAAGGATTGTATTGACAGATGCTTCAGGGAGGTAGAAAGATGCTTTTGCACAAGTATCTTGTACCTGCCCTTCTTGAAGGTGGAGCAGAGGAATAGCATGTTAGATAGGACATTTATGCCTCTTTAAATCTGGCACAGAGGTTGTGAGTAAGCTACGCATCCTGTAGTAGTGTGCATCTGGGGTTTGCAGGATTGACTGGGCAAGGGAGGACTTGCCAGAAGGAGCAGAAGGACCTGGGTACCACTGAAGAGTTGTCTAGGTTGTCTAGGGGCCAGGGTTTGTTGGGATTGATTGGTCAGGACAAGCACTTTGATGCTTCTTTCAAGAAAGACACTATAAGGCAAGGCATTCAGTGGTTTAAACTAAAAATGAAAACAAAAACCTTGGATAGAGTAAGAAAGTTAGATTTGCTCCCTAACTCTCAATTTTCTCTCAGTTATGTGGCTAGATTATAAACCTGTGTGTCTGGTCTGACAGACAGCTTCTGCCCATTTTCTCAGCTGTGTATGCTTTAATTCTTGCTAGTGCTTGAGAAAAAGCAAGATGTTAAGATGGAATATATTGGTTTTTTAAATATACATAAATGCAGAACTGTTAATTTCTTTTGCATGAGACATATGGATAATAGTGGTGTTTTTAATCTGTAAGCAGTGTTCAGTTTATATATCATTCAGTTACTCTATCACTGAGAAATATGTTCTAGCTGTAGCCTACAAATACTAGCACACAGTCATGTGAACTAAGCTTACTCCATGTGAAAATGTTTATATTGTATTTCTTGAGCCATGACATTTGAAATATTTTTCTCATTGTAGAAGACTCTCATTATAGAAGTCCTTGTTTTTGTTGTTTTTTGTTTGGGGACTATTTAGGCCAATCTGGCTTAGAACTTGATAGGTTTCCTTACAGCCAATCTGTGCTGTGCAGTAGTCTTGTTCTGACTGATAAAGTATATGTCAAAAATACTTCACACTCTGTTATTGGTGATCATGGTCATAATTCTAAAATTATTTAGCACTAAAGTGAGAAAAAATAACTCAAGGCTGTATGAATTCTTTTGCTGGCTAGTGCCAGTTCATCTGTCCTTTGATTTTATTTTTAATTGTTCCCTAAGATAGGATTTGAGTCATTTTGTTTGTTGAACACTTATGGCTTAACTTACAGCATTATAAGAGTTGAGAAGTACTGCAGAAGGCACATATGGCAGTGTGTAATGAGCTTTTTCTGTAAACGTATAAAACGCTTTGTGAGTTCAGTGGGGAGTGATTATTCTAGACCACTTTGCTTCTGTTTGCAGCAGTATTAAAGGTAGACCTATTTTCCTGCATTCCTGATAAGACTTTCCCTTATCAGTCAATGGTTATCTAATCACCCACCATTGCAGATTTCCAAAATAAAAATAGCACAACTAATACTAATATGTTAATGCTACATTAGTACAGTATTATATATTATATACCTCAGTGTCAGGTGTGTTAACTCATTAAACCTGCTTAATACCCCTATCAAGTAAGTTCCATTCATATTCATAAGAAGATATATATATTAGACATTTAGCAAAAGTTGGCTGAACATGCAAACACATCATGCTATCTATAATTAGGATGATTATCCACCTCCTTTCCTCAAAGAGATCATCAAAACTAATCCCATTTTGTATTGAGCCCTTACATATGATGGCTTCTAGGGGTCATTATTATTCCTCAGTACTGCTTTTAGCTCCACACCCCACATTCCTCATGTTAATATATGACAGCTTCTTGTGTCTCCTTGTCCTGCAGTTTTGTTCATTTTAGATTGTAGCTTCTTATACTATTTTTTGTTGCTAAATTCCCCGCCAGTGTCCACATGGATCATTCACATAGATAACCCTGAGTGCTCCACTCCTTGTCTCCAGTGATCTTGCATCCTGTTTTATATTATCAACAGCTATCACCTCTTAGGTTTAGAATTCAGATATTTTGCTGGGACCCCCACTGATCCTTTACTCCCAGTTCTTTGGCTGCGAAGCTTAGCTACAATAGTCAACTATCGGGACCTTCATTCTGCTAAGTTGCTCTTGTCTTCATCTTTTTCTTGGCCTAGCCTGGAGTCCATGGTCTCTTATAACCACTTCTCTTCACCTTTTGTCCTGTTGTACTTGGCTAAAAGCAACATTGTGCTTCTATCACTCTTAAAACAGCATTGATAGGATGGAGGAAAAGCCCCTTTAGACTACTTTGACCTTAGGCTGTCACAAGTATGTAGTCCTACCTGCAGTTTAAGTTGGTTTTTTCTATTCCTTCTCTAACCTAAAGGACCCCCTCCACCCCTTGGTTAAATTTAACAAAAGCAGAACGGACAGAAAAGAGACTGCTATTAGCAAAGGCAGTTTTAATACAGCAGTGAGAGCAGAACTCAACTCTTCAGGGACCAGAGTGTGACCAGAGTGTGAGTAGATCTCCAGAAGGCAGAGGCAAGGTTTCTTGCTATGTTGGGAAACCAGAAGGAGAGAAATGATCCCCAAAAGTTGTCCTTTCCTTCTACGGTGGGTTCCAAGTATTGAATATGATTTGTCCACGGGCATTTTTAACCTGTGGACTGTGTAGCCTGCTTTATGTTTGGTTTCATTTTTCCCAGTCAGCATAATTGCCTTGAGATTTGTCTTAGTTAGAATTTCCTTTGACTGTGAAGAGACACCATGACCACAGCAACTCTTATAAAAGAAAACATTTAATTGGAGCTGGCTTATGGTTTTAGAGGTTCAGTCCATTGTTGTCATGGTGAGAAGCATGGCAGCATCTGAGCAGACATGGTGCTGGAAAAGTAGCTGACAGTTCTACAGCTAGAACCACAGGCAGCTGGAAGGGAATAAGATACTAGGCCTGGCTTGAACTTCTAAAACATCAAAGCCCACCCTCAGTGACGGACTTCCTCCAGCAAGGCCACACCTACTCCAACCAGGCCACACCTCTCAGTAATAGTGCCATTCCCTATGAACCTATGTGGTCATTTTCATACAAACTGTCACAAAGTTTATGTATCACCACAGTGTTTCTTTTATTTGCTATATAGTATTCTGCTTGGGCTGTTGTAATTGTTTAACTATCACCTCTTATACATAGTTGGTTGTATTTTTTCCAATTTGGGCTAACCAGTAAAGCTACTGTGAGCAGCAGTGTACAATCCTTTGTCTAGGCATGCACTTTCATATTTTTTGAGCAGATAGCTCTAAAAATTACCTATTCATAGGGTAGGTATACTTACTATTTAAGAGACTGTCCAGCAGTTTTCTTTAGGTGTTGCACCATTTACGTTCTGGAGAGTTTCAGTTGCTCCATACTTAGCATCACAGGGTATACACAAGTAAGACTATGTGATTATGGGTCCGTGTCCTATGAGTGTCTGCTATCAGGTCTCATTGATATATGTTGTTAATCTACTTATCTTCAGTGCACACATCTTTGGTGAAGTGATTATTTAGGTCCTCCCATCCATGTGTTTTATTTATTTTTAAATTTCATTTATTTACTTTTATGCACATTGGTGTTTTGCCTACACACAAGTTCATGTGAGAGTGTCAGATCTCCTGGAACTGCAGTTACAGACAGTTGTTAGCTGCCATATCTGTGTTGGGAATTGAACTTGGGTTCTTAACCACTGAGCAATCTCTCCAGCCCTGGTTTAATTCTTAACAGTTATATTCTTGTAGTTTCTCATATATATTCCAGGTTTAAGGCTTTTTTCTTTATTTCTCCCTGATAGTTCCTTTTTGAGTCTTACTTGAGTTCTGACTCATTTAATTTCTCTTAATTCTTCAAAAAGTTAAATGTCTCAGACTCTCATCAGGTTAAGAAAAGCATAGACTCCATTTATAAGGCTAGAATTGTTCTGTTTGTATTTATTTGTGTTATACTTTATTTAATAGACTGTTCATGATTCTGCTATATTTGTGTTCTTTTGGCTGGTTTTTAGCTTGCTAACGAGCCTCTAAATTGCTGTTGATGAGGCTTCTATTTTATCTGTAAAGGAATTGAGGTTCCCACAGAGTATTTGACTGCTATGATTTACAGCTCATCATGCCGAGACCAAAAGAGCCCAGTGCTCCCAAGTCTCAGTTCACTGCTTGTTTCCTTGTGGGGTTCTCTTTATGAGCCTGTGGCTAAGATTTCACTGTCCTGCAGTGTAAGCCAGGAAGCTCCATCCCAGAGTTGATGATTGCAATGAATATCCCACTGGAAACAACATTGTTAATAGCTTTCTAAAAGAATCAGAATTTTCCCTTGAACTTTCATTCAATTAAGACAGTGATTTTAACATTTTTTCTCTCAATTCTTTCCAAAGGTCTGCAAACAGATTTGGCTAGGATTATTTGATGATAGATCTTCAGCAATTCCAGACTTCAGGGATCCACAAAAAGTGAAAGAGTTTCTACAAGAGAAATATGAAAAGAAAAGATGGTAAGTGAATAGTTTATATTTATTTAAAGCCTCCCAAGCCACTGGTGTGCTTTGATTGACACGATGAAGGCAGGCAGGCTGGCAGAGCAGAGGCGTTAAACTGATGGCTGGTAGGTACAGCTTCATCATCTTTTGACCTCCATTAGATTTGATTTCCAGAAACCGATGCTTGTGCTTTCTCTTCATGTATCTATGCCTAGCCCCAAGCTGCCTTTCATTAGGATTTCATGACTCTGCTAAGGAAAGTCAATGGCCTCTCCTCCTAATTCTTCCTGTTTGTTTCCTTAGATGTATGTTAGTCTGTAGGGCTTCTTTCCTTAGATTTCTTCAGTAAGTATTTGGTAAGTAGTATTTTCTAGGTTCTGTGTTAAAGCTCTTGTGTAGGAATCTGTCCAATTGAGGGTGTCCTGCTAGAAATCTGTGCTGTAAATATCCCTTACTTCCTACCCAAGAAATTAATTTGCTGGTTGGGCAAGAAGGGAACATTTTCACTCTCTCTACACTTCACTAAAGCCAGTAGGTCCCTTTAGCAGGGACACAGATTGTACTTGTAGAGCTAAGATTCAGTTAGTCCTCAGCTTTAGTTTTATGAAATAACTAGTAGAGTACTGCTGAGTTACCTTTGATCTGTTTGGTTCTGTAGCAGTCAGTATGGAACAGTACATATTTCTTCTTGGGGGATTAAGGATGTGGGAGAGTTGAGGGATTGGCTAACAGGGAGGTAAGCTGCCTCTTGTTTCTCTGAGGAGCAGTATTTTGACCCAGGGAATGATGTAGCCACACTGCAAATGTGAATTTGTTTAAACACCATAGCAACTTTATAGGTGAAAAAATGGAAGCATGTAGTTGAAATGATTGTCCAAAGTCTCACAGCTGTTGAGTAGTAGAGCTGGGGTTTAACTTCGTCTTTGGAATAACTGTTTTTAGCTACCTTGAGTGTTTTCCTTTTTCCTACCTATTTGTTATGGTGAATGAGGAAGAGAGCAGGAATACACCTAAAGTTATAGAGAACAAAAGTTGCCAAATAATCCCTTCCCTAGAGATGAGCATTTTTGGGCATTATATTCCTGCATTCCTTCCCCTAAGTCCTATTTATGTGACAGGGATCAAATGTGAAGGACTTGTTGCACCTGTATATGCCATACAAGTGTAGTGACATTGCAGAATTATATGCATTTTAGCATAATGTATTTAAATATTTTTCTATTGACAGATATTTGTTAGCTTTGTTGCCCAGTTTTTTAAAATTAGAATTCCAAGAGTAACATAATATATATCTGTAAATAGTTACCTAGTTACTTTTTAAAGGGGTTCTAGGAGAAGTGCTTCTGAAGTATAGCGCATATATGCCTATCTTTTCATTAGATAACAAACTTAGATCAGAGGGGAATAATGCATTAATTTACATTTTATTTGCTTTAAGTTTTCATATTCTTTTATGGCTTGCTTTTTTTCCATTTTAGGGTGGCATTATTTTTAATGATTTATGCATTTTAGGCCATTAGTTATAATTGTTTCCTTACTGTTTCAATTTCTCCAGATACTTATGATCTTAAGAGTTCCTCACTTTAAAAAGCACAGTGTTAACCATTCATATGATGAATAACTGTAGATCTTCTGTCTTCAGAGTAGCAGTTGTTATGGTGTATTGTCTTAGGAAAGCCATGAATAAATAATTGAAACAAATGTTGTGACTGATACTTATATTTCTCTGAGTAATTTTAGGTAATTAATAACCTTAAGTTGCCAATTGTAAGTGCTGCCTTTTCAAGTAAGATTAGTATTGGTTAAAACCTAAATTTAATAATTTAAATATGGATTCCTCAGCTGAGCAGTGGTGGTACATGCTGGGGCACTTCGGAGGCAGAGGCAGGCGGGTTTCTGTGAGTTAGAGGTCAGCTTGGTCTACAGATCAAGTTCCAGGATAGGCAGGGCTACAGAGAAACCTTGTCTTGAAAAACAAAAAGAGAAAAATATGGATTCCTCAAATTTTTCTTAGCAGTCTGTTCTGATTTTCACATTGCAGGTATGTTCCACCAGAGCAAGCCAAAGTGGTGGCGTCGGTTCACGCATCTATTTCAGGGTCTTCTGCCAGCAGCACGAGCAGCACCCCCGAGGTCAAGCCCCTGAAATCTCTGCTGGGAGATGCCGCACCAGCACTGCACTTAAATAAGGGCACACCTAGTCAGGTGAGGGCTTGGGAACTTAACAGCCGTACAGAAGGTTGCCTGCTAAGACCTTGACATCATCTGTGTGTGATTGTAAAATGCATTAAAAGATTGACATGTGGTAGGAATGTGTGCTTTGGTTTGCCTTGCTGTCACTTTGAAAGATGCTTACTCTGTTTATCTTAGAGCACCCTAGTTTAGTGACCAGCTGAGTCAACAGACTAGTCTCTGGTGGTTATTTAACCGAAAATAGTAGGATTTGCAGCACACCTGATTATGTGGCATGTTTCTTATCATTGAAATGCACATGGCTTTGCAGTGTACCTCGCCTCAAACTGAATAGGCTAAAACCATTTGTATGTTGAAACCTAGATATTTACTTTGTTATAGTTAAGATGCTTGACTGTGTTACTGTGTGACTTTGTATGTGAATGGCTTTGAAGCAGAGTACTGTGCATTAAACCCTGCCCTTCTAAACAGAGCTTCTGAGTAAATTCTTCTCTTTCCACAAGGCTTAAAGTAGAAAAATGAAGAGAGGAGTAAAGTCAGGATACTGTGTATACATGCATTTCTAGTGCAGTGAATCAGAGATAGCTTTATGTAAAACTTGGCAGATCTGACGGAAAAAAGTCTTCATAGTTAATGCATAAGTCTGTGTTTTAGCAGCACCATGAGTAAGTAATGTGCTTGTAGTCCCCAGTTGTAGGTCGCTCTCAAGGGCAGCAGCAGGAGAAGAAGCAGTTTGACCTTTTGAGTGATCTTGGCTCAGACATCTTTGCTGCTCCGGCTCCTCAGTCAACAGCTACAGCCAATTTTGCTAACTTTGCACATTTTAACAGTCATGCAGGTATGTCTTTTTTGATAGCCATTGCCCAGGATATGTGTAAATTAGCAAGAAACATTATTGTTTATTATACTTACATCAGTAAGTGTAGTCCACTGAGGAATTTTGGTCACCTATAAACATTGTACCATATAGACATTAAACCATGTTTTGTTGTTGTTTTGTTTTGGGTTTTTCGAGACAAGGTTTCTCTGGGTAGCCTTGGCTGTCCTGAACTTGCTTTGTAGACCAGGCTGGCCTTGAACTCACAGCAGTCTGCCTGCCTCTGCCTCCTGAGTGCTGGGATTAAAGGTATGTGCCACCACTGCCCGTCTAACCATGGTACTTAAGGGGAACATTTTAGACAGTATCTTATGTAGCCCAAGCTGGCCTGCCCTGAACTTGATCTGTACTAAGAATGGCCATGAACTCCTTATTGTCTTACTGCCTCCGAAATTTCAGGCATATGCTCACTACAGTCCTTTTTTGTGTTTGTTTGCTTCTTGTTGTTGTTTTTGAGACAGGGTTTCTCTGTGTAGCCTTAGCTGTCCTGGAATGCATCCTGTAGACTCATCTGCCTCAAACTCAGAACTTTAATCCCAAGTGCCACCATGGTCTGGCCATCCATTAAAAAGTACTTCTTACTTTTTAATCACAAAGGAAATGATCCGAAATAGAATGTGACTTTTTTCCATGAAAAAACATTAAGAGAAGAAAGTAACTACTTTACTGTAGCTACTTTGCTGAATGAGATACTTTGTCCTAGACTCTAGAGTTTTCTCTCTTAAGTATCACAGTACGTTGCAGAATCATTCTAAATAATGGAAATAGGTCAGTATTAGTCAGTATTCAAATTTTTATTCCATTTTAAATTTGTGTTCGTATATACAGTGTGTATTTTGTATGTGTATAAACACATACACTTACTCTTACCACACAGGGTGTATATGATTTGTTGGATTGATTGATTGATTGATTATATATATAATGTTCTGCCTGCATATATCGCCTACATGCTAGAAGAGGGCACCAGATCTCCTTATAGATGGTTGTGAGCCACCAAGTGGTTGCTGGGAATTGAAGTCAGGACCTTTGAAAGAGCAAGCAGTGCTCTTAACCTCTGAGCCATCTCTCCAGCCCCAGAATCATGTGTTTTTAAAAACATATTCTTTGCAACTGAAACGTTGGTTAGCTTTCTACAGGCTGTTCCTTCATTCTGTTTTCTTGGTGATTTGCTAGAGAAAATAGGTTATTTGTCGCACAGATTATGTAGTATTCTGAACTTGTTACTTGCCCTCCAGTGGCACCTTTAAAAATTGGGTCTAGATACTCCCATCAGTTGAAGTCTGTATGTTTCTTGGCAGGGATAGGGTCCGCCCGGCAAGTTACATGTCTCTCTGTGTATGTTGGGGGAGTGTGGCTAGGGGACTTACTACTTAGGGATTTAGACACACCTACCTTTTAAAACATTAAGGTTTATTTCATGTGTGTTTGTATCTTGTTTGCATGTATGACTGTGTGCCACTTGTGTGTCTGCCAGTGGATGTCAGAAGAGGGTGGTGGCTCTGGGTTCCCTGAAACTGTAGGTACAGATGGTTGTGAATCACCATATGTATAAGATTGAACCTGGGTCCTGTGCAAGAGTATCAAGTGCTCTTAGCCACCAGGCCATGTCTCTATCCCCATTTTCCTTCAGCAGATGGATCTGAGTTACAGCCAGCCTTATCTACATGGAAAGTTCTAGGCCAGCTAAGGCTGCCTAATGCGAGTCTGCGGGGGGCTCGAAATCTGCAAGTTTCAGTTGTTAAGATGTATGACAGGTTTCCTTTTCCTGTGTTAGCTGATCTGCCAAAATCTCCCACACAGGGAGAGCCCTTCCTCTTCCCCTCTGGTAACCTATATAACAAAGTGCTTCTTTGACCAAACAAGGCACCAAGGTCTTACTTCCTACCTCTTTTTTAAAGATTTATTTTTAGTGTATGGATATTTTGCCTACATGTCTGTTCATATACTATGTGGACAGTACCTGTGGAGGCCCAGAGAGGAATGAACCCTCCAGAACAGGAATTACAGACAGCTGCCAACCACTATGTAGGTGCCGGAAACTGAACCTGGGTCTTTGCAAGAGCAAGTGCTCTTAACTGCTGAGCCATCTTTTCGGCCCTATGAGTTTATTATGCTTTTATGAGTGTATTATTGTTTCATCTCCATTTTTCAAAATGCTTTTTGGATTATCTTATAATTTAAAGTTTAGAGAAGTCTGGAGTTTTGATTTTGAGTCTCAAAATAATTGCAGTTACCTTTTATTGTCTCTTGAATTTTGATGAATTTTGAATGGCTTCTAAAAGAGTGTAAATATCTTTTTGGGGGGGTGATTGTATCCATATGCATTTTCTCCATTTTTATGTGCCCATAGTGTGGCATATTTATGAATGTTACAAATCAGAAAGCTGGGCATGATGGCACACACCTATAGTCCCAGCACTTGTAAAGCTAAGGCATGAGATCATGAGGGAGAGGCCAGTCTAGGCTACACAGTGCGACCCTGTTTCTCAAAACTAAAAGCAAAACAGAAAAAGAAAACAAGAGAATATTTTATTAATGTGATTAAACCATCTTTGTTTATTTTAAATTACTCTTGAGATTCACCAAGCTGTCACTTTAAAGTGGGTTACTGGCCTGGGAAGGTGGCTGTATAAAATGCTGGCTGTGTAAGCATGATGCCCTCAGTTTGAGTCCTCAGCACATGTGTAAAACTTGGGTACAGAGGTGTGCGTCTATCCCGGGACAGAGATTGGTGATCCAGCAGTGGAAGCAGGGAGCATGTGCTCAGTGGGAAACCTGCCTCAGAAGAACAAGCAGGAGAGCATCCAACCTCTACTTCTATTATGTACACACAAGTCAATACAATTAAAAATCAAGGCCAGCCTGCTTTACAGAGCATGTTCCAGGACAGCCAGGGCTACACAGAGAAACCCTGTCTTGGGGGGGGGGGGAATCTCATAGACTGTAGCCACAGTTTTGTTTAGTAAAAGAAATATATTTAGTGCTCTGAATTAGCTTTCTGTTGTTGCTAGAGTCTTTAAAATAATGCTGTAAGTAAAGCCATTCAAAAGGGTTTTGTGAATAGACTATCACTTTACAAAGTGCTTTTGGAGATTTCTGGATACTGTTTAGTATATACTACTAATTGGGTTAAATACTGATAGCATTTAAGATCTGATTTTTAAATGAATTCTCTTTAACACAAGTTGTAGTACATTGACATTTTCATAGAATTCTTAAATTCATTTGTCATGTCTTTTCAGTTGCAGTTTTCATATTCATTAACATGTTGTCCTTGCCATTTACAGCTCAGAATTCTGCAAATGCAGATTTTGCAAACTTTGATGCATTTGGACAGTCTAGTGGTTCGAGTAATTTTGGAGGTTTCCCCACAGCAAGTCACTCTCCTTTTCAGCCCCAAACTACAGGTAGAGCCTCTCCAGCATTGTGCTTAAATGTTTACTTTTAGAAACAAAACTCTCCAAATGTAGCTTTGAAAAACTAAATTCTCTAATGACCTTATTTTACAAAGCTCTGGGGAAACCTGACATCTGTTTCTCTCTACCCTGTGGCCATTGTCTGCTGTGCATCCTCTGCCCTCTTTCTCCTGCGCATGATTCTGCTTTAAAGTCTCCGTCCACTGAGGGTGCAAAGACCAGAACTTCTTAAAGTGATTAAGGCTGATACTGTATCTTGGGATAAAGGAAGCTAACTGATGGCTTCGAAAAGAAATAAAGACAAGTCATTTTATGGTGCAGCTAGCTTAAGAAACATTTTAATGTTGTTTAGCCATGTATAAATTATTAATGATCACTTCAAGCAAATATGGAACTAGTTCTGTGCAGGAATTGGTTTTCAAACCTTGAAATTTTTTCCATAAAGTGTACTATTTTCAGAAATTCTTTGAACCCTTATTTAGCTTTTTGGCTGACTATTTTTCTTTCAACTTTTAACTCAGTGTATGTGTTGTCTTAAAGGCTTTTCTTTCAATTTTCTTTTCTCCTCCCCACCCTTTAATTTTCATCATTTACATAATTTCTGGCTGTCCAGCATTTAGAGTACTTTCATCTAGCTGCAGTTTTGGTGAATTTACTTCAGCTTTTCCTCTCCAGGCCATCCACAGTAAGTTCTGTTATCCAGTAGGCATTCGTTAATTTTTATGTGTTTGTGTTATTTCATGTTTTTTCAGTTATAGCTCATCATCATTTTTAGTGATTAGCCTTCATAAATTCAATTTATTCTCTCTTCTCTTATTAAACTCAGAGTTAAAGATAAAATAATTTTTAATGAAAACTAGTTGGTTTAATAATTTGAAGTAATTTTTTCATAAAAATCTCATAAATTTAGTTTGTTTGCTAGTTATTCATACCAGATCCCTCGCTTTTAACATACATATCTATTTATGTTAGTTTTAGCAGATTTTTCTTCAAAACTTGATTTTTAAAATGGAGACTTGCAGTATTGAGCTGGCAATTCGTTTGCCTCAGCCTCCTGAGTAAGTTAGATTAAAGGCGTATGTTACCAATTCCAGTTTTCTTAGTTTTCGTTGAAATAGCCAGAATTTAATTCTTGAAAAAGATTTATCAGTTCTTATTTGGTTTAGAATGTCAAAGAATTGACCTATAAAAGGTCTTTTGCGTAGGCAATGATCCATTCTGCCTTAAAAAATCCTTGAACTTCACTGTCACCTTAATGTGTATGA
This sequence comes from Acomys minous, assembly GCF_964271855.1. Taxonomy (NCBI): domain Eukaryota; kingdom Metazoa; phylum Chordata; class Mammalia; order Rodentia; family Muridae; genus Acomys; species Acomys minous. The sequence goes on along the minus strand of NC_140486.1, from coordinate 92,619,586 downwards.
TACGGTTTTGACAGTTTAGGAAGAAAAGACTAATGCCTATGGAGAGAGAATTCAAGGTACAGAGTGGAATGTACTGCCTGTAATCTTCAGCGAGGACATTGAAAAGTCTTTAGAGTGGGGAAAAGACTTTACAGATATAGTAGGCAGTGTGCCGTGACTGTTAGGAGAGTTGTACTTTATGAAGCCAAAGTTACTGTCATGTACTTCTAATTTTTACACTTTGAAATACTTGATAGTAGGACTGAGTTTCACTGATTGAGCAAACATCAGGCTTGTTGAATACACAATGAATTGCTTTGTAGAATTAAGTAATGGCTTTTTAGGTGAAAAAAGTCAAGTATTTTAAGAATTTTACCATCAGTATAATCTGAAACGTTACCCAGAGTCTGCTGAAGGACCATGAGAGATGATCTGTGTAGCTGGGAGACATGTCAAGCCGACACCACCGGGACCTCTGCACCCGCAAGTCTATTGTGTGTCCCAGCGTACATCTCATCTTACATACATTGTCAGAGCTTAAGAAAATCAGGTTTCAGAATTCTGCCTAATAATGGGCAGCTTAGATGCAGGCAGAGTCAACGGCCACGCTCTGCCAAGACAGGGCAAGCAAGTCCTCAATAGTTCCTGCCCTGCAAATAAGTCTGGCATATATATTGGGCCAGAAAGCGGAAGATGAGGCGCCAACGTTATAAAGAGGCAGTAAACCGTCTAAGTCAATTTGTTCATTTTGGAAGCTGCTAACCCGCACTGCTGGTTCACTCAGAACTTTGTTTTTATTTCTTCTCAAGTCTCTGAGGGGCATTGAAGGCCAGATAGTACAGTTTTACAATCAGGCTTAGTTGGTTAGGGGATAAGATCTTTTTAGATCAAGATAAAGAAGTTAAGTTATTAGAGTTGAGATAGGATAGATACTGAATTTCATTCAGAAATTTAGACCCAACAGAACAGAAAAGATGTTTACTTCAAGCGGGACAAATACAAACAGCCAAACCACTATGAATGTAACATTTATCGAACTCATGACTGTCACATGGTTCTCCCTGTTTTATGTAGCTTCTTTTATACATGTGTAATAAAAGCATTTTTAAAAAAAGAAAATCGAGTTTCATATCTTATAAAAGTCATGTGTAGATGGCTGTCCTTTAGCAGTCACTGATTTTTAGAAATATATACAATTATGAGTGTACATATAGGACAGCTATCTCAGGCAGAAGTGATCAAATAATCTACCAGTGAATATTGAGGGAAGCCTAGAAATTTCATGTTTCGTTTATTCTGTTACAGGTGGAAGTGCTGGATCAGTAAATGCTAATTTTGCTCATTTTGATAACTTCCCCAAATCCTCCAGTGCTGATTTTGGAAGCTTCAGTACATCCCAGAGTCACCAGACAGCATCAACTGTTAGTAAAGTTTCAACAAACAAAGCTGGTTTACAGACAGCAGACAAATATGCGGCACTTGCTAATTTAGACAATATCTTCAGTGCTGGGCAAGGTATCAGTGTGCAAACAAAACAGATACTAATTTGTCTAAGTTACATATGGTTTTTCTTGTGTAGAAATTATGTGCACATAAAATGTTTCAAGTAAAGGATTCTTGCTATTTTTGCACGTAAAATATCAACTATAAAACTGAAGACCTAGAAATTAATTTATATACAATTTTGAAAAAAGTAGTTGAAAATAATTGTATTTTTGTCTTTAAACACATGCTTTACTATTCTGTGGCTACAAAGGCCAAAAATTTTCATGTATAGAGCTGACTGAAGTGCTATTTTATCATTTTAGTCATATATTCACTTTGAACTTTATTAACATTTCTGTATTTTGACCCATTATTTTTCAAATCTATTTTGTAAAGAGTTTTGGCTTTTAGTATTTTCCCTGTGACGATATATAGCTCAATGGAGAGCGGTGGGAGTGTGTTCTACCCTGGAATCTGCACCCTGACCTCTAGCATTGTTTTTCCCATCTCCAAAGTGAGAGATCCTAAAACTGAATTACTGGACTGAGATTTTGTGAACTGTTGTGTGTAAGGCATTTAGAACCATGCCTCACCTTTATTGAACATTTCCTGTTAGAATTATCTCTAAATTTTTTCAATGGAAAACCCTTGAAACAGCAGTACTATTAATAAAGTGTGTACATTAGGTCTCTCATATAAATTTATGTGTTTATTTGAATGAAACCATCAGTGTTAGAGTACTTTGAATCCTGTCTGTTTAAAGTTTAGGTCAAGTCAGCCTTGGGTTTACCTGTGTTTCATGGCAAATATGGTTGATAAACTGACACTATAATATTAAAGTTTTTGTGTAACTTTTTTGTTTGTTTGCCTCTAGGAGGTGATCAAGGGAGTGGTTTTGGGACCACGGGTAAAGCTCCTGTTGGTTCTGTGGTTTCAGTTCCCAGTCACCCAAGTGCATCTTCAGACAAGTATGCAGCTCTGGCAGAGTTAGACAGCGTGTTCAGTTCTGCGGCCACCTCCAGCAATGCATACACATCCACAAGTAATGCTAGCAGGTATCCTTGTCTCCTGTCTGTCTCCTTCTGGTTGTTTTCATGTCTGAATAGCAGAGTTAAAAGCAACATCTCATGGGGTTGCAATTGGAAAATAATTGAATAGGGCTGGGTGTGGTGGTGCATGCCTTTAATCCCAGCTCTTGGGAGGCAGAGGCAGGCAGATCATTGTGAGTTCAAGGCCAGCCTGGTCTACAAAGTGAGTCTCAAAAAACAAAAAACAAAAAACAAAAAAAAAAAAAGAAAAGAAAGAAAGAAGAAAAAGAATAGTTCTTAAGTCCGAGGGACTTGAGTGTAATTTGTTATTTAAAATGTAATTCTTAAGTATTTGCCATAGTTCTTTTATCAAATCTTGGAAACCTTACCTTTTCATTCTTGGATGTTAACTGTACTTCAAAGAACACACATTTTTAGGTGGACAGTTACATATGGATTGTACTCAGCAGATAATTTGTTTAGCAGTAAATTGCATGTGTCAGGGCAGGTTTCAGTTATAAAAACTAAACAGGAAAAGGACCATGTGCGTAGTCTTCTTAGCTTTTAGTTTGTTTGCACCACACTCTACTGCCATTGTCCGTTCTCTAGCTCCTCGCTGTCTGTGTCATTAAAACATTAGTCTTGTGTTAAATAAAGTTGGTTGTGACCTCATGTCTCTCCAGAGTGCTTACAGGCATGTGATACCAAACCTGGAAGAGCATTAGACTTTTAACAACCATTTTACACTTATTTCTGTAGATTATATCTGTTGTATTAATATTTAGTTTATTCCTCTGATGCCTTTTCTAGAGTGAAATTCTAATAACTACTTGAGATCGGAAAGATTGAATATAAATAATAAAAATTGACATTATTTTGGTGTGCTGCACTAATATTTTAAGGCCTGGAAACCTAGATGAATTCCATGTGATAAGTGGATTACTGACATTACTTTATGATACATTAGTTGTTTATAGGTGTGCTCTGTGAAATGTTTGAGTTACCTAAGACCCTTTTACAGGTCAGATCTCTTTTTCATAATAATTCTGAGATGCTAATTTAATTTTTTTCAGTGATTGACATTTGAACTGGTGGTATACAAAACAAAATAAGACAGGAAAACCTTGCTGGAATCCTAAGCAGAACTAAGGTAGTGTCATCAGATTGTATCAGAGTAGGCCTTGTGTTTCTGCGCAACACACTTTGATTTAAAAAAAAAAAAAGTGTGGTCTCCTTTTGTGGCCTGGGTTAGTGTCTTAGAGTTTCCATTGCTGGGAAGAGACACCAAGACTGTAGCAACTCTCGTAAAAGAAAGCATTTAATTGGGACTGGCCCACAGTTTCAGAGTGTTAGTTCATGATCACCAAGGCTAAGAGCATGGCAGCACACAGGCAGACATGGTGCTGGAAGAATGAGTTGAATGTTGTCCTGTTTTGGGTTGTTTGCTTGTTTGTTTGTTTGTTTTTTAGTTTTTTTTGAGACAAGGTTTCTCTGTGTAACAGCCCTGGCTATCTCGACTTGCTCTGTAGACCAGGCTGGCCTTGAACTAACAGAGATCCACCTGCCTCTGCCTCCCAAATGCTGGGATTAAAGGCATGCGCACCACATCTGGCTCAAGCTATACTTCTTGATCTGAAGGCAGCAGGAGACTGTGTGACATACTGGGAGTAGCTTGATCATATGAGACCTCAAAGCCTGCCCCCATGGTGACACACTTCCTCCAATAAGGCCACACCTCCTGATAGTGCTACTCCCTATGGGCCAAGCACTCACACACATGAGTCTATTGGGGCTGTACCTATTCAGACTGCCACAACTAGTGTTGGACTCACTCTGAACTCATCCTCTCATTGCGTATGCCACTATTTCCCTCTTTATCTTAACAATAGTGTTGGTTAATTTTTGTAACTAATATTCTTGGTTAAAATAACATTGTCAGCTTTATTGAGTGTTTTCCATGAAATGTGTCTTCTGCGTGTTATCTATCAAGCAGTTTAGATGCTTAGTGAAACATGGTCTTCTTAAAAGAAATGTACGGTTGTTGAGTTTTGGGACAAACCAGCTACTCTTTTTATGGTGGTTTAGATTTGGATATTTGCAGACATTTTTACAAGAAATATAACCACTGTCAAGACTCCTCCTTATGCCAGGGGCAGAACTCAGGTGGAAGTGCTTGCCCAGCATGCCCGAAGCTCTGGATTGGATCCCAGTACCATAAGTGGGCACAGGGCATGCCTTTATTACCAGCACCTGGAGGTAGAGCACGCCCTGCATAACAGAGTCTAGGCTCACCCGTGCTGTGTGAAACCTTGTCTCAAAAAAGAAGCAAACCGTAATTGATGCTTTCAAGCAAATGTTAGAATTTTGAGAAGTTTGTGCATTTTACCATAAACTTGATAGCTTTCCAATACTCTGATGAGATGGTTCATGATATAAATGAAAGAGATTTTTAAATTTTGTGTATGAAATATGTCAGGATTTGGGAGATTGACCCAGCTCATTGAATAAGTATTTTCATTTTGTTAAATAACCAACATGATAGATATTTTCTCAGGCAGTCATTGAAAATCATTGAAACTTGGACTTTGTGAAGTGGAAAAAGCTCATTAGTAGGTTTGACGTTCTCCATTTCAGCTAAACTTTAGGAAATTGCCAGTTTTGGTATCATATCAATGAAAATGAAGTACTCTTATTTGTTCAGTATGTATATAAGGCCATATGTTCATCATACACTGCAAACAAATGGTAATACATACATTGTTTTCTGTTCAGTCAGCCATTATGTGGATTAGTAGTGATATAAAACTTTTCTATTTACTTTGAAAATACAGTTATTATTAAAGTGCTTATGCTGTCATGTAATGGGATCCGATCTTAGTACATATTTTTTTAATTCTGAATTTCTGTATACTACTTATTGATAAAGATAACATATCTAAACAACTTATACTGGAATTTCAGTAATTTTTATAATGTAAGCTCATCTTGATTACTGTTGAACTACAGTAATGTATAGAATGGTTGATTTTTTTTTTTTTTTCTTTTTTAATGTGCTTGCACATTGTAGGTAGATGGTCTTGTCTCTGTTAAATACTGACTTGGTATTCTCTCCAGCAGCGTCTTTGGAACAGTGCCTGTGGGTGCTTCTGCTCAGACACAACCGGCTTCAAGTGGGCCTGCTCCATTTGGGGGTATGTGCTTTTTATAGAGGACCTGAATATGTTGTATGACATTCTTTTTAGGGGTGCTGGAAGACAGTAAGAGCAATATTTTATTATCAAAAGGGTCACATTTCTGTCTTCAAAAATACAGTGAAGAAATTTTTAAGTCTTGAATATAAAATTTTAGGATTTTATAGCATATTTTATACTTCTTTAAAAGCTACGCCTTCTACGAATCCATTTGTTGCTGCTACTGGTCCTTCTGCGGCATCGTCTACAAATCCATTTCAGACCAATGCCAGAGGAGCAACAGGTAAGAAGAAAAGACAGGTTGAGGAGTTACAACCTTTGGGGGAAAGGAGCTTATTATAAAGCACCTAAACATGAGGCCTCCTTCTTAGCAAACAATAGTGTAAGAGAAAGGTAGATGACTGTTCAGAAACAGACACTAGCTGGGTGTACTTATGTGTGCCTCTCGTCCCAGTGCTTGGAAGGCTGAGGCAGGAGGATGATGACTGTGAGGTCAGCTTGAGCCACATAGAAAGATCTTGTTTTAAAGACAAAACAAAACAAAGGAAAAACTGAAAAGACAAATGTTACTGAAAACGGTTACAAGGGACTTGAGAAATTATCTTTGAACCCTCCTTGCTGAAAGTTTGGTTTTTCAGGTGTGGAAACTCAAATATGGGCAGAACTTGATTGATAGTAGTAGCTTGGCTTATTTGGTGCCAAAATGACTGTCATTCAATATTAACAAAACAATTTATGAAAAGTCCTATGAGATTATATCAGATGGATGAAAATATAATAATACTTTTTAATTATATATGTAATTATATAGAGATAATTCTAATTAAATATCTCCAGTGCCTCTTTTCAGGGTTCCTATTTTTCGTTTCTTTTTGTGAGAACTGATTATGCAACCCTGGGTCCTCCTGCATCCTAGGCATGCACTCTGCCATCTATCTACACCATTTCCCCATTCATTTTTGAGTTCAATACTTGAATATTTTATCGTTGACTACTTCCTTTTTTATTAATATTTTTATCGTCCCACCACATTTTCCTATACTTGTTTCACATACAAGGCAGTCCCATCATTCTTCCAGTTTTGTCTGCCGTTGCCCAGCTAGCATGGCACGTCAGAAGTTACATGTGGTCTAGCAGCCCTCCAGTCAGTCTAGACTCTGTAAGTTTTGTTTCTATGTAGTTCAGTGTAATGTTGGAACCAGAGCTTGAACTCCAATTATAGCAAGTGTTGATATGGAATTTAGAGTATATCATTATAGGCTGGGCTGTGGTGCCACATCTCAGTACTTGTGAGGCAGAGGCAGGAAGGTCTCTGTGAGGCCAGCCTGGTCTACGGAGTGAGTTCCAGGACAGCCAAGGCTATTCAGAGAAATCGAGTTTTGAAACAACGCCCCTGAACGTCCGTCCTCTCAAAGTATATCATTATAGTAATTAGGAGTTAGTGCTTATGGTAAGTGTCTTCTTGTTGGCAGGACTAAGAATTAAGACAGTAGGGCTTCTGTGGGTGCATTTGTCTGTGAACCAGCCTTGAGAGGCACACGTGGGGCAGAAGTCTAAACTACTGTGGGAGCTCCTACTGACACCAAAGTCTGAGTAAGAAGTCTGTCTGTCTGATAGGATTGGGAGGAGGGCTTTCTCTGTGTAGCCCTTGCTGTCCTGGACTCACTTTGTAGACCAAGCTGGCCTCAGACTCACAGAGATCTGTCTGCCTCTATCTCCAGAGTTCTGGAATTAAAGGCGTGCACTATCGTGCCTGGCTCAGGTTGATTGATTGATTAATTAATTAATTTATTTATTTATTTTTAAGGTTTGTTTAGGGGCTGGGGAGGTGGCCAGGTGGGTAAAAGTGCTTCTTGCTGATCTCTCACTGGAGACCACATGATGGAAAGAGAACTAACTGTCCTAATGTGTGCCTGCTATGTTAAAATTGGTGCTCCAGTGTATAGAGATAACCAAAGAAGAGAAGCTTGAATTAGACCTTGCCTCAGAGTGTACTGACTTACTAGCTCATCTCTGTGGTGTAAGCAGTGCTCCCTGGGTGGCCAGGCTGTTGGAGGTCAGAGCCTGTAAGTCATCCTGTGTGTTTGTGTTCTACTGTGTACATCAGAGTTAGGGGGTCCCCCACTACCCTTTTTATTTTTTGCTGCTTTTGAGTATGAAAGTATTTTAAGCAGTAAGATTATGTGTAGAATATACTATATATACAATATACAGCTGATATAAGCAATAGTTTATAAAGTTTATCAAAAAGGAAATACTATGTGCACATTTTTATTTCAAATTAAATTTTTGTTTGTTTTACTGTTGGTGGTTTTTTGTTTGAGATAAGATTTCTCTGTGCAGACCTGACTGTCCTATAACGTGATATATAGATCAGGCTGTCCTTAAACGCACAGAAATCTGCCTGCCTCTGCTGAGTGCTGGGATTAAAGGTGTGTGCCTCCATGCCTGGCCTACCTCGGCCTTCTAAATGCTGGCGTTAAAGGCATGTGCCGCTACACCTGGCTATTTTTAAGTAAATTTTGCATTGTAAGATGTTTTGAATATATCACATTGGAATTTTTCTTTTCCTAGATTATTATTGAATTGACTAAGTTGAAGCAAATGTTGGAACTGCAGCACTACACTAGTTTGACAGATACTTGGTCCTTAGGAGTTTCTAGTCCTCTATAGCAATTGGACTCCTTGGGGCCTCTTCCCTTCTTCAGATAGCTTTGAGAATACAGGATGACTATTCTGTGCTCTTGAAAATTAAAAGATAAAAATCAACCTAGCTCTGTTTGAGACAATTACAGTGGTGGTTAATACTGGTTAACTGTCACTATTGACTGAGAAATTTTAAAATAGTTTTATTATAGAGAAACTGAGGTGGGGTGGGGGACCTGTGAATGGCTGTAGCCCTTGTGTGGAGGTCAGAAAACTGCTCCTGTGATCTGCTCTGTTGTGGGATCTAGGGACTGAGCCCAGGCTTCAGGCTTCTGCAGCTAGCATATTTATCGGCTGAGCCATATTGCAGCCTTGAGAAGTTTTTACATCGGTATTCAGTGGGAAAGAGCTCTGTGCCTCAGTAGGGCGTAGGGGAACTAGTGGGACAGCAGTTTAACAGGGTTCCTGCTGCAAGACTAGTTGAAGCCTTTGGATTTCTAAGAAGAGAGTTAAAGGCATTGACCAAACTTGTTATCACAGAACTCTTCCTTGTTTTGTTTTTTAAATTTTAAACCTTTTTAAAAAACATTTTAAACCTTTAAAAACTAAGTGTGTGTGCACGCACTAGAGTCATGTTTTACATATTTGGAATTACATATGAAATTTAGAATATATCATTATAGGCTGGGCTGTGGTGCCACACGCCTTTAATCTCAGTACTTGGGAGGCAGAGGCACACCTGGGTATGCTCATCAAGTGAGAGGCAGCAGTGGGCGTCACCCTCAGGCAAGCCACCCACCTCCTCTGAGGCAGAGTCTCTCCTAGACCAGTCAGGCGGTGCTAGCTGACCGTGAGCCATAGGGATTCTTGTGTCCCTGCTTACGCAGTCTGAGGTCACAGGCCTTGCCACCGTCTCTGATGTTTCCACTTGGACTTTAGCACTAGATTTTAGCCAAAAGGCAGAGAAGTGATTACATGGGTTCTGAGTATTGAACTCAGAACTTTGCAACTTGAACTATTCCTCTAGCCCCATTTTTAATATTTTGCTGAATTTAGAGCACAGCATAAAATCTGTTTAAATTGGCAAGAGAAATACTTCTTGCTTTCCATCTGGTACATTAACTCAATGTTACACTTAATTTTTATAGCAGCTTTAGTAGGTATAGCAGCTTTATGAAGTACATAGGTCCTGTTATTTCTCCTCCCCTTTGCACTGAGGAAACTGAAGCTTAGTTTAGTTTTTAAAAAAATCATAGAGGTAGAACTCGGCAGAACCAAGATTCAGTTTTCTCTTCTATCACCCTGTGCCTCAGATTTGTGGTCATCTAAAAAGTATTCTAGCCTAAAACGCATAGAAATATATTTTAGAAATAACCCTAATCCAAACTTTTAAATGACACTGGAACAGAGTTTTAGAATTAGTAGGCCAAATCTCTTTTCTGTTAGTTACATATCTGCATGTAACTGTCCCCAGCACTCCAGCTGAGGTGTACCCAGGATGCATTTCTCTAGTCTGTTGATCATGATGCTTTTAAGTAGACTAAAGGTACTGCATTCACTTGCTAATTTTGTACGTTTGATGATTTTCCTCTGCATAATACTTGACTCATTTAAGTTATTTTTAGATAGGCCTATTTAATATCTTGAGTTGTAAAGAAAACATTCTGGTATAATTCAGGTGCTCTGTTCAAGACTTGGAGTTTCAGTTGGTAAAGAAACATTTTTGGATGTATCTCATTATGTTTACAGTCCGTCTGCTTCTCTCTTGCCCCCTACCCCACCCCACCCTCATGCGCCCTTCCTTCCTCCCTCTCTCCCTCTCTCCCTCCCTCTCTCTCCTTCCCTCTCTCCCTCCCTCTTTCCCTCTCTCCCTCCTTCCCTCTCTCCCACTCCCTCTCTCCCTCCCTCCCTCTCCCTGTCTCCCTCCCTCCCCACCACCTCCCTCTCTGTGCACATAAGGTTTCATGTAGTCCAGGCTGGCCCTGAGTTTACTTTACAGCTGAGACTGGCCTTGAACAACTCATCTTCCTGCCTCCACATCTAAACCATTATCAGGATTTCAAGTGTATACGCCAAGCCTGGCTTTTACTGTACTATTCTTAGGGCTAAATATCTTCACATGATAAAACAAAGCTAAGATTACTTTTGTATTGAGACATAGAGTCTCACTCTCAAGGTGTGGTTGGTGTGGAATTCCCTATGTATATAAGGCTGGCCTTAAATTCACTAAGTTAATCCCCCTCCCCATGTTGGAATTAAAAGTATGAACTGCCATGCCCAGGCAAGAAGGGCTTTTATCAGTGTTTTGTTTGTTTGCTTTTTTTTCACTTGGTATTTATTATTCTAAACTGTTTAAAATGACATATTACAATGTCATGAATTGAAACAAGAGGTCTCAATTTTTTGGGTGTGTTTCTATTGTATATTCCTATGACACCTAGGGGACAACAATGTGTTCTAATTCTCAAGATCTTTAATGAAACCAGTTAACTTTTACTTTAATAATAGCTGTACATAACTTAATTGACCTTGGTCTCTTTATGGCTTCCCATAAGGCCTTTCTGGAGCAATGCATTCTCAAGTGTTCCCTCACGCTCATTTTGGTAGGTGGCCACAACTAGATATGTGTGGCAGTTTGTCTAGCTGCTTGTGGAAGCTTCTGCTGGTGTTCTGGATCCTTGCATGTGGAATTAAGTCATTTCCATGTTTTAATATGGAGTGGGCATGGATGTGTGGCATCAAGGTCATGTTGTATTTAAAGTAACATGGAAATCCTATGTAATGATTTATGTATTAATACTGAAAAGTATTATTGCTTACCTCCATGGTCACAGTAGAGTGTCAGTAGCTATTTTGATTATTTTTCTATGTTTAAGTTCATAGTCTTTGAGTGATGCCTTTTTGATACACCAACTCATTTCCCTGCTTTATCTCATGGACTTTGGTTTTGCCTAACTGTCGAAGCTTTGCACTGAGTGCTTTAACAGTGACTTGTCAGTTGCATTAGTGCATTTTGTCTGCAGTGAAACCCTCCTGTCTCCCCTGCAATGTGCTCAGACTTTTCTTTCATTCATTTGCTTCTTAATAGCCTGTTCTTTCTTTTTCTTTCTTTCTTTCTTTCTTTCTTTCTTTCTTTTCTTTTCTTTTCTTTTCTTTTCCTTTCTTTTATCCAGTCTTCATCAATAGTAAAGAAACTAAAACAAAACAAAAACAAAAGACCAACAACAACCTTCTATAGTCTATAATTAGGTCTCAAGCAAATCTGCATTGTCATAAGTATTAGGATTCCTGTGGGTAACATATGTAACCCCCTTAGTTTGTTTTTAGGTTAAAAAAATTTATGGAGTACTTTTAATATTTAATTTCTTTGCCTTGAATCAGTCATCAGTTTGGTAAATTTTTTTGAAATCAAGAAATTTAACAAATTGATAGACTTTTAACAGTGTTTCACTGCATCCTTAGGTACTGTGCTGTTAAAGCAACATTACTGTCACTTACTTCACTAGTCCCTTCCTGTAACAAGCATGTCATCAGAAGGAGCTGCTTTAAGTATCTCCTACCAGCAGCTCACAGCATTCACAATTACACATCTCTAAAGTGAGACTGTGTTCATAAATGTGGGCATTTATGTAAATAGGGGTGATGTAGGCATAGCACATAGGCACAGGTGGTTCCCACAAAGATTACCAGCTGGTGCTCTACCCATCAAGCACAGTAAGCCGAGGAGAATCTAGTAACACTGGACCCGGGATCTATGGGCCTGATGGTCTCCGTCTCTTCTAATCTTTATGACTTTATGCCAACTTCCGTAGCCCAGTAGTCCCAGGTGTCCTCCATACTCTTGCAGAGTTGTAAAATGGGGTTATAGGCATATGTGCTTATATATGTGAGTGCATATATAAATATATTTATGTGTCTGTATATATTGTGTATATATGCATATATATACATACATATAATTAGTTAATAGGAACTTAGTATGCTCTTATATTTGCATTAATGCTTTAAATAGAAATTCTTTGTCTTTGGCTATAGTTATAAAGCTATAGTTTTGAATATCCTGCCTTTTCACCCTAGTTTGCCTATAAATTCTATAATTTTTAGTGAGCTCTTTTGATGAGGTCTTAAAATTTTTCTTCAGAAAAATGAACCTTAACTGATACCAGATACTTAGTCATTACAGTTTGGTGGTTATTGTTTTTTAATTGGATATAGGAAAACATCCTTAAAACCAGGACATGCACTGCTATATACAGCACGGTCTGACTGGCTTCTTACAGAAGGCTGTTGCTTGACTTTATGTAGTTGCTTAGGGAAGTTTTCTTGGTGATTTCAAATATGGCCTTTAGTAGTTCCTCTCTGGACATTTCATTTCAGAACAAACTTCCCAGGTTATATCACACTGGCAATAAACAGTGCTGAATGTACTGACTGCCAGGATTTGGGGGTTTCAAGTACTCTTAGTGTGTGTCTTAGTGTTTTCAAGGTAAGTACATGTATTCCACAGTGTTGACTGTTCTGAGTGTCTCTAACCAACCCTTCTTTTCTTCTATCAGCGGCAACCTTTGGCACTGCATCCATGAGTATGCCAGCAGGATTTGGCACTCCTGCCCAATACAGTCTCCCCACCAGCTTTAGTGGCAGTTTCCAGCAGCCTGCCTTCCCAGCCCAAGCAGCTTTCCCCCAGCAGACAGCTTTTTCTCAACAGCCCAATGGTAAGCTCAGACATTTGGCTAGCTGTATGACTTTAGTACCCTTTACATAGTGTGATGCTAAGTGCTTGAGACAAAGATTATCTTAAGATTTCTGTCCTCTTATGTGCTAAGAGTTGACTGCACCAAGGGCCTTAAGAAGATTGTGGTTTTATAAATTTCCTTGACCATAGGTTAGAAGACATCAGTAGGTAAAATTCTTCTCAGAATTGCCCACATCTGTCTTACAAATCCATCTGTGTGTTCTCAAATGTATAGTCCTGTAGGTCTAGAGTGTTAGTTTTGGTTTTTTTTTTTTGTTTGTTTGTTTGTTTGTTTTTATGACAAGTGGTTGCTTGTCTAGCACTTTGGTGTAGGCATGTATACTTTGATCAGTACTCTAAACAGGTACCGTGCTGCACTTGCAGCTTATTTATAACAGGCTAGACGATTCACATTGCCTTTCTCTTCACCTAATTTCTTACTTGCTGAAGTTTGAAATCCATACATTTCAGGAATGTTCGTGAAGCTCATACATTCAGTAGTTAGGAAGTCCAGCCCATGGACTAGTCCTAAATGATGACATGTTTCATGAGGAATACTGTGGTATTGTGTAAAATCCATTGTATTGTCCACCTTGACCCTTCTCAAATAGTCACATAGTCATCAGTTACATCCTTGAAGGTCAGTGACCTATGCTGGGTGGAGGTAGATTATTTTAGAACTCTGAGGCCCTTAATTCATGCCGTAGGAAGTTTGTATCTGGTGTCTGAGAAGACGGGAGTGCTAATATTCAATTTTTTTTTTTTTTTTGGCCACCTGGTAAGAATCGTTATGAAACATCTAAGAATGAGAGCAGCTCTTGTTGGCAGTATAGTATATAACTCTCTCTCTCTCTCTCTCTCTCTCTCTCTCTCTCTCTCTCTCTTTCCCCCCCTTCCCTCTCTCTTTCTCCACCTTTCCCTCCCGCCCCCCCCCCCCCAAATCTCTGTCTCTCCAAGGTGCAGGTTTTGCCACATTTGGACAGACAAAACCAGTGGTAACCCCTTTTGGTCAAGTTGCAGCTGCTGGAGTGTCTAGTAATCCTTTTATGGTGAGTGAATTTTAGAACTTTACAAATAAGAGTTGTCTTATTTTTAAACTAGGTAAAACTGTATGTGACTAGAATATAACTATTCCTGCATACAGCTTAGTGTTCTGTTAATATGTTATAGATTATACATAGCACTTGTAAGACCTTTCAGAAGTTACCTATAAATAAGAGTGCTGATAAAAGATTAGCTATTTTATGATGTGAAATGGATGCACTCTTGTCAAAATTATGTTTAAGGAGAAGCCATTGGAGTTAGGAAAGAGGAGGCTTAAGAATGAGGCTTTTTATTTCAACTGACAAGTCGCTCTAAGTGCTAGGTTACCTTTTAGGCAGTGTCAGAGACTGTATAAATGCATGTAACTGAAAGCACCGTACAGTCTGTACCAAGTACTAAGTAGTTTTGTAGTTAGCTGAAAACAACAATGATGAATGACATTGATAAAAAATTCTTAGTAAAAGTTTGAAGTTATAAATTAGTACAATTGAATGCTTTCATCTTATACAGACATCATTTCTGCTTGTTTATTTTATTCTTGTGTTTTTTCCCAATAGACTGGTGCACCAACAGGACAATTTCCAACAGGAAGCTCATCAACCAATCCTTTCTTATAGCCTTATAGACACTGTACTGGAACGAACTTCTATGTGATCATATTACATCTCTTCGCCTCTTGCACTGTTGTCTTGTTTCACTGATCTTAGCTTTAAACACGAGAGAAGTCTTTACAAAGCCTGCATTGTGTATTAAACACCAGGTAATGCGTGCAGAACAGAGGGCTCAGCAACACTTTTCACTTGTGAATTGGCAGGAAAGGTAGCGGCATCATGTACGTTACAAATTGGCTAATGTTAAGTTATTGCAGATCCCACATTCATTATGCTGCAGTACTGTACATATTGTTCTTAGAAATTAGCTATTTGTGCATATCAGTATTTGTAACTTTAACACATTGTTATGTGAGAAATGTTACTGGGAAAATCGATCAGCCACTTTTAAGGTGCTGTCATATATCTTGGAATGAATGATTAAAATCATTTGAAGCATTGCTTCTGGAAAGTTCAAACTCAAAATCAGGAGGTTTTATTCATTCTTGAATTTTTCCTTCTAAAGAGCTCTTCTATTTATACATGGCTAAATTCTTTAAAGATGTGGAGGACACCTGTCTGCGGAATAAAGCTGATCATGTTTTGCTACAGTTTGCAGGTGAACAAAATAAATATTAGAAAATATGCTATTGTTTTTTTGTGTTCTTGCTGCAATGCCTTTACCAAAGTGGCCTTAAATAATGAGTAGTGAGTTGAGAACATCTTGAATTCTTAAAGACTTCTAGTGACTAACTTTTTTAAAAAAGGCCATGTAGAAAATTTATTAAAACTACTAGGACTGCTATATTCAGGAATGTGACAGTGGAAAAGCATTTAAGTGTAGCTTGTCAGAGTCACCATGCTACTTCTCATTTCTCTGCAACTTCTTAATTCTGTGAAATTTGTAAATATGGAGAACTTGCATGTATGTGTATTTACAAATATTTTTTAAAGATCTTGAATTCTGAAGACTGCAAAAGGCCTATTTTAACTATTTTTTTCCTCCATTTTAATTGTCTTTGAATGTATTGGAAGCAGACATGCATTGACTGTGACATGATTGCACCTGAGTTCCCCCCCAACTCCCACCCCTCCATTTTCTGGACAGACTGATATTATCTATAGAACATTTGTTTGTATTTGTTTTGGTGATAAAGAAACAGGAACCCATGTTACCTGACAGTGATGAAATACTTTGTGTAAAAAGGTAGCAATACTAAGTCTAGTTTTATCTTTTTGTTAATATTCAAATGAACTTGTTTAATATTTATATGTAGTAATGCCTCATTCTTCCCAAGATAATCTGGCACTCTCATCAAAACCAAACACAACTAAGAGAACTGAATTGATTAAAAAAAAATGCTTTGAACAATATCCCTAAGTCATGAATTCTGTATGTAGAACATGATGTGTTTCTTTGAATGTGAGAGTCTAATAATTTGATAATTTGATTTATTGGCCCATAGCATATTAGTGTTGATGGAAGGAGGAAGTCCAGAACCATGATGGAGAGTGTGCACTGCCAGAGGCTGTAGGGACAGCCCCGTCTAGAAGGTGGCCATGTTAGTACTTGTGGTAGTGACTGTACCATCAGAAAAGCTAAAATTGCATACATAGAGTGCAATGCTTGTATGAAAGAAACTTCAAAAAAATTTTTTTTAAAGTTTTGGTTTTAGGCAATGTAAGGTAAGCATCACTTCCCTCACACTTATTTATATTGGATGCATTTTTGCAGTGGTAGCTATTACATCATGCTTTAAAGTCTGAGTGTTTACTTGAAGCTCTGCAGTTGGGTGCCCTCCTCAGCGGAAGGTGTGGTTTATATGTTCTTGACAAGTGATGTGCCTGAGACGCGGCCCTTTCTGAACAACCTGCTACTTAGAATCCAGTTACTGTTGCTCAGGCTCAGCTACACTTTAAATATGGTCTTGAACTCTTTGTACATTTGGGGGTACTCATCTGTTTTCATGGAGGGAAAGCTTAAATGTGTTTAAACTTCTGTTTCAGATTGTATTAGATCCAGATCAATTCATATGTACAAGTTATACTGTTTAGTTATAGGCCATCACCCAAATAACCCACCAGGCTTTCCATCTATTAAGTAAATTAAGCAGTTGTTATCAAAATAGCTTTAAAGACGTATCTTTTCTAGATCTTGAGATGTGTAATTAAATGGGGAGCTTGGTTTTGGCTCTCAGTGAGTGCCTGTAATTGAAATACAAAGTGCTTAGCTTCAGAACAGTTCCAGCGTTCAAGTGGATTTTCTGGTGACCTTTGTTTTTTTACAAATCCCCCCAAATTTGGGTTTACTTCTAGTTTTAGGCATTGCAATGAGTATTTGAAGGACAGTATTCATAGTGATGGCTGAGGGTCTTCACACTGCTGGCTTATTGCTTGTAACATATTTCCTATTCTGTCTTTGATTAGAAATGAATTTCTCTTTTAGGGTGGCAAAAACTGTGTTGATAAGTCTAAAAGCATCTTATTGTTTTTATGGCACAAGGAATGTTTTACTTTAGATTTTGAAAATGGAGGTTAAATTGTCATTTATTTCCTAAAATCATTTGTTCTGTAAATTAAACACCCCTTCTGTGAGAGGTACTTGGTACTGTCCGTCAGTCACAAAGTTGAGAGTAACTGGCTGCTCACCATCACTGTGCCAGCATTTATGAAACATATTGTTTTATGTTTGTAGTTTTCATAACTGTTGAAGGGCCTTCAAAGAGCTGTTGTTTATGAAACTTGGTTCTTACATAAGTTACTATATTACAAAAAACATATCTTTTAAATATGGCTGTAGCAGTCCTGTTACTTGTTAACATATATATTTTATATAAAATAACTTTTCCAAAATAAAAACAAACACCAGTAATGTTTTGTCCACCTTTTCAATATCAGGCTTAATAGAAACTGAGGTGTTCAGACTTTATGTCACACAGCAGGAAGGCCCTGGAGACTTCCCTGTGCCCTTGGGAAGTCAGATGGTGAGAAAGGTACACACCACTTAGAACTAGTAGAAAAGCAGTTTTGACCTGGTACAGCTCTTCAAAATATTCATATGACATTTTGAGAATACAACACTTTACATTTTTGTGTTTCTGTTTTATTTACTTGTGGGGAAACTTTGCTCCTTGTGAACCTAACGGGGTTGTTTTGTGAAATTCCAGTTTAAATCATTGTTTACTATTTTAAAGTACTAATGGTGATATAGTGGGTGTGATTTTTTTTTATTTTTTTACACCCTTTCAGTATATCAGGCATTCACTAAGTGGTTTTCTTCTATCAGCTCATGTAGTGGAGTCACAAGGCATAGAACAGGTAAGCGAGTAACAGCTTTCTTCTTGGAAGAAAGTACTGTTGAGCTGGATTAAATTGTGCTTTTCCTATTGAGGTATGACTAGATTCTGTTAGTCTCTTTATTTTGAAATTTCAAGTTACTTCATGTATTTCTCAAAAATACTTAAGTCATTTATTTAACATGAATTATTTATACTTTGGTGAAATAAGTACTGTTTCCTCTCTAGAGTCTGCTTTGTTTTCTTTTAACTGACAAAGGTGTGTACCACCACACCCACTCATCCACCTGAGAGTCTTATTACTGTAGAGCAATGGGGTAAGTGATGGAACTGCTTTGCACCACAAACTGACAGTGGCTCTTTGTATGGGACCCTGCATATGTACTTATGTTGTCTATTCTCCCTACGGTTTTAAAGTTTGCTTTTTAAAGGAAATTTTAAAAAATTTGTATGAATTGGTTTGTTGTATTGAATTTACCCTCAATCATTTGAACTTTGTATATTTTAAAGCAGTATCATTAGCGAGTGTAACCAGGACTATGCTAGTTTGTATTTCACAGCCATCTCTGAAGAAAAGAACAAGGCACCTGCATTGTAACAGCAGGCTCATTTGACAGTAGTCTGTGAAATATCATGAAATGCAGTTTGAAAGAAGCATGAGAGGCTCTCCTGAGCCCCCTGTTATACAGCTCCAGCACAGCAAGGATGTGCAGTCTCAGAACTTAGGACTAGGTTTATTGGCCCTTGATGATCATACCCAGGCTTTGAGAAGCTTTGTTTTATATCTTATGTAATTCATTCTATAAGCATCTGGATGCTAGTTTACTTGTGAAAGTATACTATAATCTGGAAATGTTTAAGTGCTGTGAAAGATTGGAGAAGATAATAGTTGTTCCTGGTGTGTAGCCCTGTACAGGCACTGTGCTGTCTGCTGGTGGCCATTTTAGTACTTCTTAAGACTTGGGTTTGCATCCCACAGGAGAGCATGGACTTGCAAAGGGCTCCTGGACTGCCACGTTCCACTGCTCTGCCAAGCCTTTCCATGGCAGATCCTAGATTGGTAGGAAAGGTGGGCCGGGCTTCTCTCTGACACCTTTTCTTCCATCTTAGGACTCTATGTTGATCTTTACAGTGACGACTTCTGCCAAGAAGGACCATCTAATACTCTATCCATTCCACATGTTTTATGCTATCATTAGGAGCCACTGTTTTAAAATCTGTACTTGTCCAGCACCTAGATATATGGGGGCTTAATAAAAAGAATGTTTTGATTCAGAATTTTGTAAGAAGGAACAATGTCCTAGATGGAACACTTTAGTTGCTGATGAATAAGTCCATTGGATTAATTTTTAAAATTGGTTTGTTCTTCAGAATCTGCATCACATGTTATCTAAGTCACAGTCTAAACAAATACTCAAGGAGCCTTGTGATTCTGACACTTGAGTCAGTGGCTTGAGGCCACAATAGTTGTAAACTAATGTTACATAGTGTTCCTAGAATGTGGTGAGTAGAGCCAGTTTTTTAAAGACATAGAAGTTTTTATGTGTTCTAAATAACACCTGCTTAGGATTTTTACAGTTGTGCAATGTACACAGGGTATAAGGCACACACAGAATGTTTTCTTCGTGACTTGATTTTGTTCACACTCTGTTCCTTGTATTTTTTGTCATTTTCAGAAATGCTATCTTTTATTATGTCTTATCTAGTTATCTATGCATGCCTTTCATAGTTCTGCTTTTAAAACTTCAGAGTTCTGCAACTTACTCCTTTTTTTTCACTTGAACACCTTTGCATTTTGCCACATGCAGCCCCATCCCTTTATGTGAATGGCATCAAGATCAAGCAGTGGAAGTCCCTTTGCAGGAACATTTGTATATGTATATTCATATGTTATACACATGTATATACACACATATACATATATGTGTATATATGTGCTTTATATGCTTATATGAAAATTCTTGATTTTTTTTTTTCTTTTTGCCTGCTAGGAAACTTTCAATAAACAGATTATTTTAAGGCTCACCAGCTATTTAAATATGCTTTTGTATTTCCGTCTGAGAAAATTTTCAGGTCTCTCAAGTAAACTATCTTCAAATACTTGGAAAATCCAAGCATTTAAATTAAACCACGAAGCCGTTCAGTGCATTTGCCGAGAGTCTATGGAAGCTCATGTCTTACGTCACGTCTTACTCGTCCTGTCAGCCCTACCTGTGACTCCTTCAGGTTCTTGAAGACTGGAAGGGCTTGAAGAGTTTCTTTGACAGTTTGTCAGTGTTGTGCATCTCCTCAGTCACATAGCTTGGAATGAGTCTTACATCTATGAAAAGAAAACACAAGTCTATTTTTTCACAATTATTGTTTACTCATTGTCTTCAAAATTAGCATTTGCTCTGGAAAATATTTGGGGAACAACTGTAAAAGTTTTGATTTTGATTTAAGAATTAATATGCATTTAATATTAGTTATGCATAGGACTTGCTCTGTAGGCAAGTTTATTTTAATGAGGACACTTTCCTAATAACTGGGCAAAGGTGTCTCTGCATTTGGGGTGGACATGCAGAGTGAGGGAAATTTAAAGGACAGCAGTAAGGTGCTGGCTGGCTGCTGGGTGTGTTTGGAGGATGGTAACATGCTAAGAGGAAGTGTACTGATTTTGATGATTGTTTCTTCCTTTTTCTTTTTTGGACAAGCTGAGGCGTGAACCCTTGGTCTTGCACATGCTAGGCAATGCTCTACAACTGAGTCTAGCTAACTTCTTGTTCATTGTGAAATATTGTTGGAAGAATTTTTTAAAAATAAAGACATGATTTTGTGTACCATTTGGGATGGCCTCTTCAATTGTGTTATAATATTCAGGATATCTGGGAGATGGGAAGAAGCAGCTCTGTTGTTTCTGTCCCAGCACAGATTCCTATACCATATGCAGTAGAGAATAAGTAAACTATAGATGCTGAGTTTCATCGCATCTCTGCTATCAGAGAAGGACAGCTCACTGAACCAGCATGAGACATTCCTGTGTCTGCCTCCTACAGAAATGGCTTTTCTTTGCTTAGTCTCACCATATGTCTGGATGTGGAATGCTTGTTAATGGGATCTGATATCTTCATTGTGTCTGTATTGCTTTAAAAAACAAAACAAAACAAAACTGAAAAACCTAGTTGTTTTTATCCTGTTCTCTTTTGCAGTAACCTTAAGGTCAGTGGAAGTACAGCATCAGGTGTGGTGGTGCACACCTGTAGTTCTGGCACTGTGAAGGCTGGTTGCACAGTAAGATGTGTTGCTTCCCTCCCCCAAACAAACCCAGGATTTAAAGGTCTAAGTAAAATTTCTTGGGATTTTTACAGGATTTTCATCATTTAAAATATTTGTGGTTATCACTGTCTGTGCACAAAAATTTCCATAAAGTTCTTGCAGGAAAAGTACATGGTATTTAAAAACAACTTGTAAGGACACATGACATTAGGTATGATTTTTAACTATAATTTCTTGACAATTTTATACCTGTATATATTTCATTTTTGACATTCCTACCCCTCTGTTGTTGTTGTTGTTGTTGTTGTTGTTGTTGGGTTTTTATAAATGCTGTTAAGACTTTAAAATATACATAATGAAATGTAGTTTTTGGTTACACTGCTTGGACTTGAACCCAGAGTTTTAGACCTGCTCATCAAGTTCCTTCATCACTGAGCTGCCTTCCAGTTTTTGTTTGTATTTTTTAAAATAGTCTTTTTAATAGGAAAAATATTAGAAAGGCTTTGATGAGCCCACTAGAAAGTACTGGGCTCTGACAGCTTCCAGCCCAGCTCGTGGTAATCCTATCCTCTTTGAACAGAGCTGCCCAGATAATCTTAGTTGCTGAAGGCTTTTGAAATCTTACGGCTTCCTAATTCTAAGTGTATACACTTGTCAGATTGGTAGGATGACAATGTTAACTGATATTTATGTTGTCTAATCTGTTATATTTCATGGATTATATGAGACTAGCCACCTTTTCTTGATTTGCAAATTACCATCTCATGAGATTTTTACTCTCTTTTCTAGCATGGTGCTTTTGTGGTTCCACCCTCATCAGCATGGGGTGTAGCTTAGTGGTGGAGCTTGTGCATATTGTGTGTAAGGACCTGTGTTCAAGCCTTGTTGGTGCACAGACTTGGAACCTTTTGTGTGTTAACATTTGGCAAAAATGAAATTAGTATTTTGTAAGTAATTTTGCTTTCTATTCTTCATAGATATTTTACATCTTTGTAAAGTCCTGCTGGTCTTTTCTATAATTTTTAACTGACTTTATTGATAAAAACCCTTTGTCAAGCCAGTGTTTTACAAACATCACTTAGTGCTCCTGTGCTTCTGTGGTTAGTTTCAGATTAAATAATTAGGCTTAGTAAGTCTTAAGATGCTGGAGAGAAAAATCTATGTTGACTGCATAGTCAGTATCTAATTCTCATTGAAATACAACACAAGGATATGAAGCTGTTAGCAGAAGTCTGTGGCTGGTCTTTGCTACTTTGTGGGTTCTTGTTTTTCCTTCCCTTTATCCCCCTGGTTTTACTCCTAACACTAGATAGGAGAGAAACAAGGAGGGAGGGAGACAGACAGACAAGGGGGGGGACAGTGGAGAGGAGTAGAGAGAACCCTGAATCTAATTTCTTTCCTTTTGTTTCTTTGATCACAGCTACTAACAAACTGCAACCAACCTCCCTAAACAACCAACAAACACCTGATGAGGCTCTAGCGTTTCTATATGTTCTACAGCTGACAAAACCACGCTTCTGCTAGAGCAAGAGGCAAATCATGTGACAGCCCAAAGCGGCCCCACATGCTTACACCTGGGATTAAAATGAAAGCCCATTCTTACAATATTTTTGTGTTTTTAAAAGAACAAAACCTCAGAATTGTCACTAGAGAAGTGCGCCCAGCAACACTGCCTGTGATACTTGGCAGTGATAAATAAGTTATATCCAGCTTCAAAGTTATAACCCGCCCCTCTGCGCCCCCCTCCCCGCCCCTCCCCTGCCAAAGGGCAGCCAGGAGAGGAAAGCCAGTGAGAGAAAGATGGGGAGGTTACTGCAGGAGTGAGGTGGGGAGAATATGCCATAGAAGGTCAGTTTTCTCATGGTGCTTGTGGGCAGTCAGACATGAAAAATGCCAGCGTCCTCACATGCTCAATGCAACCATTGGCTTCAGAGATGTACAGCAAACTGCTCTGGCTAATCTTAGGGGCTGAAATAGTAACTCTGTTGAAAAATTGGATGGTTAGGTGGAATTTGATAGAAGGACAAGCTAAGTGAAAAATGTCCATTTAGTTGATCTAAAAAAAAAATCCATAAGAAAACTTGTGGATACTATGTATAAATTTGCATCTTGGCTACAAGGATTTTAGTTGGGTTCACAGATGGATACTTAGGATATAAGTAGAAAATAATTGCTAGTTTTTTAAAAGCTGGAAATACTTGTGAGATTAGACAACTGAAGTATGTAAGGAATACTAGATTTGTTTGCTGTTGTAATTTAAAAATGCACTCAAAGTACTAGAAAGACGGCACCGTGGTTAAAAGCACTGCATGCCCTTGGAGAGGACTGGGGTCCATTCCTAGGACCCACATAGTGCCTCACAGCCATCTGTAACTAGTTCCGTGGATCCAGTGCCTCTTCCGGCCTCTAGGCACAAGGCATGCACATGCAGACAGAACACCTGTACAGGTCAAAAAAATAACACATGAAAAATCAAGTAGAAAGCTTAGCTTTGATTTCTCCTCATCCTGTAGATCCCTTAAAAAGACCAGTCACACTCACCCCCCGCCACACACACACACCTTGGTCACACACAGGTCAGCAAACCATGCATTGCCAACTGCTTAAATCTGACACTGCTCAGTTTTTGTAAACAAAGTTTTATTGTGATACATCCACACCCGTTTTTTATTTTGTTGCTTTGGCCTTAAGAAAGTGGGGTCTATGTACTTGTGGCAGTGGTCAACAGAACTTAAAACACTTTATAGAAAAACTGCTAACATGTGCTTAGACTAAACAGGAAGATGAACATACTAAACTGTCTACACTTTTATTCTTTATGAGTTCACATGTGCTTATTTTACCCACCAAAATGTAAAATGATAGTACATAATTGTACAAGGGCTTGACTTTTTGCAGGGAGGTGGTGGTAGTGACACCTTTTGAGACAGTTTTGCCAAAAGCCCAGGCTGGCCTTGCACTCATGATCCTGATTATCAACCCTAGTTTAAAAAATTTTTTTTGTCCAAGACAGTGTCTCACTATGTAGCCTTGGTTGGCCTTGAATGCATGGAGATCCACCTGCTTCTATATCTGTAGTGCTGCCATTAAAGATGTATACCATCAAACTCGGCTAAAATACCCACTGTGCACTTTTTTTTTTTTTAAATCAGGATCTGATATATCCCAGCTGGCTTTAAGTTCATATGGTAGCTGAAGATACTGGGCTACCATGCCTATTTTTGTTAATGTTGTTTGGTTTTAGTGCTAGGGATCAGACTCGGTGCTTCACTCATCCTAGGGAAGCACTCAGCCAACATCTGCATCCCCAGCCCAGAGTACAGGCTACTTTAGTCAATACCTTGGTATGCACTTGTGTGCGTAGGTAGCATTGTTTTGGAAGGTCCATTTTTAGCATCCATGTACTGGAGTTCACCTTATGGTTCCTATTTGCAAGGCCCAGTTACCTACAAAGGTATTTGCTGTGTTTCATTTTCACCATTAAGATAAGAGTATTTGTATTCTTTGACACTATTGTAAGATTTTAAAGTGAGTCTAGCCTTATTTTCTAAATCCTCATTTGCTTATTTGGGTTTTTTGGTTTGCTTATTCCCTGCCTCATCAAATTCCAAATAGTACATGGAAATCAACACTGGAAAAACAGATTTATTTATGCCAGTAAAGTCTGGTCTGTTTTTTTGTTTGTTTGTTTGTTTTGGGGGGGGTTGTTTTTGTTTGTTTTTGTCTCTTCTTCCCTTACCTGCCTCCCTAGGTCACGTACACAGATTGGTTCCAGACTCGTGGGCTCAAGTGATCCCCCCACTCCAGCCTTCTGAGAAGCTGAAACATGGGTGCTTCCACCATGCCCAACACATTGTGCATGCTTCTAGGTGAGAGTAGCTAAAGTGTTGGTCCCACAGGCTCTAGCCACGTAGCCTCTTAACCCATGTCTTTTGAGTGCTGGGATTATATTTATGTTCCATGATACCCAGGTAATGTAGCAGAGCATAATAATTTATTTACTGGTTTGCCCACGAGTCTGTAACAGCTATGACAGTAGCTCTTTGATAGGTGACTGAATTAATGTTAAGACATCTTGGCTGTATGTGCTTAGTACTCAATGCTACTTAAGTCAGTGAGTATGCTTTGGGATCACTGATGGAAAAAATAAGAGCTCACATAAAAAAGCAGCAGTCCTTGAAAGTTACTGCTCCATACTAATGCATAATTTTTCTTCATCTACAGATACCTAGAATGTACCGTGAAGCAGGTACTGATTTGGTGTTAGAACATAGCTATAGGCAATATGCAAAGCTGGTCTAGAAATGTAGGGGCAAACATGGACTTACATTTGAATTACAATAGAGTGAGGGGTACAGACAAATCTTCAGGAAAACAGAAGCAGTGGTGAACGCTGAGGGGCATGGGTGGGGGTGCTAAGGCAAAGTAGAGCACTGGCAAACAGCTTCTATAAAAAGATACCCAGCTGAGACTTGAAGTCAAGGAAGAATGATGTAAGCCAAAGTCAGGAGCAGCACAAACATGCAGGTCAGGTAATGCAAAATCTAGGGCTTGTAGAACTTTTAATTATAAAGCATGGAGAAAATGAAGGCCAAGCTGAACTGGTAGAAAGCAGGCTTCCTAGGCAGTGTTAAGAATTCTGACCTAAAAGAGTTGAATATAGCCCTGTTTACAATCTTAAGATATGACTGGGTGCAGACTAAGGAAGATTTGAAAAGGAACAAAATAAGGCAAGAAGTTTGAAGACTGATAACTTGTGAAACAGCCTGGCTAAGAGAGCAGCCATCCTTCTCAGGTGGCCTGCTAGGAAAGTTGGATGAAGAGTGGTAGAATCTTTTAGGGAAGCAGTTGGCTGATGGGAAGATGTTGAGCTGAGGTTTAGACACATCCAGGACAGTCTCCTGTAGATATCATGGTACATTCTAGATTATTAAGAAATGAGACTCACATGAGAGGTCTGAGATAGAGAAACGCATTTGAGTGTGCACATCATTAGTATGTAGAAGCTAATTAGGTTTGGTGGCTCATGCCTGTAGTCACATTTGGGAGGCCAAGATAGGTAGATTGCCATGAATTGGATGTCAGACTGGGATACAGAATGACTAAGCCATATTTCAGAAATGAGAGGGAGAAACTACCAAAGGCATATAGTTGAGCTGAAAAATAGTTCAGAGCTAAACAGAATTCTCAACAGAGGAATCTTGAGTGGCTGGAGAAGCACTTAAAAGAAATGCTCAATGTCCTTAGTCATCAGGGAAATGCAAATCGAAACAACTTTGAGATTCCATCTTATACCAATCAGAAATGGCTAAGATCAAAAACTCAAATGACAGCACATGCTGGCAAGGATGTGGTGGGAGTGCAAACTTACACAACCACTTTGGAAATCAATCTGGCTTTTTCTCAAAAAAAAAAAAAAATTGGGAATATCTCTATTTCAAGACCCTGTTATACCACTCCTGGACATATACCCAAAAGATGTTCTACCATACAAGGACACTTGCTCAACTATGTTCATAGCAGCTTTATTCATAATAGCCAGAATCTGGAAACAACCCAAATGGCCTCCAACTGAAGATTGGATGTAGGAACCAGGCCCGACTGGGCTGCCTACCTCTCTTGCTGTTTCATGTCCTGTTTCTAGCAGCTTCCACGTCTGTTTATCTTGGCTAGCTAGTTGTGTTAACTGCTCTGAGAACGCGCCCCTCCCTTCCTTGAGACTTTTCCTCCTGTGTGCGATTACATCTTGAGGGATTTCACCTGGGAGGAGGATTCCTGTTTTGCTGCCTATAAGAAGGCTCTTTGGAACTCTGGGACGAGATTAAACCGCTGCCGCAGCTGCTGCTCTCTTAGCACGAAGGACCCTCTGTGTTATTGTGTGTGTGTGCGCATGAATTAAATCCGCAGCCCCTCGACCTCCACTCGGTACTGCGGTGGCGAGGGCGCCACAAGTGAAGGTTCCACTGAGATCAAGGAAAGAAGGGAGGAAGCTGACAGATCGCCCAGGGAAGCTGGCCAGCGCCTCAGGGAGGTAGGAAATGGGCGTATTGGAAATAGGTGCCACAGGTTTGTCCACAGTTCTGGTGGACTAGTGATTAAGGCGCCGGGAAAATAGGTGCCACAGGTTCGTCCACGGTTCTGGTGGACTAGTGATTAAGGCACTGGGATTAAGTATGAGAGTGTTAAAGATTTTATAAAAACAATAGAACTGAGTAGTCCTTGGTTTATGGTATCGGGAGAGCTAAAGGATAAGATTGGGATCAGGTGAAGTCTGATCTCCAGAGGACTTCTCTGGGTCCAACAGTGTTCCTATCGCTACCTTATTGTTATGGCGTCTTGTTAGAGATGCGCTTAGGAGCGAGAATGAGAAAATAAGAGAGCAGCTAGGAAGTTTGGAACTTGCCCCAAATGAACTGCAGGAGGAGCAATCTGTAAAATCTTTGGCCCCGTCTGAGATTGCCTCTGATATATCTTCTAATTCTGAGGAGGAAGAGGCAACTTTAACCTCTGAAATACAGGCCCTAAAGAAGTTGAAGGAGTGTAAGATTAAAGGAAAAGAAACTAGAGGAGAGTGGCCCTCGGCATATAACCCAGATTATCAAAGTCAATTATCTTTGGCAGAGCCTTCTGCTCCTTCTCGGGGAGTAGTCTTTCAGTAGTTGAAGTGCCTCACCCAACTAACCCAGGACAGATGCAGAGACAGCATGAAGCCCTCCAGTTTAAAGACATAAAAACAGCTTAAGGAGGCAGTTATGGCCTATGGTCCACATGCCCCTTTTACAATTGCCATTTTTGAATCCTTCACAGGACAATTCTTAACACCTAGTGATTGGCAACAAAGGTGTAGAGCAGTCGTCAGTGGGGGTGATTATTTGCTTTGGCGCAGTGATTATCAAGAACAGTGTATTCAGACCGCCGCACATAATGCAGCAGCTGGGGTTCCACAGAGAAACGTGGATATGCTAGCAGGCATGGGTTTGTATACTGAGCTTAGTGCCCAGATACAATATGACCCAGCTGTGTATGCACAGATTGCAACTTGCGCCACGAGGGCTTGGAAGTTCTTGCCTAATAAGGGGGCAGGAGAACAGCTGTCTAAAGTGGTCCAGGGACCCTCGGAGCCCTTCCAGGAATTTGTTGATCGCCTTATGCAATTGGCAGGAAGGATTTTTGGAGATGTGGAAGGAGCCATGCCTATTATTAAACATTTGGCCTTTCAAAATGCTAATAAGTATTGTCAGGAAGCCCTTCGGTCTTATAAATATAAAAGTGTGAATGACTATCTGATAATTTGCCGAAGTATAGATACTACTCACATAATGGGACAAGTATTAGCTTCTGCTGTTCAGGGACGGTCACCTTCTGGGGGAGTCTGGCCGAAAGCATGTTTCAGATGTGGCCAGATAGGACACCTTAAGAGAGAATGTACTCGAAGGGAGACTGGACAAGCTGGAGGTAGAGTTGATCATACTAAGCCAGGTTTGTGTCCTTGTTGCCAACGAGGGTATCATTAGGGGAATGAGTGCCTCTCTAAGACAGATAGGCAAGGGAGGCCATTGCAGGGAAACGGGCCCTGGGGTCAGCTCCGGGCCCAGTCAAGACAGGTGTGCGGAGCATTGCAGACACCTGCCCTTCAAATGATTCAACCTGTGCATTCTATCCCCCAAAGAAACCCATTTTTATCTGAGATCTCACCCGGGGGACAGCAGGCAGCGCAGGACTGGACCTCTGTACCTCCACCGGAGTCATATTAACACCTCAGATGGGCCCCCAGGCCATTGGGACAGGAATTTTTGGTCTGTTACCCGATGGCTCATTGGAACTGTTGCTGGGTCAAGTAGTGCCCTCATAAGACTTTATGAGAGGTCTTAAAGTTATTCCTAGAGTCATTGATGCTGATACAAGGGGAGAAATAAAAATTATGGTGGAAACTACTAAAGGTACCCTGGTGATTCCCCAGGGAGCCCGTATAGCTCAAATAATCCTAGTACCTCAATTCCGAACAACCAACCCATTTTTAAAGGAAAAGAGAGACAAGGGAGGGTTCAGCTCTACTGGGCTAGTGGCTTATTGGAGTGCAACCCTTAATGACCGCCCTATGCTTACACTGAAAATTGATAGCAGAGACTTTAAAGGCCTACTGGACATGGGAGCGGACACCTCTGTCCTTTCTCCTATTGGCTGATGGCCTGGCCACTGCTACAAACAAATACCCAATTGCAAGGAGTGGGAACAGTCAACACTCCTTTTCACAGTATTAAGATGTTGACTTGGAAGGATGAGGAGGGACATCAGGGAATATTTCAGCCATATGTCCTCCCTCATATTCCTATTAATTCATGGGGAAGGGATATACTGGAAGGAATGGGGGCTATATTGACCACACAGCCAGTACAAAGAATGTTAAATCAACAAGGATTTTGTCCAGGACAAGGTTTAGGCAAAAACCTACAGGGCAATAACTGTCCTGTCTCACACCAAGAGATAACTCTCTGCCACCCTTCTGATAAACAGGGGCTAGGGTATTTTCCATAGAGGCCATTGTTGAACAACCTCCAATTCCCACTATTCCCATTAACTGGAAAAATGATACCCCAATTTGGGTTGAACAATGGCCCCTGTCTAAAGAGAAGTTGGAGGCTGCCAATATGCTTGTACAAGAGCAGCTCGCTCTAGGTCATATTATACCTTCTGCATCCCCTTGGAACACACCTATTTTTTGTTATCAAAAAGAAATCAGGAAAATGGAGATTGTTACAGGACCTTAGAGCTGTCAATGCTACGATGGTAGTTATGGGGGCCACTGGACCTGGCCTCCCTGTTCCAGTAGCCATTCCTAAGCATTGGCATGTGATTGTAATCGACTTGAAAGATTGTTTCTTTACTACTCCCCTACATCCCAATGATTTCCTACATCCTAGTGATTTACATCGGTTTGCCTTTAGTGTTCCCTCTGTTAATTTTCGAGAACCTTATAAAAGATATCAATGGGTAGTATTGCCTCAGGGTATGGCTAATAGTCCCACCATTTGTCAGAATTATGTGGCATCTGCCATAGAGCCTGTCAGGATGCATTTCCCTGCTGTATATATTATTATATGGATGATATTTTGCTGGCTGCACAGACAGAGGAGGAGGTATACTCTGCTTTAGCTGACTTACAGGAGATGCTGAAACGGGCTAATTTACAGATCTCACCTGAGAAAATTCAAAAGCAATTTCCTTATCAATATTTAGGTCATCGGTTGTTGCAGAGTGGTGTTAAACCTCAAAAGATTACTTTAAAATTGGATTCCCTTTCCACTCTCAACGACTTTCAGAAGCTTCTGGGAGATATTAATTGGATTCGTCCCAATTTAGAAATTACTTCTGGTCAGTTAAAACCTCTGTTTGATATTTTGCAAGGAGATCCTGATCCTACTTCTGCCCGACATTTGACAGCAGAGGGTCGTACTTGCATAGAACTTCTGCAAAAGGCCCTATCTCAGGTCCATGTTAATTATATAACTGTTATTGCTATTGATATTCTGCACAGCCCATGCTCCTACTGGAGTCTTTTGGCAGACCGGGCCTATCTTGCAGGTACACTTGCAGGCTTCACCTGCTAGAGTAGTAATTTCTTATCCTCAAGTTGTAATAACACTATTATTTAAAGCCCCGAAAATCCAGCCTGCATATTTTTGGAAAAGAGCCTGATATAGTAATCCCTTCTTTTTCTTCAGCCCAAGTAACATGGCTTCAAAGTAATAACGATGATTGGGCAATTTTTATGTCTTCTACCCTCAGAAAATTTGACAATCATTATCCTCCAAATAAGTTAGTTGAATTTTTAAAAATGCACCTTGTTGTTTTTCCTAAAAGTATACAGAAGCAGCCTATTCCTCATGCTAGGGTGGTCTTTACTGATGGAACTTCTAAAGGTATTGCAGCAGTCTTTTCCCAGGAGGTAATCAAGTGAATTACGGTTGCCACCCTTTCTGCAGGTGGCAGAATTGCAGGCTGTTCTTTTGGCTCTACAGTTATTTCCTAATACATCTATAAACATTTATTCTGATAGTAAATATGTAACTCAGATTCTCCCTCCCCTGGAAACATCTGCCTATGTAGCTCCTATTTCTTTGGTACATGGCCTTCTCTTACCGAGAGTTAAATCTGCAGCCCCTCGCCCTTGACTCGGTACTGCAGTGGCGCGGGTGCCACAAATGGATAAAGAAACTGTGGTACATTTACACAATGAAATACTACTCTACTATTAAAAACAAGGCATGAAATGTGCATGCAATTGGATAGAATAGATCATCCTGAGAGAGAGAACCCAGTCCCAGAAAGATCCACATGGTATGTACTCATAAGTGGATTTCAGCCCTATAGTACAAGATAAACACACTACAATGCACAGACCCAAAGAAGATAAGTCACAAGGAGGACCCAAGGGAGGATGCTTAAATCTCACTCACCAGGGGAAATAGACAGTGGAAGTGGTTGAAGAGAGGAAACAAGGTAGGAAAAGGAGCACAGAGAGAAATGAGGGTGGAGAAAAGTAGAACTTTAGATGTGATAAGTCTATTAGATTGGGAATGACAAAGGATCTTTGGTCTTGAAGATACTCCAAATGTAAGCTATGCATAGATGACAAACAAGCTGAGTTACTTGCTATGAAACTTGAAAAGTTCTCATTTATGAGTAATTGACTTCCAAGGGAGACAAATTTTTGAATGGGTAAACATTTGTTGAAAGCCCTAGATAGATGCCCCAAGAATCTTGGAGAATTCCCCCCCCCCAATAAAGGTAAATTAAAAACTCTATAAAATTGAACACTGTAAAAGCAGTAGTTGCTGGGAGATAGAGGAGATGAGTGTGCTTGATACCTTTTGTCCGTGCTGTGACAATACTTGACAGGAAGCTGGCAATGAAGGAACAAGTTTCTCCTCCCTTTCCCCCTACCCCCCCACCATATGTGTGTGTGTGTGTGTGTGTGTGTGTGTGTGTGTGTGTGTGTGTGTGTGTTGGGTCACAGTTAAGGGCTGCAGGAGGCTGTTTGCTCACATGTCAGAGAACTAGAAAGTGAAAAAAAGGGATGCAGATGCCCAGTGCTCTTCTTTATTCCGCCCAGCCAATGGCATGGTGCAACTCCCACCCAGGGCAGGGCTCTCTCTTCAGTCAAGGGTCTCGGGAGACATTCAACAAGCATACTCCAAAGGTGTGCCTTGCCAGTGCCCAAGAACGAACAGGATGGACACTGGGGTTTTAAATTACACTTATTTGGTTATGTGTGTATGTGTGTTACCAGAGGCATGTAGAGGTCAGAGGGCATTTGGGAGTCTGTTCTATCATGATTTCTAGGAATTGACAGTAAGCATCTTTACCCATTGAGTCATCCCATTGGCCCATTACAGGACCCTCAGAGCAAGGAAGTTACTTCATGAGGTTTGTGAAATTGCACATTTCAAACTCACCAATCCTGTCACATAAAAGGATGAAACTGGTATGAATTAAGAGCTTAGTTAATAAGGAAATTGTCATAATCTCATTTGACTGTAATAAATAGCCCTCCCACGGAGGCTGTAAGGAGTGAAGGAGGTTCTGAGTAGGAGCCGAGATAGATGGGAAATGTGTGTGCTATCTGTTCATTTTGTTAATGTTAACCTAAATCTCCCGGTAATGTGTGTAATGTTAAGGCTCCTGGAGAAAGAGATGGTGCTGATGTAAAACCTCATCTCTGACTTCAGAAGCATTGTGCCTGGGGAGTCATGGAACCAGATCTTGTAAATGATGGAGGGAAAAGCTGTCCATTTGGGAACAGGTAGGAAGACAGATACACTCAGATAAGTGAAGGCAAAAAATGTGTTGTCTCCAAACATTCACTACTACAAAGACTGAAGGCTGACATGACAGGTCTCTGGGAAGGAATTTATAGAGCCCATAAATGTAAACTTGAGAAAGTGTACTTTCTAGGCCTCAACAGAATAGGCGTATGAAAGTGAGTTGGTCAGCGGTGGGACATTTGAGAATCACATTGAGTAACAGTGGCTGGAAAGGTGTTAAGAAAATTAACTTGATATCACCCCCCCCCCCAATAAAGTAAATGACTAGTGAAATGTAACAATTGCCCATTGCTTCAAATAAGGGATTTTTAGTCATATTAGCAAAAGCAGATTCTGTAACGGAAGCAGAAGCCACCGTATGGTGGAGCTGCAGAGACAAGACTTGTTAGTTCTGCTTGAAAAGAGAAGTGAAGGAAAAATCTTAAGAATGGGAGTGGGTGACGTTTGCTTTTAGCCTTAGATACGACTTAATTATGAAGTTACGGGACACTATTTAATATTGCACATATGCATGGTATTTAGTCATCTTGAATAATACGTTTAATTGTACTTGACTTAAATTGTGCCTCAAAATTTATGAAAATTTATTAATTTATCTGTGGCTGTTCGACATTAGTTGTCAGTGGAAAGAGTCATGTCACCAGCTTACAAAGAGTTTAACATAACTTTCCGGGTTGTTGAAAAATACTCTCCTATTGTAAAATGTAAATTCACTTTTGTTGTTGCTACGTATTCAAAAGTTGGTAGACCTCTTAGCACTGCTTATGTTTTTTCTTTGTATAAAAGCCAAACTTCTTAGTACCAATTTAAAATGATACAAAATACAAGAAAATTATGCTTATATTTTAATTTAGTATATGTGTCAAAGATTGGGGGTGGGTGGGCTAACAATGCATGAAGTATTCTTTCCTAAACTTTTATATGGAACGACTCTGAGGTTTTGTTTGTGTGTTTGTTTCTTCTTTTTTTTTTTTTTCTTTTTTAGTGGTGTTGCTGCATAGCACAGGCTAGCATAGAATTTGTTAAGTTGCTTAGTCTGACCTTAATTTGCGATTCTCCTTCAGTTGAAGTGACAGGTGTGCAGCATCATGCCTGGCTGGAACCACTCTTAGACCGCAACAGTAAAGGGAGTAATGCTTTAGCTTAAACAAACAAACAAACAAACAGGCAAAATAAACTAATATTCTCCTGTGCCGAAGCATGCAGACTTCATTTGAATCTCTGGCATCCGGTCAGTGCATACAACTCGTAGGCACTCTTTAATACATATTTTTAAGCAATTGAACAAGAGAAAGGCTAAGAAGGCTAATTGCAAATAATCTAAATAATTTTTTTGTCTCATGTCCCGGGATAAGAGATTGGGGAAACTGGGTCCCTGTGATTCAGTTTCCAGTTGTGATGTGCTGCTCTCCTTGCAAGCGATCCTGTTTGCCCCCACCAAGACTTTTTCAGTCAGTCACTTCCCTATCATGACCTATGTCCATACATAATGAGATGGGCAGCTCAGCCAACAGAGATTGCATTCCCACACTTTGATGGTGATCTGTTTGGGATGTCATACAGGAAGCATCCTATATGACACCATAGATCAAATAAGCCACATGAGATGTTGTGTTGTCATGATGCTACAGGCTAACTACTTTTTCTGTCTCAGAAATGAGCAGGAGAAGGGAGCAATGATACAAATGGCAGTGAGGACAAATGGGGCAGGAAACTATGCAAAACCCACTTGAAAAAACATTCTATTCCAGCTTAGAAAGAACCCACACAGTCTCTGAAATTCTTTGCTACATTTTTGGTTGAGTGATCTCACCTGCCAAGGGTCTAGTTATCTTCAGTGTATTTCCTGACGATCTTTCTCCTTGACCAGAAAGAATGAACAATTTTGGTAGCCTCTGCTAAAATACATGATGACGTCTAGACATCTCCCTCTGGCCACTGACCTTATTCATACAGGACACACAGTTTCCATGGCTTTGCTGGTATTTGTGGTGCAGTTACAATATTGGCTATGGAACTCTTTAAATGTGGTATATTTGAATTCTAGCTGTGCACCTCAGGGAGTTCAAGCCTTTGATGCCTTATGTAAGTTCCTAGCTGTACATTTTTCTGTTTGCAAGATGTGGATCATGATATCAGTCTTTTATGGCTACCAGAATTAAGTTACCTGGCTGGCTGGCTGTCCTCCACTAGAGATAACTACAGTATAAGAACTGTCACTTAGACACTTAACTAGTTTAAATGGTTAACATGGTTTTTACTTTCAAGTTTTCCTCAGGAAGAATAGGTTGGAGTTAATTAAGAGTAAGGTTTGAGCCTATATACTTTTATTAATTCACTTTTATAATCCTAGCCTCCTCTGCTTGATTCTACATGAAGAAACCAAATTTATCTGAAGGCACACGTTAGTTCCTCAATAGTGAAAAAACCAGTTCTGTTTTTTTTTTGTTTGTTTTTTGTTTGTTTTTTGTTTTTTTGTTTTTTGGTACACAGATAACTCCCTTAATGAGTGTACATCTAGGGGCCACATTTTTTCATCCAAATGAGTAATTCTGTGTATCATTGAAATTACTTAGGAATTTAAAAGCTAACTGGGTCCCTTGGAAAAAATCTGATCTTCTGCTTTTCTAAAGAAAGGCTCAGGCTTATGGAGCCCAAAGGACCACTGATGAGTAGACAGCTGCTTCCCACCACACCATATGGAGCTGCCCGCATTGAAGGCTTCCTCCAAGGCAACGGTGAACTCCAGTGTTGAGAAGATGAAAAATGAGATGGGTCACACATCCAGAGTGCCTTATGTCATCCCTTCAGCAATCTGGTTGTCTTTTTCAGTGCTCCACTCCTGTGACATAGTTCCTTACTCATTGTAGACTGTTCACCTGATAAACACCCTGTTTAGTTACCCCAGGTTCAAAGGACTTTGAGCTTGCAGTGGTAATTAGAGTCTCCCACACAGTGTTCCCACCGTCTTATGAACAGTTACCAACTGGTTATTTCTGGGTAAGAGTGTTCATCCCCGTGTCCTCTGCCTCTTGGGGAGAATTGTTTGATGAAGATTGGTCCTACCTGCTGTGTTAGCAGTGTTGCCCAGACTCCTGTTTTATGTTCCCTTCAAGGGCTCTTAGTTTCTGATTCTTTATTCTGTTCTGTGTCAGAATAACCCGAAGAGACAAGACTATGCCATTAGCATCCTTCCTGAAAAGATAGAAACTATTTGGTTTCTAACTTTAGGTTTTAGGAAATAGTATGTCTCTTTGTTCTCACCTTGGTCCCTTTGGTAAAACTTTCTATCCCAACATCAAGGGCCTAGTGGTTCAGCTGAACAAAGAAGACGGCCCTTGACGATGGCCCTTGTACTTGAATGGCCTGAATGAGGCATGGCCATCCATTGTCTTCGCATGCATGCTGGCTGAGAGACCAGTTTCTCTGGAGGCTCAGTCTGGCCTGCAGAAGCTAGGTATGACAGATGGGAGTGACGCAGCATCCGTGTTGATTGCCACTTTCATGGCAAATTTTGTCTTTCCGTTTCCCAACTCATTTGTCTGGTTTCTGTCATTGGAGGGGTGGGGTGTGTGTGTGTGTGTGTGTGTGTGTGTGTGTGTGTGTGTGTGTGTGTGTGTGTGTGTTTGCGTGTGTGTGTTTGCATGTTGTATAGCTTAGTTTTCTTTATATCTAATTATACTTTTTTAAAAAAAAATAAGAAACAAAAATGGCAGCAACAAAAGAAACTCTGATGAACTGGAGGGTCACCTTTGGGTTTAAAAGCAAGCAAGGTAGGACTGGAGAGATGCTTTAGCCCCAAAAGTGCTTCCTGCTCTTACAAGGAACCCAAGTATAACTACCAGTCCCACATTAAGTGGCCCACAGTCACCTGGATCTGGGGCTCTGACACACTTTTCTGGAGTGCCGGCACCTGCATTCATGTGGTACACATAAATACATTCAGGCACATACATATAAAATAAATGATTAAAAAGAAAAAAACCAACAGTGTGACATCACTGGTGTCAGAAATCAAGAAAGGAACACTGGTTTCAAGAGGTCTTTGTTTTCCAAATTCCTATCACCTGCTCTACTGCCCCCTCAGGCCCTTAGTGGCCCAGAGGTCATGTGGCTGGCCATCCTTTCCTTTGGAAATAGTTTCATTTTGAATGAAATTTATTCCATTATTTTGTGAGACTCTGTTGTCTCACATAATGTTCCTTTTACAGAGTTTGAATTCTAAGTATTTCTGGAAGAGAGACAGTTGTGTTTTGATTTGCCGTCTTGCTGCTTCTGGGAGTCCCCTGTGTACAATGTCTTCTGTTGAGGCCTAGGGACACAGCTGAGCCACATACTTAATGAGGTCTTCTGTGTCTGACCCACATGCATCCCATAAGGCACTCTGAGTACCCATCATTACTGTCATCTTAAATGGCTCTAAGTGGATTCTTGATGACAGTGACCAGTTGGTGTCATTCTCTAGAAAGTGGGTGAAGTCATTCACTCATTAAAATTTAATGGATGCCATTTACTGTGAAAGGGGCTAGGAATTTGAGACTAATGCACATAGTGGTTCCTCAATTGAGTGCTTCAAGGTCTTGGAATCATGATTTACACTGAGATTTTTTTAAAGAAAAGATGCGAGCCCAGGGGAGGGGCGATTGGCTGTGAAGGATGAAGAGAGGAGCTTCCCTGCCAGTACTCATCCAGTAGGCATCTGCAGAACACTCAGAGCTGTGCAGGCGTTAGGAAGACAGTGAACAGGGTCAATAAGTGGACAGGATTCCGCTATCACCGAAGGAAGAACGAGACAAGTACGAAATATGCAGATTGTGTTTCATAAGACCAACTTCAGATTAGATGGACGAGAAAGGTGACTGGGAGACAATGATAGGTCATTTTACATCATCAAGTAAAGTGGGGGCCAGTTGTTCAGAGGACTGAGGAAATGACAGCAGGCAGAGGAAGTAGCTTGGGCAAAAATGTTAAAGAAGACACATGACTTGTGGGTTTGAAGAAAGTGAAGAAGAGAAGTGTGTGTGTGGGGGGGGGGGGGCAGGGCATTTGTGCCAGGTGGGTGAGACCCGGAGCTCACAAAATGAATTAAGTTACAGTAAATGCAAAGTGTAAAGGAAGTCATTGGTGGGGTGATGTAGATTAGACCTCTGCTGAGTGGGAGGAAGAGCGAGCATGGTGGGGTAATGCCACCAAGTGCTCAGCAGATAGAGTGGGTGGTGTCAGAAGGTGATGGTAGGTAAATATCCCAACTGAGAGGCTGACATAGAGATTTCTGTTACTGCACACACAGATGCATATGCCCACGCTCTCACATGCGCATGCTTTCATGGAGACCAGAGGAAGCTGTCGAGTGTCCTGCTGGGTTGTTATGCTCCTGTGAAAGAGGAGCGCAGAAGTACACATGTGAAGGACAGAGAAGTATGTATAGAAGCATCATAATCAGAGCTGAAAATCAGCCAGTGGGGCAGGCTGGGCGATGGTGGTGGGATGGGCTTGAGTGTCTTTCTTCATGTACATGGTGTATTAATGAGCACTTCTTTAAACTTCCCTACCTTTATGTCTTTTCAACTTCTAATTTTGATACATTATAGATTTATGTGCAGTTTAAACACTAAATTGTTTTTATTTACTTTGTGTGTGTGTATGGTATGTGTGTGGGGGTATGCATGTTCCTATGCACATTTGTGTCCAGAGGCCGTGGTGAGGAAGTAGGGACAAGTGGAAGAAGGCTGACCAACAGGCAAGGACATCTCAACAAAGATGACCACAGACCAGCAGCCGTCCTA
The DNA here is from genome assembly GCF_964271855.1 of Acomys minous. Taxonomy (NCBI): domain Eukaryota; kingdom Metazoa; phylum Chordata; class Mammalia; order Rodentia; family Muridae; genus Acomys; species Acomys minous. The sequence continues at coordinate 92,580,726 of NC_140486.1, read as the reverse complement.
GCAGCAGCACTGCTTCTCGCAGCCACACTTCTCCTGGCAACAGCCCTTCCCACAGCCACAGCCACAGGAGCCACAGCCACAGGAGCCACAGCCACAGGAATGGCAGCAGGTGCATTGGTAGCAGCAGACCACAGGGTTGCAGCAGCCACAGCAGCTACCACGGCTGCCACAGCCACAGCAACCCATGTTGTCAGTAGAGAGGACTAGGGTGAAGTTAGGAAAGAGACTGAGGAGAGGAGGAGGTCTGAATGTTTGTCTCTCCGGGCACCCTTAAATACTCCTCTAGGAGGCTTGGCCGGGCGTGTACAGTCACTTCCCTGTTATTGCTTTGGTCTCTGTGGTAAACATTCTCTTGGCTACTTCTTCACCTCATGAGGGTACACAGCTTCCTTTGAACTTCAGTTTTAGGTAGAGTCACTTCCTTTTCAAGGTGGAATGTGAACTGTCTAAAATATTTCATAAGCACACATTGTCCTGCCTGCTTCAGGATGAGAGTTCTTTGGTAGTCTGTGACCTCAGCTGAGGATGCACACCTTCCTCATCCTTGCCAGGCAGGGTTGGCATCCAAGATGGAAGGTGTCATGACTTAGCTTTTGTTTATTCTATTCATATTACACACAGACTCCTTAGATTCTAGCTGTATAGAGAGAGTCCATTAAAATGGAATTTAAAATAAATCAGTGTAGGGAATGTCACATATACATCATTATTTGGGAAATTCGTATATTAATGGTAACAAGTCTTGGAGAGAAAAGAAACCCTTAAAGTCAGTATTCATCAACAAAGACAGTCTATATATTAAATAAAAAAAATTATTTTAAAAGCATCGCCATTCAAGGATAGAAAGATGGGTCATTGATCAATAAGGTGGAGAGCGATTAAAGAAGATACTGGATGTGCTGGCTAGTTTTTTGTTTGTTTGTTTTTATAGATTTGACCCAAGCTGGGCTCATCTGAAAAGAAGAAACCTCAACTGAGAAAATGTGAGGCAGGTGGTGGTGGTGCATGCTGTCCCGGAACTCTCTCTGAAGATGAGGCCATCCTCTGGCATGGGATTAAAGGCATGTGTCGCCACCACCACTGGGCTATTTCCTTTTGTTTAAAGGCACAACAATTGCTCTGTAAATATCCTACTGTGTTCTTCCATTGGTTTCAGAGTTTCAATCTTAGCTTTAAGACTTTAGTAAATTGACATACTTTTTTTTTTTTTTTTTGTAACGTGAGAAGACACGGTCTGGTTCATTCTTGCACATGTGGGTGGCGAGTGCCTTTAATATAGACAGCACCACTACTAACACAGCCACACACATCACTGCTAACTGCCCCTTTCCACATGGATGCTTTCTGGTGTAACCCCTATTTTCTTCTCTTTTTTTATTTTTCTAAAAATTAATTTATTCAGATTACATCTCCATTGTTACCCTCCTGTTCCTCTTGCTTCCCTCTTTCACCCTATTCCCCTCCCCTAGGTCTGTGACAGAAGGGGACCTCCTTCCTCATCATATGTAACCTCTATTTTCTAATTGCAACCATTTTCATTTCTGTCATCTATAGTGAACATCCTTCTTCTTCTTCTTCTTCTTCTTCTTCTTCTTCTTCTTCTTCTTCTTCTTCTTCTTTTGAGACAGGGTTTCTCTGTGTAGCCTTGACTGTCCTGGACTCCCTTTGTAGACCAGGCTGGCCTCGAACGCACAGCAATCCACCTGCCTCTGCCTCCCGAGTGCTGGGATTAAAGGCGTGTGCCACCATGCCCAGTGGCTTATTTCCTTTTTTGCCTGCTGCAATGTGGCTGATAAGGAAAAGATGGACAAAAGACAATTGCTGGAGGGGGCTGACCTTAATAGGAGTATCCCTAAAAGTAGGAGAAATGGCATTTTAAAAGGCCAATGCAAAAAAAAAAAAAAAAAAAAAAAAAAAAAGGCAAATGCTGATAAAAAGCTGGAAAGACTGAGGACTTTGCAGCTGTGTTTGCAGCATCTAGAGTGAGCAGGACCTGAGGGGCGCACAGTGGGCAGTAGGAAAGAGAGGAAGATGCCTGCGAGAGACTTAAAATGTCTTCAAAGGTAGCTTTGAGCACTCAGTAAAGGGGACAGCCTTCCATGTCAGGAGCTGGGAGACCGACATTGCTGGCCAATGGCAAAGCAGAGGAAAGGCAGGCACTTTTACAGACTTCTTGGTACCAAATGACAGCATGTCAGAGTTTACAGCTAGCAGAAACATTGGCTGTAATCTTCCCAGAATTAGGAATTCAGTGCACGAGAGAAGGGGTTATGGACATGGAAAGGTAGGGCCTAGAACACGAATGTTTATGGGTGCTGGGGACTTGGGTCTTCAGCAAAAGCCATATATGCTCTGTACTGGGAAAACCTCTCTCCACCACCCTCAGTTTTCACCTCTGCTTCAGTAAACAATTATAATTATAAGCATAAACTGAATTCTGTTTTGGGTCCTCAGTGCTATTTAAGGTCACAGACACTGAAGCTGGAGGCTCTGAGGATAGATGATAGCCTTTCTACAGCCCCTCTGCTCCTTGGTCACCATCCAAAAATGCTTTTCTAAATCCACCTTCACAACCTGAATGCGGGGGCCACCCTAAGAGGAAAGTGCTGCTCTAGCCTGAGGGCAGGTCCAGAAGTTGTGTAGTCTGGGCACCCAGCATCCTACTTTTCTCCTGGGACTCATTGAACACATGACAAATGAAAGCTAAAACCAGAGTCAGAAAGCCTGCGTGGTTTCCTAAAATGAGCTATTTCTCAAGCACTGGGCCTGTTCTGTGTACTGTGTTCAGTATCCTGTGGGGCTAGTGTTCTGTCAACCAAATTTTGGGAGACCTAAGAATGATTACCCCCTTTCTGCAGGCAGAGTCAGGGTGTGTGTGTGACAATGGAGCTTCCTGAGCTCTCTAAGACCCAACCCCTCCCATGGTAGGAACAGCAGGCAGTGGAGGCTACTACCTCTTAGGACAGACTCTATCCTTTTCTACTGATGTGGCCACTAGGAACCTCCCCTTACAGGTGTCAAGGGAACCACCCCTGGGAAAACAGTAGTAATTGAAGAAAGTGTCTATGGGCAGTTGGACCTCCCTGGCTTGGCTACTCCAAGACTGGCTGCACTTAGAGACGGGTATAGGTTCCTCCAAATGGCCTCCCTGAGAGGGACAGGCATAAGCTGAGACAAACTGACAACAACTGACTTAGTGAGCAGGCTGGAGGAGTCCAATATTTTCCTGTAGAAACTAATAAACAATAACAAGGAAGTGGTCATGTGCTCCTTACTGGACTCCCCAGCATTGGTACTTAAGGGGCTGCCCCAGTAGGAGGAGCATCACATCTTCCTCTCCTCTCTTGAGTCTCTCTCCTCACTGCACCTGAGTCCTCTCTACTGACAACATGGGTTGCTGTGGCTGTGGAAGCTGTGGCTGTGGCAGCTGTGGCGGCTGTGGTGGCTGTGGCAGCTGTGGCGGCTGTGGCTGTGGTGGCTGTGGTGGCTGTGGCGGCTGTTGTGGCTGTGGTGGTTGTGGCGGCTGTGGTGGCTGTGGCTGTTGTGGCTGCTGTGGTTGCTGTGGCTGCTGCAAACCTGTGATGGTCTGCTGTTGCCGCCGCACCTGCTGCCGCTCCTGTGGCTGTGGCTCCTGTGGCTGTGGCTGTGGGAAGGGCTGTTGCCAGCAGAAGTGCTGCCAGCAGAAGTGCTGCTGCAAGAAGTGCTGCTGCTAGGACAGCCAGCTGCTCTGCTCCTACCTAGGAGATGTGGGAGGCCACACTGCGTCCTGCTGGTAAGAATTTACTCCATTCTTTACCCCTCTTCCCCTCACCCTTCTATCACCAGCTTATCTCCTTCTGTTTTGTGAACCTCCTGCTTTGTCCTTCTGAGCTCTTCCTTTGTCTGCGCTCTGCATGCATGACACTGAGGCCACCTGATGCTACTAAAGACCTGATAAGATGGCTGGATGCAGCCAGAGCCAACCAGGAACCCTGATCTTAAACATTTCCTTAAATGTTTAAAATCCTCAGACCTATATTTAGTCGTTTTGATGTTTCCTGCCTGTACTCAATGTTTTTTATATTTACTCCTTAAATTCCCTAATAAAATAACTTGATATGCATTAAAACCCTCTTTGTGAGTCATGCCTTCATCTGCTGCTTTGCAGGTCTTTGTCCCCTGCACTGTCAGTCTCACCCTGGCGTTCTCATTCGTCCTCTTCACACCAGCCCCCAGCCCCCAGCTCCCAACACCCATAAGTGTTGACACACTCCTGCGTCCTCTTCACACCAGCCCCGAGCTCCCCACACCCATAAGTGTTGACACACTCCTGCGTCCTCTTCACACCAGCCCCCAGCCCCTGACACCCGTAACCATTTATTAGAAATGAACAACCCCTGAGTGCTGCCCTGGAATGACATTTCCCCTGCAGTATCCGTGTCCTTGGGTCCCCCCTAAATCTTTCTTGGTAAAAGAGGTAGGAATTGGTGGCATTGGTGGGGTTTTGCTTCCTAGTTTGCCTTTTTAAAAAATGGAGAGGAGGAGGAAAGGAAGGGGGGATGTGTGTGACTTTACCCTACAGCATTAGGCAGTTTCTGAAGAGACTGGAAACTGGCTAGCCATGGAGCATAGGTACTGTGTGTGTGTGTGTGTGTGTGTGTGTGTGTGTGTGTGTGTGTGTGTGTGTGTGTGATGTGTCATGTGGCTCTGGTCCTAGCTGGCATCTGTGGACACCTCTTTCATGTGCTGACTTCAAAGGCAAGTCTCATAAGGAGAGACCTGCAGGTCTTCCCAATCCACCAGCTCTCTGAGGTCATCCAGAAGGTGGAACCCTACATTGAGGTTGATGACAGTCTAAATCCTCATTTCCAGCCCAGCCCACCAACCATGCAACAGAGGGGCCCCTCTTTCTTTTTGCACCTTGATTTTGTACAGTTCAGAAAGGAAGAGAGTGAGGTTTCCTTGGACCTCCTCCTCCTCCTCCTTCTTCTTTTTCTTTTTTTAATAGAATGATTCTGCTTTTTCCAATAAGCCTAAAGAGGCTGGGACTGGCTAGGCAGCAATAGTGCACCCCTTTAATCCCAGCACTTGAGAGGCAGAGGCAGGTGGACCTCTGAATTGGAGGCCAGCCTGGTCTACAGAGCAAGTTCCGGGACAGCCCAGGCGACACAGGGAAACCTTGTCTCTAGAAAACCAAACCAAACCAAATGAGGCTGAGGCTATAGCAGTGAAGAACCTGACAGAATTAGTTAAGAGTGCCTGATCCCAGGCTTCTCTTATGCCTGCCCACACTGCTTCCTATACCACAGTGCGCATGGGTTTAGCACTGTTTCCATTTGTTACTTCCTCCTCCCCATTTTCCACCCTCCCAAGTTTCATGCATGCATATGCTGCCATATTGCCCTTCCCTGCTCTACCATGTGGCTTGTGGGTCTCTCCTTATAGCAGAAGCCATACTTTTAACTCAGAGAGACATGTGAGCACACTACAGCTTTTGACTTACCAGGCAAAAGCTATGTTATCAACACCTCACAGGTGTGATGCTTAAAAGGAAGAAAAGATCCTTTTTTGTTTTGTTTTGCTTGAGACAGACTTTCATGTAGCCCAGGCTGTCCCCTTACTCCCTATATGGTTAAGGCTGGCCTCAAACTCCTGATCTTCCCGCCATTAGCTTCCAAGTACTAAGATTGCAGGGATATACTACCACGCCTGGTGAGATTCTTAGCAGATGGATCCAAGAGGCATCTTTTCCTCCCAAACTAGTGGTTTAGGGATGGAACCTAGGGCCTTGCATGTGCTAGGCACAGGAGTTTTCTTCAAGCTGCTGGCCTAGATTCCAGTGTAGATGCATGGGAGACACTCCTGAGATGGTGGGACTATAGGTATTTTTCACATCATATCCCTCAGACTCCTGAATGTTTCAAAGGCCATTTAGAGGTGGCACAATTTTAGCTGGCATCCCATCTTCCTCTTTAAACCTTCTCTATTTTGGTCTACCCAAGAGAAGTGATCTCTCATTTGGTTTCCATAGTAACAAGATGTCCTAGTTTCATTTCTGTTGCTGTGACAAAATATAATAACCAAAAGCAACCTAGGGGAGAAAAGGTTCTTTTGGCTCACAGTTCTAGATTGTAACCTGTCCTTGGGCTTCTACTCCTGTGAAGAGAGACACCATGACCGTGGAAACTCTTGTAAGGAAAACACTTACTTACAGTTCAGAGGTTAGTACATTGCCACCAGGGTGGGGAGCACGGAAGCACAGAAGCAGATACAGTGGTGAAGGTTTCTACCTCTGAGAGTTCTACATATGGATGGGCAGGCAGCAGGAAGGCCTAGTGAGCCACCGAGACTGGCTTGAGTTTCTGAAACCTCAGTGGCCACCCCCAGTGAAATGCTTCTTCCAGCAAGGCCACACCTACTCCAATAAGGCCACACCTCCTAGTAATGTTACTCCTTATGGGGCTATGGGGACCATTCTCACTCAAACCACCACACAACCTATCATTGTAGGGGAGCCAAAGTGAAAGGAACTTTACAACAGCTAGCCACATCACATCCACAGTCAAGAGCAAGAGAAATGAAGGCATGCATACCTACTACTGAGGTTATGTTTTCCGGGACAGTCAGGACAGTAAGTGTGTGTGTGTCTGTGTGTCTGTGTGTCTGTGTGTCTGTGTGTGTGTTGGCTCCTGGCCTTGCCATGTTCACAGTTTGATGGGAAGACAGGCAAGGGTAAAGTGTTATGAAGAAAAATTACAGTGAGACTCATTATGTTTGATAGTTGTGGGTGGATATGAAATTCCATACTTGCAGCCACCTGGATAGGCTATCTCTTAGTTATTGTCTTAGTTTATCCACAGGCTGAGTCAGGTATATAGTATTTTTGTCATGATGTATAATTTACTTTCAAGAGAAGCATCACAAATCCAATAACCTAAAGGTTATAACTAGTCTTGACGTTTGTTTCCAGCTTGACTATCTACTCACTTTATTGAGTAAACTTGACACAGTAGGCAACATTTTTTGAATGGGGTCAGTCTACTTTGACATACAAATGATGGCTAAGTTCAGTGATTGTACTGTCCGGCTTTGTGTCAAATTGACATAAGCTAGAGTCATCAGAGAGAAAGGAGCCACAGTTGAGAAAATTCCTCCATGAGATCCAGCTGTAACTCAATGTCTTAATTAGTCATTGATGGGGAGGGCCCAGCCTATTGTGGGTGGTGCCATCCCTGGGCTGGTGGTCCTTGGTTCTATATGAAAGCAGGCTGAGGACGCCATGGGAAGCAAGCCAGTAAGCAGCACCCATCCATGGCAGCTGCATCAGTTCCTGCCTCCAGGATCCTGCCCTGCTTGAATTCCTGTCCTGACTCAGGGGAGGTATAAGCCAAATAAGCCTTGTCCTCCTTACCTTTTTTTTTTTTTTTGAGTCATGGTGTTTTGTCACAGGAATTGTGATTCCAAGACATGGTCTCCCCTGCTCTATTATGGGTGTTTTACAGTGGCTCTTGGAATCAGGTGTTATTTTTGTCAGAGAATTAAGCTATAGAAGGATTGAGGCACAGCTGCCTGGAGGTGGAAGGTCAATTCATATCAGGCTTTGTCGAAGACCCTTGGCACCTAACTCCTTTCCACTCACGAGTGCCCAGTTTTCTTTCCAAGACTCAGTCACAGCTCTTCTTCAAGTCTTCCAGGGCCAGGGGCAAAGGGTGAACAGCTTTATCCCAGCATTCAAAAGGCAGGGACAGGCTCTGTCTTCGAGCTCCGGGCCAGCCAGGGAGCGTATCAAGTCTCTGCTCCCTCCCAAGGCTTCCCTTCCTTCTTATGTAATGGGAGTAATATGTCACCTTTAAGTTATTCACCAATAACTTCCCAAGCCATCACCTTGAGGCAACGCCTTGCTTATAAAACTATATATCTTTTCTTCCCTTTCTCTTTTTTGTTTTATTTTTCTTATCAGTTTAGAGTGATTGAAACACACATTTCTCATACCAAACATAGTACCTTGCACATAACGAGGTTTTGACAAAGCTTGGTGGCCTGCTTTGGTGCTTCCCAGATGTTTATTTTTCAGAATAGAACTGTAAGTAGGACGTTAATGGATAGGTGCCCCAAATAGCATCCCTTATGTATTCAAAGTAGGGGCACCTGGCTTCTTTAAGCTGGCAGGTTGATGCATTCAAGCCATGTTTATACAGTTATTTGTGCTGCTAACAAATAGGTTGTGTGTTTAGATAACCAGTGGCATCCAGTGACCTTGGTTTTACAGGTTGTCTGATTAGAGGTTGAGGTTTGGTCTACAGCCATACTGAGATGCATTGACTGCTCACTGGCTGGTAAATCTGAGTACAGAAACAATTTGAATGAGCCCTGATAATAGTGCAATGTTATTTTAAAAGAGAATTTTGGTTAACTATTTAGGGTTGGGGACGTACTTCAGTTGGTAGGGTACTTGCTTAGCATGCACAAAGCCTTGAGTTTGACCCTCAGCAATACATAAAAACCCAGGACTTAGGAGAGAGGGGTCAAGGTCATTCTCAGCTACAAAGTGAGTTTGAGGCCAGTTTTGTCTGGGACATACAGGATCCTGCCTTAATAACAAAGTAAAATAAAAATTAATGCAATCAAAGACCTTTTAAAATGTTTTTTATGTGATAGTCTGGCTTTATACTCTGAATAATTATAGGGACACCCACAGCATCCTACAAGGGATGGCATTATTGCGTTAGCAGTAAGCACGGTAGTTGGGGATCTCTGGGTGGCCTTAGAGTGCACTGCGTCTTGATTTCTATAACTTCTCTCTTTTTATTAGCTGTCCATCACCCATAAGCTCTGAGAAATGTCTCTAATACACATTCTTGTGTCATATTCATTAAAACCTGTCCTTTTCTGTTCTTTTTTTCCTGGGCATCATATTAGCATACAGGGCCCTCTGCCCTTTCCTGTAAGGACACGGAGGCAGAAGCAAAACACTTTTTTCCTCCCAGCCATCCACTTCTAAAATTTAGGGGGAAAGAACACAGTTACTGATTAAAGGTTAAAAAAAAAATGTAATTCAGTTCCCATATCAGTCTAATCTAAAGCAGAGCCTTTGAGTGGCTTGCAACTAACAAAGACGACTTGGAGGAGGGGAGCCAGTTGATGTAATTTCCTATACTTTTTTCAACTTGACTTTTCATAAAATATACAACCCATAGAAATGCACGTTTTCAATTAATTGTATGTGAGATTGGCACAAAGAGAGAGGCAGTAACAAATGAATAAGGAGAAAGCAGAAAGCCGACTCACTCATTAAAATAGGAAGAGGGATCAGTGATCCACAAGGCTAGTCACAAAGGTTATCACTTCTTCCGTTGACATCATTTGCATTTAGGAAGGGACTGGTCCACCTTGAAGCTAAACTCTGCTAGTCTGGGGATTCTCAAATGTCTGGTTAGCTTTAGAAACATAGTGAAATGGGTGTGTCAAGATTTCTTGGTATCCAAGTCTAGGGGACCTGGGCAAGGTCAACAGGGTAGTATTTGGGGACAGGGACAAAATGTTGCCAGGGAGAGGAAAGTTAGTCTTTCCATTTCAGTAGAGTGACGTCAGGGTAGATTGACATTGACTCAGATGTGACCATAATGTTAAAAATGGCGGCAGACCCGAGGCAGTGTGGTGGCTGGTGACGAAGGTGGGCTCTTTTGCTGCAGAGCTTTGCCAAGGGACCGCCAGCCAGTACCTGCAGGAGGCGGGCTCCATCAGGCTCGTCTGTGGTAGCAGCCAGGGCAGAGGGAGAACAGAGTAGCAAACCACAGTGCAGTGGACAGGGCTGGGTTTACAAACCTTCGGGCCTTTCTACAGAGCTCTCAGAATGATGAGCCATAGAGCAGGCAGCCTTTGAGGGAGGTGAGAGGAGGCTTGTGGCACACAACGGTGGACAACATAGTCCATCAACTAATTGATGGACACACTGGCCCTCCGAGGTCTGTATTCTACTAGGCTGAAACATAACCCCCTTTCTTCAAACCGAAAAGCAGGCAAGCAAAGAAACAAACCCAATTTTTATTTGTGTCTCACATCCCGAGTGCTGGTTCTTTTGTTAACTGTCTTTCTGAAGCACAATTCAGTTATCGCTTACTTCCAAACTTCTGATACTTCTTCAACATGGTACCCAAGGGTTTGCACCTTCCTCTTGTCCCTGTATTTCCAGGAGTGGTCTTTGTGCCCCCTCCAAGGCAGTTGGGTGGGAGGAGTTGTCTGTTTCTCCCTTTTCCTATCTCCAATGGTACTGCAGCACTGAGATGGAAGGATTGAAGGTCCCCATTATGATCTTTACAATTGAGCTTTAGTTCATGAAAGCTCAGAACCAGCTTATCACCTACACTGTTACCAACATCCATTGGTAGGTGATGGTGGTGGTTCTTTCAGCTGTCCCTACTGGGGTATCTTTATACACATTTTTTTTTTGCCAGACCCAAAGCCCGTAGATTCATGTCTCTGTGCACCACAGAGTCAATTCCTCGTACAAGAAAGGTGATTTAGAGGCTATTGATCAAATTGACCACTTACCCCAAGTTTACACAATAGTACATTATTAAGGGACATTAGTGTAGATGTTTGTGTGGCTTTCCAAATAAAAATAGACACGCTCTGGAGTTTAGGGTCTTGAAGAAATGCACAGGAGGTGGAGGCGTGGATGGAGTGTTCTTCATCCTGTGCTTTCTGGTGCAGTTATTCAAGCAATTTAGTTACACCGTCTTTACCCTGAAACAAGGATGAGAAAATCTACCAAAGATTCAAAGGACCTTATTACATCCCAAAATACAAGTAAAATAGCACCAATTGGAAATTATCTGATTGTTGTACATAGAAGCCTGTATATGACACATAGTGAATAAAAGCCAGACAAGTATAGGTGGGCTCTACCATGGTGGTGGATTAGCCCACTTTGTTATCTTTGTGTTTTGGAAGGTAGTTTTTTTTTTGGGTTTTTTTGTTTTTAATTTTTTGTTTTGTTTTTGTGGGTTTTGAGACAGGGTTTCTCTGTGTAGCCTTGGCTGTCCTGGATTCACTTTTGTAGACCAGGCTGGTCTCGAACTCACAGAAAGGAAGGTAGTTTTTTTATAGTCACTTCTCACAAATGTCTTTGCTCCCTTCCCTTTTCCACTCTCTTTCCTCTTCTTCTTCTTCCCCTTCCCTTTCCTCTTCCTTCTTCTCCTCTTCCTCCTCTTCTTGTCAAGGACAATTTTATTAGCATGTAGCTGTGAGGAGGAGGGAGACGGAAATAGGAGAGAAAGTCACATCTTTTGAGTTAGGCTTGGAGCCCAACAAGCAGTAAATGGCAGATTAGCAGCCACATGACAAGGTGAGGAGGCTTCAGGTAAAGTGAAGAAGCCCCGAGCTTTGGAAAGCATGTAGCAGCTTTGTAAGTATCTGAATGAAAGGATAAAAAGTGAAAAGGAAAGAAGCAAAGAAAATCTTACATTTCCCCCCCCTGAAATAGGACTCAGAAGAGTGGGCAGGAGCCATGGCAAAGGCTCCACAGGCAATTTCCTTTTTAAAATTTGAGATAAGGTTGTATTATCCAGCCCGGGCTGACTTAGAAATTACTGTGTAGGCTGGCCTAGAACTTGTGATGATCCTCCTGTGTTAGGATTCTGAATGCTGGGATTACAAATGTGAGCCACTACATCTAAGTTACAACAGTCATCTTTAAGACTTCCCTCAGGGGGAAAATTGTTGGACAAAAGCCCAGCGCTAATGAGCCAGATCATGGCATTATTCTAAGGGCTAGGTAAGGTACTTTTGTTAAATTAAATGTTTTCTTAAATTCCTGCTAAAGCTCCCAAATAATGAGACAGAGACCTGTCACGTTGATTAATAAGCTTTAAGCACCATAACTGGGCAGATACTGATGTATTTTAACCTGTCTAGGCTAGCTTGGCCTACTTCCCAGCCACATGCCCTGTTACCTGTCCTCTAGTTATGCTGCTCTGCTGCCTCTCCTCCACCTTTGTCCTCCTGGCAATTCCCCTATGGTGACCTCCTCCTCATGGCCCAGCAACCTCACCTCCTGGCCTGGCCTCATGGCTACCTTCTCATAGCCCAACGACCTCTTTCTTCTCTCCTCTCCTCTCCTCTCCTCTCCTCTCCTCTCCTCTCCTCTCCTTCTCTCCTCCTCCTCCTCCTCCTCCTCCTCCTCCTCCTCCTCCTCTTCTTCTTCTTCTTCTTCTTCTTCTTCTTCTTCTTCTTCTTCTTCTTCTTTCTCTCTCTCTCTCTCTCTCTCTCTCTCTCTCTCTCTCTCTCTCTCTCCTCTCTCTCTCTCCCCAAGAATGGGAATGAAAGTCTCGCCTACTGTCTTCTCTGTCCCAGTCATTGGCTCTTCAGCTTCTTTTTTAACCAATCAGAGATAACTGAGGAATAATTTTGACGCAACATTGGGACAGGAGATTGCTAAATAGCACTGACAATATCAGAATCTGTTAGCATTTAGCTCACTGCCCATTCAGCAATTAACAATCAAATATACAGAGACACACCTTAATACAATGTGAATGAAGGTCACCTCTGCATTCTCCAGAGAAGCAAAACCAACAGGATGAAAATGTGCAAAGGGAGGTTTATTGTGGGAATTGGGTAACAAATTATAGAAGCCAAATGTCCTGGGTTGTGTTAGCTGCAAACTGGAGAACAAGGGAAGATGGTGATGTAGCTTTTGAATAAAATGGCCTAAGAATCAGAGGAGCCAATGGTATAAGTCCCAGCATTCGAAGGCCCAAGAACCAGTTGTGACAGCATCTAAAGACAGAAGAAGGTGGATGTCCCAGCTCAAAAAAAGAATTCGCTACTTGCCTTTTTGTTTCATTCAGGCCTTAAAAGACTGGATGACAGCCTGTTTTAGTCCATTATGCCACTCAGAACACCTGAGACATAAGACTAGGTAACTTATAAAGAACAAAGATTTAATATTCAGTCATAGTCCTGGAGTCTGAGAAGTCCAAGATTGTCAGCTGTCGTCTGTGAGAACTTCTGTGTCACATGCAGATACCAAATGGGTGAGAAAGAGATGAAACAGATGTCCTCATGTGGCAGAACAAACAGAAAGAGCTTGCATCCACATGCCCTCTTTATCAAAGCATCTATCCATGGGAAGCAGGGACCTGTTTAGCAACCATCATCCAGGCTCCCGGAAACTGGTAGACAGAATCATGCCTTCAGGGTTGTCCTTATGGCACGGGCCAAGGGTAGCAAAAGACCCTGGAGTCCAGCTTCATATCCCAGAAATGAGAAAGATTCTAAGAACTCAGCTGAGCAGGCTGCAGTTATATTGTATACAAGAATTTCCCCCCTTTCATGTTACAGTAGAAGGAAGTTCTGCTTAGGGAATATAAATAATGGATAGACATATTACAGATCATTGACTGGCATTTGTGTTTGGCACGCTGTACAGCTTTGGCAGGGAAGACGTCTAGTTCTGCCCTGTCCTTTACAACAATAATGGTTGGAGGAAGAGAGAGAGAGGAGAAACACTGGTTACTCACTGCTTTATATTAGTGATAGCTCCAAAAAGAAAATAAAAGCTAAATGTAACAAGTTCTTTCAAGTCAGGAGAATCCTTGAAGGAAGTACACAAGGGTCCACGTGAGGTTTCAGCTGAGGATATTTGCATAATAACCAGGAAGTGGGACTTACTCACGTTCACTTCCTCTCTAGGATGGATACATAAGGGGCTCCCCAAGCAGAAGGAGACATCACATCTCCCTCTCCTCTCCTGAGTCTCTCTCCTCACTGTACCTGAGTCTTCTCTACTGACAACATGGGTTGCTGTGGCTGTGGTGGCTGTGGTGGCTGTGGCTGTGGCTGTGGTGGCTGTGGCTGTGGCAGCTGTGGTGGCTGTGGCTGTGGTGGTTGTGGCTGTGGTGGCTGTGGCTGTGGTGGCTGTGGTAGCTGCTGTGGCTGTTGTGGTTGCTGTGGCTGCTGCAAGCCTGTGGCCTGCTGCTGCCGCTCCTGTGGCTGTGGCTCCTGTGGCTGTGGCTGTGGCTCCTGTGGCTGTGGCTGTGGGAAGGGCTGTTGCCAGCAGAAGTGCTGTTGCCAGCAGAAGTGCTGTTGCAAGAAGTGCTGCTGCTAGGACAACTGTTGGCCACCAGGTCTCTGGACCCTTCCTGCAGGTAACTGCTTAAGTGAGTTTTGTCTGCCTATCTGCTTCTGTTTGTCTGTAGGTTGTATCTGTAACTTGAGTATATCACCAGCCTGTGGAAATGCCATACTTTGTAGTTTTGTACCTCAATGCCATTTACTAGCAATTGTAGACATTCATAAATATGTAGCCTCTCCATAAATCACCACATTCTAATCACAACTGTGATAGAATGCAGTTGACATAATCAATGATGTACCTTCTTAAATCACCCATTTTATTTTCCGTTTCTACCTCTGCAAAGCTTATCTGTGTACACAAATAAACTCCCATTTTAATAAATTACACTAAACCAGCCTCAAAGATTCATCTCTTTTTTTTTCCTCCCATCTTTCCCATTTTATAAACTTCCCTGGATACAGTGAGTTCTGTCTTAGTGGATAGGACAAATAAGCGAAAAGAATCAAAGGTGAGATAAATGCTTGCCAGGGATATAGACGTATAGACCATTGGCCCTTTGTGGATCTGAGAAAGGAGGGAGGGATGTGGGGGGTGGGGCACCTTCTCAAGCTCATCTTCCCAATTTTATTAAGTAGAATGTACTGCAAACCTCTCACTTGACAGCAACCAAAGTCTGGTGCAGGAATATTAGATCACCTTCCAAACGTTCAGGTAGGAAACCTGACCGATTTCGAGGATCCTGTTTTGAAGGCTGCTTTCTCCTTCCAGAGTGCTTTCTTACCGCAGGTTGATCTTACTCTTCATGGCCTCGTTGCTGAGATCACTCCAAAGACTCTGGGTCTTGTTGCCTTTTTTTCTGTTGTGCATGATCTCGGCTGTCCATCTCATACTCCTCATGGACCATCACACTTTACAAAGCCTCTATGCTCTGATTCATCTGTCCAAGGTCTGGACGGTGAACTTGGGCTGTAGCTAGCTCAGGTACCATGAAACTCTTATCTGCCACTCCAAACCACAGGTCAATGTCAGTTGTGGTGTGAAATCAACATCAGAATTAACAAACAAACAAACAAAGGAACAAAACCTCAAACCACGCTCAGATGGTGTCCACATGTACAGTGCACTATGCCCTCAAATGCCTCCTTATTTAATCTCCCCTCATGTCCCTCGTCTCTGTAGATAAAGCCCAGGTACTAGCTCTTGAGAGGGTTCATGTAACAGTAGAGTGAGAATGAAGGGGCTTGGCTGGAGGTCCCAGAATGCTCTGGGTGGTCAGACTAAACCAAGGGAAGCCTGGGTCCTTTGGTATATTTCTCAGAAGGACACTTGCAACCTCTCAGGGTCTACTTAGAGTGCCTCATTGTAATTCTAAGAACCCAAGCCAGAAAAGAACCTTACATGGCAGATGTGGCACATGGAATGGATGGAAGCAAAGGGAACAAGACTTCAGGAAACCCATAGCCAACCACGTGCCGCATAACTCAAGAAGATCCTATAGGAAGCTAGCTGCCACTTCCGGCGAAAGTCAGGGTGGGCAAGCCTCCTGAGAGTAAGCTGACAGTGTGGTTTGGGTTATCACCTGTGTCCATCTCTGTTGTCTTGTCCATTGATCTGCAGGATCAGGATCCCTGGGTCTCTGATGGCCTCAGGGTACCCCAATCCCTGTAGCTACTGTCAGCCTGCAAGGTTCATTCTTGGACCCTTCTCACTCAGCCTCTCCTCCTGTATCTACTCTTGAAATGGTCTCTTCTCGGGGGGCCAGGTGTCCTCCATGAAGTGAGGGGAGAATTTAAGTTCATTCATTTAACCCCAAGGCAGCTGCTTCTCACTCAGGGCCCTTGGACGACGTGTCTTTTGCACACAAGAGTGATCAGAACTCTGTGGCACACATCCTTTTCTAGGACCTAAAACCCAACTCCTTTTAGATGTTTTCTCTCCACATGGTCTATGGAGGTAGAAGATGTGTGCTGTGAGGAACTGGAGGCTTGTCATCACTCAGTTGTTAGTATGAATTTGTGAGGAATGCATGGACTATTTTTAAAATTTAATTTATTTTTTCACTTCATATCCTGATCATAGGCCCCTCCCTCCCTCTTGCCCCTTCCCCTCCCCTATTCCTCAGAAAAGGGGAGCCCTTTGTCCACAGCTCATCAAGTTGCATTAGGGCTGAGCACATCCTCTTCCCCTGTGGCCTGGAGGCAGCTCTGGCAGGGGGGCAGTGATCAAAAAGCAGGCACCAGAGTCCAGCCCCTGCTCCCCTTACTAGGGGACCCACATGAAGCCTGAGCTTCCCACCTACTATAGGCATGAGGTATAGGGGGCCTAGGTCCAGTTCGCATGATCCTTGGTTGGTGCTTCAATCTCTAGGACTATTTTATTCTTAAAAGAGATTGCAGAGCTTTTGCTGTGGGTTGAAATGTGCTCCCTTACACTTGTCTGCTGAAATCCTAATTCCCAGTGCCTCAGAAAAGGGCAGTATTGGGGCTAGAATTATTTAAAGGTGTAGTTACACTAAAATGAGGTCATAATGGTAGGTCCTGATGCCGTGACTGGGCAGGTGTAGACACCCACTGAGGGAAGAACTCGTGAACACAGAGAGAGCACATGGGTTGCACAGCAGTGTTAGCTGACCCCCACACTGCAGTCCAGAGCCTTCTCCACCCAGTCTTCAGTCTAAACCTCTCTGCACCTCAGCTCTGCCTGCACCACCGGTCCACCTGCTCCACAGGTTCACCAGTACTGAGTGTGACAGGGAGAGTAAGCAATGCCAAGGTAGTATGAAATAGGAAGCCATAATAATTAATTAATCCTGCCTGTGAACTTGAGACTCAGCCTCAGAGAGATTATCTACATTAGGTTAACTGTGGTAAGGAGACTCAGGCTAATTTGGGGCTGTACCACGGGCCGGTGAAATAAACTCACTGACCTGCCCTCACTCCGCCAACCTTGCCTTTGTGGCTGAAGAGTCCTTCAATGAATTTTTATTGTCCGAAAGAAAAGGCCGTCTCAGCAATTCTCAAAACTTCCAAAGATGTAAGGTTTGAGTAAGATCCTCTGTCTTCCCATTTAGTCAGCAAAATGACTTGCTGGAGACAACATGAGTGTGGGGTCCTTTCATTTGTGAGAGGAACATAGCTTTGGTTGATCTCACTTGTCACCTTGGTTACATCAGGAATTAAGTAAGAAACATGCCTGTGGGCAGATCAGTGAGGGAATTTCCTAGAAGAATTAACTGAAGACTGAGGACCCTTTTCCAAACAGCGCGGCACCTTTTGGTGGCAGTCCAGATGGAAAAGGTCTGGGGAGAACTCTTTTTGCCTGCCTGCCTTTACATCCTGCTGGTTAGTGCAGCTATCCTGTTGCTGCTTCTGTAGCCTCCACCCTTTGCTAACACCAGAACACACCCTCTCTGGCCTAACATATACTGAGGAAGAATGGCTTTCCAGGAATGCTCCAGGCTCTCAGCTGCAGATTGGGATAGATGAGTCATCCAGCCTCTTGGGTGACGCCATCATATTTCCAGCCTCTCTGGTGTGCAAAGAACCATCTTGGACTACTCCATCCATATCCTGATCATGCAAGCCGGGCTCACAACTTCACTCTGTGATAAGTATCCATTCTCTGTTCCTCTAGAGAGCCCTGACTAATGCCTACCCAAAGAGAAGGTTTTTCTCTCAGGATCCAACTTTGAACACTGCACAAACATCAAGGCTTCTCTAGGCTCCTAAGTCTAAAACAATATAAAAGAATGAGGGAAAAAAACCACAAGTCACAGACCATTAAGGAAGATCTCAAATGATTTTGCCAGCAGCCAAACATCTCATGACAGTGCTTACATAATGGTTAGGATGCAGATGAAAGATGAACAGCCATTCCCTGAAAACAAGCCATGGGATTTCAGGGCTTTTCAGGAGAACTCACACTGTGACCAGAGACAAATGAAGGCATGGCATGACCACAGGCGACAGAGTGGACAAAGGGCAATCGTCTGTATCGAGAAGAGCGAGCAGGGTGGAATGCCCAGGGAAGGTCACCCTGAGGAAAGGGCACGATGGAATTTTTCTGGGGAGGCTGAGGTGTGTTCATACTGGAAAGGTCTGTTCTCACCTGTTCTCTGAGGGCACAGTCTTCACACCTCATACCTCGTATGATTTTAAATGGCAGCAGAGTATGCTGTGAGGTGAATTCAGCTCTCCAAAGACATTATAATGGACAAAGGTGACTCTGGATCACCCTGAAGACAGGTGGAACAGTTGATTATTTAAACCCATCTTTGTGGTCTTCTCTGGCCAGCATTACCTGAAACAAAACCAACAAAAACCATTGAATGATTTTGAGCAGTGATTATATGAACAGCAGCTTCCTCTCCTCAGCACATCCAACCCTAACATTTCTTCTGGGCAGAAACAAGGTCAGTCCTATCTTCCGCTGCTCACTAATCACCAGTATTGAGTTTGAAAGTTAGAAAGCCAGGGGAAACTAAAGGAACAGTGTCAACACTTTAAGTACATATCATAGCTGAAGGTATAGAAAAACAAACAAACAAACAAACAAACAAACACCAAGAAAAAACAGAAGCTGGTCATCTGTCTCCCAGGCTGACTGTAAATGTTCTCAATAGATAGAAATAGAAAGAAAATTGTATTACTTGTATTTCAGTATTCAATGTTTGTGAAAGATTGTTTGTAGTGTGTGTGTACAAGAGAGAGTGAGGGAGAGAGGGGGGAAGAAAGAGAGAGAGAAAGAGATGGGAATTTTGGAATTTTTGTTTATTTAAAAACACAGAAATATTATAAGAATATGTTTTTGTTTTAATCCCAGGTGTGGGGATATAGGGCTGCTTTGCAGCAGCTGACTATGATTTGCCTCATGTTCTGGTGGGGGGCATGATTTTGCCAGATGCAGATTGTTTCTGCAATTATGTGAGATTTTGAATTCTGGGACTTTTCAGAGGGTATATAAATGCTGAGAGGCATGGGGGTTGTTGATTGTAGTTGGTCGAGGTTTGCTAAGTAGTCATGTGCAAAGAAGAAACAACAACAAGAAGAAATTAAATATCCTGATGGCAAAGCTCAAACTTGCCCCAAGGAGCTCGACACCCCAGTCAGCAGGAAGTAGTCTAATGATAACATCGTCCTCTTCCCCTGACTTTATTCAGGGATCTCTTTCCTTTCCTTTCCATCCTTTTCTCTCTCTTATCTAGTATTAGAGGGTTAAAAGAGTGGAAGAAAAGGGTGGAGAAGGGTGAGAGAAATAAGAACCTACAAAGTAGCTAATGCCGTGTGTGTGTGTGTGTGTGTGTGTGTGTGTGTGTGTGTGTCAGTGTGTATGAGTGCGTGGATGTGTGAGTGCATGTGAATACGTGGATGTGTATATATGCATGTGTGTGAATTTTTGTGTATATGTGTATGTATGCGTGTGAATATGTGTGTGACTATGTGAATGTGTGTGTGTTTGAATGAGTGTGTGTATGTGTGAATATATGTATGAGTGTGTGTATGTGTATGTGTGTGTGTAAAAAGGTTTTAGGTGTACCCATGGAACTTGACTTTCACAATCTGTAAGTGAGAGGTCTTCTAAAGACTCAGGTGGTGAGGGGTTGGCCTTGATGCAGCAGGTTCAGACATGGGCTTTGTCCTGAGGGTTCTAACATCATCAATGTCTTAGTCCACTAATGGGCCATGGGGAATTGATGGAAACTTAAGTGGGACCTAGCTGTCCACCAAAGGCTTAAAAAAAAGATTTGGAGAATTTTTAGGATTGGAGATGTGGTCATACCAAAGAAGAGGCAATAGAAACGTTCAGAGGTTATTTATATTTTATTAGAAAACAAAAACCAAAAATCACATTGGAAGGTACAAATAAAGAAAAGTATAGAGACAGGAAACAAATGCGGAAGAAATAGTCCCATATGTCAAAAAGTACTTGATTCCACGTTCTGAGGAGAACAGCGGAGAGACTGCTGCAGGAATCGACTATTTGTTACTGGAGAGGAAACACAGCAGGCAGGAAGGTTAGGAATACCAAAGCAGAAAAGAAAGGAACCCAGAGTCCGGAAGCAAATCCATAGGACAGGGGCATACCAGGGCAGGCAGACGACAGTAAAGCTGGTGTGGAGGTAGGAGGAAAGGCCCTGAATTCCTGGTACCCATAGCCCAGAAACAGAGACCTGGTGGCTGTCCTAGCAGCAGCACTTCTTGCAGCCACACTTCTGCTGGCAGCAGCACTTCTGCTGGCAACAGCCCTTCCCACAGCCACAGCCACAGGAGCCACAGCCACAGGAGCGGCAGCAGGTACGGCGGCAGCAGCAGACCATCACAGGTTTGCAGCAGCCACAGCAACCACAACAGCCACAGCAGCTACCACAGCCACCACAGCCGCCACAGCCACCACAACCACCACAGCCGCCACAGCCACCACAACCGCCACAGCCACCACAGCCACAACAGCCACAGCCACCACAGCCACAACAGCCACAGCAACCACCACAGCAGCCAACACGGTAGCACCTGCAGGTGGTGCAACTGGTGCAGCCTCCACAGTTATCACAGCCACCACAGCCAGAGCAACCCATGGTGTCAGTAGAGAGGATTCAGGTGCAGTGAGGAGAGAGACTCAGGAGAGGAGAGGGAGATGTGATGCTCCTCCTGCTGGGGGAGCCCCTTAAGTACCATCCTGGGAGAAAGGAAAGGGAAGGATGGAGCACACATGACATGTGGTCACTTCCTTGTGGGGCAGCTGCTGTTTTCTCATCCAAGGTTCTCCCTTGTTTGTGTCCCATGCACATCACATGACCTCATACACTTGCAAGCAGTGCCTTTTCCTTTGTAAAGCCGCTTTAGAAGCAAACCAGGAGATGCTGATGTGGGGGAGGGGAGCTCATTTTCACAGCAGTACAACACATCTTTCAAATTTGCAGGGAAGTGGACACTTAGTTGAAAGCAGCCTTTTCCTCTTCCTTTTCAATGCTTTTCTACCCATCATCCACTCGAAATCTCCCTGCTTTGCTAGGAATTCTCAAAGGAAAAGGCAAATTAGGAACATCCAAATAGAATTCTTCCAGAAATGGTTACACCTGCATTACTGTGATTTTCACATCATTGTCTGCCCAGTGAGTTCGCATGTTCCGTACTTAGAGAGAGAGAGAGAGAGAGGGAGAGAGGGAGAGAGGGAGAGAGGAGGAGGGAGAGACGGGGAGAGAGAGAGAGAGAGAGAGAGAGAGAGAGAGAGAGCACAGAAAATGACACGGTTCTCCCCATTCTTAACTCATTAAACTGTGTGCTGAGTGCTGGCACAATCCTCCCTCCCGTCCTCCCTCCTAAGCCTGGGCAAACTCCCTTCCTGGTCCACACTTGCCTGGATTTAAATCCTATATGTAACTTTCCCAAGCAGATCCTCTAAGGTAAGTCAGGTCACACCCATCTCCATCACCCGACCTATTCATACTCTGCTCTTGACTCCATCTTCTTGCCCTGGGGCCTCGGAGGCACATCTGGTGGTCCACTCTCACACTTAGGTCAAATGCTCCTCCGAATTGCAAGCCCTCCACCCAGACACTTGAACACTCTCTATGTGCTGATGCTTAAAAATCCTGTGTGCGGCCATTTTTTCTCTTACTCCAAGGTCCACTCTCCTACTAGAGTCTTCAACAGCTTTAAACCCCACCTTGCACCTCTAGTTCTATTCAGTCTAAGCCCTCATGGACCACCCGAGGATGCTGTGACACAAAGGAACAGAGCCAATTTACCCATGAAACCTCCAACACCAGATCCCTACAGAACAGCTTCGTCAGATTCAGGAAACAGGTTCTGGCCATTGAGCCTTTGCCACACAAAAGGAGAAGGATCTCAGCTCTCCTCTGATCCTGTTGTTTCTATTGCTACACCCAACTTGCTCACCCACTCTCAATTTCTCTAAGAAGAAAACCAGCAAGAACAAGGTCTAAGACAGAAGAGCCCATGCGAGGGTCTCAGCTGTCTTTCATCCATAATTGATATTCAAACATAGGGAAACGCTTCTTCTTTCCACAAATCAAGTCATACAAATCATTGTGTCATCAAAATGCACATTCCAGAATGATTTTGTCTTGTTATGAAAATTGCCACTATGGCCTAAGTACCTCCTACATGAATCACACAGTAACACTACATGTGCTGAGGTGGTGATGTTGACTGCAGCTCCAGCTGACTCCCTGTCTTGTAAAGAAGACAATGATGTTTGCACTTGACAGTGACCCTTGACTCTGTTTTTATGTTCTTCCCACTCCACAGACTACTTTCTGTTCCAAACTCTCTGAAGGCATGGTCTATGCCTCACCTTCACTTGTGGACATTTCAGAAGCCCTCAGGTCATCTAGCCCAGGGGCTCCCTTGAGATGCTTGCAGTCTGTAAGCTCTGCCCACAGAACCAAGCACATGCTTTGAACACTGTGAGGGAAGATGGAAGAACACCTATTATGTGGACAGCCTCCTCAGGTCCTAGAGCCCAGAATTTGATTCAGACTGGAGTGCTGTTTTAGGAAAAACAAACATAAGTGAGGTATGCAGAAGTCAAGGCTATCTGAGAAGAGAGGGAAACAATAGCTGGTGAGATTCTCACAAATACATCAAGTCACGTGACAATAAGGAAGTGGTCATGTGCTCCTTCCTGGACTGCCCAGCATTGGTACTTAAGGGGCTCCCCCAGCAGGAGGAGCATCACATCTCCCTCTCCTCTCCTGAGTCTCTCTCCTCACTGCACCTAAGTCCTCTCTACTGACAACATGGGTTGCTGTGGCTGTGGAAGTTGTGGCTGTGGCAGCTGTGGCTGTGGTGGCTGTGGCTGTGGTGGCTGTGGCTGTGGTGGCTGTGGCTGTGGCGGCTGTGGTGGCTGTGGTAGCTGCGGTGGCTGTTGTGGCTGCTGTGGTTGTTGTGGCTGTTGCAAACCTGTCTGCTGCTGCCACCACACCTGCTGCCGCTCCTGTGGCTGTGGCTGTGGCTCCTGTGGCTGTGGCTGTGGCTGTGGGAAGGGCTGTTGCCAGCAGAAGTGCTGCTGCCAGCAAAAGTGCTGCTGCAAGAAATGCTGCTGCTAGGAAGACTGCTTGTCTCTGGGCTTCTCCTGTAGGTAACTGATAGAGGTGAGTCTGTCTATGTGTCTGTGTGTCTGTGTGTCTGCTCCTCTTGGGATTGTGAGCCACCAGCATGACACGAGCTCATTGCCATTGGAGCCTGGCATTTCTATAGTTGTTATCATCCTGCAACACTTGATGGAGACCAAGCAAAAGCCTGAGTCCCAGGCCTTCTCTGTCAGTCACCATGCGATCATGACCATGGCTGACACCATCTGGTAGATTGTGCTATGGCAGCCTACAGTTCCTCTCATTCTGCGCCAATGACCTGTTTCCCCATTGTATTGCATATCTGTAACCACAAAGCTACTCTTACTTAATAAATTTCAGTAAATCCTTCTCAGACAGCTGACTCCTGTGTGTCTCATGTGCTTTCCTGTCTCTAACCTGTCTTTCCATGGGGAGAAACGAGTTCCATCTCAACTGACACCACATTCTAGATGAGCAAAAGCTTCAGAGAACTAGACATGAGGTAGACTGTGAGCTACACGGTGAGGCAGTGATGGCTGAGCCTAGGGTGGTCCTCTGGTTGGTGGGGACAGGGCCTTGCAGTGAGTCATGGACCCAGCTTAGAATCCCCTTTCTCTTCCCACATACTGGGCATGATCTGGGCAGCTTTGCTCTTTCAGGAGATCCCTGCCAGGGTGTGCTGCCTCCCCATGGGCCTGAAGCAGCTGGGACAAACCACTGTGATGGCTCTCCTCTGGGGTCGGCCTCCCTGCATTTAGATTGGCCTGGGAGATGGAGTGGTAAACTCTGGATGAGCTGTGGGGTGTGTGGAGATTGGAACAGGGGCTGGGGGAGAAGACCCACCCTACATGTGAGTGGTGCTGTCCCATGGGCTGGGGGCCTAGGAGGAACAAAAGGGGTGGGTGCGGGCAAGAAGAAAGCTGGCAGAGTCCCACCCTTTTCTTTCTCTGCCTCCTTATGGGACACAGATGTTACAGCATTCCAGCACCACAAGTCTCCTGTATCATTATGTTTTGCCCGCACATGGTGCTAAGAAACCATCAGTCCTCTGACACTGTGTGCTAAATGTTTTCCTTTAGCTTGGTTGTGGCAGGTGTTTTGTCACATGACACTTAAAGTAGCCAAAGCAACAAGTGCGAATTGACATTTCTGAAACTGTGGGCTACAATCAACCTTATTCTAGCTTCTTCAGTTGAATGTCTTGGATTCTCGTCTTACAAGAATGGAAGACTGCCTCACCTATACCCTCCAAGGGTGTCCTCATGCACAAAACAATGTGTTCCCAAATCTTTGCTGGCTTCCCAAAGTGTGCTCTCAATATTCCGTGTAGACTTCAGACTCTAGCACAACTCTACTTCGGTTATCAGCCAAGGGAGCAACAAGAAGGGCAGGCACAGCAGTGGGGGTTGGGCTGCGAGACTGGGCCAATGTGTACCAGCAATCTGAGCCTGTCTTGTTCTAAGGCTTGTTCTCCTTGTCAGTCGGAGGAGAGCCAGGCACAGAACAGGAGCACAAATGGGTATATGTGGTGGAGTGGTTCATCCAAAGGAATCATGAGTTCTATTCACCTAAGAACACATAGAATAAGACTTCAGAGATGAGCCGATGGCAAATTTCCTTCCTCCTGGATGTGAGGAATGATGCTGCTGGTGTGTGGATGAGCCTCCAGAAGCTAAGCAGTCAAGTTGGTTTGGGTATCACTCATATCTATCTCTACTGACTTGTCCATCTACAGGACCCCTGACCCTCCAATGCACTCAGGTTACACAGAGTCCTACAGGTTCATTCTTGGACCCACTCACTGCCTGATATTCTCTCCTCCTGTACTTACACTTGGAGCTGGCCCTTCCACTGGTACCTGACTAGAGAGGAGTCGGGGAGAGCTCAGGTTCATCTATCTGATCTCAAGTCAGTTGTTCATCACTCAGGACCACGGAGCCAGTTTCTTGAAAGAGCATCGCTGCTGGTCAGAGGAATTCTGGGACATCAAGCCTGTCCTAGGACCAAGACTCAACTCCTTCTAAGTGTTTGCTCCCCTTGCCCCATGCCCTGGAAATAAGCTCGTGATTCATCCATAGCATTATATAAAACATATAGTTGTGAAAGAAAGAACAAAGAAGGCTGCTGGGGCATTGGCTCAATCAGTAACAGGCCTACCACACATCCATGAAGATGGAGTTTAGATCCCCAGCATCCACATCCAAATCTGATGACAGAGGGCATCTTAGTTAGGCTTTCTATTGATATGGTAACACACCATGGCTAAGAGCAACTTGGGGAAAACAGGTTTATTTTATCCTACAGTTGTGGTCCATCATCTGGGGAATTCAGGGCAGGAACTCAAGACAGGAACCTGGAGACAGGAACTGATGTGGAAGCCATGGAGGGGTGCTGCTTACTGGCTTGCTCTTCATGGCTTACATAGCCTGCTTTCTTATAGCACCCAGGACTAGCTACCAGGGTGGTCCCACTCACAATGGGCTGGGCCTGCCCATATCAATCAGTAATCAAGACAATACTCTACCCCAAGACTTGCCCACTGATCAATTTATATAGGTGTTTTTTCAATTGTGCTTTCTTCTTTTGGATACCTCTGTCTGGTGCCAGGTTGACATCACCTGCACAGAGTGCTTGCTGTATAACCCAGAGACGGAAGTTTAGATCTCCACAAGGCGTGGAAGAGTCAGACTCATAATGTGAGTTTCCGTAATCCCAGCATGCCCCTCTAAGGAGACAGGAGGTAGAGACCCAGAGTCTCACGGGCTAGAAAGACAGCAGTGAGACCTGGTCTCCAACAAAGTAGAATGCAAACACCAATACCCAGGAGACATTAGATTTCTGCCACTGACTCCCACATGAATGCATGTGCACATACATATGTACATATACTAAACACACAGACAAAATAGAGTGTGTGCCTTATTTTATTTGCCTTTCTTTCTTTTTTCTTTTTGGATTTTTTTTTTGTTTGTTTTTTGAGACAGCATTTCTCTTTGTAGTCTTGGCTGTCCTGGACCTGCTGGACCTCCTGGAACAGACTGTCCTCGAACTCACAGAAATCCACCTGCCTCTGCTCCCAGAGTGCTGGGATTACTAGCATGCTGCCATCATACCCAGCTGTTTATCTTTTAAAATAAACTTTTGCTGGGTGGTGGTGGTAGTGTCAGTGGAGGCAGCGGAGGCGGTGGTGGCGGCAGCGGTGGCAATGCACTCCTTTAATCCCAGCACTTGGGAGGCAGAGGCAGGTAGATCATTGTGAGTTTGAGGCCAGTCTGGTCTACAAAGTGAGTCCAGGACAGACAAGGCTACACAGAGAAACCATGTCTTGGAAAAAAAAATAAACTTTTAATTTTTTTTGAAAAATTTATACATGTATACAGTATGTTCTAATGCTATCCACCCCCATTACTTGCCTGAAACTCCCCCAGGACCTACCAGTCTATCTCCTCCTGATCCATAGCCTTAAAAAAAAAAAAAACTATTCACTGGCTCCTGAATCAAACTGATGCTGACCATGTGCAAGTGGATGTTTGCCATCCACACGGGCAATCTACCAGCAGCCACACCCCTAAAGAAAAGCGATCCTCATCCTCCATCGACAGTCATCAACAGTCATTGCTCCTAAGCTAGGGGTTGGAACTTAGGAGCGCCAGCCCCTCCTCTCCCCATCTATGCTGGAATGCTGACCAGCTTGATTTTGTACAGGTCTTTTTCAAGCAACCACAGCTACTGTGAGTTAATATGTGTGTGAAGCGCACCATACCTAGAAGGCAGCGTCTCACCTGTCTCTGCCCTATCCTCCAGCTCTGACGTTCTTCCTGCCTACTCTTTCATGATGTTCCATGAACCTTGCAGGTGGGGAGGCTCCTCAGCTGAACACTCACAGTGTCTGGTTCTCAGCTTTGACTACCTAACAATCTTTGCCTTAAATACCACCCGCTGTGGTGGGGGAGAGCTTTTCTGTCTAAGAATGAGAGCAGATTACATCTATGGGTAGGAAGGTAAACATTAAGAAGCTCATGTGACGACATGGCATTTAGCTGAACATCAGCCTTGAGCCTATGCTATCCCCAGTCATGAGATTTTGATCATGTTTATAGTACCAGACACAAAATCCTTCCTGTGAAATAGGCCTCAAATCAAAGCAGAAGTGATTGGTTAGCTCCTTAACCATCGTGCCACAATTGCAGTAGAGGGCACAGCTTTCCCACCAAGCTGGCATTGTAGCATGCAGTCTACCTCAGGGCAAGATCACTGATATTTTTTGGACCCCATGAGCTTGCTTAGTATAGTCCAGCACTATGTAAACTAGCCACCACAGAGTTTCCTGGTCGGTTTGAAATTGGCCTCTCTATGTTCTACAATCAATGTGGGTGGTGTCTTTACAAATAAGGTGTTGAATTTGGTTATGATGGCAACCAAGGGCAATGACAACAACTTGTATTATTTTTGGTTTCTCAGGACACCGCTGGCCAACAAGTGACAGGGAGGTAAGCCATGGCTTGTACTGAGAATTACTTTAAATAATCAATGTCTACTAGAAACGATGTTGACCAACAATGGGGAAACCTCTATAACAATTCCCAATTTCACAATATATTTTGATTAGCTTACAACCTAGTAGGTTTTGCTAGAGCTTCTACATACGAACTTAGTTTTGGTTAACTGACACCTTTTATCCTGCTCTGCACCATCTACCTATGTTATTTTATTTTAAAAATAGATGCCAGATATTGTCACAAGAGGAAATATGAAAAGCTCTGGGAAATAAAAAAGGGTGTTTTACACAAAAACTCTGAAAAGATGGAGTGTGTGCACACCAAGAAGTTACTGGTCATATCATAGGGAACAGCAGGAGAGAGGGAGAGCCCAGCCAGCGAGGCTGAGGGGCAGGGTGAGGCCATGCGATGCTGCAGTTTACAAACAAAGGGCACCAGCAGATTTTACCGGTGTCTCTGAGAGCCAGTTCTCACAGGTGGAAAAGGCAAGCTTGTGTGGCCAATGCTACCTTTATAGAGGGCAGCCGGCCACCTGGAAGGGATGCTCAACTTTTCCAAGTCACTGTGCTGTGGCCATTGAATTAACGGGTCTTTGTCAGACATGGTGCTGGGCCCTCTTGCGGAACACCAGTTTGCTATGGAAAAAAAGACTTATGTGCAGATTTATAATGGCCACTAGAAACTAAACAAACCAAAGCAAAGGGAATGCTAGACTGAACACAGGTTACTATCAAGATTATCCAACTAAAGGACGAAGCAGGCAGAGTCTGTTTTGCGACTCTTCTGCTACGAGGCTCAACTGTGCCCTCTCTTCTCTATATACTCATGCCGTGACTCCCAAGACCTCAGAGAGTAGACCTTATCTGGAGAAAGCAACTAAGAAAAGGCAGCTACATCAACATAAATCACCCCAGGCAGTGTGCTGGGTCATTTTATGTCAACTTGACACAAGCTGGAGTCATCTGAGAGGCAGAACCCATTGAGAAAACGCCTCCATAAGATTGGGCTGGAGGTGCTGGGCCTAGTGGCACAGCCTTTAATTCCAGCACTCAGGAGGCAGAGGCAAGCCTGCAGAGCATTTCATTAATTAGTAATTGATGTGGGAGTGCCCAGCCCATGGTGGGTGTGGCCATCCTTGGGCTGGCGATCCTGGGGGCAGTGAGAAAGCTGGCTGAGCAGGCTCTGGGGAACAAGCCAGTAAGCAGCACTCCTCCATGACCTCCTTATCATCAGCTCCTGCCTTCAGGCTCCTGCCCAGTTTGAGTTCCTGTCCTGACTTCCTTCAATGATGAACAGAGATATGGAAGTGTAAGCCAAATAAATCTTCTCCTCCCCAAGTAGTTTTGGCCTGGTGTTCCATCACAGCAAAGATAGCCCTAATGAGGACAGGTAGATTTAAATTCATCATGACTGGGGTGTTCGATAAACGAAGAAAGGCAGCAGACATGAAGACCAGGCAGACCCGGTGAAGACAGAATTCTCTAAAGCTGCTAACACCTTGATCCTGGACTTCTAGCATGGGAAATTATGAGAAAACAAACAGCTCTGCTCTAAGTCAGCTGCCCCCAGATTTTGATGGAAGTAGAGAAAGGAAAATGGCCGTGCCCTGCTGGCTTTCTTCTTTCCCTCCACCTGGGCCCCCAGCCCATGGGACAGCACCACTCACATGTAGGGTGGTTCTTCTCCCCCAGCCCCTGTTCCAATCTCCACACACCCCACAGCTCATCCAGAGTTTACCACTCCATCTCCCAGGCCAATCTAAATGCAGGGAGGCCGACCCCAGAGGAGAGCCATCACAGTGGTTTGTCCCAGCTGCTTCAGGCCCATGGGGAGGCAGCACACCCTGGCAGGGATCTCCTGAAAGAGCAAAGCTGCCCAGATCATGCCCAGTATGTGGGAAGAGAAGGGGGATTCTAAGCTGGGTCCATGACTCGCTGCAAGGGCCTGTCCCCACCAACCAGAGGACCACCCTAGGCTCAGCCATCACTGCCTCACCGTGTAGCTCACAGTCTACCTCATGTCTAGTTCTCTGAAGCTTTTGCTCATCTAGAATGTGGTGTCAGTTGAGATGGAACTCGTTTCTCCCCATGGAAAGACAGGTTAGAGACAGGAAAGCACATGAGACACACAGGAGTCAGCTGTCTGGGAAGGATTTACTGAAGTTTATTAAGCAAGAGTAGCTTTGTGGTTACAGATATGCAATGCAATGGGGAAACAGGTCATTGGCGCAGAGTGAGAGGAACTGTAGGCTGTCATAGCACAACCTACCAGACGGTGTCAGCCGTGGTCATGATCGCATGGTGACTGACAGAGAAGGCCTGGGACTCAGGCTTTTGCTTGGTGTCCATCAAGTGTTGCAGGATGATAACAACTAGAGAAATGTCAGGCTCCAATGGCAATGAGCTCGTGTCATGCTGGTGGCTCACAATCCCAAGAGGAGCAGACAGACAGACACACAGACACATAGACAGACTCACCTCTATCAGTTACCTACAGGAGAAGCCCAGAGACAAGCAGTCTTCCTAGCAGCAGCATTTCTTGCAGCAGCACTTTTGCTGGCAGCAGCACTTCTGCTGGCAACAGCCCTTCCCACAGCCACAGCCACAGGAGCCACAGCCACAGGAGCCACAGCCGCAGCCACAGGAGCGGCAGCAGGTGTGGTGGCAGCAGCAGACAGGTTTGCAGCAGCCACAACAACCACAGCAGCCACAACAGCCACCGCAGCTACCACAGCCACCACAGCCGCCACAGCCACAGCCACCACAGCCACAGCCACCACAGCCACAGCTGCCACAGCCACAGCCACAACCACCACAGCCACAGCCACCACAGCCACAGCCACAGCCACCACAGCCACCACAACTTCCACAGCCACAGCAACCCATGTTGTCAGTAGAGAGGACTCAGGTACAGTGAGGAGAGAGACTCAGGAGAGGAGAGGGAGATGTGATGCTCCTCCTGCTGGGGGAGCCCCTTAAGTACCAATGCTGGGGAGTCCAGAAAGGAGCACATGACCACTTCCTTATTGTCACGTGACTTGATGTATTTGAGAGAATCTCACCAGCTATTGTTTCCCTCTCTTCTCAGATAGCCTTGACTTCTGCATACCTCACTTATGTTTGTTTTTCCTAAAACAGCACTCCAGTCTGAATCAAATTCTGGGCTCTAGGACCTGAGGAGGCTGTCCACATAATAGGTGTTCTTCCGTCTTCCCTCACAGTGTTCAAAGCATGTTCTTGGTTCTGTGGGCAGAGCTTACAGACTGCAAGCATCTCAAGGGAGCCCCTGGGCTAGATGACCTGTGGGCTTCTGAAATGTCCACAAGTGAAGGTGAGGCATAGACCGTGCCTTCAGAGAGCTTGGAACAGAAAGTAGTCTGTGGAGTGGGAAGAACATAAAAACAGAGTCAAGGGTCACTGTCAAGTGCAAACACCATTGTCTTCTTTACAAGACAGGGAGTCAGCTGGGGCTGCCATCAACATCGCCACCTCTGCACATGTGGCATTACTGTGTGATCTATCTGTGGACCACTCAGGCCAGAATGACATGTTTAAATACAGCGCTCTATCTTTATAACACCCATATTATAGTGGTGTAATTTTTGGTATTTTTTATTTTGATTCAAGAATTATTCTTTGTTTGCATAGTCTTTGTTTCTGGAATATAAATTCACCTATATATAACACATTGATGCTTACTAGCCTAACCAGGGTTTCCAGAAGAATGTATGGACTTTTTCTAAGCAGCTGGAGTCTTATTGTAGCACCCCAGGGCACAGATGAGAGCATTATATCAGGGAGGATGGGAATTCACATGGAGGGATCAGACGATGGCTGGATCATGGTGAGGCTTGAGGGTTGCTCACCAACAAAGACACCACGAAGAAGGCTCTTTTCTATCCAAATGTGCAGACACAGCCATCTCAGGATGTTGAAGTTTCTAGGACAGCCCTCTACCCTTCATTTACATAGGAAACCCACTGCTCAGAACCTGCCTCCCTACTTGGTAACATTGGCCCTCAAGGATCCAACTACCAAGAACCGTTGAAAAATTCCTAGGGTTTATTGGTGCTGCCCAATACCCCCTCCAGCCCACTTGGGTGACATCTGGTTGCTTTCACACAAGCTTTGTATGTGGTGGGAAGAGGGAGGTGGAGGGATATATGTTGAATAACATGCAGGGTTAAGTGCACTAGTGATCCAAGTGAGCTAGAGATGTGCGGATAAGTTTGGACGTGTTAAAGTGTCAAGTGAGCTGAACTTGGTGAGGCAGAGGAAACAGGAGTGAGGGAGGGCAAGGAGTCCCATATTTTTTTTCATGGTGCATAGCCTCTTAAGTGTTTGGGGTTTTTATTTTGTTGTTTGTTTTGTTTTGTTTTTTGTTTTTTGTTTTTTTTTTGTTTTTTGTTTTTTGTTTTTTTCGAGACAGGGTCTCTCTGTGTAGCCTTGGCTGTCCTGGACTCACTTTGTAGAGCAGGCTGGCCTCGAACTCACATTGATCCACCTGCCTCTGCCTCCCGAGTACTGGGACTAAAGGCGTGCGCCACCATGCCCAGCTCTCTTAAGCGGTTTTACAAAGGAAAAGGCACTGCTAGCAAGTGTGTAAGGTCATGTGAAATGCACGGGACATAAACAAGGAAGAATCTTGGATGACCCTGCTGAGAAAACAGCACCTGTCCTACAAGGAAGTGACCATGTCATGTGTCCTCCATCCTTCCCTTTCCTCTCTCCCAGGATGGTACTTAAGGGGCTCCCCCAGCAGGAGGAGCATCACATCTCCCTCTCCTCTCCTGAGTCTCTCTCCTCACTGCACCTGAATCCTCTCTACTGACACCATGGGTTGCTCTGGCTGTGGTGGCTGTGGTGGCTGCGGTGGCTGTGGTAACTGTGGAGGCTGCACCAGCTGCACCACCTGTAGGTGCTACCGTGTTGGCTGCTGTGGCTGTTGTGGCTGTGGTGGCTGTGGCTGCTGTGGCTGTGGCGGCTGTGGTGGCTGTGGCTGTGGTGGTTGTGGCTGTGGTGGATGTGGCTGCGGTGGCTGTGGTAGCTGCTGTGGCTGCTGTGGCTGCTGCAAACCTGTGGTTGTCTGCTGCTGCCGCCGCACCTGCTGCCGCTCCTGTGGCTGTGGCTCCTGTGGCTGTGGCTGTGGCTGTGGGAAGGGCTGTTGCCAGCAGAAGTGCTGCTGCCAGCAGAAGTGTGGCTGCAAGAAGTGCTGCTGCTAGGATTCCTGTGAATTTTGGCTTCTGTGTCTTGCTGACAACACTCTTTCCTTGGCTCTCTGTTCTTCCTTCTCACTCTGGTCATGGGCTCTTCCCATCTTTGGTGTTTCATGTCTTTCCATCTGAAGAGTTTCTTTCCAAATGGAGAGGAGCCATCTCTGGAGAAAACATCTGCTGATCCTAGGTCCCACGGAACTCTTTAACCTTTGACCCCTTTCCAATGAGGTCCTTGTCTTTGGCTCAACAGCTATTTACTGCCTTCACTTTCCCCTTTATTTGCCCTTTCCCCTCTCTTTTCACTGCACGTTTTCTTTTCTCCTTTTCATTTATAGTGCTTGTATATTTTCAAAATTCCCTAATAAAATAAAACATGCCAGAAAATATTCTCTTCTGTGTTCTGTTTGGCCATATGAATCCCTGTTCATATCATCTGAAGCTTGAGAGATGTTTCACTGCTGAGCAAAGATTTTTGAGACACCAGCCATAAAAGCACACCTACAAAGGGGCACACGAGAAGCTATGATCAAATCTTTGGAGATGAGCCCTTCCACTAATGAAATATCAAACTGTCCTCAATCATGTTTCCAATGTGTATTACCACCGCTGTCTTCTGGTACATTTGACACAGGGTCCTACCAAGTCCAAATTGTAGAACTTAAAGTCATAAGTGACTCTGCCTGTTTGGCCTTAAATGTGATATTTTATCATTAGGTACCTACCCTGCCCCCATGCTAAGGTTCTGGGAACATCTCAGAAGAGAAAGTGGAAAGAATGGAAGGGGCGGGCGTCAAGGAAGAGTGCTGTGAAAAGCTTTGTCTGGATAGGATGTAGCTCTCACAGCCATGAACGCTCAGCAGCTGTAGTTACTCACACTAGGTCTTCACCAACTTAAACCATTAGGAATTCCAGTGTGGATGTGGATGGGGGGGCCAGGGGGGGAGCTCAGAAGGCCCTGAGAGCTGCTGGAGAGAGAGAGAGAGAGAGAGAGAGAGAGAGAGAGAGAGAGAGAGAGAGAGAGAGAGAGAGAGAGAGAGATTCTTCTTTGGGCTGTTCCCACTAAGAGGTTGCCCTTGCTCTTGTGGATAGTCCACATTCATGCTCATAGAGGAAGCATTAAATGGATTTAGTGTGTTATGAAAAAGGGGGGAAGAGGGGGGAGATAGAGAAAAGAGGACATGAATTTGGGGTGTGAGGTTGGGGAGTTGGTTGGGAAAATAAAGGGGATTGTATATGATCATGTTTCAACCTGTATACATGAAATTCTCAAAGAGCAGTAAAAACAACAACAAAGAGATGAAATTTAGAGTCATTTGCAGAAATGTCATAAACCAGTGCCAGGACTGAACTTGTACAGGTTTTGAAAGATTTCTTTTTATACAATTTGTTCAAATGAAGAAGTAAGAATACACTGCAATAACTAGTTGCAGCCCAGAACCTATTATACCTGTATTTGGTCTGATCTAGTAAGTTTTACTTCTACAATGAGCCCATACCCTTAGATGCATCACTACACGTACTCTCTATATTTATGTTCCTAATGTGGAAAAAGTCATGTATTTCCAGAGGTGCAGTGGCACAGTGCTAACCTAGCATATATATGAGGCTTGCCATGCAGTACAACACAAAGAAAATCAATGCAATTATTCTGGTGTGGCATATACCTCCTTGAAAGTCACATCTTGTTGTTTGCCCGTTACCCTGGAATGTAGTTAATGGTCTCGAGCAAACAGAGGAGGTGGAAAGAGTCCACAGGACCTTGCACAGCATCTGCCTTCGGGGAGACCACGGCGTACTCTTCAGGTAAAGGGTGAGCTCCTTCCCTTAGTTAGTTGTGTTAGTTTATACCACTGTGACAAAGGGCCCGTGATAAGCAAAGGAAGCAGGGCTTCTTTCAGCTTACTGCTGCTGAGGTTTTAGTTCCTGGTGGCTTAGCTCTGGTGCTTTGACCATATGGGGATTAGGAAAGAGATGGTGGAGTGCATGTACCAGAGCAAAACTACACACACCATGGTCTGGAGAAGTGAAGGAGGGTCACAATGTCTTTTCAGCAGTATAATCTCAGTGACT
The DNA here is from genome assembly GCF_964271855.1 of Acomys minous. Classification (NCBI taxonomy): domain Eukaryota; kingdom Metazoa; phylum Chordata; class Mammalia; order Rodentia; family Muridae; genus Acomys; species Acomys minous. The sequence continues at coordinate 92,545,807 of NC_140486.1, read as the reverse complement.
TGGCTTTCTCCAAGCATTCTTTGCCTGCTAAAAACTTCTACTGGCCTGCCCCTCATCTGTGCCACCTGCTGAGGACCAATTATCTCTCTGTCTCTGTCTCTGTCTCTGTCCCTGTCCCTCTCCTCCCCTCTGTCTCTCTCTCCTGTCTGTCTGTCTGTCTGTCTGTCTGTTTCTCTCTCTCTCTCTCTCTCTCTCTCTCTCTCTCTCTCTCTCTTCTCTCTTCTCTCTTCTGTCTCTCTCTCTCTCTCTCTCTCTCTCTCTCTCTCTCTCTCACACACACACACATACACACACGTACACACACACACACTTTTCTGGACTCTGCAGGTACCTGCAGTCACATGTATAGCCCCCTATATACATTTACATATAAAATTATATATGTAATATATAATTTAACATTTTAAAAATGAATTTTAAAAAGCCAGGTTACCTAATCAATTCCAGACAACTCAGAAATAATTCAGAAAGCTATTTTTCCAACATAATATTTTTCTACACACAAACACACACACACACACACACACACACACACACACACACACACCCCAATCCCACTTATTGCCCATCCCTCCCCCACCCACTCCCCCACCCTTGTGGATTTCCAACATGCAGAGATGATAACAGTTGAGAACCTAGAAATGTTAATAATTTTGTCACTGTACATCATGGACATGCATCATCAGAGAGCAACACAGTATATAATATTTATTTTTTTCTTTTGGTGGGGCGTTGTTGGGGCAAGCTCTGAATCACTGAGTGATAGTCTGGGCCCTGGGCCTCATTTTAAAGTGCAGATATCAATTAAAAATAATGATGAATACCAATTCTGGGAGATGATATAGCTAGCTCAGTAGGGGAAACTGTTAGCTGGAGCACCCATAAGAAGCTGGGTGCTGTGGTGAGCATCTGCATCCCCAGGGGAGGGAGGCAGGCTGGCTAGCCTTGAGTAGTGGCACAGCAGAAACAGTAGAGGCCCTGTCTCTGACAACGTGGAGCAGGAAAACGTACATCTGAAAGTTGTCCCTTGACCTCCACACGAGCCACACTTACATACTCACACACACAGATAACTAAATAAAAATAAACATTTAATTTCTGTGAGTCTGCCCGCATTCTAAACAAGTCCCCTTTTCACCCACGTAAAATAATGACGCTCCTCTTTCGCTCTTCACAGAGTGCCCTTTCCCCTTGCTAAGCTCTGTGGAATTACAACTAAAACTTCCATTTTCGTGATGCCTATTTTTTTTTAATCTAATTTAAAGTACACTAATGCATCAGTTATCCTAGTCAGATAATCTAATGGAGGGTGCAATCGGGGACCATCAGCTGGTCCCAGAGCAGCTGAGAGCAGGGCCTGTCTGCCTAAGGCTGGGGATGCAGAGGCAGGGCTGTGGGTGTTGTGAGACTAAGGTGCCACCAAGCACAGCTGATCACCCTCCCATCCCCCCACCCCCTCCATGATCTTCTCACTGCTCATATTTTACACTCCACGATCCCCCAAGGAGAATGGAAGGCAGTGAGATTACTGAGCAGAGGAGGGATCTGACCAACAACTGATGTCTCCTCTGTCCCGGGTTCCCATGGGTCTTTCTGCTAACTGGGTGTGGATCTGCAGGGAGAGTGGGATGGAGAAAGCCAATAGGCAGTGTTTCACAGTTGCGTGCTCCACCATGAAAACTGTGGATGTTACCGCCCTCATTTATCTACTTAAATGATGAACCTTCTTTTTTTTTTTTTTTTTTTTTTTTAAATGTGTGGCTGTTTGCCCACCTCCTCCTATATCCTCCTTGACTCAGGGTTGTGAATTTTATCTGTTTCTATAAATTAAGATTTTCATTGAAAGCTTATGACATCAGTGTGTCACAGCACTTCCCAGGCCTTCAGTACAGACAGTTAGCTCATAGTCACCATGCCCTGTGTAAGGAGCTGTGCACTCAAATGCTATTTCTAAATGACTCCCCAGCCTTTTCTAGGCGATATGAGACTTTCTTTTATCAAAAATTTCTTCCCCAATTCCCCAGTCATCTCTGAAGATGCATCTTGAGTCTCTTTATAAAAACCACCTCACCTATCTTTAAATGGGTGAGATCCACAAACAGCCAGTGTTGTAACAACAGTTTGAGAAGCAGTGAGAAAAATGATTGAATTATTTCACGCAACTTTTCCCTTGCCAAATCTCCATGTCATGTAAAATTGCTGATTCAGTTAATATTTTCTGTGGTTTTTTTTTTTTTTTGAAAAAAGATTCTAACCTTTTGAAGTGTCACTTGTCATCATATTCACAGGACATAATAAATGTCATTTATCATAAATGAACATTTATGATTAGGACTTGGGAATCACCAGTCAACGAACTTCCACATTTTGGCTCCTAAAAGTTTAATTCAGTTATGATGAATTATATTCCTATTCAAAATCAGCCTTTTAAAAGAAGCTAAGGATTTGCAAGAACATATGTTGTTTTTGGAGCCTAGGGGGAAATCGAGGATCAGAATTTATATTCTGTTACATCTTTTGGGCTATTTTTATTTGCCTGCTTACTTACCCTGCTTTGGTCTTGTTCTAGGAGCTGACATTCAAAATACCGTTCACTGAAAGAACTGAATTGAAAGGTGCTATAAAGCTGGAGATAGCAGAAGCCGTCAGAGGACACGATATAAACAAAGACTTTGAGGAAAGCGCTTTAAGTTTGAAGGGTAAAGTGACTGGGGAGTTCTTGAATTACTAGAAACACAAAAGAAAAACTTGAATAATTTCACTGTTCAATAACAGATTTCCCTACTTAGCTTTACTTGATGAGAGGTCAAGATGTATGGATTTGTCATAAAAAGATATTTAAACCAGGCTTTATAGAATCATTTAGAAAGGATAGACAGCCTCTCAGTCAAGTTTGTTTGTTTGTTTGTTTGTTTTTTGTTGTTGTTGCAATACAATACCTTGACAAAAATGGCTCAATTGAGAAATGATTAATTATGGACTCACAGTTAAAGAGTAAAGTCTACAAAATGGGGCAAGATTGGCTATAGAAACTACTGCTAAAGTTGGAGCTTGTAGCAGGTTTCAACAGGTACCCTGTTCTCTCTAACTTTTATGCACTTCAAATTTATTAAAATGAAAGGTTTCTAAAATGTCCATCAATAAACATCCAGACTAAGAGCCAAAAAATTCAAATTTCAACAGTCTTTCTCTGTTATATACAAAAATAATCTGTGAAAAATTACAGGGTAATTTGGAATCCAGAAAACGTATTTTGAATTTAATTTCATTTTAGAAAGTAACAGTAACTTTTTAAATAAACCCTCAAAATGTACTGTATCTATGTGAATATCAGTTTTAGCATATATATGTGTATATATATGACACATATCTATATATAGGAGACTCAATATGTATATAGGGTCTCAGTACATAGTTCAGATTGGCCTTAAAATGATGCGTCTCTTGTCTCACCCCCTCAGGTACTGTGATTATAAGTGTAACCTACTGTGCCTGGCAATTTTAATATTTACTAAATCAAGATATCTTTTCATAACATAGGTCACAGTATAAGGATAAATCTTTAAACAGATTTAAAAGGAAGTATATAAAGAAAATATCTCAACATTCTTAGGATTTTTCATTAAGTATTTATAGAGGTAGGCAGCATTAACTGTTTGTCTATAAGACTGACGGAGGCGTAAGGCACTTGCGGACTCACCCTTGGTGAGACAGACCATTAGCTCCAGCTAGGGAGAAAGTTTAGTTCAGGGTAATGAGAAGGATGCCCCTGGCAGTGACCACGGGGCTCTGTCTTACACTTTTCACTCATGTATGAAAAAGTACATACAAAACAGAAAACACACTAGCTACACATTATTTGTAATTCTCAATGCAACATTATCTCACTGAAGACATTATACTAACCAAGAGAAACCAGAAACGAAGGGCTGTACAGTAGGCTTTTATTTTTATGGCCTTCTAAAAAAAGAAAAACAAACTATAGAGATATAAAAAAAACAATCAACAGTTGCTGTGGAACAGGCTGGGGAGAAAAGGCTGATGGGAAAGAGACATCAGGGCATCATTTGCAGTGAAACGGCTGTCCTTTAGCTACCCTGAAGCCATGATTATTTACATGTGTTGTCCCCATATTCTCAATTCATATATAATGAAATGTGAATATATTACATGTTCATGATCTCTCAGGAAATCTGATTTTAGCAATATGTGTTTGTGTACATATGAGTACAGTATTGTTACAATAGAATACATATTATACATACAAACCTGTGGGTACTACATACAGTTTTGAGCAGAGACATCTGTTAAGATACAGAGGCCATATACTCAACTGAGTGTTGACTGTATTGCACATGCCATGACATCGTTGTATCCCTAGTATGCTATTGCCTTGACCATGGCTTATGCTCTTATGTTTTGATAAATTCAGTTTGCAAGGATTTTCTTGAGGATTTTCATGCCTATGTTTATCAGAGAAATTGGGCTTGGCTGTCTCATCTTCATGTGGTGTTGGCATCCAAGTAATACTGGCCTCATGGAATGAGTTTGGAAGTGCTATTTTCCTTTCTGCTTTAAGGACTAGTGTGAGGAATGTTGATGTCAGTTCCTGAAAAATCTGGCGGGATTCAGCAGTGAGTCCATCTGGTCCTGGGCATTTCTCCGTTTGAAGGCTCTTTGTTGCTCTTCCATCTTGTTGCTCATTATAGCTCTGTTTGTGTTGCCTATGGTCTGTTGACTTAATTTTGGTGGGTCATGTACACCTAGGATTTTATCCACTTCATCTAGGTTTTCCAGTGCCATGTTCCTATCATTCAAGAAAGCCAGGAAAATTGGAGGTTAAACTAAATTTAGTGAAAATTAGAGTCGCATATTATCGTATTATGTTGTTAAATAAGACGGTTTGAAAGAAACCTCCAAAACAGTCATTGGACACTAACTGTGAGCATCTCACATCTCCAACCTGCCCCCACCCCCAGAGTATCTTAACCAAAGCCTGAGAAATTGATTAAAGCAGAAATACAGTTTGATTGTCTCCCATGGGCAGCATGGAGCACGACATGAGAAAATGCTCTTCAGAGGGACAGGAAGGAGAAGTAGTAAGGGGAAAATGGGAGGGAGGGAGGAATGGGAGGATACAAGGGATGGGATAACAATTGAGATATAATATGAATAAATTAATAAATTATATATATATATTTAAAAAAGAACATTTTATTGCTTCAAATTGAGCCAGGGAGGGAACAATAGATCCTTACCTCAGTGCTATGGTGCATGCAATCTTCCTTGAATATCAAAAGGCCAGGGGAGAACATCGAAGTATTTACTGGAAGAGTAGGGGCCTCCCGATCTGTGGTGGAGAAGCTCTCCAAGGCTGTACCACAAGATTCCAGTTGACTGTGGCATGGCTCAATGCGAAGGCTGCTCCCACTCTGGGAAAAGAGGGAATTAACATTAGCCTATCTTGTTAAGCCACATGACAAATCGCCTTCAGGCTTGCTAACGTCCAGGCTCTGATATAAAACAACAGTGACTTAGGCTGGAGAGATGCCTCATCAGTTAAGACTAGTGACTCACCGATTTGTCTTTTCTTCCGTAGCAGTGTTTGCCTGGGCTGGGTCAAACTTGTAATCCTCCTGCCTTAGCATCCTGAGAGTTGGGCTTATAGCCATGCGCCAGCATGCTTAGTTCACCACACTTGATCCAGCTTTGAGAAGTGTGCATTATCGTTTCCTTTTTATCTTTGAAACAGAACAATAGTACTTGGTGTCTCTAAATCCACAGGCTGGAAAGGGGCTGTGGAAGCACATTTTTTCCTCCTTTGTTCCTTCCCTTTGCAGATGGTAAAACTTTGGGCTTAAAAATCTGGTGTCAAATAAAAGGAAATCTGGATTTAGGGAGAGGCTTTATTTGAAAGATAGACCGTCGGAGTAGGAAGAAACACATCAGAGAAATCGACAAGTATTTCAAAATCAAAGAGAAACGGGCTTTTCTTTCCTGGGGTGAAGGAGGGGGCAAGCAGAGATAAGCAGAAGCCGCAGAGGAAGCTGGACAATGGAGGGGAAAGGCTGGGCGAGGATGCACAGGAAGCTATTCCACTGTGTCGGCCGGTTGTCAGAGAGAGCTGAGAAGGGCACATTCCACAACTGTGTGCTGGCTCAGGGTTGGGACCCCAGGGTGTGAGGGCAAAGAGAGATACCCTGCTAAGCGCTGGACAATCATGACTACTTGGTGTTTGTGTGACCCGCCAGCGACCTTCAGGCTAGAATTTCCTCTCTGTCTGGCTCGGTCTTATGACATTACAGAAGGTCCTAGAAAAAACGGTGTCCCTCCTCTTGTCTCCGTGTTCCCTTGCATCTCTGTGACATCATTTAATGAAATGCCATCTGGTTCCAGAACTCTCTTTGCATGCTTCATTATTGTGTGTGTGTTTGTTCTCTTCTTTGTCCTTTATTCATTTGTTGAGGACTTTCAGCTTCTTTATGGGACAGTATGTTGGTACACATTAAAACTGTCCTAAACTGGTCACGCTGGCACATGACTATAATCCCAGAACTCGAGAGGCTGAAACAGGGGGATTAAGGGCTACAGAGAATGACTCTCTCAGAGACAAACAGAGCCTACAAGATGGCTTGGTGTGCAAAAACATTTGCTGTACATAACCCCGATGACCTAAGCATGATCCCCAGGAAGAGTGCCGTAATCCCAGCATTCTCACTGTGAGAGGAGAGGCAGGCAGAGACAGGAGCATTGCTTTAAAGTCTTCAGACCAGCTAATGTGGAGTATGCAGGTTGGCATCTGCATACTCTGTCTGAGTGAGGAGGGAGGCAGGAACTGTCTCCCTAAAGGTCCTCTGACTTTTCCATGTATGCATCACACACACACACACACACACACACACACACACACACACACACACACACCCCAATGATGCTGACGATGAAGTTGATGACTATAATAATAAACAGAGAACAACAACAATTACAAAACCACAAACAAAAACCAATTCATCTTGGTGGGGAAACTTTTGGTGAATTGATTTATAGTTTTATTATACTATCATAATTATTAAGGGTTACTTTGAACAGTCTTTAACTCTAGTCTAACCCTAACTTTCTTTCTTTTCTTTTCTTTTCTTTTCTTTTTTTGAGACAGGGTTTCTCTGTGTAGCCTTGACTATCCTGGACTCTCTTGGTAGACCAGGCTGGCCTTGAACTCACAGTGACCACCTGCCTCTGCCTCCTAAGTGCTGGGATTAAAGACATGTGCCACCACCACCCGGCCAAAAAAAAAAAAAAATGTGTAGGCCCGGCTGGCCTCAAACTCGGGATCCTCCTGCCTCTGCCTCCTTCAGCAAATCTTACCTGCATGCACCACTACAGCCTGCCTAACCCTAACTTTAATATCATGGTTCTCAATCAGGTTTCTTTTTTCTTCTCATGGCAATATCCGAAGACACACTTGGTTGTCATGACCAGGCACATGCCAGCATCTAGTGGTTTTAGCAGCTAATGCTATGGCCCTGCACCTCTCAGGACAGGAAGCAGTCCTCATGGTGAAGCCTTCTCCAGCCTGAATGCCAGAATGTGAGGACAGGAGACACTGATTTTAGTTCTGATCTAACTGGGCACAGGCTTGGCAGAAGATGCAACACCTCCTTAGGACAAATTCCTTTTTATGATATACACTGTAGATTTATCAATACTGTGCTCCTGGCTCTGGGATGAACAGGCAACTGTCAGCCCAGCTTAATATGTGAGGTCTGAGGTCAGTGACAGATCTATTTGGTTTTTCCTAAAAATTTCGATACTAATCAGGGTCCTTGGTGTTACAAAGAGACAATAGCGGGCTATGGGAATAGGAGAGGGTTTGTTCCCTTGTCCCTAGAAGACAGGACTTCAAATGCTAACAAGGTAAGTATAAGCTGAACCCTAAAATGGGACTCTAGGAGGAGTCAAGTGGTTCAGAAAGGAAAATCAGAACACCAATCCAACAATGGACCCTGGCAATGTCCGTAGCTGGGTGGGTGTGGGCCAACTCAACGTTAAAATAAATAACTTCAAAGTGTCATTTGATGTCAGGAAAACACATGTGCTCTGCTGGGACAGCTTCAAAGGTGGCTTCCAGCTCTGTGGTCTCTTCCGTTAGCGCTCCGTGTGCACCAGAGCTCACATTACCGTTTCTGTGCCGGCATCTCCGTCCTCCTACCTCACGCTCTTTGGAAAACTGTTTCAAAGGTGACAAAATACACTCTTAGAAGGGGAAAACAGTGTATGGTCAAGTATGTAAACGCCCAACTCCCTGACCAGGCCTTTTCAGGGGCGGGGATATTTGACTCAGCTGAACCCAGGAGGGGATCGAAGAGTGAACCCCAGCAGCTAGCAATCCCCCAGAGAGCTTCTCAAGGCCACCCTACGTCACTCCGTGTCTCTGCCTGTTTCCTGTGAGACAAAGTGAGCATCAGTTACCCAGCTGTAAGTAACTCAGGATGAAGTACTCATCAGCCGCCTCAAGGGAAAACCACCACCAACAAGATGCATAAACAGCTGTGTTTATGGTCTATCTGCCCCACCTGTTCACGAGGAGACTTTTCCCTTCACTGAGCTCATCTGCAACAATTGGCCGCATAATCAGAGCTGGCTGATGGTTAGGAAAGCTGTGTAGGATGGTTCAGTATCTGGCTGTGGGGGAGGCAGCAGGGAGCCTGTGGATGACCAGTGAGTTACCTCTTGCTCTCCCAGATACCTGGATATGTCTTAAATCTGAAGGCAACAAACTGGAAATCCCTAAGGGTAGAGAGTTAAAAATAATGCAAGTATATCATTTAAACTGCCTCGACTGCAGTGATAGAGTTGCTCTAAGAGGAGGAAATTGCGATTCTCCTTGATCACAGTCTGAAGGGGAAAAGTGGACACGCTCATGTGTATCAATAGGATTTTTGTAATGCCAAATACATCCTTACTGGCCTCTATCTTCTCTATAATAACCTCTCTATTCTATCCTCTTTTCCTGTGCTAGCCCATTCCATTTTGCCCTGTTCTGTTTCTTCTGTGATTTTAAAATGCTGTTTGGCAGCCCACTAAATAGAATTCAAGATCTGCATTCTGTACTGCCCCAACCTGCAGGGTTCGACTAAAATTTGGGAGGGAGGTCACCTGTTGAGAAATGCAAGACACAAGGAAGGAGAGCAAGTCTGATTGATCAAGCTCTCAACTTTATTACTCAGGCAGCAGCTTTTATAATTCGGAAGGGAGGGAAGCATATCGCTATTAGCAACGCAGTTGCGGGTTTTTCTCAAAACATGAGGAATTCCAGGCAGGGTCATGACATCCTGCTATGCAGGGCATCTTGCTTTGTCTTCATCTAGCTTTAGTCTAACCGTTGACTCACAACAGGGTCGCTCCATCCCTATCTATCCTTAGCTGCTGACTCACAACAGGGTCGCTCCATCCCTATCTGTCTTTAGCTGCTGACTCACAACAGGGTCAGCTAGTTTCTGGTGAAAGGCAAACTCTGGGAAGGACAGAGACTTAAAGGTGCAGACTTGGACTAGATGGCTGAACATTGGTCATGTGGCCTATCGTCCCCAGCACTGTACAAGGCCAGATAATAACTGGTTTATACTCTTAAGTAGGCACAGATTTATTTCACGTTAATGATAGTAAATGGCAGGGACCCTTCTGAGTCCCACACCCCAGTTACAAGTGAAAGTGAGTGCTGGGACTCAGACACACCTGAGCTGTGTCTCCATCCTGAGAGTTGTTACTTGTACTTGACCAGTGCAGAGACTCTGTTCTGGTCCATGGGTTCATTTCAGAGACTGTACTTTTTTAGAGTTAGCAAAAACAAGGGATGTTTCCCGATGGAGAACTCCCAGTACAGGGCAGGACTTTGGAGATTTTAAACAGGAAAGAGGCATCAACAGACATTGCTAAGTAAGCTTGGGCTTCCTGCCGATTTCAGGAACTCATTAGCATATTGCACAGAAAGTTGGTTTAGTGAGTATTTAAATGCGACTGAAAAGCCTTTGGGAGTGGAGAGTTACAGAGCAGGTAGTCCCCTAGGTCATCTTTAAGCATTAAACTAGATACAAACATTGGCTATGCATCAGTAACCTAAATTAACTTAATTACCACATTTCTAGGTGCATCTATTGGATTTTAACACCTTTTTTTTTCCAGAAAAAGAACTGCTCGGCATCAAAAGAAGCTTGAGTCTTGGGTGAAAGTAAAGTATGATATTTAGAAGTAGTTTTTTTAGGGGGTTAGAGAGATAGCTCAGTGATTAAGAACGCTTGCAGAAAACCTAAGTTCAGTTCCCAGCACCCATGCCAGGCAGCTCACAGCCACGGGGAACATCAGCTTTAGGGGATCTAATGCTCTTTCTGCTCATTGAAGACACCTGTATGGCTACACACACACACACACACACACACACACACACACACACACACACACGGATATACATATACAAATACACAAAAAATACTTCTAAAAGTAGTTTCCTAACTTGCTGTTTGGCCCTCATTTGTAATGGAAGTTTTGGTTTCTTTGTAAACTCAATTGTGTTCTGTAAATATGCTTTTGTTCTAATCCCAAGTGTGAGATTTTGGTTTGAGTTTTAGCTCCTCCACACCTGTTAATTGTCTCGTGAGGGGCGTGGCTTTTGCCAGCTGGTAGGGGCCTTCCTTGTGTAGCACAGAGAGGGGCGTGGTCTAGAGCTCTGAGGCTATAAATAAGAACTCAGAGAGAGCGCAAGGGTGTGCGGGGCCTGGCCTGTGGATGCGGCAGTTAGCAGTTTGAAGAGACCAGAGACGAATGGTATGGCGTTTTGGAGCAGACAGATGGAGAGAAATACTTCGGGGCTCAGTGACTTGGAGGAGACGGTTGGCCCTGTCTGCTGTTGAAGGAGACAGGTATAGCCCAAAAGAACCCAATTGACCTTAAACAGCCAGAAGTAAAGGGGCCCCCTCTCCCCACTAACCTTCTCTCTCCTAAGTAGGGTTGGGAGGTTGCAAGGGAGGTTGAGGCCTAAACATCCCAAATAAAGTAGACTTCAAAAGTAAGAGTACGCGTCAGGTGTGGTGGCGCACGCCTTTAATCCCAGCACTCCGGAGGCAGAGGCAGGTGGATGGCTGTGAGTTCGACGCCAGCCTGGCCTACAAAAGCGAGTCCAGGGCAGCCAAGGCTACACTGAGAAACCCTGTCTCAAAAAAAAACCAAAGGGAAAAAAAGTTGAAAAAAGAAAGAAAGAGTTACACTCATTCCTGATTTGACCCATCTCTGCTGGTACCGAGGGGTGAGAGGTTACAGTGACAGGCCTCGCTGGCTGCCTATATGGAGAACAACATTCCTCCATAGGAAGACAACAACTCCCGAAGTGTTACCCACACAGCAGCCCTTGGCCGCTTCCTTCCCGGAGCCTCCCTGACCCACTCCAGCTCCTCCCACTGCGGATGCTCTGACTCATCTCCTCCTAGCTCAGTAAGAGCTTACTGCCAGGCAGTGAGGCAGGCCCAGTGCCATCTCTGCTACTCACGCCCAGGGACCGTTTGCAGCTCTCTGACTCTCTTTGTACCCGATTCCTCAACTGCAAAGCAGAGATGACAACATGCTCTGAGGATTACACATGCCAACGGATCTCAGAACATTACCTGACACACCCCATATCACCGTAATTGTAGCTGTATTTTGGAAGCCTTTGGGAGGCCTTGATGTTTCAATATGCACATCTTGATATTAGTTGGAAAGCCTCGTTGAGAGCAGGGATAAGCTTTGTCCCCTAGAAATAGCACAGTGTCTGTGACGCATCAAATGTGTCCTACAGGCATGGAGGAGTTTATCACTCACTGCTGCTCTCTTCCTTCTCTCCTTTCTTCCCTCCTCCTGTGGTGGCTTGAACAGGTATGGCCCCCTTAGACTCGCGTGTTTGGATGCTTAGCCATAAGGCGGGGCACTGTCAGGAGGCGTGGCCTTATTAAAGTAGGCGTGGCCTTCTTGGAGGAAGTGCGTCTTTATGTGGGTGAGCTTTGAGGTCTCATATGCTCAAGCTACACCCGGTGTGACTGACAGTCACTCCTGTCTGTGCAGCGCGACGTAGAACTCTCAGCTCCCTCTCCCGCACCATATCTCACACTCTTCCCACCACGAAGACAATGGGCTAACCCTCTGAGTGATTCTGTGGAGCGTCACTGTTCACCACAGGAGGAGGGAAGGAAGCAGAGAAAGAAGGGAAGCTGTCCATGGCTGCAAGTCAGCCCCACTTTAAATGTTGTCCTTTCTAAGAGTTGCCATGGTTATGGTGTCTCTTCATCATAATAGAAACCCCAACTAAGGCATCCCCCTTTCTGTTTTGTATGTGTGGTTTATATGCAGGAATAGGTTTGCTCTTTCACGTGGGTGGGTGTGGAGGATGAGGTTAATGTCTGGTGCTTCCAAAATCACTGTTCTTATTAAAACAGTTCGTTCTCTAGGCTAGACTGGTGGGTCAGCCTGACCTGGGGTTCTCTTGTCCCTGTCTCTGTCTCTCCAGCGCTGGGTTACAGGTGTTTGCTGCTACACCCGGCTTCTGTGTGGGTGCTGGGCGTCCTAAGTCAGGGCCTCATGCTTGTACCGTGTGCTACCATCCCAGGCCTCGTTCACCAATTCTGAGAGAGGAGAGATGGTGGCTTCAGGATTGGATGTTGGGAATCACTGGATCCCACTTTAAGGCTGGCAGCCCACTTAGCAAAGCCAAATGCCTAACTGAAAATGCCCAGGTTCCTGGATTTTAGGTTGTTGGGGAATTCCCTCCACCACAAAGGAAGACGCTTACAATAAAAGATGATATGGGGACAACTGGTAGAGCAATTCTTCGATGGGATTTTTGTACCTGTGTTAGGAGGGTGGATGGTGTTTTCATTAACTGTCAAAAGTCAGCGTGGGCTCATTTTATCTGTCAGGGTTCTGCCTATGGTCACAGCCTCTCTGAACTGAGGAACATTAGTTCTAATCCAATGACTCTCTAGGAGGACACCCGAACACAATATCCTTTGATTATATGGTCTATCTAAAATAGAATGGAGTGAAAAATTGGACATTAAAGATCCAAACAAATCTTCCTCAGGACTCTGTTTCTAATCCTGAGGCATTTCCTCTTTTTAAAAAGTTAATGAGAGGAGAATTTTAACCGTGAAAAAATTCAGAGAGTGCTACACCTCAGGTCACCCGAGTGGCACGAGTTACGCGCTTCAAGCAGGTGGCAGATTCTAGTTAATTTTAAACCTATTTCTACAAAGGTCATTGGGAATGTAGCTAAAATGTTGCTAAACAAATGCTGTGATTTTTTTTTTCTTAATTGGATTATACTATTGTCGCGAGCAGAGAGTTTACACTCAGAATCCGGAACAAAAGAGTCAGGCCAAGAGCAAGTGGTACGGTTTAGCAAGAGAGGTTTATTAGCAATACAAAGGCAACTACAGCAAAAGGCAGCGGCTAAGGCTCCAAGGCCAAGCCACCAATACCATTTCATTACACTCTTAAAACTATCTTAATTCTAATAGGAGTAGCATTTAGCATCTTATAATATCAATGTTCTGGGAGCTTATGCCATTAGAGTATACGACCTGATATCGCGAAGTTCTGTCGAACAGGTTCGCTGCTGCGACTTGAAACAGTTCTCGGGTTGTTATCTGACAGCATGTCTGTCCGCTCCGTCGGGGGGGGGAAGTGCCCCGTTGGCTGGCAGCATTTCAAGTGATCATGGTGGCAGCGAGAGAGAGAGCTAGCGAGCGAAGAGAGCTGGCTGCTTCTTCTCAGGGTTTTTATACTTACTTTAACCTTACCCTCTCTAATTCACACATCTAGCTTTCTGCGGCACTCTTATCACCAACTTGCAGTCCTGGCTGCTCCTAGGTCAGAACTTACTACTAAGGTTTTATCTATCACTCACACATCTGGTCAGACGTCAGCTTTTTGGGCTGTCAGCTATTTTCTACGCTGGGCTTTGAAACAAGCCCTGACATGTAGCTGCTTCCTACACTGGGCTTTGAAACAAGCCCTGACATGTTTATTACATTCCACCCCCTGACACCTGAAATGATGTCAACATGAAAGGTGTCATCCTGGTTAGCCATCAATTGTTGGCTATTGATGGTTAAACAGTTGCCTCGCAGGGCTGGGGTTTACAAAGTCATAATGACGCAAACTTCTAGTAATTAAAGTAAATAGTTTCCTCAACTTAGCTTCCATTGGTCAAAATGCCTGTGGTAGAAGTGTGAGATGAAAATGTGGGGTCCGTTGCGCTGTAATGGGTCACACCGTCTTCCACTGGGTCCTTTTCCGAAGTTTGGCATATTTTCTTCTATTTCTGCATGATAAAGCAAATTTTGCAAGAATAATGACAACAATAGCAATGCCTGCTACCATTACCATTTCTTTAAACCATTCCCACCATCCATATAGTGGGGAACATATACTATTTTCCTGCTTTGTTAGCCGCCAATAATGCTGCAATTACTTCTGCGTGTTACGCTGACTTTTCAGTTCCTTGGTCAGTTATGACCTTACCATCTTCTGGCCTGTAGGCTGCAGCTTTCCACTTCACTATATTGTTAGTAGTTGTTGATGACCCATCCGTAAACCATGCATTAGGTATATTCTTGCTGAACTCCTTAGTGCCCCACAGACCAATGGTCTGATCTGGGCCAGGTTCAGCGCCCTTAGGTATAAGACTGGGTGGTATCAACCAGGTTGGGTTTTTTGTATTTCCTGATCTCAGAACTTCTTCTGAGGTTTGGGATATACGTCCCTGGGTTGATACTTTATTGTGTCTGAAAAAGTCTGACAGGTACCACTTCCAGTGAAGTACTTTGCCTTCCATGGGTAGTCCTGCCCAGGCCTCTCCTGGTGCTTTAATCCAGTCTATAATTGGCATTTCTGTTCGGATCACAGTTGGGCTATTCTTTATTAGTGAGTGGGCAGTTCTGCAGGCCTCATATGTGGCCCAGATGGTCCTCTCAAATAGAGAGTATTTATTTTCTGACCATGGGAACTTTTTGCAATAAAAGCCAATTGGTGTTAATCTACTTCCTTTTGCGAAGATATTCCAATTACCATATCCCTTTGTATATAATACTTCTATTATTACTGTATCTTCCTTATTAATATAGCCAAGGGATTGATACTGTCTGATTAGGTCAATCATGGTTCTGACCGCCCGTTCCTGTGCTTCTGACCATTCAAAGTCTTGAGCTTTTTTGATAATTTTGTAAAGAGGCTGCAGTAGGAGTTGCTGATAAGGAATGTGTTGGCGCCAGTAGCCAAACAGTCCTATCAGGTGCTGCACCTGCTGCTTATTTCTAGGCTGTTCCAGAGTATCTAGTTTACTAATAACTTCTTCTGGTATTTTAGGTCCTTCTGTGGACCAATGTACTCCTAGAAATTTTACTTGCTTACTAGGTCCTTGAACCTTGGTTTGATTAATAGTCCATCCTTTATCTCTTAAATGTTGTATTAAATTTTTTACTGTATCTTGAATTTTGTCTTTGTCCTATCCATAAATCATCAAATCATCAATATAAGATACTAACTCTACCCCCTGACTATCAAAGTCCTCCAGGGTTTTCATTAGGGTGGTGTGGGCTATAATTGGACTGTTTAAATAGCCTTGAGGCAGTCTTAAAAATTTATATTGTTTTGACTGCCAGGTAAAAGTTGTTATTTCTTGTGATGCTGGATGCAATGGTATTCCAAAGAACATATCTGAGAGATCTATAGTTGCCATCTACTTTGGTGCTGCTTGTCTTATTCTTAAAAATATATCCTCAATGTCAGGTAAGGTTCCTGGCATTTTTGGACTTAATTCATTAATTTTCCTATAATCTATTGTAAATCTCCATTTGCCATTTGGCTTTAATACTGGCCAAACGGGTGAATTATAATTAAAGCTTTGGGTAGGTGTCACTATACCTTCTTTAAGCAGTTCCCTTAAGGTGTTTGTAATGTCCTCTATTCCCCCTTTAATAGGATATTGTGGGGTGAAGGAGGGCTTAATTTCTGGTAACCTTACGGGTTCTATTTTTACTTCTGCTAAATTAGTGAAAAAATTTTTAATATTTTTGATTTGCAAAAATTTTGGAAAAAGCATCTTAATATGATCTATTCCTAAAACACTTGAGGGTGCAGTAAAACTTGCCATGTCTAACTCATATTTTTTACCAAATAAGTCTACTGTTACCTTAATAACTGGTACTGTTTTAGTTGAATTTACTCCTTGTACTTGTATATTTTTAAATCCTTTGTTTTGGTTTGGGTGACAGTTTATAATACTAATTTGACTTCCTGTATCTAGTAGCCACCTTACTGGTTGTAATTTTCCATTTATTTCTATTGGGAAGTTAACAAATGGTCTGGAGTCTAGGTCCTGCCATTCTGGTTCCGTTGCCATTGTCTGACTTGTGCTTGTGGGTGAGGAGCCCTGCGGCCCCCGTTGACTAAAAAAAGGTCTTGTCCTCAGGAAAGGTCTTATCACTGCTCTCTAGGTTTGACTTTCGCTTGGAAAGATACCACTCGTTCTTGTTCTAATTCTCTGAAGCCTTTAAAGAAATTAATAGCTTCTGCCACTGTTTGGCAGCCCTGAATGCTTCCTGTCAAGCTCATTTTCAGATGTTGTGGAGCTCCTTAAACTATAATTCGCTTGAAGGATGGCAAAAATGGTGCTGCCTGGGGTGTGTTAGCCTCATTATATATGAACCATAGAATACCCAGTTTTCTGCAAATGTTAATTGCCTCTGCATAAGTTGTCCATCTACCTGCTGTTTCAAATTGTGTTAGATCTAGGGTGGGGAAAGCTAAGCGCCAGGCTGCAGTTATCCAATCCAGGAGTGGGTGTGTGTCACCTTTAGCGGTGTCCAACACATGTTCCAATGCTTCATAGATAGACGGGCTCTCTATGATTCCCCTAATTCTCCGCGTCTCCTGTTCTGTTAGAATGATTGTGTCAGCCCCTTTTTCCCACAATCTGACCATGTATTGTGCATCTTTCTGACCATTTTGGGCATATTCCCGTCTTATATCTGCCATCTCCTGTGGGGAGTATGGTCTGGACTCTTCGACCTCTGTTCCCGGGGTATAGTGGGGCTGTCTGCCATCGCTGAGGGGATTCAGACGACTGGCAATGTTCCTGATTGGAGTCCTTTTACTTGTGGTTACTACCGGGAAAGAGTATGAGGGTTCAGATGAACTGGCCAGGTCCTTCTTTTTCCTCACTATATTCATGGCTAGCCTTTTGCCCATAATTCGGTCCTTGTCTATATCCTGTATAGTTTTCACCAAAATTGCTGGTACTTCATTCTTAGGCGCCTGTTCTACCAGCGGTTGCACTACTGATGGGTCAATAAGATCTATTCTTACATCAGTAGGTTTCATGCCAATTCTATTTTTAACTGCCTGGGCTGTTCCCAACCATTTCTATTCCTCTGCAGTTTCTGGGGGGCTTCCTGTGGCTGGATTTAGATGTAAACCTCTCATTTTCTTAATTAAAGACTTCATTTCCACAGCTTATTTGCCAACCAGTATAGCAGTTTAATCTCTCTTTTCCTAAGGTACCACTGAAGGTTACTTATTTGAGTGCTCTTGATTAATTTTTCAAATTTTAGATCGGCCAATCTTTCAATTCGTTTACTGAAAAATTTCAGCATTTGTTTGAATTTTAGTTGCCTTATATTGAGTTTCTTTCCTCTGTGCCATTAACCAGCTCGGCATCAGGCACTGAGTTCGTCCTACTTCCGCACCCTTAGGGAGGGTGGTGTTTTCGGACCCAGGCTTTCCCCGCTCCTCATCGAGGAGTCCGGTAATCACCTGGTAACTCGATATAAGTTTTCAGCCAGATTACATGCAAGCCTTTTGTAAATTGGGGAAAGTTAGCATAAAATAATCCTCTCCCCAGCCTTGTTCCAGATCCTGCCGACTACGCCAGCTGTCGCTAGCAGAGAGTTTACACTCAGAATCCGGAACAAAAGAGTCAGGCCAAGAGCAAGTGGTACGGTTTAGCAAGAGAGGTTTATTAGCAATACAAAGGCAACTACAGCAAAAGGCAGCGGCTAAGGCTCCAAGGCCAAGCCACCAATACCATTTCATTACACTCTTAAAACTATCTTAATTCTAATAGGAGTAGCATTTAGCATCTTATAATATCAATGTTCTGGGAGCTTATGCCATTAGAGTATACGACCTGATATCGCGAAGTTCTGTCGAACAGGTTCGCTGCTGCGACTTGAAACAGTTCTCGGGTTGTTATCTGACAGCATGTCTGTCCGCTCCGTCGGGGGGGAAGTGCCCCGTTGGCTGGCAGCATTTCAAGTGATCATGGTGGCAGCGAGAGAGAGAGCTAGCGAGCGAAGAGAGCTGGCTGCTTCTTCTCAGGGTTTTTATACTTACTTTAACCTTACCCTCTCTAATTCACACATCTAGCTTTCTGCGGCACTCTTATCACCAACTTGCAGTCCTGGCTGCTCCTAGGTCAGAACTTACTACTAAGGTTTTATCTATCACTCACACATCTGGTCAGACGTCAGCTTTTTGGGCTGTCAGCTATTTTCTACGCTGGGCTTTGAAACAAGCCCTGACATGTAGCTGCTTCCTACACTGGGCTTTGAAACAAGCCCTGACATGTTTATTACATTCCACCCCCTGACACCTGAAATGATGTCAACATGAAAGGTGTCATCCTGGTTAGCCATCAATTGTTGGCTATTGATGGTTAAACAGTTGCCTCGCAGGGCTGGGGTTTACAAAGTCATAATGACGCAAACTTCTAGTAATTAAAGTAAATAGTTTCCTCAACTTAGCTTCCATTGGTCAAAATGCCTGTGGTAGAAGTGTGAGATGAAAATGTGGGGTCCGTTGCGCTGTAATGGGTCACACCGTCTTCCACTGGGTCCTTTTCCGAAGTTTGGCATATTTTCTTCTATTTCTGCATGATAAAGCAAATTTTGCAAGAATAATGACAACAATAGCAATGCCTGCTACCATTACCATTTCTTTAAACCATTCCCACCATCCATATAGTGGGGAACATATACTATTTTCCTGCTTTGTTAGCCGCCAATAATGCTGCAATTACTTCTGCGTGTTACGCTGACTTTTCAGTTCCTTGGTCAGTTATGACCTTACCATCTTCTGGCCTGTAGGCTGCAGCTTTCCACTTCACTATATTGTTAGTAGTTGTTGATGACCCATCCGTAAACCATGCATTAGGTATATTCTTGCTGAACTCCTTAGTGCCCCACAGACCAATGGTCTGATCTGGGCCAGGTTCAGCGCCCTTAGGTATAAGACTGGGTGGTATCAACCAGGTTGGGTTTTTTGTATTTCCTGATCTCAGAACTTCTTCTGAGGTTTGGGATATACGTCCCTGGGTTGATACTTTATTGTGTCTGAAAAAGTCTGACAGGTACCACTTCCAGTGAAGTACTTTGCCTTCCATGGGTAGTCCTGCCCAGGCCTCTCCTGGTGCTTTAATCCAGTCTATAATTGGCATTTCTGTTCGGATCACAGTTGGGCTATTCTTTATTAGTGAGTGGGCAGTTCTGCAGGCCTCATATGTGGCCCAGATGGTCCTCTCAAATAGAGAGTATTTATTTTCTGACCATGGGAACTTTTTGCAATAAAAGCCAATTGGTGTTAATCTACTTCCTTTTGCGAAGATATTCCAATTACCATATCCCTTTGTATATAATACTTCTATTATTACTGTATCTTCCTTATTAATATAGCCAAGGGATTGATACTGTCTGATTAGGTCAATCATGGTTCTGACCGCCCGTTCCTGTGCTTCTGACCATTCAAAGTCTTGAGCTTTTTTGATAATTTTGTAAAGAGGCTGCAGTAGGAGTTGCTGATAAGGAATGTGTTGGCGCCAGTAGCCAAACAGTCCTATCAGGTGCTGCACCTGCTGCTTATTTCTAGGCTGTTCCAGAGTATCTAGTTTACTAATAACTTCTTCTGGTATTTTAGGTCCTTCTGTGGACCAATGTACTCCTAGAAATTTTACTTGCTTACTAGGTCCTTGAACCTTGGTTTGATTAATAGTCCATCCTTTATCTCTTAAATGTTGTATTAAATTTTTTACTGTATCTTGAATTTTGTCTTTGTCCTATCCATAAATCATCAAATCATCAATATAAGATACTAACTCTACCCCCTGACTATCAAAGTCCTCCAGGGTTTTCATTAGGGTGGTGTGGGCTATAATTGGACTGTTTAAATAGCCTTGAGGCAGTCTTAAAAATTTATATTGTTTTGACTGCCAGGTAAAAGTTGTTATTTCTTGTGATGCTGGATGCAATGGTATTCCAAAGAACATATCTGAGAGATCTATAGTTGCCATCTACTTTGGTGCTGCTTGTCTTATTCTTAAAAATATATCCTCAATGTCAGGTAAGGTTCCTGGCATTTTTGGACTTAATTCATTAATTTTCCTATAATCTATTGTAAATCTCCATTTGCCATTTGGCTTTAATACTGGCCAAACGGGTGAATTATAATTAAAGCTTTGGGTAGGTGTCACTATACCTTCTTTAAGCAGTTCCCTTAAGGTGTTTGTAATGTCCTCTATTCCCCCTTTAATAGGATATTGTGGGGTGAAGGAGGGCTTAATTTCTGGTAACCTTACGGGTTCTATTTTTACTTCTGCTAAATTAGTGAAAAAATTTTTAATATTTTTGATTTGCAAAAATTTTGGAAAAAGCATCTTAATATGATCTATTCCTAAAACACTTGAGGGTGCAGTAAAACTTGCCATGTCTAACTCATATTTTTTACCAAATAAGTCTACTGTTACCTTAATAACTGGTACTGTTTTAGTTGAATTTACTCCTTGTACTTGTATATTTTTAAATCCTTTGTTTTGGTTTGGGTGACAGTTTATAATACTAATTTGACTTCCTGTATCTAGTAGCCACCTTACTGGTTGTAATTTTCCATTTATTTCTATTGGGAAGTTAACAAATGGTCTGGAGTCTAGGTCCTGCCATTCTGGTTCCGTTGCCATTGTCTGACTTGTGCTTGTGGGTGAGGAGCCCTGCGGCCCCCGTTGACTAAAAAAAGGTCTTGTCCTCAGGAAAGGTCTTATCACTGCTCTCTAGGTTTGACTTTCGCTTGGAAAGATACCACTCGTTCTTGTTCTAATTCTCTGAAGCCTTTAAAGAAATTAATAGCTTCTGCCACTGTTTGGCAGCCCTGAATGCTTCCTGTCAAGCTCATTTTCAGATGTTGTGGAGCTCCTTAAACTATAATTCGCTTGAAGGATGGCAAAAATGGTGCTGCCTGGGGTGTGTTAGCCTCATTATATATGAACCATAGAATACCCAGTTTTCTGCAAATGTTAATTGCCTCTGCATAAGTTGTCCATCTACCTGCTGTTTCAAATTGTGTTAGATCTAGGGTGGGGAAAGCTAAGCGCCAGGCTGCAGTTATCCAATCCAGGAGTGGGTGTGTGTCACCTTTAGCGGTGTCCAACACATGTTCCAATGCTTCATAGATAGACGGGCTCTCTATGATTCCCCTAATTCTCCGCGTCTCCTGTTCTGTTAGAATGATTGTGTCAGCCCCTTTTTCCCACAATCTGACCATGTATTGTGCATCTTTCTGACCATTTTGGGCATATTCCCGTCTTATATCTGCCATCTCCTGTGGGGAGTATGGTCTGGACTCTTCGACCTCTGTTCCCGGGGTATAGTGGGGCTGTCTGCCATCGCTGAGGGGATTCAGACGACTGGCAATGTTCCTGATTGGAGTCCTTTTACTTGTGGTTACTACCGGGAAAGAGTATGAGGGTTCAGATGAACTGGCCAGGTCCTTCTTTTTCCTCACTATATTCATGGCTAGCCTTTTGCCCATAATTCGGTCCTTGTCTATATCCTGTATAGTTTTCACCAAAATTGCTGGTACTTCATTCTTAGGCGCCTGTTCTACCAGCGGTTGCACTACTGATGGGTCAATAAGATCTATTCTTACATCAGTAGGTTTCATGCCAATTCTATTTTTAACTGCCTGGGCTGTTCCCAACCATTTCTATTCCTCTGCAGTTTCTGGGGGGCTTCCTGTGGCTGGATTTAGATGTAAACCTCTCATTTTCTTAATTAAAGACTTCATTTCCACAGCTTATTTGCCAACCAGTATAGCAGTTTAATCTCTCTTTTCCTAAGGTACCACTGAAGGTTACTTATTTGAGTGCTCTTGATTAATTTTTCAAATTTTAGATCGGCCAATCTTTCAATTCGTTTACTGAAAAATTTCAGCATTTGTTTGAATTTTAGTTGCCTTATATTGAGTTTCTTTCCTCTGTGCCATTAACCAGCTCGGCATCAGGCACTGAGTTCGTCCTACTTCCGCACCCTTAGGGAGGGTGGTGTTTTCGGACCCAGGCTTTCCCCGCTCCTCATCGAGGAGTCCGGTAATCACCTGGTAACTCGATATAAGTTTTCAGCCAGATTACATGCAAGCCTTTTGTAAATTGGGGAAAGTTAGCATAAAATAATCCTCTCCCCAGCCTTGTTCCAGATCCTGCCGACTACGCCAGCTGTCGCTAGCAGAGAGTTTACACTCAGAATCCGGAACAAAAGAGTCAGGCCAAGAGCAAGTGGTACGGTTTAGCAAGAGAGGTTTATTAGCAATACAAAGGCAACTACAGCAAAAGGCAGCGGCTAAGGCTCCAAGGCCAAGCCACCAATACCATTTCATTACACTCTTAAAACTATCTTAATTCTAATAGGAGTAGCATTTAGCATCTTATAATATCAATGTTCTGGGAGCTTATGCCATTAGAGTATACGACCTGATATCGCGAAGTTCTGTCGAACAGGTTCGCTGCTGCGACTTGAAACAGTTCTCGGGTTGTTATCTGACAGCATGTCTGTCCGCTCCGTCGGGGGGGGGAAGTGCCCCGTTGGCTGGCAGCATTTCAAGTGATCATGGTGGCAGCGAGAGAGAGAGCTAGCGAGCGAAGAGAGCTGGCTGCTTCTTCTCAGGGTTTTTATACTTACTTTAACCTTACCCTCTCTAATTCACACATCTAGCTTTCTGCGGCACTCTTATCACCAACTTGCAGTCCTGGCTGCTCCTAGGTCAGAACTTACTACTAAGGTTTTATCTATCACTCACACATCTGGTCAGACGTCAGCTTTTTGGGCTGTCAGCTATTTTCTACGCTGGGCTTTGAAACAAGCCCTGACATGTAGCTGCTTCCTACACTGGGCTTTGAAACAAGCCCTGACATGTTTATTACAACTATAAATTCTTAGTCTTGAGGAGAAAGTTCAGTGCACAGAAAAGAGTGGTCCAGGGGTGACCATCTATCGTGGCACAGCTTTGGGCTACTGTCCTGTGATCTGGGACTCTGGCTCACAAACACTGTAGCTATCAACGTTGCTATCATGTGAACCATCTGGGTTGTTTTATTCTCCTGTTGTACTGAATCCTAGCTATATGCCCTCCTCAAACGCCTTAATATTTTTGAGTCGTATTGATTTAGAGATAAGAATGACGCTCTTCACTGTTTGTGTGGAGCGGATGGCGTTTCGTGGAGAGGACTTGGGGTGCCATCTAACATGAGAAATACTGTGTCTCTGTTTGGGGATGTCTTTCTGTGGTGTAGGTCTGTCACCCAGGAATTTCTAGGAACCGAAGACTTGCTGGCAGAACAAAGTCTCATAATGTCCGACCGAGCTGTGGTGACACTCTATGATAAAAATAGCTCTTCCATTCAAAGAGACTGAGGTGTTTGCTATACCTCACAGCCAAGGTAAAAACACACCTTGACGTCACTTAGGTCTCAAGACTGCTGTACGTACTACTGTGTACTTGCCCTGCTTTTTTATTTTTTATTTTATTTATTTATTTGTTTGTTTTGTGTTCGAGACAGTGTTTCTCTGTGTAGCCTTGGCTGTCCTGGACTCACTTTGTAGAACAGGCTGGCCTGGAACTCACTTTTTTAAAGACCCGGGTTTTTTTGTTTGTTTGTTTGTTTGTTTTGTTTTGTTTTGTTTTTTTAAGAGAATGATGTGACAACCAACTTTCCTTCTCTTGTGACTTCACAGGTAATCAATGTTTACAACCTAAGCTGACGGACAGCTGTCCCCTTAAGCTATGTGCTTTTCCACGCCCCTGACCCAGGGTAATTCATGTGTGTCCTAACATTTATTTGCTGCGGTCAATCTAGAAGTTGGAAGCAATCTTATTAAGTGAATATCCACCATAAATGTCGAGCGTAACATTTGGATATTGGTTGGTAAACAATGACATCTGTAGTGTTGTTGGTTTATGTGGGTCAGTTGGGACCAGTGACTTAATCCCTTGTAAACTTTGTTAGAGGTTTCTGTAAAGTCCTCTTCATTTCTTTCCCACGTGATGCTCACTGTGCTGTTCAGCAAATACAGAGCCGAGCCCTTTGTTAAGGATGGATACTCACAGACAGCACAGGGACAGACACATTCACACAGGCAGGCAGACAGACAGACCGACAGACAGACAGCCATAGGGACAGATTTACAGGACAGCCTTCAGGCAAACACAGATTCAGACTCATATACAGCAAGCATAGGACAGAAGACACGGGAGAGCAAGGCACAGAATTCAAGCCTGGGCTTTCACCCGTGGAGTGACATGAGAAGGAAGTGCTTTGATTTCTTTCTTTAAAGAGACACCGGCACGTTATTGGCTTAAGCTTAGTATTAGTGCATTTGAACTGACCACACCCACAAAGTTGTGATTATTGGTAATTAATACAAAATGTGTAATCAGCTTCAATGTTATACTGTAAGAATAAGAAATATATTAGTTATGCTTCTCATTATTGTTACATAATACCCAGCAAGTGCCTTAAGGAAGTTCCCTTTGGCTCTCGGTTTGAGAAAAGTAAAATCCATCATGGTGGGGAAGGCTTGGTGCATGGCAGAAGCATGATGTGGCTGGTCACTCCGCGCCCTCAGTCGGGAAGGAGAAAGATAAATGCTCAGATCACCTTGTCCTTCTCATTCCGTCCAGAACCCCAGGAGAAGGAATGGTATGCCCCACATTCAGGCTAGGTCCTCAGTTAAGCCAGACGTTTGCTTTCATGGGGATGCTCAAATAAAGATGGACCACCACGAGGATGAAGAGACTGGAAACCTAAGTTAATAGTTTAAGTGGGGTCACGGAAAGAATGACCGCAATAAGGAATCTCACTGTCTGGAAGTCCTCTGCCAGTATCCGCTTGCGTAAGGAAACTAACTCATGGTCAGTTTTCTGACAGTTGCCTACTACAGGGAACATGTGGTCAGTTAAGTCCTGCTTGCCGTACATTCTGTCCACACACTTGCTGACTTCCTCATTCAGATATTTTTCAAATTCATTTAGATTGCTCTCAGTGTGGTCTATATTAGTGTACATTTACTGGATGTATCATTAAGAGAGCTGAAAGTGGGGAAAATGGGAAGGAGGGAGGAATGGGAGGATACAAGGGAGGGGATAACCATTGAGATGTAATATGAATAAATTAATAAAAAAAGAGAGCTGAAAGTAGTCTCTCTACTTTAGCTTCTTATGACTCAATATAAGTAGGTTTCTTTCTTTTTCTTTTTTTTTTTTTCCTTACTCAGATCATTTGAGTCAGCAGCCATTGTGACATTTTCCATATGATTCAGTATATGATCTTTTTTACCGGCAGGGTTGGTTAAAACACAATGACCTCATGGTTTCACTTTTTTTTTTTTTTTTAAGCAGTGTTGGGACAGATCTGGGATTTCAGTTGCATCAGTGGGCTTGCTGTTTGGATGCCATGAACTAGGCTCAGGGCAGTTTATTTCAGTGGAATTTCTCTCTGTCTCCTTGGGAACAAGAAACTGATACCAATTTTGGCATTGCTGTACTAAGATGTAAAATGTGGAAGCAGCTTTGGGATTTGGTACAGGCAGAAGCCAGAGTGTTTGGGAAACACTAGGTAATCTGTTAGATAATGTTGACAGAGTTGTGGACTTTAGTGACAGATCTGGAGGAGACTCTGAAGGAAGCTAGGAGTCTTATCTACAATTGACTTAGATGATGAGATTTGAGGCTTAGAGTTGATAACATTCAGATGACATTTTTGGACCCAAGTTTGATGCTGGAGTGGGGGTGAATGCATTTGGTATTAGGGATGCACATGGGCTGTATTTCCAGCCCAGGACAAGTTTTTTAGGAAGCAGAGAGCTGAGCTTGCTTTCTGAGCCCACCTTTACTGTATATGCTCGGGGTACTGGGATTTGAACCCAGGACCTCAGTCATGCTAGGGACTTGCTTTTCCACTGAGTTAGATCCCCACCCCTTTTGTACTTGCTATTTTTGAGACAGGGTTTAGGTAAGTCACATAGGCCGGCCTTGAACTTGAGATCCTCCTGCCTCAGCTTCCCAGGAAGCTGAGATTAGTGACTGTGTTGCCAGGCTTGGCTAAAGGGAGGACCAGTTGACTATGCCTCCCCTCCCCCATAAAGATATCCTGAAGTGCCCCAGATCAGATTCTCTGTGACTTTTTGAAAACGAAGTCACAACAGATATATTTAGTTAAGATTAAGTCCCCACTGAAGTAGATGGAATCATTAATCAAAGATCAGTGTCCTTGCAGAAACGCTAAGATATGAAGGAGACAGAGGTAGACACACAAAGTGAAAGGCCCACCATGCGGAGACTGATGTGGAGACAGGAGTCATGTGTCTAAGTCAAAGAACCAAAGACTGCCAGGGGACAGGAGCAGGAATCCTCAGGATCCAGAGCTCATGTGCCTCTGTCAACATCTTTGGGCTTTTAACCTTTAGTATTATTATATAATACATTTATGATTCTTTAACCCAACCAATTTTTGGTACTCCATTATAGCTGGTTAGGGAATGGACATAGATCTAATACCTCTAATTTAAACTTTTAATATGTTTAATGTTTTTAAATTACAAAATCTGCAATTGTTTTAACATTAATAAATGGGAAAGCTGTTCAGTGGTAAAGTGCTTGCCTAGCATGCTTGAGACCCCATCTTTAGTCTCCAGCCCGGCCCCCCAACACTGTCCTGTTTTTCCCATTTCTATACTTTCATTATTACTAAAATGAACTAGGACAGATGCACTTTTATTTATATATGGGGTGAAAGCTTTCGTTTGGTTCTGTGGCTACCCACGAATATCTTCAGTTAAGTTGCACGTTGTCTGAACCCTATATGGCTGTCTAAAATCTTAGATATTTTTATAGAGTAGTTAAGTGCAGGTCTTCTTTACTGCTTATTGTATAAAATGCAGAGGCATTGAGGAGTCTGACTGACTCAGGTGCTAGTTAAAGACTTGTCAACTTCTTTATAGGCATTGCTTTATTTATAAATTTGATTCATACTGATTTCACACCTGAGCTGGCAGTATTTACTGCCAGTGTTTTCCTTGATCGTGTCCAGGAGACCCATGCACCCTGAGAATGAAAATCAAAGTGTCTCTTGTGAGGGCTGATGGAACTGGATGTCTTGGACAGGTTTATGCTTTCAGCCACCTGAGGAGCCTGCATGCATGCTTGGCACTCAGAGACTCTTTGGGGAAGGAAGTATGAGTGATGGAAGGAAGGAAGGGAAGGAGGGAGGAAGGTGATGTTTGTCAGGTGGTTGTGATGGGCTTTCTCTGACTTATTTCTGCACTTGTATGCTATCTCCCTAGTCACTGGCAGAGGAACTGTGACATGGCTTGGTCAGAAAAAAGAACTTTACTGAAAACAACTTCCTGCTCAAATAATAATATGGGTTCTTGGTATTAAATTTTCCGATATAAAATTTGTTTTTCACAACTGGAATTATCACAGAAAATTTACTTTAAAAAAAAAAAAAAGGATAGCTAGGGATGGGGAGTTAGCTCAGTGGTAGAGCCCTGGGCTTAATGCAGAGTACTTCTGCCTTTTTTTTTTATAAAGCAGTCCATGTATTGTTCAGCATTTTATCTTTTTATCACTGGGGCAATCACCTGGTAAAGGGGGAAAGGTTACTTTGGTTCACAGTTTAATTGGCCTGTTGCCTTGGGCCTGTGTTGGGGCAGCACATCATGGTAGAAGCACACAATAGGAACAAATCCACTCACCCAAAGGTGGGGAGTGAAGGATTAGAAGTAAAGAAAGGTCCCACAGTTCCACAGACCCCTCCAAAGCTACTCCCTTTGAGACCCCACCAGGCTCACACTCTCTCTTGAAAATTAAAAAATAATTGAGAAAACCCTCATCATATTCACTTCGGGCTGACCCTAAACGTGAGATGTTTCTGCATCACTCTCCTCTGTGTAGGCACAAGGGCTAACTACTACCTTCCTGGGCTTGGCCTCACTTCTTCCCACAGCAACACCGGATGAAGATGAGGCCTTCTACACATGAGCTTTTAGGAGACTCTCAAGATCTAAGCCACATCATTAGGTTTCTTCTAGAGTCTTCTCTTGGCAAGGAAATTGTTCTGGAAGTGTTGTTGGAATGGATACAACTCATATTGAGCCTAAAAGCAAATTACGAGGTAAAAACTGATGAGCAAATGCTAAGTATAGTAATCCTCCTCTTTGTACATTCTGCATTCCAACAGGCTGTCTCTAAACTTATTTTTACTCTGAAATGAATATGTCACAAGAATGTCTATCCCTGGTGGTGTGTGAAAGACTGCGTTGTGGCTTCGGTTCTTTGCCTGGAGGGCTTGTTCCCACACCAGCTGTTTGCCCGGTTGCCAGTTCCTAACTCACTGAGACTTGGGGCCAGAATTTCAATTCGTTCATTCATATATTCATTCATTTATTTATTTACACTTTTAATTTTTATTGAAAATAGAGTCTTCTCTCATACAGCACATCCCGATAACAGTTTTCCCTCCATTCTAAACAGTTCCCAGGGGGACTTGGTCCTCTGGCTGCCCGGGTCCTCACTTTGCAAGCCACTACTTAACAACTAGCACTCACAACCAACATTTATGGAGGAATGTTTGAAAGAAGAGGTTCTCTAGTCATTTTAGTCACCTTGGCAATGTCACTAGAGGGTACTATGGTTATGGTACGTGCAGGAGATGCTGATTGATCACACGGAGTCCAGACTCATCCTCTGACTAGTTGCCATGTGCCTGTTTCTGCCCACAGAATCTTGGTTTTATTGGTCTTGTTTATAAATGTTCCACATAGTGTCTCATAGGTAAGAAAAGTTCTATTGCCAAAAAGAAGTTGAAAGTCTGGTCTCTTTCCTGTCTACTTAAGTCTCATGTCAGGGAGCTGGAAAGCTGGGCTATTGAGCTGTCATGGGTCCTCGTTATTCAGAGAACTTTGGAGGAGGCTGTAGGCTCAATTTTCTTAACCAGTATTTTTTTTTATTACAACTCATTAACCGAGCGTACGTCACTTATAACCCGACTAACCAAAACAATAGGAAATGAGGATTAATGCACACAATAACAGAACCGTAAGGATATCAGTTCTGAGGCATGGTTCTCCTGCTATAATCAGCAGGATTTCTTCTGCTGGAACCTGGGGTAACCAGAACCCAGAACCTCAGCAGGAGCCAGAAGCCTTCCCTCGAGCGGTTCTCTCTAGGAGTGCCTCGGAGTGCAGCGATGAACAGCCAAAACTATCCCAAGTCTCCAAAGGCCCCGCCTCCTCTTCTGGGCTCATTTATATAGCTCCTCCCAGAGTCTGTTTATGGGATCTTTTCAGCTGGTGACAATCAAGCTCCTGCACGAGGTGGTTGGTCTTCTAAAGGATTAACATCATCTGTTCTCTCACAAGACCATTCCATCCCACACTTGGGATCCTAAAAAACAGGTTTATCTCTCCTTCAGGAGACAGATACCTTTTCTTCTTAAACTCACTGTTTCTAAATGTGTTTTCAGTGGTCTAAGTTCTATTAATAAGGAAAGTCAGGTTTGAGACCAAACACATCTGGAGACATGCAGTTTATGTTTCCCAGGCTCCTTACTAAAATGGTCCACGGAGCCTCGATTGGTCCTTTGGGAAACACTGGGAGGAGGCTGCGGGAAGAGAAGTTGCTGTGGAAGGAACACCTGTCTGGTCCTACTTCTTTACTTTTTCCCATGAGGAATAGGCTGGAAGACAAAGTGGCTGATGTAGCAGTAGGGCCTGACCCCCGACTGCCGCCTACGGTGCCCTTGTAGGGTAAAATACTACCATGGGATGACATAAGGCAAAGCAGTCAGGTGCGTGCCTTCCTTAGGACCTCGGGTGTACCTGCTTCACCTGCTGATGTCCTCTTCTTCAGGTCATCACAAGTTGTCAGCTGACCATTTCTTGTAGACCCTACTCAACTGTCACCTTGTCAGCGAGGACTTCCTGGTTCACCCTGTCCAAAATGACTCTCTTTCTGACACTCTATTTCCTTGCCGTGTTTATTGCCAGTTTTATATATATATATATCACTGTTGGTTTCTTTCCTCACCCCTAAAAGACCCAGCATAGAAGATGCTAGCGTTGTGCTACTTGCTGTGTTCCTAGCACTTCATCAGGCTCAGTTATCATGTATCAGATGGTTAACAAATGCTGTGGAAATACAGAATATGAGGTTGGTAATTGTAGCAGTCAGTGTTCCCCAGAGAAACATAACCAATAAGAGACAAACACAGACACATGTAAATAATACCAAATGGGTTAAATTGGTAGAAGCCAGTGTCTTTTGTGAATGGTTTTAATAGCATACCAAAAACCTCAAATTGTATGAATTCATAGAAAATATTCATTTTTTATTTTTTGAGTTTAAAAATATAATATCATCTAGTCGGGCATGGTGGTGCACACCCTTAATCCTTAATCCTACCATTCAGGAGGTGGAGGCAGGTGGATCTATGTGAGTTTGAGAGCAATCTGGTCTACATATCAAGTCCAAAGCCATTCAGGGACTCTGTCTCAGAAAAAGTGGGGCACATTATCTGATATCATCGAGAAATTGTTTAAATTTAATGGTAGTTTATTGTCATATACCCTAATTCTGCTAGAGAGCATTCTTCTAGTGTTTAGGATGTTTGTGTTTAAATAATGTTAAGTATTTGTCCAGGGGGTTCTCTGAGAAGGGATTTTTGTAGTTGGTTTGACTGTAATTGAGATAATTGCCTTGGAGAACAATGGCCATTTAAACATTTTTCTGCTTTTTGACTCTCATGGGAGTGCCTGTGATTGGCGGATTGACCTATAGCCTTATAGCCTTACCTGAGACAAGGATGATGTCATCCCAGGTTTATTCTACCCTGTTGGGGCTGCATGGTTTTATTGCTCATTATTCAGAGAACTTTGGAGCTGAGATATAAATTTGATTTGAACTCACCATCTCTAAATGGCTTTAAATGACCGTAGGCTTACTAATAATAGGAATCGGGACACAGAGCTAGTTATTCAGGCTTCTTCCTGGACAGTCCCTTGATTAGTAGTTGGGGAGCTGCTGTTGAACAGGAGCCCCTGGAAGGTGGCGATATTGATCATGCTGTTGAACTGTCAGAGGACAGTGAAGCTGGGGAGGTTGACTCAGAGGTTCACCTTCAGACAGGGCCTTGGAGTTTACTAAGTTACAAAAGCCTATCTTCCCTTCCTGCTGAGAGTCACGGGATTTCCTTTCCTTTCCTTGAATCATGACACTCTCTGTCTGACCATGGCGCAGTGAGGGGTAGAAGTGTGTGTGTGTGTGTGTGTGTATGTATGTAGTGTTTCTGTGGCTTTATTTATATTTACTAGCAGCAGTCAACCCGCCCTCTGAGTAAGTTCACTTTGAGAGAAAGCTGGAGATACTGATGTGCATCAGGAAGTGTGTAAGCATAGGTAGAAATCTGGCTCTTTCAGTGGGGGAAACAACAGTGGAAGAGGTGAGCCCGACACATACCACACCTGTACTCTGCCACCAATTCTGCCCTGCCCAGATGAAGACAGCCTCTCTTGGAGATTCATTTGATGCATCATCCTCTTGTGATAAATACTATTCCATCTTACTGCCATACTCTTGTTTAAACAGTCAGTGCCAAAACCAACCAGAACATGTATTACGTGGATGCAGAGCTGAGCCACAATGAGAAAAACATTTACTACTGCTTATATTGAGGTCAAGTGCTTTCCATGGACTTGTTCACTGAGAGTGGGTTCCGAGTTCAAACGCCGCTTCATTAGGGTCTAGCCTGGTCATGTAGGTGCAGCCAACAGCATCACTAACATCATCTTTGCTCTGCATTGCTGGCTCCACATGACCCCTGGAGGCAGCCGCACGGGAGGCAGTAGAAACGTCCACTTCTGTGAAGTGCCTCTTGTGAGGTCCCTTACTCCCAGCGGATAGCCACTAACCTGCTCTCTCCTCTTCCGCCACCAGACCCTTCGGCATTGCTTCCGCATTCCAAACCCGGCCATTGGCTGTCAGTTCTTCAGTGTCCACGCAGGACTCATCTAGGTCTTCCCCCTCCCTCTCTCCGTCAGCTGTCCTCTTTGCCCTAGCTTTCTTCTCTCACAGTCACAAGATTCTTCTTATGATGCGAGAGGCTCAGTCACCTGGCTGAATCTTCAGCCACTTCTCCATCCTGTTCCCTTGGCCCAACTCCTTTTACTGCACGGCTTCTGCTGTGCCAGGTGCCTGTCTTCTCCTTCAAACCAAACGCCCCTCTCTTTTCTTCACTTACCTTTGTGTCTCTAAACCAGCAGTTCTCAAACTGTGGGTCATGACCCCTTTAGGATTTAGAACCCTTTAGGGGTTGCTTAAGACCACTGGAAAACATAGATATTTACATTATGGTTCATAACAGCAGCAAAACGACAGTTATGAAGTAACAGTAAAAATAACATTACGGTTGTGGGTCAGCACAACATAAGGAACCGTATTAAAGGGCCACAACGTTAGGAAGATTGAGACCCACTACTTTAAGCAATCATGTCATTGTCATTGCTGACCCATGTTTTGGTTACAGCTCTGCAGAAGAGAGCTGATTCTGGGGCAGTGCAGGTGGGCGGGGACATCTTCAGTTGGCTTCATTCAGCTTTTGCTGGTGAACTTCCCATAGAACGACCACACTATGTGCTCACCATCGTCAGCCTCTGGGGATTTAGCATAAGGCAGCCATGGGAGGTTTCTCCACAGAGCCAGTCCTTCTACTCACGCACAGCCCCATCTTCCTTTCAGTAGGCGCTCCCTCTTCCCCCTTCATTCTCAGAGGCTACAACCTATTCCACAGAGAATTGGGAACCTATGAAACGCCATCTCCCTCATACTTTCAGCAGCATGTGACTGATTCTAGATCTGCCTATGGCTGTTCAAATGAGAATGTCCCCCACAGGCTCATGGTTTTGAACACTTGGTCCCCAGTTGGTGGTGCTGTTTGGGGGACATAGTGGAACCTTTAGGACATAAAGCCTTGCTGGAGGAAGTATGTTATTGGGGGTGGGCTTTGAGAGTTTATAGCCTTGCCCCACTTCTACTCCATGCTCTCTACTTCCTGTATATGGTTGAAGATATGATCAGCCAGCTTCCTCTTCTGGCTACCTGCTGCCATGTCTTCCCCTGCTATTATAGGCTCTCTGTCAGGAACACTTAGCCCAAACAAACCTTTCCTTCTATAAGTTTCTTTTGGTGCTGTACAACAGAAACAGAAAAAGCAATGAATAAAGTGTCTCATGCTGCCTACTGGCTCTCAGGTGCCGCAGAGTCTTCTTTCTTGGACCAGTCCTCCTCAGGACATGGTATTCTTGCTCTCTCACCTCGTAAGAACATTTACACTGAACTTAATGTTTTTATGAAACTATCTTATTTAAAAACAAAATACCCATCAACATTTTCTTTTCTCTTTCTTTCTTTCTTTCTTTCTTTCTTTCTTTCTTTCTTTCGTTTTTGTTTTTTGAAATAGGATCTCACTATGTAACTGTGGCTGTCCCCTGGAACTGACTACGTGGACTAGGCTGACCTCAAATTCATAGAGATCTGCCTGGGATTATAGGCCACCATGCCTCGCTTACTCAACTTCCCATTTCAGAAATCTCCTTTTTAGCCAACAGCCCACTTCACTGATGGTTTTCTCCTCCACCCTCGCATCACAGACTGTCTTCTTGAATGAGGTGTCGGGATTGACTGCTTCAATATACATTTGCAATAATAGTAATGATGATGATGATGATGATGATGATAATGAAGATTTCTGTGTTTGCAAATATAATGAAAATATTTCAGCAGTGTATTACTTGACTTTCCAATATTAATATTTTATGTGCGTGAATGTTTGCTTGTGTGCATGTACACAAACCATGTGTTAGATCTCTTGGAGCTGGGGTTACAGATGCTCATGAGCTACCATGACAGTGCTGGGAATTGAAACCAGGTCCTCTTGAAGAACAAACAGTAATTAAAAAAAAAAAAAAAAGCTTTGGATTTGTTTCTTTCTTTTTCATTAATTTATTTAATCACAGCTAGATGGCAGCTCCCTCCCTTTTTTCCTCCCAGTCTCACCCTCACGCCTCCTCCCATTACTCCTCCTTCCCTTCTCTGAGGAGAAGGGAAGCCCCACGAGCCCCACCCACCCACGGGCACCAACCCACTCTGGCACATCAAGTTGCAGCAGTTCTAAGTGCATCCTCTCCCACTGAGGCAGCCCAGCTAGGAGAGGCAGGCAATAGCATCAGAGACAGCCCTTACTCCCATTGTTAGGGGCCCCACATGGTGCCCAAGCTGCACATCTGCTACATAACAATTAGCTTTAGTAACTGTGGCCTCATCTCTCCAGCCCTTCCAATATCAATATTAATTGACATTATTGATTTCTCTTTTTCATGTTGAACTTTTTTTCTTCCTTGACTGCTACCGTCACACTTGGTTTTCTTCTGGCCTCTCCTGAAGTTATTGTGCAGCGTAATTCCCCACCCACCGTAAATAATTAGCCTTATTTGGAGTCCCTCCAAGCTAGGTTACTGGTTCACGTCTTGTCTCTATTTACACATTTCTGGAGGCAGTTTCATCTCTGTTACTGGTTTTTCTTGATGCTCCATTTCAATGTTTAGCAGAGGCATCTCAAGTCGACTGTGGTTTTCAGACTCATGCGCCCAAAGCTAGTGCTTCTGCCAGGAAATGACAGGGAAGCCGTCTGCTAAGAACTGAGTTAGACCTTGATTCTTTATATAAAGTATTTATTCTTGCACAATTTCACCGTGTGTGTGTGTGTGTGTGTGTGTGTGTGTGTGTGTGTTTACATTGATCTATATTTCCCCCGTTATTTTCATCCTTTTTCTCCTGCTACCTGACGCCGTCTCGTCCCACAAGAGACCCGAAGTTTTTAGAAGGACGGTCCAAGAGTCCAGAGTCTGAGATTCGTAGAAAAACTCTGAGGTTCTCTGGAAGCAGCTCTCGCGGCTCCGCCCCCACCGTCCAGGCTGCTCTTCAAGCTCTGGTGCTTTTTTAATGTTCCTACGGAGATGCTCCCGTGCCTCCGCCCCCGCCCCCAGCTCTACCTTAAGTCTAGTTACTTGTGCAGCTGTCCTGTTGATTCACTTACAAACCTTTATCCTTTCGGCCTCTCTCGTGCAGATGGCATATCCTGAGAGAACAGCTTTTAGCATCAGGTCACATGAGAAACCTGAAAAATGTAGTTAGCCTACTCCCTGGCTGTCATTAGCCAGGGTCAGGTTTGACGCTTAGGAATCTATGACTTCAGCAAGCACTAATAGAATGGTCATACATGGATTGACGCAGGGGACTATTTTTTTTAAATCTTTTGTAAAAATGTAGATTTCACATGGTACATATTTGCTGGGTGGAATGCAGAAAGTCAAAGGTCATGTAGGCTGGGTGCCGCCCTGTAAAGATGTGGGTGGAGCTTTCCTCTCTGCCCTGTACCGACCTGGCTGGAGGACGCTCCTCTCCAGTCTCTGCTCTCGTTTCCTTCAAGCTGTCCCGCTGTATTGTTTCTTCCTCCTCTGAGGCCGACTCTTATAGGTTGATTAATCTTTGAATTAACTTGACATCTACACTGTGGAGTATCATTAAATGACCACTTATTTCCCCAAGTGCTAATAAATGGAGCATGAATTCTTGAAATGGGTTCGATCCAACTTGGAACACTTTCAGCCGGATTCAACAGTAGCCTGTGCTATTTGCTACTGGCTCCATCTTCTGGAAGAAGTTGGAAAGGCAGCATTTTGCTCTGTCAGTCGGAAGATGGTGACCATTTAATGATGCTCATTGTCTTAGATACCAAACTTGAGCTGTACAGAGTCAACCTTTTGTAAAAGTCCCTGAGCTCAAAGTCAAGACATAAGGGAGAGAGAGAGCAGCTTTGCTGGGGGCCTTGCTCTTCATGTGTGTCCAGGGAAGCCTTGCAGAGTGACATGTCCTCCTTCCCCTTCCTCAGCTGCCCACATGCTGCCTTTTGTGGATATTGTCATCAGAGGAGGTTTCTCCTGAGACACTGCACTACCATAGCATCTCCCAGTGCACAATTTTGAGCATTGTTCATCCAGCTCTAATCTGATTTCATTGTCTTTCTGTTCAGGCCAAGCCTCCCTCCCCCGAAAAAACCCAAAACCCAAAAAACATGTTATATTCTCTCTCTCTCTCTCTCTCTCTCTCTCTCTCTCTCTATATATATATATATATATATATATATATATATATATATATATATATATATATATATATATATATACTCTCGAACAAATTATGTATGTTCTAGACTCCATTTTATCCTATTAAAACTCATATATTCTCATTTCTTCTTTGTCCATTCTGGCTAATTCTACTTACCTAGCAAAGGTTTATGAAAGTAGTTCACTGCTTTTCACCTGTACTTTCTGGCAAGAAAAATAAGACACTGATGATGATGTTTCAGACTCTGCTACAGTGATCAGTCACACCCATACAATGTTGCACCCAGAGTTGTGTTACCAAAGATGGGCTCAGAATTCCAGCCACACTAGAGGAGAGCAGGCGTTATAGTAGGGGCAATCATCCTACTAAAAAACAGGGAAGAGCAGTAGAAACGAATGCGAGCAATAGAAAAAACACAGTGTGAAATACAGGGCTTGTGTGCCTGGCTGGGGCAGTGTCTATAAGCAGCAATTATGTAAACAGCTGTGTAACATGCACTCTTAGTGCACCTGGTGGGCCAGGATGTACAGTGGATGACTATGTAACACTATTTGTTGCTCTTCAATTATTGGAATCATCCAATCATCAAATCATGGGTGGCCTGTCAATAGTTACAGAAAGGAGTAAAATGTTAATGTAATGCTGGGAAAACAGGAGAGGATCCAAAGAGTGCTTAAGGGAGAGGAGATGTGGAGAGGCAAGCAGGGGTCCAGCATCTTCACTTTAGAACGTGGGATGGAACATGGGACGTCTTCACAGTGCAAGAAGAGGACAGTGAAGCCGGGCATGGTGGTGCACGCCTGAAATCCCAGCAGTTTGTAGGCAGAGGCAGGCAGATCTCTGTGAGTTCAAGACCAGCCTGGTCTACAAAGTGAGTCCAGGCCAGCCAAGGCTACACAGAGAGACCCTGCCTCAAAAGACAAAAGCAAAACAACAACAACAACAACAGCAAAGGAGATGGTGAATGACTTGACAATCCATGGTCAACACATGAACTCTAAGCAGCAAAATGCCTGTTAGAGAGCTTTGAGAGACGTTAATATACCACAGCTGTAAATCAGTAGGTAAGTGTCAAAACTTGAAATATCAAAAAAGAGAATATGGGTGTGTTTTGTACAGATTGTCTAAGTGACGCCTACCGAGAGGAACTGGGGCCGAAGAGGGAGGGTCAGGAAGAACTGTCTTCCTGTATGTTTTCTTAAAGCTCCATCCAGTATTTTGATGAAACATTTTTTAAAAACATAAAATGAAGAGTTAAAAAACCAACTAGTATATTCTCACAGTTAATAAAGAGCCGTCTCCCTGTACAACTCCCCACTCAGGAACCAGTCAAGCAAAGTGTCTCCATATTGGAGAAGCCAATATATAAAGGTACCTAGAAAGATAGTTTATTCTCCCAGCTGCGTCTTACAGCAGTAAGGAAAACACAGCAGGGCTGAGCTCAGGGGTCTGAAGGCAGGAGCAGAGACGCTATACACGGGTGGAGAATAGTGTGTCAGCTGGCAAGAAAAGGAGTTAATCCTGAGCCTAGGATTCTGGCCTCTCTCTGGTCATACCAGGAGCCTGTCACAATCAGCTACAATGCCAGCATTTCTGCTCACAGAATAGACCAGGGAGATAACACCTGCCTCACACCTCCACGCTGCAGAGGGATCCAGAGTGCAGTGCTTACTGTGGAGTTAGGACAGACCGAACCAGAGCTCCACATTTCTGATTAGTGAATCCTCTGCCTCTCCGTGGGCCAGTGGAGGAAACCTCCATGTATGAAGTCTCTGGTCTCCAGCCCACCATTCCTGGGACAATCTCTTTTCTAATTTTTCCTGGTATCTAATTTTGTTAGTGACCATAAAAAACAAAAACAAAAACAAACAAAACAACAACCAAAAAAACCAAAACCAAAACAAACAAACAAACAAAAAAACCCCCTCACATTCATGGTATGCCACTAGCTTTCCTCTTTGGCCTCAGGCCCTGGGTCTTTGCAAGGTCACATTTCTCGCCTTCCTGGCGCACTGTTAATGTCCGCAAGGCTCACACATTCCTCTTTCCTTCTGTGACACATGGTTATTGATTCCTTGCTCCAAGGTTTGCTGCAGATCCACCCTTTGCCCCCATTACTTTCCTATATCGAGGCCCCTTTTCCAGGACCTCAAATACAACTTAATCTCTTAGATCAAAGTCCAGTCACTCCATTCCCTTTATCACATTTAATAATGGCTGGTGGACTTTTCTGGTCGATGGCTCAGGACCTGCTCATGAGACACCTGTTTCAACATGCTGTCAGCACCAGCTCTAGGTCTGTCATTGCTCTAGAGGTGGTGAGGCCTGGTAAAAAATGGAGCCGATAAATAAGATGAACTAAAATCTCATCAAATAGTCAACTTTATTCAGAGCACCAGACAACTTGTACTCTGATGGTTAAGAAGAATCCTATAAGAGCAGTGTACAGTCACAAGGACAGGCTAGGCGTAGCAGACAAGCCACAGGTGGCAGAAACATGTTTTTCCATAGAGACGGATAAACAAATAACAATGGCCTGTTGTAATGAATAATCTAAGGCAAACTCACTCCTAACCACTACACCTGGCAGGGGTGTGAAAACACATTTCAAGAACAATTCCATGGTTTGAAGAAACTGAGGTCACGAGCACTCCTAATTCTCCTACGTGACTCCATTCTTGCACTGTGTTCTGACTTCTCCCACCTTTTTCTCATTTTAATTGGCTATCCAGAGTGCTTTTTATCTGAGATGTTGTAGATAAATCTAATTGTTATTTGATGCTAAGTATTCCTAAGCAAACTGTAACGTAATATTAGAACAGTGAAAGCATTGTGTGCAACACTCTTCCACCAAGAATAGGGATCCAGACTATGTCCAGTACTATTGGTTACA
Source organism: Acomys minous (assembly GCF_964271855.1). NCBI lineage: Eukaryota > Metazoa > Chordata > Mammalia > Rodentia > Muridae > Acomys > Acomys minous. The sequence goes on along the minus strand of NC_140486.1, from coordinate 92,506,332 downwards.
TTGTTGTATTAATCAGAAAAATCTAGAGAATATCTTGAAAAGAGACCAACATGACTAGTAGTTCTGGTCTCTTGTGGAACGTAAACCCATTTTTCCAAACATCAGATATCCTATTCAAATAGGAAGTGATTTAAATCCTAAGGAACAATTAAACACAGTCCCTTCTCCAGATGAATTAATGAGTCTATTAAGGTTCCAAGGTCCAGTCATAAACAGGAGGCCATCAGCAAAGATAATAGGAGCTGGATCTGTCAAATCTATGAGTTGAAGCAAAGGAGGATGAGAAACCTAGGACCAATACCCGTGCTCAGAGGCAGTCACTGCAGATGCACAGGTCAAAGCAGTGCCACCACAAAGAGATTCTCAGGGGATATAGGGGGCTCTGTATTTTGTAGCCTAACTTTTCCTTTGGTGCACAGGCCCTTAACTTGGCCCCAGGTGGACAGACTTGCCTTCTGATGATATGGTCACTATCTCCTTTTTGCGGTTTTTCTGTATCCTCCCCTTCCACCGGTGTCTTTGATGGCCTAGGGCCAGAGGAGCTAAAGAGGGACCCACAATGCTTTGGTGGATCTATCTGCAGTGGCAGATGCATACCCCTCCCGTTTTTTTTCCTCTGGAGAAGTAAAAATGGGTGGATTAAGGTAGACTCCTGGGAAAGGGTTGTTTGATCCCCAAAGGGGTCATGCTGAGAATCATTGTTCTAGACTTTTACATAGATAGGAGTGCACTGGAAACACCAAGCACAGATCAGGGAGCTGGGGAGGGACTAAAACATGAGCTCCTTTTCCCTGCCATGCCCACACTTGACTCGGTAGTACAGTTAGCTTTTTCAAAGGCTCTTCTAAGTCCTCATCAAAAAATGGAGAGAATTCAAAATTAGATTGGTTTTCAAATTCCTCATCCCATGCTTCAGGGTCCTCTCCAGGTGATGGACGATGCCTATCTCTCTAAAGGGTTCCAGTAAGGGAGCGGGAGGAGTTACCCGTAGCACTGTTTACTTTCAATTTTGCCTGAATGGAAAAAAAGTCTTTTTTTTTTTTTACTCTTTAACCAATTTTAAGGTTTGCTCATCCAGTTTATATCCACTCAAGAAAATAGGCTTCTTTTCCTCATGCTTAACATCCTCTTTGTCTCTCTAAAGCATCTCGATAGCAGCCCAAATTAGTGAGCAAGTGACTTAAAATTGAACAGGGATCTTTCCACCTTGCTTGCCTGCTTTTTCAGTGTTCACATCTTCATCAAAAGTTCCTTCTTCTGGAGACCAGGAGTTATAATCATAATTAACTTGAGAGCAATCTAATAGTCGTGATTTTAATAGTCGTGATTTTAATGCCGGTGTTCCTCTTTTAAAAAACGATGGAGAAAATGGGTATAAGGCACAGTCCTTCCTGGGTTCTGCCACATTATTCTCACTTTCCTCCTCCTCTGAGGGTCCCCTCTCTCATCTCGTAGCTAACTTCAGGTCACTGTTTGTGGCACCACTTGTCCATTAGGACCTGGGAGAAGGAAGCAGCTACACGAGAGGAACTAAACTCTCATGCAATGGCCAACTTCATGCAATGACATCAGACAACTTATACTGTGACAGTGAAGAAGAATCCCACGAGTAATGTGTACACTCACCAGGACAAGCTGGATGTGGCAGACAAGCTACAGGTGGCAGAAACATGTTTTTCCATAGAGGCAGGTAAACGAACAACAGTATCCAGTTGTAATTAATAATCCGAAGTGAACTCACTCCTAATTCACTACACCTGGGAGGAGCACAGAAATACAGTCCAAGAACAATTCCATGTTGCGGAGAAGCTTGGGTCACAAGACTATTGTCTCCTTTTCTTGGAGTGTTTTCACAAGTATTCAGAATTCTCACAGGACCTCTCTTGGACTGTGCTCTGACACTGGTCCCAGCTCCTCTCTCTTTAGGTAGGGCAGTTTACAATAGCAACAAGCATTTGCCAACTTGTGAATTTTACATAGTGGTCTAAAGCCCACATGTATTCCTCCTCTCAGAGAGTTGCCCTCATATTGGCTCCCAAATGGAGAAAGAAATGGTGATCGTGAAGAGGAACAAAAATAAATGACAATGTCACCTATGACTTTCACTCTGGGCAAGTAGAAGAGACAGAGTGTGGGCAGTGGCCTCTAGCAACACTAAGACTTTTAAGACTTGGCTTAGGGTGAGTTAGCCTCCCCACCTCAATAACCCAATGTATATTTCTGGGTCACCTTATTTATGGGAGAGGAACCCAGACCCAGGTGCAATCCTTCAGGAATAGTGTTCAAAGAGCACAACTGCATCTCCCAGAGTTCCTCACCTCCCTGCGCCCTTTCTCCAATGGTTTAAAAAAGCTGAGCAAGAGATACAAAATTTGTAAGTGATTTGATTGTCATTACCACAGCTGCCTGTTGTTTTGGCCATAGTAAGTAGTTTACAGCTTTCATTTCTTTCTAATTTTCCAAATAAGCTGTTGGCTACTAAGCTATAGGGCAGGGCTTGGAGATGGGTCTACCAACACTGGGCCCCTAGAAGTAGAAACTTAGGTATTTTGTTGAATTTCATGCATATTCCAATATGATGGACGCCTACCTGACCATTAGTATGGAGAAGTGGCCATGTACATTAAATAAAAGCAAGAGATGTCTGGCCCAGTCTGGTCATGATTGGATGGAGCAGAAGTGATTCTCTAGCAGCAAAGAGAGTTGGTTATCAGTGTGTGTGTGTGTGTGTGT